>NW_024097033.1:282500-979277 GCF_016545835.1 Crotalus tigris
ATCACTGGAGGCTTTTAAGAAGAGACTGGACAGTCTCTTGTCTGGAATGATATAGGGTCTTCTGATTGAGCAGGGGTTGAACTAGAAGACTTTCAAGGTCCCTTCCAACTCTGTTATTCTGTTATAATCTACTACATTTCTCAAAAACTGACTGCATACATATATGCTTCCTAAAGACTCTCATATGAAAAATGGTTATTTGCAAATTGAGTTTTAATATGGGGTCCATTTCAATTGCCTAATTTGATGTATTTTGGTAATTTACTATGTTATTAATTTTTTAAAAATATTTTTAAATGGTGAGCATTTTACTATGTAGCACTATTTCTGCAAGCTTTCCAGTATAGTTTCAAGGTACCAAACCTTGAATAAACTTATCCATATACAAACTAGTTTCTTAGGATCAGAAGGAACATGTTTTTAGTTTCTGTCTCTGTATAATATAAACTGGCCTAGTACTTTGTGGATATTTTCAGATATTAAGGATTCACTGGAGAGCATTTTCAAATGAGTTTTTAGAGAAGCTGCCATAAATATATATATGCTGAACCCTGGGATTGCACTAAAGGGGGGGTGATTTAACTTTTTCCTTTCCATGAAGGTACTGACAAAAACGGGTTCCCTCCCCAGCAGCTGCTTGTATCAAAAGAAAAGGCTCTGTTAGAATCAACAGAAACTTTTCTTTCTAACTTCGATCGAGGATGGTTTTCTTAGCAGCTGTGTTGAAGGGGAGGGTTAAACATCCCTTCCTTATATCTTGTGATCCAGATATTTTTTTTTAGTTTCTGGGTAATAACAGCTATTGCTCATGGTAATTGAATGTCGTGTCTAGCCATGTCCATTTGGGGAGAGACTAAGATGTTGTTGTTAGAGAATTTTAATTTCTCTATTGTTGAAAAATAAATCAGAAGCTCTCACAGTTGGCTGCATTTAGCTGATTCAAATAACTTTATATTTATATAAAAATATTTACAATACCATTCTTCTCTACAGCAACATAGCTTAATGAAGACTTCTTACAGAGACAGACCAGAGAAAAAACCCAGAGACTGGAAATCCAGCTCCTAACTCAATACTCTTTTGCACAGACTCAGTAGCACTTTCTTCACATTGGCTGACTGAGTTACCACATGACTCTTCCTGTTCATGAATATTCCAACACTCCTCCCTTCATGACAGGAAGAGACATCAGACCTATAGACTTTATACACTTCTTTAATAGTGAAAAACCTTGTGCCACTAACCTTATACTGTATATCCTTATTTGGCAATACCTTTTTCTTATATACCCACTTACAACCCACAGCTTTGGTTCCCTCTGGCAAAGTCACTGATTTAAATACTTCATGGTCTCCCATGGATTTCATTCCTTTATTACATCTCTCTGACCTGCGTCGTGTTAACTGCTCCTGTGTCTCAAGTCTTTCCAGTTTCATGTCTTGTTCAGTCTCTCCTCCCTGAACATTGACATCTTCTATAATCATTTTTTCATCATCAGATGAGTTATTGTCACTAAACAGATCACTGTCATTAAATGAGACATACCCAGAATTTGCATTAATTCTGTCCCAATTTTGTTCTGCAAAATTAGCAGACCTTGAAATTATAATTCTTTTACTTCCATTGCTAGAGCAATATCCTTTTGACCCTGGTTCATAGCCCACAAACCTGAGCTTTCTTGCCTTTTGCTGTCCCCTTCTTCTGATTGCTTTTGGAATATGTACCCATGCAGTACTTCCAAAAATTCTCAAATGTGCCAGTGATGGCTTTCTCCCATATAGAATGGCATACGGAGTATTATTAATGGAGGAACTCCACAGCCTGTTAACTATATAATTGGTAGTCAATGTGGCTTCTCCCCAATATGACCTTCTCATACCAGAATCTTCTAATAATGAGTCTTTCATTGTTTGCAAAACACCATTCTTTCTTTCAGCTACACCATTCTCTGCTGTTGTGTAAGGATTTTTACATCTGTGTCTTATCCCCAACTGCCCCAACCATTGTTGGAATTTAGTTGACATAAATTCGGTACCTCTGTCAGTTTGCAACTGACACACTTGTTGTCTGTACCTTCTCTCTACAAAACTTACCCACTGTTTGAATTGTTGTAGCACCTCTGTCTTTGCTCTAAGCAAATAGCAAAATGAATACCTGCTATAATCATCAACAATTACCAGTGCATATTTTGCTCCTCCCAAACTGGCTTGCATAGGTCCCACCAGATCTGCATGGACCAGCTCTAGAACTCTTTTTGTTTGTCTTATGCTACATTTACTAACTGGGAATGCCTTTGACTTTGATGCTTTGCATACTGCACAGTCCAAATATGTTTTGCATCTCTTCAAATTTAACCCTTCTGCAAAATCTTGCATTTGCTGCAAAACTTTAAAGCTTGCATGGCCAAGTCTTCTATGCAGAAGATGAACACATGAATCATGCTCTGCAACATTCTTAAATATATGGGAACATTGAACCTTTTGTCCCTGCAATACATATAGATTATCTTCTTTTATGCCTTCTGCACAAATATTCCCATTCCTTTTGATGAGACACTTCTCATTTACAAAAATGACCTCAAAACCTTGTTTGTCTAAATTAGACACACTTAACAAATTATGTTCCATCTCAGGTACACAAAGCACATTGGTAAACTTTGATTCCAAATATGGAATTTTTACATCGCCTCTTCCAATGACTTTTGCTTTCTGGCCATTTGCCAAAGCCACAGCTTCTTGTGCTACTGGAACAAACCTGCAAAATAATTCAGAGTCATTAACAATTGTTTGACTTGTCCCACTATCTGTTAGCCACTTGTCTCTGTTGTTGCTATAGCAAACCTTTGCAACACCAAAATGTTCCTTTTGCAAAGCAGTCCTTTTTGGTTGCACAAATGTCCTTTGCTGCAAACTGTTCCTCTGCAAACAGTTCCTTTTCATATGTGTGCTCGCTCCACAAATGTAGCAATTCTTTTCTTGCAAAGCTCTCTGCTTGCAAAATCTCTCTTTTTTTGCAACTTGGTCCGGGTCCGATTTGCTTGTTTCTTCTCTGGAGACTTGCAGCCTGGACCCCCTCCTCAGGAATTTCTCCTCCTCGTAGCTGCTTCTAAAATGGCGTTTTTCTTCTTCATTAAGCAAACATGCCTTTAAAGCCTCAAAATTTAGGTCTTGCTCTTCTTTGCATTCATATATTGCAGAAACTGTGTCCCAGGTTTTATCTAAACTTTCAACACCAATAAAACCTTCTGGACTCAGGGAATTTAATCCCACGTTGTTCTAAGTCCAAAAATAAACTTTGCGTTTTATTTAAATGCTGTTCCACAGATTCACCTGGTTGCAAACAGGCCCTGTAAAGTTTTCTTGACAATTGCACTATATTGCATGCAGAAACATTCACATGCACAGCTCTCAACTTCAGCCAAATCTCCTTTGCAGTCTTTAAATTTGCAACATTTAGAAATTGTTCATCATCTAAATTCAAGATGAGATAAGCCATTGCTCGATCATGGCTTTTCTGATCAACTGCTGCAAACACGTGTGGTGGATTTTCTACAATATACCACAGCTCTTTTGCTTTGACCAAACATTCCATTTTAGCAGCCCACACAATGTAATTCTTCTGGCCCAAATGAGGCACACAGCTTTCCTTAAATTCCATTGCAGCCATTCTGCTAATTCTGCCTTGTTTTTATACTTTCTAAACACAGGCAATTTCTTCCAGCTTTAAATTACAATGCAGTCCTTAGTAAGCTCTAGGCCCATAACCTGTTAGAGAATTTTAATTTCTCTGTTGGTGAAAAATAAATCAGAAGCTCTCACAGTTGACTGCATTTAGCTGATTCAAATAACTTTATATTTATATAAAAATATTTACAATACCATTCTTCTTTACAGCAACATAGCTTAATGAAGACTTCTTACAGAGACAGACCAGAGAAAAAACGCAGAGACTGGAAATCCAACTCCTAACTCAATACTCTTTTGCACAGACTCAGTAGCACTTTCTTCACATCGGCTGACTGAGTTACCACATGACTCTTCCTGTTCATGAATATTCCAACAGTTGTATTATTAATTTGGCAAAAATCATATAGAGGTAATCGGGAGTCTGATGTCATTGTTAAAACTGTTGCTTCCTATCTGCAAAATGTTCACTCTTCCTCAAGAGGCATGGTGGCTCTGTGGCTTAATGACACTGGAGATGGTCTCTGCTCCGTGGTTCGAGCCCTTGTACTGTGTGTCAGGGTGATCTCCTGTCACTTGCCTTAACTTCTGCCCACCTAGCAGTTCGAGAGCATGTTCTATGAGAGTAGATAAATAGGTACTACTTTGGTGGGGAGATGAACTGGTACTTCGTGCAGTCAGTCAGATGCCTGCCGGCTCTGAAACTTCCCAGTTGTGATGCCTATTTCCGAGGTTGCTCTGTTGGAGAGAGCGCGGGCTTGGATGACATTGCAGGAAGAGCCGCTTGTCTTTCTGGTGCAAAGCTAGCTTGCTCTCCTGTGGCGCACTTTGGGAAACATGCAAACATGTACTATATCAGAGCTAGTTAATTGGCAGCCAAACTACTATCCTGCACTAGCATTGTAGTCTTCTGGCTATTGAATGAACACCATACACTAATAATACTCTTCCTCAAGTATTCAACTCTTTGAGGAGTTCTTGGTGCTTCCTGAGCTTGGATGTTTGCTTACAGATGTTGCATCACCAGACTAGGGCAAATTCTACAGTGATTAGATAACAAAATAGCATTGAAGATGTTACCTAGTCTGGTAATGAACCATCTGCAAGCAAACAACCAAGCCATCCAGGACTCCGCAAGACTCAGCCCTGAGCCATATATATTCTCTTCTATTGATTCAACTTTTTGCTCCTATTTAATCGTTATTATAGTCCTACTTAAGCATTTGTGCAGGTGCAGTGAATGGTGAACCAGAAATTGCTTCTTGAGCTGCTACTTACAGCTGCCTGGGGCATTTTGGGGGGAGTCTGCTTGCTTGCCAAGATACTTCTTCTTAACACATGGGGGGAGGTTCTTTAACTAAAGGGGCATTTCCGTTCCCCCTTAATCCTTTCTGGATTACTTCAAGTAATAAGGTGCTTCTGAGAAATGTTGTGAAACTGCCATAGTTGATTATATAGCAAGCATGTTAATCTTGTGTTACAACTGTTTTAACAGATTAAGAATTCATTTTGAGCCCAGACTCAGTTAAAAATGCTACCAAGTAGCTTGAAAACAAGTTAGCTAAAATATATTTTTTCCCACTATGCCTGCTAAACTATTGATAGGCCCATCTCTCATTCTGCCAAATTTTGAAGTGCTTCTGGTGGGAACAAAAAAGTTATTTTTAACAGCAGCATTGAGATGTAAAAATCTTATCCTTCAGAGGTTTGTTTGATTCTTCTTCTTCATACTTGCCCTACCAGAATCATTTATAATGAAGTAGCTCTTTCATCTAAAATTAATCTGCTAGCTCTTGTGCTTGTAAATTTTGTTTTAGGTATGACTTTTATGAGTATGGGTTTGGATACCATGATTTTTATAGGTATGTTATTTTTTATTTTCATTGTATTTTTAGCAGACTGAAAATATGTACAGCATTAGCAGGAAGACCAGTCACAAAACTTGGAATGACTAGAAGTGTAAAACTGTAGAAAATTGTGGAAAACAGTAGAACTATTAAAAATGTCAGCTACGTAAACATTCAGAAGCATCCAAACTGCATACCTGCTCTTTCACGGGGAATGACCCCATCTGTATTGATATTGATACCATTTTAAATCCTGAATATTTCTGGATAAATAGAAATTTTGTCCTGCTTAAACCTAAGCTTATTTCCAAACTGTCTTAGCCCCCAGAGAATTAGAATTTCTACAGCATATCTAGTATAACCTGCAGTAACAAGATATACTGAAGTATCATCAATGTACTGATATCTCAACCCAAACCAGCAGCTTTGTATGGATGTTAAATAGAAATAGATCTTAATTCTTTACATGGAAGTGGGAAAGAACTTAAATTCTTTAACACCCATAGACTTGAGCTCTTTTCCTTCATCATGGTAGGAATGAAACTACTGCAAAATTGTACCTCTGGCTCTTAACTCCAACAATCCAGTAGAGCACAGGTCCCCAGGGACCAATTCCATGGAGGGAGGTTTTTCTGAGGATCAGACGGGGCATGGTTTCATGTACTGCCTGCAACCTGCAGATGGGGCTTTGCTTGTTTGCACAGACCGGTTTCTGGCATGCCATGGCCGGAGCTGGTCCACAGACCGGGGGCTGGGGACCCCTGCAGTAGAATACCATGATCAGTGGATCCAAAAGCTGCTGAGAGTTGAATAGATCTAGTAGGGAAAAACTCCCATTTCCCAAGTGACATTGTAGGCCATCTACCAGAATGAACAATGCTGATTCCATCCCATGCTTGAGCCTGAATCCAGTCAGAAAAGAATTTAGATAATCTGTTTTGTTTAAGATTATGTTTAGCTCAGCTACCACTACATTTTTTTTCTACAAACATCTGTAAGAAGTTGGTAGATGGTTATCATGCAAGGCTGGATCAAGGTATGACTTCTTCAAGAGAGGTCAATCTACTGCCCTTTTTAAGACCAATAGCAACATAATCTCACTTCAGAAATCTAGCCACCCATGATCCCTCCACCCTACCCTTTAGTGTTCAAAGAAGCTAGGAAAACCATGGATGCAGCTGACAGATGGTGGTGTTCATATTATAGAGGATGCAATCCATTGTTTTGGTTTCTACAAGGTCAACACAAAATCCTAGATAGCTTTGCAAGATGCATGTGTGCATAAGACTCTAATATTTTCCCATATTATTTGAACTCAGCTGGGTAAGATCAAAATGAGACAGATTTATATGGACAATTTGATAAAACATAAAAGTTTTACCAAAGTTGATAAAAGTTTTTCTTATGCATATTTTTTGTCTCCATTTCTATCCTCACATTCTTCTCTTCTTTTTTTTAGGCTGTGCATCTAGCTCAGGCAAGTTTCCAGATTGAAGCTTTCGGTTCTACATTTATTCTTGACCTCTCCCTGAACAAGTAAGTTTATGTCTATGGTTCTCACTTATTTTGTTCAGTATAACAGATCTTTTAATTAAAGTAAATATTTTAATGAAAGGAAAATTTCATAAAGTATACTGATTTCCTGGAAAGTGTTGCCAAACTGTAACGATACAGTCAGGATTCCCATCTGATTATAAACAAGGGTGTTGACAGGTTGCACCCCAGTTGGATGATAAGTCATCATTATAAATGGGAGACCGGGATGACCCAAAACATTACAATACCTTACTGGAGCCTTTTTGGAATTGTGGCTAAAATGTATGCAAACATTTTTTGAGCAAAATAGAAGACTGTATAATGTAAAAAAAAAAAAAAAATCGTAATGAAGAAACAAGGTGGATTTGCACCAGAGCATTCAACAATAGATAATATCACTTTACAAGAAAATAATTGACTAATGGCAAGAAACTGTTTACCACTTTTGTAGATCTCAATGCGTGTTTTGATTCTATGAAGAGAAACATTTTGTGGAAGAAATTGGCCAAAGTAAATATGGAAGATTCTTACTCTTGTTTCCTCTTGGTTAGTGCCCACGACTCAAAAATCCATTTGAAAGTCTCTATGGGTGTTAGAGGTTCTCTAAGATTATACCCACACATAAAGGTGTTAGACAGAATTATTTGCTAGCCCCAATGCTCTATGACGTCAATGTTGTTCCAGGATTCCTATATGCTTCAGACACTCATATGCATGATTAATAAATTTATATGGTACTTATGGCTCACTCTCAAATAGTCCCGAGAAGATGGTTGTGAAAGCTAAATACCTTCTTTAATCAATAAATTCAAATAAAATCTGATGGTATTTATCAAACAGATAAATGGGAAGCCTATTGATCAAGTGAATTCTTTTACTTGTTTAGGAGTGGTTTTTGCCAACACAGAGTTGTGGGTAAATAATTGTAAAAGAAGCTTGGCAGGGGCTCAAGAAAGTACTAAAATATTATATGAACTATTTAATTGCAATTACCCCAGGCACCTTGACCCCATACTCAAAGTATTCAGGGCAAAAGTAGCCCCAATGCTGACATTGTGCTGAATGAAAGGGCCTTACAAAAGCTTCCTCACTTGAACAAGTTCTGACCCATTTTTTTACAGAAGTATACTTGGAACTGATAAGAATATATCAGCCCCTATGGTCAGTGCAGAAGCAGGCGTCAATTCCATACATAGTCTATCATAATTAAAATTTTCACATACTGGAAGAGGATCCATTCAACCGACCCTGATAGGTTACCCAAAATACGCTTAGTAAAACAGTTAAGTATGGCTCAGCCCAATTCCTGGATAAGCTGACTTACCAAAGTTATTTCTACCCAGTTTTTACTCTCAACTAATACTTAAACAAGGCAAATTTTTAAATTTCTCAGATCTCAGTGTCCAAAGTGACATGGAGTTATTGGCAAAAAATAAATCTTTAAATTGGTTTGCGAAGAACAAAACAATTTTTCAATTTGAAAAATACCTGTCAGTGAGTTTGAGATGCAGTTATTAAGAAGGGCTATTCTGGAACAAGATCTGAGTTGGTGAATTCCATCACCAAATGAGATACTTCCATCACCTGCTCTGTCATGAGAGGATGTGTATATGTGGTGCCACAGACTTTGAAGATATTGTTCATATTTTGTTTGAGTGTCAACTGTATGCCCCATTTAGATTAAGACAATTAACATCCCTGTTTGAAAAAATAGCCTACTGGGATCTGAATTGCAGATTGCCCTATTTTCTCCTGGGCTCTAATGTATACATTGTGAGCAGAACTGCTAAATTTATAGTTAAGGCAGTTGAGATAAGAACGTGTTACATTGAACAGATTGGGGCATCCTGTAAAATTGATGTATTTATCTGGCAGTTGAATCTTTGAATTTACCACATATGTATTTTATTACTGTGTTTTCTTTTATCTATTAACTATAGTATTAGATCAGTGGTTCTCAACCTTTCTAATGCCGCGACCCCATAATACAGTTCCCCATGTTGTGGTGACCCCCAACCACTTATACATCACCAGGTGCCAGGGGCGTGGCCAAAGAAAAGGGGGGAAAAATGGCGGACAGCCTTGTTTGGTGACCCCCGTGAAATGGTCGTTCGACCCCAAATGGGGTCCCGACCCACAGGTTGAGAACCACTGTATTAGATTCAATATTTTATTTTTATGTTATCTTCTTTGATATAGTCATAAGACTAATCAATAAACTACTACTGTACCCATACTCCATTACTGCTGCAGTGCCGTAATTGGTGGGAAAGGATAGCAAAGTCAATCATTCTGCATTTTCCTCCAACAGGAACTCATCATAGGATTCATTGGGAAAGGATTTTGCTGCTGAGAATGTGTCTCCTACATAAATTGAAATGCTAAATGCAGCTTAGGCTAAAATTGATTTGCTTCTGTTATCTACTCTCATTTCCAAGCTCTGCCTTGAGATGGAAATATTGCCTCCAAGCCAGGATGAACACCAGATTAATACCTTTGAAAACTCCACAGGGACCTCCTAATACCCAATACAGCTCACCCATGCCTTGCATCGGAACTGTGGCCCTCACAGAGTGAGGGAGAAACCCAGTGGATCACTGAGTGGAATTTGATTCTATCCATTTAGTCGCTTAGTATCTGAATTATCTGAGTACAGGCTTATCTTCATTAGGCAGTTTAACTTTCAAAAACATGGGGAATACATTTTAAGAAGTTATACAGCAAGGCTGATGCTACCAGCTAAACTTGATAAAGAGGGAAGTGGGCTCTGTATTAACAGCTGTTGACCAGCTTGGACAAATTCTTAAAGACTGGATTGTTGCAATCTCAGTGCACCTGCATAAGAATTGCATTGAAGAGTATCCTTAAAATTATAGATCGATAAGCTTGCTTAGCACCATTGCAAGGTTTATGCCAGGAGCTTGCAATAGAAGCTTTGTGACCAGCTGGAGCAGGAAATGCTTTGGATAGAAGAGCAAACTGATTTCATAAAAGCTTGATCAGCTATCGCATATACTCTTGCAAAATCTGACAGAGAAATATTCAGTCTATAGCCTCTCTTTATGTAGCATTTGTTGATTTATGCTTTGACTCCAACTTGTGTGATGTTCTTTGGAAGAACTTGAAAATTTCCTTTATGGATAGGAGGCTTTTATATTGCTAACCCTTCAAGTTGGCAGGAAGGTGCTTCTCTACCTTTCTTAATGCTGATGATGCTGTGATCATCTGGAACATCCCCATTGGTCTTAGGACAGTGTTCTTGGCACTTGCTCAGTAATGCAAAGAGCACTACACTAAATTATTCTAAAACCAAAATTAAGGTGTTTGCCAACCCTATTCTTTTACGGTATTAAGATTCATTGTAATAGGTGTGAGATTTCATGTCTCAAGCAGATAAAGGGCAGCTCAAAAAAGCTTGGCTCAGAGATGAAAGGGAGTTGCATTCTAGCAACCCTTAGGTAATTTCAAGCTGAATTTTTGTCCCAGCTCACTTATGGACAATTTTCTTGGATAATTTTCTAGATTTGCCTCCATTGAATGAGTCCAGTCCAAATTCTCCAAGGTGTCGTTTCAGTGCCTTCTTTTGTTTCTAATGAATCTCTATGCCTTGAATCAGGTGTGATGAAGGTAGAGGTGTTTAATGGCATGGTCCTGAATACACTATGATTGATTTTGTATTATATTTCTCATATTATTTCCTTATCTTTTATTGTTCTTTTGGTCTTTGACAGTAATAAAATTTGAGTTCAAGTTGAATTGGCACAATTATTTAAATGTTTAAAAGTACACTATTTTAAACTACCGGTATTTATCATTTCTAAAATTATTGTTTTGTTATACAAAACTGCCATTAAGGAAGCCACTGGTTGCCAGCCTATGTATTGAATTATGAGTTTAATGTTTTGTGAATTTTCTTGAGCAGTGCAAAAAGGAAATGTATGATATAAATGCTATTTATGTATAAAACTAAATAACATTGGTTTTAGGTCCAATTTTTGGTGGTGGAAGCATGCCTTTGAGGCAATCTTAAAAATAAGTTTTCTAGGCAATGTTTTTGGGAGTGTTTTGCTTTTGTCTTCTTTCTAAGACTGAGAAAGAGAGACTGGTCCAAATCATCCAGCTGGCTTTGTGCCTAAAGCAGGACTAGAATTCACAGTCTCCATGTATCTAAGCACTTAAACATAATATGCAATATTTAAATTCAGATTAGCAGTAATAATACCTCATCAGGGCAATTCCTCTTTGTTATTCTTTATTCACAATGAATAAAGTCACACTTGATCAGCTTTATATAATAGATTATACGGACATTTTTTCCTTTGCTTCTTTGTAGTGACTTATTATCTGCTGATTATGTGGAAATTTATTATGAAGATGACAGACCACAATATTCAAAGGTACTGTAGTCATTTTTCTTGTGTTTGATAATATTAGCATATCTCATATTTATTTTTTGTTAAATTTGTCAAAGTGTACAATGTGCATTTTGTCTACTAATGTCTGTGGCAAGTTTAATCAATTTTAATAAGATTAGGCTTTGAAATCAAAGCCTGCCTAGTTTAAAATATTGTATTGCTTGTGGTTGTTCAGTCACTAAGTTGTGTCCGATTCTTCATGACCCCATGAACCATAGGATGTCAGCCCCCCCTCTTCCACTGTCTCCTGGAATCTGCCAAATTCATGCCCACTGTGACAATGACACTAGCTAACCCTTTCATCCTCTGCTGTCCTCTTCAAGTCCTTTAGCTTTTAATCTTTCCCAGCCTCAGGATCTTTTCCAATTAGTCCTCTCTTCTCATTTTGACCTGACCTTGTTTGTATGGTCAAAATTGAACAGAATTAGGTGTGATACTGGAAGAAATACTTCTGCCCTGTATCAGTGGGGATGGAAAGATCCACCTTGTTGTAATTGTGGTGCTGAACTGTAAACTATTAAACATATTGCTCAAGATTGCCCATGACGTGCGTTCTCTGGTTCCCTAGAGATCTGCATGAAGCAATGCCAGAGGTGATCGCCTGGATAGCTGAATTGGACATCCAGTTATAAGGCCACTGCCTTACCCCCAAAGAAGTTTTACTTATAATTACATGGATTGTCTATGTATGCTATATATTTGAGCTTCAGCTTCAGTATCTGTCCTTCAAGAGAACAGTCAGAGTTGATTCCCTTTGGGACTGACTGATTTGATCTCCTTCCAGTCCAACAGACTCTTCATCCACCCTGGCATTTCTCACGAACTGTATTGCTTAACTATTGTTTAATGTTTTAAAAAACAGAAAAACAGAAACTATGCAAAGGATTTCATGTGGAAAACAGGCAAAATGCTAAATATTATTAGTCCCATTCTGTTGCTTTAAATTCAGTTTGTTTCATAATTGCCAAACAGCTTATTATTCTGACAAGTAAGATAAATATTTTCAGTTATAAATAATGTGCTGGGCAAGTGCAAATTGTTAAATGAAAGTAAGTTTTGGAGGATTTCTAAAACCTATATTATTATAGCTACCTTATCAGATATTAAACTGGGATACTTAAAATTAAATTTTACTGTGTTGTAGTAAAAGAGTACCTATATTATATTCACTTGATGTAATATTTATGTAATTTTTTAAAAGTTTTATGTTTGATCAAAATCAGTTTAATTTTCTGATAATAGTCAACTATATACAAATATTCATGGCTAGTGAAAAGTAAAGTTCCTTGCCTATCTTACTGCATTATTGCCAGTTTCCTTTTTGGTCTGCATTTGAGTAGAACTGTGTCATCTTGAAGAAAAAGGGCCATTTTCCCTCAATCTCCATAATGGATAATAAATAAGCCTAGCTTTTTTATATACAATATGGGATTATGAATGTGGACTTACTTGGATGTTATCTCTGACACAGACAGACAGACACACGGACGTATATTCACAGTGTTTGTTTGGTAAAATTAGGCAAATTTTGGTCTTTAATGTCTAGTCTTTGGCTTCAACCTCCATAAATAAACTGTGTCTGCATAGGACATGTTTTCTGATATCTTAGATATTCATTCAAAAGAATTCTACATTGAAAAAACCTGGATGTTAGATTTTATCTGTGCTGGTGGAAGAGAAGGTAGAGAAAATAGCTTTGAATTTTGCTTCATGTAAAATGTTCATTGGTTGTGGTAAACATTAATTGATGTACAGTTTCAAATATGGATTGTGGCTTATTTGAGAGTGTAATATCTGGATTGGCTTTCAAAAAACTTCCAAAATAGAAATACTGTTAAAGATTTTTATTGACGAGTAAGTATTGACAATTAAGTATTATCAACAGTATTTGAGACCCAATTAGAGGCTAAAAATCCACTAGAAATAATAAATGGGACATTTTTTTACACATAGCAGTAACAATCTAGATTTCTGTAAACATTTTTTAGAGTTAGTCATTTGTAAATAGTGAAAGAAGCCTTTAGATTATATACCACTTTGCTGATATAATTACTAATGTTCTCAGGAGAAATCTTGAATTCATTATCCAGGAGATTAAATATAGGACACTTCTTCCATGTTTAGAGAATGGAATTTAATTTTGTTTTATGCAGTAAAAAGAGCTGCTGTTTGTACTTTTTATGAATATGTTATGTAATGACTTGAAACGGAGGTGAAAAGCCTTAGATTTTTTTAAAAAATAAAAGTGAATAAGTGAAGTCCCTCATTCATCGTTCCCCTTAATTACCATTTTGGAATGTCCAAGTTAAGAGTGTGCAAACTCGCAATGTCACATGACATCGCACAACATATCAGAGCTTTTTCTCCATTGCCGGCAATGGGGTGGGCGTGGTTTCCCAATGACACGTCTGACCCACGGGTCGGCAGTTTGACATCCCAGGATCATATGGTGTCTTTTATTTATATATTTTGTGCTTAATTCTGATCAAATACTCAAACCAAACTCAGAGCAATAGAGATAGACTTGTGATTTAATTGATTATTTTGCAATTCTCTTTAAATCCAGTCAATTCTTTATTATTTTGTTTTTCATTTCACAAAAACATTATTTTTTAAAAAAATCATAAAGTGATCATTGTACTTGTGCCTGCTTTAAAAAAAATCAACTCAAGCATTCAAGCTTAGATTTGGTTATCACAACCATAGGTGAAATTAGATAATTTAGTCTATTAAATGTTCCACTAACCACTATAAATTGGTATACTTGCAGAAAGGAAGTTAGCATACTTTGTAACTGCGCACTTTGTAACTGAGCCTCATATTTATTTTAAGAATGCTTTTGGGTCATAGATTGGCCATAAAAACAATTGTTTGCAATTCATTACTTTCAGAAAAGATAGAGCTGGGGGCATAGCATTTGGCAAAAGGTGCACCACAGAAACAGGTGGTTGTCAAAGTAGTTCTTTTTGTGTCTAGCCATAGTAAACTGTCCAGAATTACTTAAAGCTGGATGGCATGTGCATTTAATAAATAATAAGACCTGACAATGGCTGAGAGCAGGAAAGTTGAAGAAACATACAGAGGGGCTAATTCTGGATGCCTAAGACCAAGCCTTAAGGACAAATGCATGCAAAGCCAGGATTAAGAAAACCGCAACAGACGATGAGTGCCACCTATCCACTGAAGAAGCCATGGACTACTCAGGGGTTTTCAAACTTGGCCCTTTTATAACTTGTGGACTTCAACTCCCAGAATTCCTCAGACAGTGTGCCTGGCTGAGGAATTCTGGGAGTTGAAATCCACAAGTCATAAAAGGGCCAAGTTTGAAGACCTCTGGACTACCTAGTTAGTTGCTGCAAGAAGATTGTACAGACTGACAAAGTAGTAGTAATGAGGCATTGGAATACCTGCAAAAAGTACCATTTGAATATCTTTGCAAGCAAGAACGTGTGGATCACAAAACAGACAAAGTAATAGAAAACAAAGAAGCTAAAGTTCTCTGGGACTTTGGAATTCAAACCGAGAAGCATCTACTGCACATTACCCAGACTTTACAATTGTGAATAAGTAACACAAAAAAGTCTGGATAGTGGATGTTACAGTAGCTAGAGAGAAAGAAGCTGAGAAAATTACAAAATATGATGACCTGCAAGTAGCAGTAGAACAGTCATGGGAAAATAAAGCAAAGATAGCACCAATAGTAATAGATGTTTTGGGTGCAATCCCAAAACATCTGAAACACCACTTGAATAGCATTGGCATTGACAAAATCACCATCAATCAATTGCAAAAGGTAGCTTCATTTGAAACACGTGATAACCTGCAACGATACCAGATTCTTGAAAGTACTCGATAGATGGACAAAAACGCTGAAACCAATCTAAACATCTGGCTGACTGTGTAGCCAACAGTATTGCAATATTACAGTATTGTAATAGGGTCATAATTGTTCATTAAAATAATGGTAGATAACTGGGGAATTACGGTATTTATGAGCAACTAAAAATCATTTTAAGAACTGAATTCTTAACAGTTTGCCATTATAATTCTGTGTTTGGTTGATAATAGTCTGCCCATTGGGTAGGCTATTTCTTAGCTCTTCCTTGAAAATTACACTTTTAATTTATTTAGTAAACTACTTTTTATTTTTGTAGTGTATACTAAAACTGTACTAAAAAATGCAAACTGTTCATTTATGTTTTATTGTCATATACCAGCTTAAAATATGAATCTATTATTCCGATATGCATCGGCCCATTTAAAAAGTAATTATAAAAACAGAAGATTTTTGTTCATTTTCAGGGAGGGGAACACTGCTATTATCATGGAAGCATCAGAGGCATTCCAAAATCCAAAGCTGCTATTTCTACCTGTAATGGACTTCAGTAAGTATAATTACTAATAAATATCTTATTATTTTAATACGCTGTATCCTTCGTATTAGGCAGTTTTCCATAGTCTCTGTTTTGGACTAGAGTACAGTGTCCCAGTAACTAAAAGTATGACTTTTTTCATCCCTCCCCATCATGGACACCTGCCCTTTGGCAGAAAGCCTTCTTTCTGCATTAATCATAATTTTTTTCTAATGACCAGTGACCCGTGTAATTGGAGAACAGCTATTTGCTAATATGCAAATTTTAGGGAATTTATGAAAACCATTGTTGGTATAATTAAAGCATTAAGAGAGAAAAAAGATATTAGAGTGAAAGAAATGCTGATAAATGGAGAAAATGTTTGGGACCTCTGGAAAGACTTGTAGACAGAGGTTGTTGAATGAGACTGTAACTTTATATAGGAAAGTATAAACCAACCCAGCTCTAATAAATATGCTTAGTTAGATTTTGGGTGGCTATCAGGCAACTGTGATAGTGAATTATTACTATCAGTATTCTCAGCTATGCAGATAATTGGACAGAAATTAAAACATATAGAATGTTCAGTCTAGTGGTTTCCTCGTAACAATGAGATCTGGGAGATATTTAGAGGATATTGACAGTTTAGAATACAGTGCTCTCTCTCTCTCTCTCTCTCCCATCTATCATTTATCTATATCTATCTACAGTCTGTCTGTCTGTCTGTCTGTCCTATCTATCTATCTATCTATCTATCTATCTATCTATCTATCTATCTATCTATCTATCTATCTATCTATCTATCTATCTATCTATCTATCTATCATATTCCAGTTATTCTGTGTCATATTTTCCAATTTACTCATGTTCTCAATTCCAGTTGCCCCATGGGGCTGTTGCTCAGTGAATGAGTGCTATGCGCAGAAAAGGTGGGCATAAGTCTAATAAATTAGGGCTGTGGTGGCTCACAGGGCTAGAATGCCCAGCTCCTGCCCACCTAGCAGTTTGAAAGCATGCAAATGCAAGTAGATAAATAAGTACCACTTTGGTGGGAAAATAAAAGGGACATGAAAGGAGTCGCGTCAGGCGTCCCCTGGGAATGCTGATGTCATGGCTAAATCCCTTCAACCCAGAAACGCCTTGGTAGATGCTTCCTCCCAAGTGTTAGACGAAACTTAGCAATGGCAAGAGTTATCTTGGCCTCCTTATGTGCTACTAAATGTTACATAATAAAATTCTTCACTCTATCCTGGAAATGAAGAACCGTTAGGAACTCTTTACATATATTTCAATAGAAAATTATAATATAAAGGTATATCAGTTTGTGTTTCAGTGTTGTCATCTTTACAAGGACAGAGCTTCTGCATATGAAATTTTCCCCCTGGCTCTGCTGATGGTATAATATAATAATGTAAATGCTCACTAAAATTTACTGCTTTACTACAATGCAGCTTTAAAGTGTGCATTGCTATGGCCCAATTGTATCTTAGGTGAGATTTTCCTATATTCTGTTTCTAATGCTATATCAAGGATTTTTTTGCTTAAGCCCCCTTTGTTTGATCTTGTCAGGACATGAATATCTCCCTTGAACACCCCATAATAAAGCTTTAACCAATAAAGGATTTCATAGATCAAAAAGATTCCGTGATGTGTTCAGCAACACAGCAAACTGGTTGATTCTGCTTACAAATGCAGATTTATAGATAGAATATGTCTTAATTTCAAGTTAGCATACAAACAACTAAACTTGTAAATAGGATATTTGTCATATTGAATTCCTCTCTCATTATAAATCTAGGGCCATGTGTGGATTTGATTTCAAAATGGTGCTTTGGAGCATACAAGGGTTGGACTCTGCATTCAATCCTCCCCCATTGTTCCACATGTTGTTTTGGAACTGTTTGAAATAATGCACAACCATACTGATATTCATCAGTCTCTCATGCACATCTTCAAAGATGCTTTATCGTTCCTAATAACAACATAAACCATTTGTCACAATGTTTTGTATTTTGTGTGGAATACATGAATATATAGTCTGGAAATGTGTGGGAGTTCCTACAATATATACTCCCATTTGCTTAATATTAAAGTATTTAAAACGTGTTTTCTCATATTCTAGTGGCATGTTTGAAGACAATACTTACATCTACCTGCTAGAACCTTTGGAGATAACTCACAGCATGGTATGTTAATATTTACCCACTTAGATCTCGCTTTGATTTGTTGTAAAAGGTGCAAATCCTAACCAATATAAATTAAATGGCATTATTATTATTCAGTCTGAAATATCTATAACACTGAATTTGAATGAATATTTTTACTAACTTTTTGTACCCTGTATTTGATATATTTTGTAATTTCTTATAAACATAACTGTAGCTGAATATGTTACTTAAATGAGGTTAACCTGAATAATAATACATTCACACCACTTCTATAATAATGACGTAATATTCAGGTAAGCTCAGTGCCATGTAAAGCATTTGGGTTGTGGACATGAAATCTGAGGACAAACTATCAAAGCTGTAGAAATTTTATTTTATTTATTTTATTAATTGTTACGGCCACCCAACTCTGGGTAGCTGACATTTTGAAAACAAAAAGCAAAAATAACCAACAAGAATAAAAACAACAAAAGACAGAGTAGAAATGAGGCCAAACCATATTCACATTCATAAATCATTGGAAGACAGGCTGATCCAATGCACTGGAGCACAGCCTCTGGGAAGGGCCAGGTTTTCAAAGGTGTATAAAAAGCTTTCAGGGGCGGAAAGATGACAAGCAGTTCACAAATAAAGCCATAACGAGGGAATGGATTGCATAAACTGATATATTTAACTAGTTTACTTGTGTATAAAATATGTGTGTTTTATGGTTGAGTTGAATATAGCATTTCTGTGAGGTCTTTTTGGGTTTTAATGGGCCATGTAATTTCTTTTCAGGCTTGGCCTTGAGATAGAATCCTGACTAGGATTTGAAAATTCAGGCCATTGTTAACATAAGCAGGTAGAATCTCATAGGGTCCTCAAATCAGTTTTTTTCATCCTCAGAGCCTCCAGGAATATTTCCAAAGCCTAATTTTCCCATTGTTTTCAGCAAATAATAGTGAAATGAAATGGAATATGACATGATAATGGCTTCTTTGAGGCTTATACATTAAAAATAAAATTAATTGAGCTTGTTCAATTAATCCTCTATTTTGGTTTGATGTCTGTTTCGGTTTGATGATGATAATTAATATAGTGTAATGAAGATATTAAATATGTGACTATGCTGTATAGCGATGTACCACAAATCAGGAATATGTCAGTAGATGAAATATGAATACTTTACACAGGAGGAATAGCAGGAAAAAATCAGTGTTGGAAAGGTAGGGTGATTCCAAACTTATAACTCTGGATTAAAGATATGTGCTCACTTTTAACTAAGAACTAGCAATGTGTTGTCATAATAGAAGTTTGATTAATATTATTTTGTGTGGTCAAATTTTCATGATGTATTTTAAAATTTGATTGAAGTATTTTTTCCCTTTATGTATTTAATGTGGCCCTTCCTTCCTTCCTTCCTTCCAATTTATTGTGTAAAAGGAAAAAAGTTGTTAGAAGACATGAATAGTATTACACTATCAATGTATTCTACTGATTCTTTGTAATAAAATATATCACTTTCAAAAAAGGAACAAAAAGACAACTTAGGAACTTAAATAGCAACTGCAGCGCAACCTTTCCTTTCTTAACTTATTAGAAAATGAAACCATGAATTAGTGAGCACCAACTATTCAAGATTTAGAATTGAAGAATACATGTATGAAAGGGGGAAAGAGAGCAAAGACAGAGGCTGGAAGGAAGCTATAATTTGTACTAATATTGCCCAAAATAGGAAATGGATTTAAAGTTATATTTAGTGAACAGTTTGAGCAAAAAAAGGGAGATTATCTCCTTTTAATTTTCATTTCCAGAGGCACAATGGACCATGTACAACAAGAACATGTTTCCTTTAAGATCTCAGAGATAGTATCTCTCTATGCAGTACTCTTTGAAAAGGACCAGCTCCTTCTGACATCCTGTTGGATAGTCAGAAAAGGTGACATGCCAAAGCATTGGTGGAATTGGCAGCCCCTATCTTGGTTGGCTATGAACTTACCCTTTGTTCATTGTGAAGGAAGTGTTTGGTAAGGTGCATCTAAAGCAGTGGTTCTCAACCTGTGGGTCGGGACTCCATTTGGGGTCGAACGACTATTTCACGGGGGTCGCCAAACAAGGCTGTCCGCCATTTTCCCTCCTTTTCTTTGGCCACGCCCCTGGCACCCGGTGATGTATAAGTGGTTGGGAGTCACCACAACATGGGGAACTGTATTATGGGGTTGCGGCATTAGAAAGGTTGAGAACCACTGATCTAAAGTAAAAAGACTGTTCACTGGCAGTTTTGATGGGACTCTTTCTGGAGAAGCAGGTGTTTCTTTCTTTTTCTCACCTGGGAAAATAATTTCCTAATTTTTGCTTGAGATAATTTAGAGAATTGCAGAACTGTGGAGCTTTTCTGCCAGAGTAAATAATCTTGACCTCCTCCTAGACTTCTTGCAATCTTTCTAGAGATGTGTTCTAGTTCCAAAAATAGCAGCAGATGCTAAAAATAACACTGCTTTTAAGAGCATCAAGGTAAGCTATCACTACGTTTTTCTTTAGTTATATAGAATATAGAAGCTTTTTCACTAATGGAGGTTTTTCCCATGGGGGTTGATGCATGACATAAGCAGGCTTTTTTCCTCTCATCAGATATTATGCCATGTTGGTAGACTATGGATTATTACAGGATGCTATGCTTATCTTTCTAGGAGACAGAAGAATAAAGACATAAAGAAGGCTGCAGCAAACATTTCTATTAAAAGAGTGTTTTAATACATTTGATGGCAAAGGATGGCATAAATTGATAATTAGGGAGTTATCATTGTATATCTAAATAACAACTTCAGTATTCCAAGTGCTGGTATATATGTGGCCAGAACACCTGTAGGAAAGATGTACAAGCCTGCTTTATAGAATTCCAAAGGTTCTCAGAGGTTTTCCTTCAACAGCCCCATTACAGCTAGTTGTTACTGAATGTTAATAGATTGTTAGACATAAGGGATGTTTCATTACTTGAACTAGGTAACATCATCAATGCACTGATGATGTTTCCTAGTTTAGGTAATGAAACGTCTTCAAGAAAACAACCAAGCTCAGAGAGCATCAAGGACCTCTCATTTCAACCCTGAGCTACAAATATTCTCATTGTTAGAGAATTAAATATGGAAAACTAAGTTTAAGTCATGGAATTATAGTTTTAAGTTCCAATTAGAATTGACTTAGATTCCGCTTTCTATCTTTATATAATTGTAAAATAGATCAGGAGAAATATTAGAAGGCTGAGGACTCTTTCCAAAACAGCCAACAAAAACTCAGTAGAAAATATGGTCAGGGTCCACCCAAATAATATCTAACCAGTAGCAGAAGGGAAGGAGGACCAGCAAGGTAATAAAGGGAGTTCAGTCCAGTTGCATTCCTAGTGAACATCCAAGGAGAAATATTCCACAGTTCGATTTGTATCATTGAAAAATACAATTTCAGGTTTCTATACATGCTAAATTATGTAGTCAGTATTATATACATAAAAATATTAAACTGAACACACACAAACACACACACACACAAACACACACACACACACACCACTCACCCACTCATGGATAAGCCAAGAATTTTAGGTTCCAAAATACATCCCGAGCTTATCCATGGATAGGCTTATCCATTATATCTTATCTGTCTATCTTCTATGTCTGTCTCCCATCCATCTATTTGTCTGTCTGTCTATCTATCCATCTAGATGAAAATATTCTATCATGCTTAAATTTATATCATCAATACAATATTCTGTTTGTTTGTTTTTCCTTTTTCTTCTTCAGAGCAGTACAGGTAGACTACATGTCATTCGAAGAACATTTGGATCAAATGCCTTCAGTCAGTTGGAAGATCTTGGTATGACATAACTGTACTTTAATAAGTTTTGTTACTAAAACTATATAAACTCTGTAAATTTGTAAATAATTTTAATGGCACTTCTATCAGAAGAATGCTCATTATAGTTACAGAAATTTACATAGTAGTATGTCATATACTATAACAGAAACATTCTCAGTTTCCATGTGGAATTAAATAATCACTGTAATTGTTGTTGCTAGCAGCCACTTTTCTAGATACACAGTTCTTTGTGATAACCTGATAATGTAATTGTTAGAAAGCTCTTTGGTCTTTACTGGTATGGGCAACTTATACCATGATGTGATATTAAAGATTAACTCTTTTTAGAATTGTCCTCTATAGAATGCAATACAATGAGCAAACTCTACATATATCATACTGAGTCTTAAAATCTTTTTATTGAAGAACAGTGAGGGTTCATAATTGATACTGACATCATTCTTCTGTAAGATTAGATTGCAAAACACTATACACAGCACATTTTCCAAATAATAACATATCTAGTAAGGTATATATAAAACTGGCCTTATATTTTCCTTTGGTAATGCCAGCTGTCCAACTGCTCCCATATTTTGGAGCAACTGTAATTTATATACAACCTTCACAGTAATCCCTATCTTTACAGTGACATTCTTCTTTTTACAAGAAAGGGAAAGTTAATTTAGCTACCTATAGTCGTCATTACATGTTGCTGGTAACTGCTTTCGCTGGAATATGCAGGAAGTTTGAAATGAGAAGTGTTTTTAATATATTTTTTTAGAAGGATGATTATATGCAGGACAAATACAAGTCATCAGAGATAGGATTGGCACTGTGAATAATTTGAATAATAGTTTATCATGCCATCATTATCAACTCAGTCTATTTGGAGACAGACTTTAATTTGAGTGAATAAAGTTGAGGACTGAATGCTAAACTGGATTTAAAATAGCTTGAACTTGTTGGCTAAAACTAGCAGATTTAAAACAAAGGAAATTTTATCAATAAAAGGGGAAAGGGCCAATATGTTTCATTTGACAAAGGTACAGATGCTGTGTGTTAAAACAGAAAATTCATTGCTATTAATCTCTAGATACCGATTCCACATCTGATTGGTCCTTCCTGTCTGAGTTGCAGTGGCTAAGAAGGAGAAGAAGGGCTGTGAGTGTTACGACGTCAGTAATACTGCATCAAATACAAGATCTCTTTGCTTTTAAAAGACATGGGAAAACATGTAAAATGTAGTACTGTGTTAAACCTCAGCTTTCATGCTGAAGTGATTTTGTACTGCAGGAGATCATTTATTTCACCTCCCATTTTTTTCATTTTAAACAGCAAATTGGGGAAACTGAGATAAATATAAATAATTGAACAAACAGCAGGTACATACATAGGTAGGTAGATAGTAGGTAAGTAGATAAAATTACTCAACTGAGTAAAAAAGAGACCCTCTTAACATTTATGGCACTATTTAATCATATACACTTTTAGAGGGGCAAAGAAAATCTGTAAGAAAGATGGGGAAGGAAGTACCCTGAATTATGTTGAAGAATGTGGACTGCTTACAAGAGATAATTTATGAAAAAAATTACAAATTTTTTAAAGATTATATAATATTATATGTAATCATCTACAATTATTTTTCAAGACTGGAGATAAATGTAATTTGTGATTGAATTAGCTGAGCTAAATAATAAAATGTTTCTGTTTATATGATAAGGATTTAAATCTCAATAAAACATAAACCTTTTTGAACAAAATTAATATATAGAATTAATATATAGAAAAAATGATCTATTAATTGAAAATCAAATCTCCAAACACTATCTTTCAAAGAATGGGTGGTTTGAATTCTTATGAATGTGAATAGATTGTTATGCACAGTCCATTTCTGCAACTGGTAAATTCAAGACAGCTTGGCTTTCTTTCCATTAATAAGAAATCATACATAACCTTTTTAGGAAGCCAACAAATTGCATATAGTTCTACCTATATATTTTGTTAATTTTGTGCAATATGGACTTTGAATTGCTCAGGTAGAAACAAATCAGAATTTTAATACAAACTCAGACACTGTGGTATTGGTTGTAAACATTCCTGTATGGGAATGGGAAATGAGAAAACATCATATCAAACCTGAAAAAATGTTATTTATTTATTAACGTTTATTAATTGTATATCTCATCTTTATTTGACCATAACTCAGAGTCATATACACTGAATTCCCAGGTTGTTTCTGATTAGACTCAGTTATGTTTAGTTTCAGGAAATTAACTGCATCATATGCTTTCATATCACACCCTGTGACAATGTAAAACTTCACTTAAAAGTGAATTGATTAACTGTTAGCAGAAAAAGATTCATGCAACACTAAAGATTGAAAAATATGCCAGATTATATACAGGTACACCAATATGGGATAGTTATGCTTGTCCCAGTCTTTGTTCATGTGCTAATTGCATAAGGTGTATGTTATATAAGCTGACCGTTCTTGAACATATGTATTCGGTAATGACAAAACATGTGAAGTTTCACTGAGTCAGACCATGGTTCTATTTAGTCGGTATCCAGAGGATTCTTCATCCTTCGTAGCTATTCATCATCTGTACTTGTAGAGGAAGTAGCTTTCATATGCATTGGGGAGGGGGAAGGTTATACTTTTTTCTAAAGTTAAAAACCCTTGTATGTGATAGCAATTCAGTTTTTCAAAGCATCTTCGTCACACTTAATGAAATTCCCAGCCAACATGACAGGACTGATTTTAATCTATCATCCAAAGTAGTGGCAAACCTTTTTAAAAATATTATTTTTACAATTAAAACAAGAAAAGTTGTAGAAAAGAAGAAAAAAAGAAACTATATATCTGGCTAGAAAAATGGATTTTTACATCCACAAAGAATTTCCTTCTGTTTTCATTTTGAAAAAGACTGAAAAAAGACCGAGTTAGATACCCCCCAGTTAAATTAATACAATATCATTTGCTCTTAGGCTTTGGTATAACAGACATAAGACAGTGTGAGTTATCATGACAAACACTAAAACAACCTATTTTTTAAAATCTAACTATTCTTTTTATGATTTACAGGCAGTGCGTGGCATCTTTGAAGAAATGAAATACCTGGAACTCATGATTGTTAATGACCATAAAATGGTAAGTTGATTCTATTAGTTATTTCTATTCTTCTTTTTTTATAAAAGTTGATTGTGGAAAGTGCATACGTTTTAATGATAATATAGATAATTGTACTTTTTAATGAAGTCTGTGGAATTAAGGAATGTGCACTGGAAAATTCTTGGAATAAGACTAGATTATGGATATCATTAACAGCCAGGCTTGGATTACTTGATACCTCCATATTCAGTGTTATTTCTGGAAGTGCATCTGGGAAAGACCATAGAGTTGATTTATTTTTGTTCATCTAGTTGTCTTTCTCAAGGCTTGGTTCAACATTACATCTGCCATGCAATTAAAATTATGAGGGGGCTTGAAGGAACACAGTCATTTTCTTTATTACCTCTGTCCCATCCTACATGGCCTGTCTCCATATCTCTGAAGGTTTCAGGAGTTCAAAATGAGTATACTTTTCATGCAAAGGCCAGCCCTACCATTAAACAGTGATACCTCATGTGGAGCCAATGCATATAGCAGAGATTCCCTGTCTTAATGACTACTTCTAAAATGTCTCAAAATGCTGGTATTAAAGCGGTATTGAGTTGAACCTAAGTTGATAAGATACTGAGATATGAATCAGGAAGTGCCTGATTACATTTTGTTTGCCAATTATTCTAGGAAACAAACCTCATTTTCAGCCTCAGATTTCCATCTGCAGTATGGGAATAATAATGCTGATAATAAAAATTCTGTCAGGATTGCTGCAGTGTTTCTCTATGAGGTCAGAAATTTGATAATATTTGTACATGATGTTTGAAATTCATCATGTTTGCTCATAATCTGAGAGTACAATGTTTGGAGAGATATGTTCTGGAATTTTTGAACTCTTTTGTCCAAAGATTAATAAAATATATTTCCAGATGAGGAACTGCTCTTTTCATTTGTTGTGTCCCAATGATTTGGCAAATTTTATCAAGGAGTTTAAAAATAAAACTTGAGGTATGAACCCTTCACTACATAGAGTTTTAAATATGCTGAGAGAGCTAGTTTGGTGCAGTGGTTAAAGGCTCTGGGCTAGAAACCTGGAGAGTCTAAGTTCCAGTCCTGTTTTAGGCATGAGACCAGTGAGGGGTGGGGAACATTGGGCTAGTCGTTTTCGGCACTAGGAAGAAGATACTGGCAAAGCCATGTTCCAAATGCTGCCAACAAAATTGCATTGATTATTTAGATAGTTTCCAGGAGTCAAGACTGACCCAAAGGCACTATATATAAATAAGCTTATAATAAGTAATTAATGTTAACAGGCTTCATTTATAAGAAAAGTTTATTTATGTTTGTGAATAAAACTTTAATAGTAAACTTTCTGTAAGATACCCAGATATCTAGTTTTCTTTCTGGACTATTATGGCAAATCTAAAGATAACTAAGTACAGTCTTCTTCACAGAACATTTTATACTTGAAATAAAAAAAAATGCATTGAGTTATTTGCCACAGAAGAAGGCTTGCAATCAAAAGTTTGAATTATAAGGGAAAGTTATTGCAAAATCATGTTTTATACTATTGTTTGTGCAATTGATCTTTATCAATACAATGCAAAAATGTTCAAAGAGAAATATTAGTGGGATTGTTTCTCTTTTTGGCATTGCCAGGAAGGAGTGAAGTATAATCAATGTTTTGATTGGATTATGACTTAACATTTTTCTTCTAGTTCAAAAAACATCGTTCATCCCATAGTAATACGAATAACTTTGCGAAATCGGTGGTAAATCTCGTGGATGCTGTAAGTACTGTCGTAGTCAATAAAATTAATAATACCGTATTCAGTTTTGACTAGGAGAAATGGAATCAATAGGGAATGATAAACTGAAAAGGCAACCGTTTGTCCCATAATTCTTTTTATATTAAGAATAGGTTTACATGAATAGCAGACTTGACTGCCTAAATCCCAATTTTTACATTATGCAAAAGAAATACCAAAGTTTTAGAACTACAAAAACTTTGAAAAAAAATCCTTATTATAGTGTAGCAAGGGGGGCAAATGACATTGCCTAAGTCATGATGTCATCATGCAATGGACATAAATTGTATCATTTGTGTCATGTCTTGACATCCATGATGTAATCATGGCTTCAACCAGATGTCTGTGCTACCAGCTACACACATGTACTAACAGAAAATGAACCCTTGAGCCTAGAAAGAAACATTCAATGTCCTCTGAGAATGCAGAGAAAAGAATTCATGATTTTGAAAAATGATTTGCTTTGAGTTTCATAGACAGTATTCTTTCTTTTGGGAGGCTACAGAATCACAGTTTCCTGTAATGTTATCCTGTATAGCACCGTGCACTTGAAAGCTGCCAGTGCTGAAAATGAATAAATAAATCTTGCAATGCTTTGAAAAGGAAAAGACAGAATGCCAAGAAGAGGCCCTATCAACAAACTCTTTGAAAAAACTGCCTTACAGTGCAGGCAGCTATAGTTGCCACTTCCACACAAGTTTTCTTTAGGGTTTGAAAAATGCAGTGTATTGAATAAGCTGTCTCACAATGGTACATATTTTTCTTCCAGTGGTAAAAACACCCCAGTTCTTTGTGCAGTTAAAGACTATCTAGATAAAAAAAAAAGAATTATTTTGTGCATGTCCATTGTGCCCATTCTAGTCCTATTATGAAATGGGCCTGACAAAATGAAGGTAGGGACGATTCTTTGAAAAATAAAACCGAGGATTATTTGTTTAAACAGAAGATGTATCTGTGATGTTTCCTTGTTGTGCAAAATATATAACTGAATCACAGGACAAAATACCTACCTACCTAATGAAGATTATGATTGCTAGAAATGCAGTTTGAAGAATGAATGACTTTATTGAGGAAATATTCATGAATTCAAGCAGAAAAAAAGTTCTGAGCATCCAGTTAAAGATGTTTGGGGAACAACAGATTCTTGTTGTGCTCACTTCAGGCACCTGGATTCAGAATTATTAAATTAAATTATAAAATAAATTAAATTATTAAAATTCTTACAATTAAAACAAAACCTCACAAGCATGAGGTCTGTCCATTCTCAACTATTTTTATGATTTCCTACCACAAACTATATAGTAAATACTATATAATGATATACTGATAATTATGCAGTATTTTGACTTTACTGTAAATTTAATGGAGTATTGATTATTAGGGAAGTATAATATCTAATTATATTCCAATGTTTCTTTCCTACTTTACCCTGTTTGTCTTTCCACTCATTGATTGGCTAATTGTGCATGTTTGACCCAGTGTTCCACTCCTGTGCTTGTCCTGTCTCTCCCCACAGATTTACAAGGAGCAACTAAACACCAGAGTTGTTCTAGTTGCCGTTGAAACCTGGTCAGACAGAGATCGCATTCATGTCCACTCGGATCCACGGCAGATGCTTCATGATTTTTCCCGATATCGACAGAACTTCATCAAGCAACGTGCTGATGCTGTACATCTCCTCTCGTATGTAAAAAGAGGAGTGATGGTTCTCTGTTCTTCTTAAGAGGCTTAAGGATCTGTAGTCATTTCATTCTCAGGTGTTATTAAATACAGCACGTCTTGACTCACCCAATGAATTAGTTGGGTGATTTGGGTTCAATTATTCTCAGTTCAACCCATCTCACAGAATTGTTATGGGGAAAATAGGAGATAGAGGAGTATTGGGTATGTTCATCACCTTGAGTTTACTTATCAATAAAGACAAGATTAAAAAAAACACAAAGGCAGTCGACAGAATTACTATGAGTAATCCATCTGAGATTACTCATACTTTTAGAACCACTTTTTCTTTTAAACATTATATCAGCCTTTTGAGTGTCAAAACTAGAGCTTAATTGATCAGAATATTTTCTTTGTTTTATAATTTGATTAATTGTATCCAAAATTAATACTGTCAAGAATTATTTCTGTACAGTACAGGGATATATCTTATTCAGAAAAATGTTATCTCAGGAAGCTTTTTTTCTGGGTAGGATATTTTCCTGTATATTCTATCACTTTTACATTTTGGCTCATTTATTCCTATGGTATCTTCAAAAACTGGAAATAAGTTATTTAATCCTTGCCAGTTTGGTGTAATCATTAAGGTGCTGGCCTAGAAAGCAGGAGACTATGAGTCCTAGTTCCATCTTGGGCACAAAAACTAGTTGGGTGATTTTGGGCCAATTATTCTCTCAGTCCAACCCATGGCACAGGATTGTTGTTATGGGGAAAGTAGGAGATAGAGGAGTATTAGGTACATTCACCACCTTGAGTTACTTATAAATAAAGACAACATTAAAAAAACGCAAAGGCACTTGACAGAATTACTATGAGTAACCATCTACGAATATTCTCCTTCAATGACATTAAAGAAACTGACTAAAACAAACCCAGTGTTCTCATAATTTATGTTATACTATTTCATTTGAAGATAATGCTATTAATATTGTTTTTTATCTGTTTTGTTCTGAAGGAATGTGACATTTCATTATAAAAGAAGTAGCCTAAGCTATTTTGGAGGAATTTGTTCAGTGGCTAGAGGTGTTGGAGTAAATGAGGTAATAGTTTTGTTTTGAAGAAATGTATTTATTTACCCAATTCATAAAGTCTCATGAATATATAAGAAGTCCTTGATTCTTGACCACTCATTCAGCAACTATTCCAAGTTGCAATGACTTTGAACAAATGGTACTTGGCTGTTGCATTCCCTCCCCCCCCCGTCGCCATGGTCATGTAATTGTGAAGTGGAAGCTTGGAAACCAGCTCACACTTACACTTACAACTGTTGCAGCACTCTAGGACCACATGATTACCATGTGCAACCTTCCCTGCTAGCTTCTCTCAAGCAGAGCCAATGGGGAAGCTGGCAGGAAGTCAGAAATTACTTCCACTGCTTTTTTTTTTTTTTTTGCCTGCCTGTGATTATTCTGTTCATTGATTTTGGTAAGAAAATATCTCTGATATGATCCAACAGGTCATGGGTCAGCTAGTAAATAAATAAATATAACATGTATGGAGATTCTCAGTCATCTAGGTCATGATTGTTCTAAAGATGCTTTTTTCAAAAGTCAACTGGACTGTTTTTTCCTTGAAGACATTTTGCTTCTCACCCAAGAACATCCTAGGACAGAGTCTAGTCACTACTTTTTCTTGACTATATGGTTTTTTTGTTTCGCCTGTTTTTTCTTCCTTTTTTGTTATTATATTTGTACTTTTCTGTTCATATTTTATGCCTCATCTGCTCTTTTTATCCTTCAAATAGTGAGTTTATTTCACAGAAAGCCTATTTCTAATAGCAGTACCAGGAAAGCCAATTCTGGGAGGTGAATAGTAGCTATTCTCCATGTTAGTTGTATTTCTTCTCATTTATCAGGGCAAAGTTTGTTTATGATTGTTTAAATTCAAGAAAACATGTATTTGTTGTATACCAGGCATGTCAAACTTGTGACATTATGTGTAAGTTCACGCGACGTATTGCGACTTTTTCCCCATTTCCGGCAATGGGGTGGGCGCAGTTTCGGTGTGATGCATCTGGCCTGCAGGCTGGCAGTTTGACATCCCTGTTGAATAGTAACAGAAATAGTGTTGCATGTACTTAGAAATAAACTCTGTTTAAATTAATAAGTTATTTCCACAGAAATGTTAGGATGTAGGTTAAGTTATATACAAAAGAATAGAATGTTTATTATGGTCAGTAACCAGAATTGCAAATAGAAACACATTAAAAATAAAAATAAAGTTAAAACAAAACAAAATAAAAATGTCTACAACATTTTGTTATGGCAGCTTTATGTTAAACTTGTAATAATCTGCATTTACCTCTTTTTTCACCCTAATTTAATTGATGTTGATATCTTTTCCTAACAGTATGGGCTTTCCTGGGCAATAGCACAAGAATTGTCCCAAAGTTTGGCTCAGAATCTAGGGATACAATGGGAGCCAGCATCCAGAAAACCAAGTATGTGCTAAGTCTCCTAGTATCAAACTAAATGTTTGTATAGTTTTATGTTCTCTAAATAGAACTAACTACTTTGTTGTCTAAGAATCTTTTAAGTCAATTCAAGCAACTAGTCTTCTCTGTCCAGGTATCATTTTTGGTCATGCATGCTCAAAAGTCAAAAATAATTTGATGACACATAATCTCTTAATCATGCATGTCTACGTATCCACATATGTAGAGTGTCTTCACTTTTTCTTTGTTGGGAAGAGATTAGTTTACTTATTGCAGTCTTTCAGATGAATAGGGAATTCTTTTATGCTTATTGGATGTACTATTTAAAATGCAGACTTCGAAACAGTGAAAAAACTTACTGTATTTGTTCTCTATGGTGTATTTTGTTGTACATATTGTCAACTAATTTTATTCTCTCTCTCTCCCTCCCTCCCTCCCTCCCTCCCTTTCTTTCTTTTATATCATTTAAGAAGGGTGTGATTGTACAGAATCCTGGGGTGGATGCATCATGGAGGAAACAGGGTTTGTAGTGATAATTGATTCTTTATACACAGTTCAATTATTGTTTAAATTTTGCTCAGACCAACACATTATTCATTTTATTGTTTTCTGTTACCATGAAGGGAAAAATTATTTCAGTTATTTTTTTAAAACCTATAAAACTATGCATGTAAATGTATTTTACAAATAATTTTTCACCTTCAAGATTTTTTACTTTAAATCTTGTTTGTTTCTCTTATGTCACTTATCTTTGCACGATAAAAAATTAGAGAGGATCATAGGAAATGTGTATAATTTTAAAAGTAAAAAAACAAGTTTAAATCAGAAACAGTGTTACATCAAATAACTTGTTTTTTCTCACTTGCTTATAATAGTGCATAATTGCAAGGATAGATGCCTTTTGCTACCATTTGTCTCTGTGTGATATTAACCACGCTACAGGGTCAAGTGAATTCAATTGAATATTGACTTGTTTTTTTATTAAATTTTCTAAATGTTCACGTGAGTATTTATTCTGATTTGTGTAAATAGTTTCAAGTAAACTGTTTTATTTTCTCAAAAGTGGAGCTTCAGTAAAAGCAATTACACTAAAAATAGTGGGGGGGAAGGTAAGATTACTTTTCAAATTACAGACTCCAAATTTTGTGTGACTTTTTTTAAAGAGTTCAGTGAAAGAGCTTTATTTAAAATAGCTGAGACCAATTTAAATACTTGGAGGATCACTATTCAAAATTTGTTATTTGTGATGGCGCAAATTTGATCTTTTCAGATAGGACATTGACCATCATTGATCCTTGAAATAAACTGAGAAACAAATAAAATAACATTGAATTGGTAAAATGTGATTGCTCTGTTTTTTCTACAAATTTTATGATGGCTGAATTCTATAGAAAACAATGTTTCTGAAATATCTTCAAAGTCAGTCCAAAATACAGAATATTCCATTTGTGGTTTGTCAGTTTGCACACAAAAATGTAGGCAATTTTAATTGTTTTTCATAGTGCCAAAACAAAACCCTAAATAAAGATTACAAATATTTCTGTGTGGTCAAAAAGCATAGAGAGTGAGGCGCTTAATCCAGTTTGACTAGCATAATGTCCATCTTTGTCTGAAATAAAGTACTACCAAAAATCTGTGTAAAATATGAAAAGGTTGCATTAAGAAAATTGAACTGAACCATTAAACTATTAAAATCTGCTGCAAAAGTATACTACTGTACTGATCTATTTTCTTTTTTAAAAAACTAGATATTTCTTTATGGCTGTGCCAGGAACCATTCCTCTAACATTTTGCTGTTGTTTTCTTTCAGTGTCTATCACTCCAGAAAATTCTCAAAGTGCAGCATTGCTGAATACAGAGATTTTTTACTCCGAGGAGGAGGTTTTTGTCTTTTCAACAGGCCTACAAAGGTGCATTCCTTATAATCCTTTGATGAAGGTAGCAAACTGGGTGATGGTACATTTTGAGTGAATTGGGAATGAAATGGAGAACAGAAGGGGGGGGGGAATGTCATCTCTTCTTGCTTACTACAGGTAGTTCTCAACATATGACCACAATTGGGACCAGAATTTTTGTTACTAACGTCTGGTCACATTAAGTGAGTCACACCTGATTTTTGCCACAGTTGTTAAGCAAACCATACTGTTGTTAAGCAAATCACATACCGTATTTTCTGGCATATAAGGCAATCCGGTGTATAAGACGACCCCCGACTTCGGCGCCGAGTTGCATGCCTAGAAAGTCATACGCCGGAAACTACCATAATTTCCAGCGTATAAGATGACTCGGCGTATAAGATGACCCCTGACTTCAATGCCGATTTCAACGCTTTAGAAAGTCGTCTTATACGCCGGAAAGTACGGTAATCATTAAGTGAATCTGGTTGCCCCTATTGATTTTGCTTGTCAAAAGCTCCCCTGGGAAAATTGCAAATGGCACTGCAACTGTCATGAGTATACGTCTGTTGTCAAGCACCCATATTTTGATCACATGACTGCAAGGAGGTTGCGATGGTTGTAAATGCGAGGAAGCAATCGTAAGTCACTTTTTTCAATGCCATCATAACTCCAAATTATCATTAAGTAAATGGTCATAAGTCGAAAGCTATCTGTACCATTCCTGCTCTAACTTACACCTTGGTTTAGCATAATAACAGAAAAAAACAATAAATAATAAATTTCATTTGTATTTCAACTTAGTTCAGGACCTTCAGGTGGTTTCTCCCTCACCCCAGGATTTTAACCTCACAACAACACTGTGGTTTAAGTTACAGTGAGACCCACAATTGAATGGGAATTTGACTCTGTGTGATCAATTTCATCTGTGATGATAGAGTACAATGAAAGCCAATATGTATCGATGATTGACAAATGTGTTAATACCGGTCAAGACCATTATGTGGTTGTGATTTTGGTTTGCATGATGTTTATATGTAATATGGATACTATAGCTTGTTCAAAAGCTCTAGTTTTTTTAAAAGCTAAATGTTATGCATTATAAGGATGAAAGAGCAACTTGTAAGTATCATCCTTTAACATTTTAACCTAAGAATGAGGAATAGTCTGCTATTTCTTGTACCATCCAAACTCCATGCTCATATTTTCTTTTGTGATTGACTATGTCATAATGCTCCATTTGTGAGCAGGCAATTATTTCCCTGTGGGAACTGTAAAGCTCTCAGAATTCAAATTGGCTACTGGTATAAACTTTGAATTAATGTTAGTATGATAGAACCCAGTCTTTTAACATTCCTAGCTAAAAAGAAGAATCATGAGAGGGGTGATTAAGACCTCAGCCTGACAAAATCTTCTGTTATTCAACTTTATTCTAAACTGTGCATTAAGATTAGTATCATTTAGGGATGAGCTGTTTCTCAATTCAGTCAAATTCACAATCTTTCATAAGTGCAAATAATACAAGGTATAGAGTAAGAATATTGTCCCGATGGCCTTATGTGTTACGTATTCGCGCTTATCAAGGAAATTTCACTTTGTAACAGATGTAAAATTGAACCAACCCTGCAATTATATCTAGGAAGTAAGAGGGTTTCCAGGAATTATACTTTACTCCTAAAGCACAAGATATCTTTGCTTTGGATTCAAGAGCATTCACTAAACTTACTTAACCTGCAATATCCTTATTTTTAAGAAACCACTTAAACTAACAACTCCCTCTTTCGGTGGGTGCTTTAAGCTTTTAGAGGCTTTCTTATTGCGGCATTCCTCTTTCGGCATTCCTATTTTTACCACGTAAAAGTATCTCTTTCTTTTAAGATGGATATTACTATCTTAATAGCATCTATCCAGCATCTGGCTGTTTGACCAATCCATCCAAAGAATAGAAGATGGAAGAACCAGATAAATACAATGAGAAGAACAAGTTCCAAGTCAGTAGAGCAGTTCCTCTGAAGTTTTGCTCTCTATATTAAATTAGTCCTGAGAAAAATCTCCAGCAGAAATCTGATAATCAGCTTCAGAACAGTAATGCACAAGTATTTGGCACTTAAATATATATCTGAATCTTTTAATGGTAGCTAGATCCTAACATTTTTTTTAAATGTGTTTTTTTTTCAGTTATTTGATGCCACTGAATGTGGAAATGGGTATGTGGAACCAGGCGAAGACTGTGACTGTGGTATCCAAACGGTAGTATTTTCATCTTAAAATGAAAGCTGAAAAGTAGATAATTACTCATAAGGTTCTGTTTATTTTCATAGGACATAAAATAATAAAGAAGGGAGTGATGGATGATCCCTTTGAGATCATCCCAGCAGAAGTGGAGATCATCAGAACTCTCATTTGGAGAGTTGTCTTTTGCTTCGTGTAAGGCTGAGAAGAGTTTTAATTCTAATTTTCATTCTTTCTTACTTTGTATTTCTTTCCTAATTAATTAGAGCTGTGTTTCTGATCTTCACTTAACTTATATATGTAAATATTTCAACCAATAGCATGGCCCGATGTTAACAAAATCATCTTGCAATCTGGGGATTTTGAGCTTTAAGAAAAATAATCAGCATTTTGAATATTTATTATACTAATAATTTTGGTTTAACATTCTAGAATGTATTTGGCACATAAGATATCTTATTCTCAGTTGTTGTTTGGTGTGATATTACAGGTAGTCCTTGACTTATGATCACAATTGAGCCCAACATTTCTGTTGCTAAGTGAGACATTTGCTAAGTGAGTTTTGCCCCATTTTACAGGCATTTTTTTCACAGTTGTTAAGTGAATCACTGGAGTTTTTAAATTAGTAACATGGTTTTTAAGTGAATCTGGCTTCCCCATTGACTTTGCATGTCAGAAGTTTGCATAAGTGTGAAAAACGGTCATAAGTCACTTTTTTCAGTGCTGTTGTAACTTAGAACGGTCACTAAATGAATTGTTGTAAGTCGTGGACTACCTGTATTTAGTACAGGGATACTTTCAATTTCAACCTCAGAGTGTGTCAGATTGTGGCAAAGTACAAATCTAATAAATCAGTAAAACTTAATAAAGAAACATGTCACTGATATTGCAAATGTGTAGGTATAAGCAAGGAATCATATGTACAAAAGTAGACATCTATCCATGGACCAGTACTTTCTATGCGCTTTTCCCACTGTAGCCACTGGTGCAATTTGACACTTTGTTCTGGAGGATCTTCCATCATTTAACAACATATTCTAAAAGTGCACTAACGAAAGGACTCATCCCTTCTCAGTTTTGCACATAAAGTTTGGTCAGGGGAAGTGAATCATTGAATACTTTCATTTAACTTTTATCATTATTATTTACCATTAATATGTTACTATCCAATAAAGGTTTGGAAACATATTGGCTTTTGGATCTGCTGAGCCTCTCAGCATTGATTTGGCAAATTTCAAATAATATTTCCTCTATTTCTTGTCATTTGGACCTGAAAAGGTCTGTTTTTTTGTTTTTGCTTTCGTTGCTATGTACTTTTAGAGCCAAGAAAGTTTACAGAGTTGCTGGTTTGTTTAGTTCACGCTGTCGCGTTATCCAAGGTGAATCACAAGGAGGCAAACTAGCTTCATATTCCATGTCAAATTATAGATCATATTGTGATCGGCTATAGGCTGAGGTCATAGACCGGTCCAGTATCTGGTTTTTTTTTTAATTTAAACAATGCTACACTTCAGTGATTAGATGGCATAGACATTGGCATTTGGACATAGATCTTTTAAACATATAGTCTATGAATGATATGCCATATGCTAAATAAATAAATAATAATCATTAATATACAATATATATTTTTTTAGGACTGCCATGTAGACTGCTGTAAAAAATGTTCCCTTTCTAATGGAGCTCATTGCAGTGATGGTCCATGTTGTAATGAAACCTGCCTTGTAAGTTATTTTAATTGCATCTTTACCAAATGGCCTGAATTAGAAAATGTAATTCCATAAGATAAAAATAAAAAACAGAGCTACTGTTAGAATCAAAGGATCCTGGATAAAGAGATACCACAACTTAACTGTTTCCACTAAAAAACATATCATTTCCCCCCCCCATTGCTTTCCTACCAATGAATGAAAATGATACTTATATATCATTTTTTTCACCCAGTAAAAGGCTTAGGTTTTTTTAAAAAACAAGTCTTGAATGCTTGGTTGTTATTTAACTGTTTTATAACTAAAAATCTTTTGACTTTCAGTTTTTTCCACGTGGCTTTGAGTGTCGCTATGCAGTGAATGAATGTGATATTACAGAAATCTGTACTGGTGACTCCGGCCAGGTAATGACATAATGTATTTTGAATATGTTACATGTTGATTTATCAGTCAGGTGATCTCCTTCCCTCTCTCTTGTGTAACAATACTAGAACCAAAATTTGATTTTGACAAAGGTGGAGAAAATTAGCTTTCTATGTCTAAAACCTAAGCTGTGCTGATATACATATTCCCAAATGATTTAGATTTAGGATCCATATATTTTCTTTAATGTTTGGGATTACAAATTCTTGTGGAAGAAACATAAGGCAATTACAAGGATAGAAGGGGGAGTTTTTGCCTCTTCCTTTTTCTGCCCACCCCTCCAAAATGTGTTCCAGAAAGCTGTGGCAGTAAGGGTTGCAGGAGGAAACAGGAATAAGCAAAAATTTGTATAGTGCTGTGTAACCTTTTTTGATAGAAAGAATCCTTCCATTTGTGGAGAGCAATTTGGGATCTCAGCAAAGAGCTTTCATTCAGATTCTTGATTTCAGTGTGTGTATGTATGTATGTATGTATATATATATTGAGCTCTCTCTTTAAAACAGCCTTTAAAACAATTAGAATACAGCATTCTTCTATTTAATATGTATTCATTTTTCTTTGACTAAACACAATTATTCTATGGAGAAAGACATGTGTCATATCAGGCAATGTTTTATAAGAAGTATTCCTATTTTGATATTACCTTTGGAGTTTAACTCACATTCAACATAATTAAGTGTTTTTAAAAGGGATATCTCTTTAAGGAATTTAATCAAATTAAGTAATCATCTAAATACAGGAGATTATGTACTTACCTATCATTTTTACATGACCAATCATTCAAATGTGCTTTCTGGATGGGAATAAAATAAGATTAACTTGTATCAGTAGTAATTAAAGACTCTTTCTAACAAAATAAAACATAACAAAATCCTCAGTTCTCAAATAAGATGTGTAATTATTTAATAAGGCCAGGTTTCACTGAAAAAGTGATCAAAGAGTACCAGCAGGTGCCTTTTTAATTAGAGTCTTCCCTAGGGTGACATTTGTAAGTACGATCTTTGCTAGTAACTACCTATACAATTATATTTGGTAATGGCCTACAGAAGGGACCACCAAAGTTATCTTAAGTAAGCTTCAGATAAGTATTTATGCAGAAGTCCTAAATTGGCTATTAATCTATTAAACACTGGAATAATTTGATCAAAATACTCGGTTTCAATTAGTCATTTTACGGCCCTATTTTAGGACAACAGAAGTTCCTGGGGTGGTTCTGAAGGCAGACCTATGCAAAATAGACATAGTAGCCTAATCAGGCGGCAGTTACCAAAGCCAGACTGTCTGAAAGATATGTTGATAAGAGCACAAGTGGCATGGCGGTTAGAATGCAATATTGCAGGCTAACTCTGCCCATAGTAGGAGTTCAACCCTGACCGACTCAAGTTTGACTCAGCCTTCCATCCTTCTGAGGTTGGTAAAAAGAGGACCCAGATTGTTAGGGGCATGCTGATTTAGAGAGTGCTATAAAGCACTCTGACATGGTATATAAGTCTAAGTCTATTGCTATGTATATCTAAAACTGATAAAAAACAACTGAACCTACAAGTATCTAATGGTAGCTACAAAAACACTTTTAAATCAAGAAATTTTGGGGTTATGAATCTCTCCTTGTTATGTCCATCGCAGAAGGGTTTAACCTTGCTGGGTAGCATCTGATTTTTAGATAACTGTCTACCCATATGTCTAGATGGTCACCATCCAGCAAAAACCTACGTGAACCGAAAATGCAAGTAAATTCTAAGGGATAATTCCACAGTTTTAAAGTAAAGGAATACTTTGCCTTTCAGTGCCCACCAAATCTTCATAAGCAAGATGGATTTGCTTGTGATTCAAATCAGGTAAGTTAAAACTGAGCCTGCACGAGCTTAGCCTATAAGTGTATTGAAAACATCAGGACAGTGTTTTTGTAAGTTGCAGTACTCTCATTTTCACTTCACAGGATGTCATTCGAGGATGCACACAAGGGTTATGGGTGCAGACTGGATGGCTATTAAGGAAGTGATTTTTTTTGAAACTGTATCAGTTATGAATGACTGAATAAATTATTCAGAATAACATCTTTTGCAAGCAGAAATTTTGGTTTAAAAATAAAGGGTGTGTGGGGGGAGAGTATATAGCGGTTGGTGCCATAAAACGTAGTGCCACCAGGTACATGGTATTTCCTCCTCCTCCTCTTCCTTTCTCCCCCACAGCTATGAGGTATATGCCTCATGGTCACCTTATGCATATCATTGATGCCTGTTGCATGCTGCCATTGTTATGCTCCACTGTCAGAAAGGCTTCAGCATAGATCCTGCTTAAGTTATAAAAACTTTTTACAGTGTTTTTCCCCCTTTCTTGATGGGCAATACTACTTTTTGGATGTTTTTTCCCTTTTTTGTTTGATGGCTTATGCTGTTTTAATTGTTATTTGGCTATTAGCTACTTTAAGCTTCAAAATGCTTTCTTTAAATATAGGAACTATTTAAGTAAATAATTTTCTTCTGCCATTTCTTTGTGTAATATTCTATCCAATATAAGATTCACTGGAGACGGCATGCATTATTTCTTCTCAAGCAGTTACTAGGATAATATTCTAAACTCTGTTTGATATCCTCTGAGTTTACTTCATTATGCTGGGAATTCTATGCTGCAACTTTTACCTTCTTTCAAATTCTGCTTTGCAACCTTGGGATGTATAGATTCAGGCTCGAGTTTAAAAAGCAACCTAACTGCTTTTTGTCACATATTCTAATGTCTTAAAGATAAAACTCTCAAATCTTATGGAAGCAAAATATAAAGTTATATTAACATTTTATTAGCCTGGTGAAAAGAAAATAATTTCAAGCATCCTTGCTATCTTGAAAGCCAAGCCAAGCAGTATTATTAGAAAAAAAAAGTTTGTTCCTTGCTAGCAAAAAGGACAAAGCTCATGGTAATATCTGGCTTTTTACGAAGAAAGAAGAATTGTATGTTTCTGACTATAATTTGTTCCCATTTAGGGACGTTGCTACAATGGAGAGTGTAAGACAAGAGATAATCAGTGCAAATACATCTGGGGCAATAGTAAGTTAATTTATACAAAAATATTTCTCAGCACATTCTATCCACTTCTTACTATGTTGTGAATGAATTAAAAAGTAATGCTAATTTGTAAAGGCCTTTAATGCACTTTTACTCAGAATTTATATGTGAAGACTTAATACTAATTTTCTCCACCCTATGTTGATATTTAAAAAGCTCTCTCTCTCTCTCTCCCTCTCCCCTCCCTCTCTCCCTCCCTCTCCCTCTCTCTCTCAATATATATGATCCATATTATCCTCTATTGTCTCTGGGTGTTCCAGCATGTTGGGAACAGGCCCTATTCTCAAAAATCAATCAGGATCAATGCAATTTGGCTATATTGTGTTTGAAAATAGGGGTTGATGAATCTGAATGAAGAACTGTGTTGCCCTGCAAAAATGTTACACAGATCTAGACCACAGCTTTGGCAGAATCGGAGGATAAAATATCTTCTCCCCCATAAAATATTCCCAAATAAATCCCCTCTTAGTTGCAAATTAAAAAAAAAATCGCAAACATACAAGATTTAGTAAAATTTCTTGTCCTTGACAAAACGAAGTATCTTCCAGACCTCCTGATTATACTAGGAAAATAACTCTTTTTTTTTGTTTTGTTTTTCTGAGTCAATATATAGTTTTTTATAATCTTATATCCCAGACACAAGGAGTAAATTTCTAATGCGCATGGAAATTGTTAGGGATGTTTACTTTTTTAAAAAGGAAATAATATAATACATTACTACTGATTATTACTGCTATCTGGTTCTTTATTTTTAATTTATTTAAATGTATAGTGAGCAATAAAACACTGGGGAAAAAAAACAAATTACAAAAAGCAAAACAAAAAAAAACATCATTTGGAAGAATATAGAAAATGCATTGTCATCTGAGAGAAAAGGGGAGAGAGAGAAAGAACATTTTAAGCATCCTTATTATGTTCATAGTATTTTCGTAGCTAACTATAGTAGGATTATTTGTGGCAGGGTTAAACATTGGAACCAAAAGTGAATAAAACCATTTTGAGCATTATTGGAAATTATCTTATCTTCTTCCACAGAGGCTTCAGGGTCTCACAAACACTGTTACGAGAAGCTCAATACAGAAGGTACACAGAAAGGGAACTGTGGAAAAGACGGAGACAAATGGATTCCTTGCCACAAACAGTAAGTTTGAGAATGCTGGATTCAGTTGTTCTTAAAATGACTTGGCCTGAAAGATACAGGAGCAGAATTTCCCACTTTATTACAGACACCTTTGCTTCCCACAGAAGGTACTACTGAAGTCTTGGGACCCTCGAAGATAACATGGGATACTGTATGATGGAAACTGAGGGAACAGAGAAGCATTTTTACACTCACTCAAGGCCCTTTTTAAATTCACATCATCATTTTCAGCTCAATAAGAGCTTGAATGGTAACACATTTTCTCATTTGATACGTTCTTATTTTTCAGGTTCCTAATGGCTCGTAGCCCTTGCTTATTTATTTTTTGGTGTTTATTTATTTATGTTTAAATATAATCTTTCAGAAACCAAAGCGATGCCTGATAATTTTTAGCATTTGGACAACTTGCAGTCTAGAAGTAAATGTGTAGCATGATTATTTCTCACAGTTTAGAATTTGATTCTTAAATGGAATTGGAATTCTGCTACAGTGCAGTCCGGATTGTATTTTTCCCTAGAGGCAAGTTTCCTAATTTGTCCAAACAGTCTTTCTCTTCCCAGTCTACAAAATAGCTTGTTATGTATCTTGACTTTGTCTTACAGCGATGTGTTCTGTGGATTATTGCTTTGTGCAAATCTTGATGGGGTTCCACGAATTGGTCACCTTCAGGGAGAAATTATTCCAACTTCTTTTTTCCACCAAGGTGTTGTAGTGAACTGCAGGTATGTAAAAACTGATTCATTGTGCAACACTGGCTTTTTCAGTTTACCTAAAAATTTGAACATAAAAGCACATTCAAATAGGTTGTTTCTCAATAAATTAGATTAAAACCACATTTAATAGGTTCTGGTTGATTTTAATTTTTATGATTTTTTTCATTGTACTGGCATCTGAATAGGTTGTTTAATACAAATGCAAAATTATTCTATTACTTCATTGAGATAATTTGAAATTTCATTGTTTCAGTATTGATTAATTAATTTTAATTTTTCTTTTATTTTAGTTGTTTCTTATTTGGACACACAAAATTTTCCAACACAGCAAACATCCATAAATAGAGTGAAAAAATAATCATATTATTTTGCTTCCTGGATTTTCAGGTTATGCATGCTATGAATATTTTACATCTGTTTATTCTGATGAAGTTTAATAATGTTGGTAACATTTTTTAAAACTTCTTCTTGTAGTTGTGCGCATGTACTTTTAGATGATGAAACAGATTTAGGATATGTAGAAGATGGGACTCCTTGTGGTCCTAATATGATGTGTATGGACCGAAGATGCCTCTCTATTCAGTCCTTGAACATAAGCAGCTGTCCTATGGATGCTAATGGAAAAGTTTGTTCGGGACATGGGGTAAGTCCCAGGTCAGCAGAATATGTGAGACACCTATTTCATAGAAAACCATTTTTCTTACTTCTAATCTGTATGGATATCTTTACATATGAAGACAGGAAGCATAAATTCCTGATAGGATGTATAAGAATTTGTCCCTTCATCTCATTGTTTAACTTTCATTAATTTAGCCATGCCTGGAGATCTTTTCTTCTACTACTACTATTTACTCCTGGCATATTTACTACTATTGTTTATTTGGAATAGAAAAAGATTGTTTTATAAAGATATAAAATAGAAATATTGTATAGAACCATAATTAACAGAGTTACATGCAGAACTCAGTTTGGCACACTTATATGCAAAGGATTATCCTCAGTTGAACTATAGCTTTCAACTGTATATCTGGTAACTATAATTCATCCCCTTCCCCTCTGTGGGGCATAGATTGTACCACTTGGGTGAAACTGATATGAGACAAATCTAAAGAATAACAATGTTTCCTCCCCCTCCTCCATTCAATTATAGCTGTTTTTTGAGACTGCCTGAAACATGTCCCTACATGTTCCTGACAAAGTTTTTCAGAAGTAGTTTGCCATTTTCTTCTTCCTAGGGCTGAGATAAAGTGGCTGGCCCTAGGTCACCCAGCTTACTTTGTGCCCAAGGCAGGACTAGAACTCATGGTCTCTTAGTTTCAGGCCTGATGCTTTACTACTACACCAAACTGGCTCTTGATGTTTCCTTAGTAGCATGTGAACGGTGCTTTTTTGTTGAAGATCTTGTTGAACTACCATCTCCTTTTTCTTTCCTAGCTAGAATATTCCCAGCTGCAAAATGGCAACTCTTCTTTTTCACTTTTTGATGCTCACACTGGAGTATCTAAAAATATTAAGCCAGTGGGAAGTATATCAGTATCCATCCTATTTCTTGAGCCTGGGTCAAGAAATGTGAATGTCAAGAAATGTGAATGTCAAGAAATGTGAATGAGGTGTCCTTGATGTTCTCTGAGCTTGGCTGTTTTCTTGCAAATGTTTCATTACTCGAATGAGGTAATAATAATTACCTTCATTGACCATTGATGATATTACTTAGTTTGAGTAATGAAATGTCTGCAAGAAAACAACCAAATTCAGAGAGCACCAAGGACTCCTCATTTCAGCTCTGAGCTATAAATATCTACGGTCTCTGTATTTGTGAGATATTATTGTGACCCTTTGAGACTCAGGCAGCATACACATTTAATTTTTTTTGTTATTACAATAAATTATTTTTGTTTCTTATGTGATTATCTGAATAGTTAATGGGATTAACATTTTACTTAAAATCACATTGAAATGTTACGTTTTCTGATATGACAATGTTTTTTCCTAAAATAATTTGTCTTTTTGCTTATGAAAGTATACAGTGGTTCTTCAGGCTACCTATAGACAATCAAAAATACACAAAGCTTGGAACAGTTTTTTTTATTATTAAAAGTTTTACAAATTTAATACAATATAAACCCTTCCCACCCCTTCCCCACTTCCCAGAGCTGATTACAGGGTAACAAATAAACAAACATAATCTAACTAATATAAACCAACTATACTATCAATCAAAACCATAACACACTTTAACTCCTTTTCAAAACAAATATTAACAAATTAAAACAAAAATAATAATATAATTAAAGCTATTAATGATTATCTAAAATCTACTCATATGCAAGATAATACTTTTCAGTTTCATATTTCTTTTGAATATAATCAATCCATCTTCTCCAAACCATAATATATTTTTCTTGTGAATGGTCCTTCAAGTAGGTGGAGATTTTCGCCATTTCTGCTAAACTAGATACCTTAAGTATCCATTCTTCCATGGTAGGCAGTGAGTTTTTCTTCCAATATTGCCCCACCAATAATCTTGCAGCTGTTATAAGATTCAACATCAAATTGATTTCTTTAACATCAAAATCTACAATAATACCCAACAAAAATAACTGTGGAGTAAACTTTATCTTTCTCTTAAAAATCTTTTGAATATTCCACCAAATCTTAATCCAAAAAGCTTTTATATCTCTACAAGTCCACCAAATGTGAAAATAGTTTGCACTAAACTTCCACATCTCCAACATTTGGGCTGTAAATTCGGATATATGCGGGACAACTTTTGGGGATCCAAATGCCAAAAGCTTGGAACAGTTTTGTTTACCTAGTTTCAGCTGTGATTTCAGAAAAATGCTGAGATTTTTTTTTTGTTTTAGAATGAAAGCATTTTAACTTATAAGCCATTAATTGCTCCTTGCTGTGTATTTCTATATGGGCAATCATATACAGGTGCATGTGCTTCCAAAGGAACACTGAGGCAGGCCAGATTCTCCTTTGATGATGAGAGGTCTTTGTTTCTCTGGCAGCATGTAGCTATTCAATGACATCAGTGCACCGTTCTCCAAACAGAAGCCCTTATTCCAGTGTTTCCCAAACTTGACAATTTTAAGGTATGTGGACTTCAAGTCCCAGAATTCCACAGCCAGCGTTGCTGGCTGTGGAATTCTGGGAGTTCAAGTCCTCATGCCTTAAAATTGTCAAGTTTGGGAAACACTGCCTTATTCTACTCTGTCTCCTCCAAGGCACCATTTTAATGATACGCTAATATATGCCCACTTTTTTTTTTTAGGTGTGCAGTAATGAAGCCACCTGCATTTGTAACACTACTTGGGCAGGTACAGATTGTAGCATGTTTGATCCTAGAAGGAAAGATGACTCTGAGAAACCAAGTGGACCAAAGGGTTTGTGTGATTTCAGTTCCTTTTACCACCATATAATTATATTATTAACAGGAACGTCTGTAACAAAGCATTTGAAAACTATTAAACTATTATATATATTTTATTTCTTTGTATACAAGTTGTATATCTATGGTTCAGGAGGTATTTCACAAAAAGCACTGACATGAAAATACTTTATTTTGAATTTTGTTATTTTTCTAAAATATAGAAAATATATGCTATCATAATTAATCCTAATAATAATTCTACCTCTCAGTCTGACAAAATGTCTAACATTTTAAATGTATGAGTATGTTTATATAATCTTAAAGATTACATTTTTAAATTTTAACACGTAAAACCGTTTATTAAAATTATGTATATATGGAAGTAATCCAATATTCTTGGATACTTTCAGAGGTCATTTGTAGCACAGTTCTCTGCATATAGAACTCCTGTTGAACTTAGTTGGATTGGAAGTGTATATAGGAATTAAAGCCCTAGATTGTTTAACAAGAATCTAATAAAAAAAAATACAGGATATTAATATATATTTGTAAAATCCAAGTTACTTAACTTTTTATTTTTGCAAACTTAATAGATTTTTTTAACTGTGGCAGGACTATTGATTTAAATATTCTGAATGTAAAAAAGCCTCTTTGAACCTACTATAGGACCCCAAATACACAATTTTAAAAAATCTTATGTACTTTAGTACATTGAAAATAAATGCTCAAATATAACTGAGTAGCAGTTTGCATTTTTAAACTGGGCATCATTTGAATACTTGAATGATTTTGAATTTTATTACTGAATTTTCATGCCCATTCTTACTAAGATTTTAGAATCCATTTAATTTCACCATAAATCCATAAATTGGCAGGTGGGAAGGAATACAATCTGCTATAGTGGGGGACAGGGTTTCTGAATGGTACTACATTCTGTATTTATCATTATACAGAAATTAATTCTGATAGATATATTGCATATATGAAGTTTTAGTGCATTTAATTTATGTAAACTTTAGACTCCCCTAATACAAAATGGAATGTTAGATTGTAAACGTATTAAAATTTCAAGAGGACCAAAGCTAAAGCAAATGCTAGAAATTCATGAAATTACGTAAAACTGATCAGAGATTCATAAATGGTAAAAGGGGAGAACTAGAAGACCCCTGAGACTAGCTCTAGAAATAGGTACAAGGATGTCTTAAGGCTTTTCCAGTCCTGTACTGTATCATTTTATAATGAAAAGCAAGCCTTAGTTGTAGCTTTTCTCTTCTTTTTCCAGCCTTATCTTTTTCCTAAATGAAAGCTTCAGTAATAAAAGATACACATTCCATATTATGCAATTTAGGACCTCATGATCTCAGAGATCCTCGTTTCTACCGTTGTAAGATAAGGATTTCATTCCTCAAGATATAAAATTCACTGAAAATAAGTATTACAAAAGTTATCCTTCTCTGGCAATATTTTGATGATCTTTCTTACTTCTAAAGTAACAAAAACGCTTTGTAGAAAATGGAATTCTAATAGGTCTGAAAGAAGATTTGATTTGGAAAGTTTTTTGAAACTCCTTTAGATATCCCAAACAGGATAAAGATAAGAAATTATAGAGTAGGAGACATAAAGAGCAAATGGGAACAAACTGGTATTGAAAGAACATTAAAGCCAGTTTCCAGAGAAAAGATTTATGTAATGGAAATAGAAGACAGCTCTGTCTTTGCCTCCCAATTTTTCCTAGTTTTGTGACCTTCTGACAAGCAAAGTCAGTGGGGAAGCCAGATTCTCTTAACAACCAGGTTACTAACTTACCAGCTGCAGTGATTCACTTAACAACTGTCATAAAATGGGGCAAAACTCACTTAACAACTGTCTTGCTTAACAGAAATTTTGGGCTCAATTGTGGCCGTAAGTTGATACCTATAGCTCTGAGATTTTTGTAAAACTTGAAAGTTGAAGATAATCTTTATACTTTGCAAAAGTGCCTATTATAACTAAAATTATACAACCATCTTGTTGTTTTTACCGCTTTTGTGTACTTCATTTCTTTCAATCCTTTTACATATTTTAGGTTCTAAGATTAGAGTCAGAGATAAACTTTGAAATATAATATTAACAGTTAGAACTGCAAGATATTTTCATACAATCAGTATTTAAACAACTTTTTCCAATATAATAATTTCCAGGTGAATAGGATAATAAATCTCATTGTGAGTTTGAAACTAAAGAGTCATTGGTAATTTAAAATACAGTTAGGTATTTATTTAGTAAAATACCATAACTGATCCAGAGAGGCCTTGGTGGAGGGTATTCTAGCATTGGTGAGGTTCTGTGAAATCTGGAGGAAGATATCATTCAATATTTGGGCAAGATGTCTTATGTTGCTGTTCATCTTGCAGAGACAAGCACATTTCTCACATTACTTTTCTTTTCTCAAACAAGGATATTCCACACATCAAAACCCCAATGTTTTCAGAAGGGTATTTTTGAAACTAATTCCTAAAGAAAATTCTAATCCCATAAAAAGTTAAGATGAACCTCAGTTGAATATTGATATGTTATTATATTGCATCCCATTTTTCCTCCTGACTTCAACTTGCTTTTGATTCATACTCAGTGTAGCCTATCTTCCAAATTAACTTTTATAAAGTTTATGTTGCCATAACATAAAGAAAAATAACTCCCAACATGCACAACCAACAAGCTGTATTTTTCTGGTTAATAGATTAGAATATTTCCCTTTCCTTTCATTAATCCTAGGTAGTTGCTAGTTGGAATATACTGGTTATTAGAAATTATGCAGAATGTAGGCTAGATTGGAAAGGAAATTAATTTTTATTTGGAATTAAAATTTTAGGCGTAAAAAACAATTAAAATATTTTGTGTTTATGTGTTTCTAATTGGAAGAAAATCCAGTGTAATGGAAGCTGCCAGTTTTGAAGAATCAGGACAGATTCAAGCTACACCAGCATAAATGAATTTTATGTTGAACATGATACATTAATAAAGATTTATGCCTCATCATTAATAAATGTATTGGTACATAACCATTAGTGGGGGCCCACTTAATGGATGAAATGATAGGTTTGGTGGACAGGTAGCCATCCAGGGCCCTCTGCTTCTTGTCCTAGTTGAATGATGTCAACTAGGAACTACTTCATCTGCTAGTGGAAAGCTAGAGGAATCCTTGTAGAATACAGATAGTGGCCAATCACTCAGGCTTTGCACAGATTCATATCCAGGTTTTCCCCCCTCTAATTTTCTATACTTTTTACATTCCTATAAATCCTGGAATGATTTGGGTAACAATTTTTCATATTTTTAAAAATCTTCAATATTTACTATATTTAGTTAGTGCTTTTAAAAATTTGTAAAGACCATAAGCAAACTTTTCTTGGCTGTTTGGCTCATTGATCATAATGCAACATATTCCCAATAGTACAGGAGTGTGTTGTTATTTAGATATAGAATATGTGTTTTTAAACAGTCATCAGTACTATTTTCTCTAGAGCAGTATTTCTCCTCCTTAGAGTCCACACCTCTGAAAACTGCCAAGGTTGAGAGACACAGTTATAGCTATTTATCATGAAGGCTGATAAAACAAATGTAATCTCTGTGGACACTGATATGTTTATGGGATAGTATTAGCTCAGAATAGGATCTTTAGGCTCCTACCCTTGGCCACACCTCCTTTGCCTCAAGCCTACTTCCTCCGCCCATTTGCTTGCATTGTTCCTCCTTGGCTGAGCCACCCCACCCATTTTCCCTGGCCAGTGAGCCCCTAGCACTCCACCTCATGCCCTTCGGCTCGGCCCATTAGCTGAGTCCCCCTTTGTCCCGGGCTTTTGGCCGCACGGGACAGTTAGCCAACAGCCAATCAGATGGATGGCAGGCAGCAGTCCTGTTGCTCTCAGGGGGGCAGCATGCGATGGACGATTGCAGGGGCTGTGTTGTGAGGCGGCAGGTGAATGGCAGGGCTGGTGTGGCTTCTCTGATTGCATGGAGGGGGGGGAGAAGCTTGGTGTGGGGCACGAAGGAATGGGGAAGCCTGGCGTGGGGCAGCAGGCCAACTCCCCATTCAGTGTGAGGCCAGAGACCAGGAGCAGAGGCAACGGAGGGGAGGGTGGAAGAAAAAAAGGAAGCCGGTGATCTCCAGACCTTTTTTTTTTAAGTTGCCAGAGGCTCCAGGCACAGAGGGCAACAGGCAGGCAGCAGTGGGCAGGGGCTTCTCATTTTGATCCCTCCCACCTGTCATTGCCTCTGTGCCTGGACTCCAGCCTGATGGGCCTCTGCATGTCTCTCAGCTCACGTCTCCCTTCCCCCTTTTCCCCTCCGTTCATCCAGTCTGATTTCAGTCCCCCTTCCTCCTAGCCAGTGTCTGGTCCTTGGTCCCCTATAGCAGAGGTCCCCAACTTTTTGGGCACCAGGGACCGGTTCCGTGGAGAGAGGTTTTTCTGTGGACCAGAGGGGACGTGGTTTTGCATGCTGCCTGCATCCCACAAATGGGGCTTTGCTTGTTTGTGCGGACTGGTTGCTGGCATGCTGCGGCCCAGTACTGGTCCACAGACTGGGGTTTGGGGACCCCTGCCCTATAGGACCCCTACAACACGGGAGCTTCACTGGGAGAAACACATCTAAAAGATTTTTGCTTTCTCCACCAAGCTTGCTCCCCCTTCCTCTCCCAATGATCGATCACCTTGCACCTTCCACCTTGAGGAAGCAAATGGGAGGTGAGTTTTCAGGTGTGTGTGTGTGTGTGTTTGTGCGTTGGTGAGCTGTAACACAGAATCTCCATACTCTATTCACACATACACAGAGATAATGCTATGTAAACATTGCATTGGTTTAACACACTTAGGCACACACAACATGTCCCCCCCCCCAAATTTCCATTCTTTGTCTGGAATGCAACTTGCCACAACAACCATTGGGGCTGGTTTCTCCACCCTCTCCAAACTTTTTTCCAGTGTTTCTCAATCTTGGGAAGAGAGGGAGGGAGGAAGGGAGAAAAGGAAGGAAGGAAGGAAGGAAGGAAGGAAGGAAGGAAGGAAGGAAGGAAGGAAGGAAGGAAGGAAGGAAGGAAGGAAGGAAGGAAGGATAGCTGAGGGCCTGGGTGTGGTGTCTTGCAGCAGGGATCTCTGGGGTGCTGGGTGGGACCTTGGGCAGCAGCTGGATCTTGACATGTAGGCTTTGTTCAAAAGGAAAATAAAAGAGATTGAAAAAAAGAAAAAAATCACAAGGCTGATTTAAGGCTGTAAGAGGGGTGGGGAGGAGGGAAAACATAGAGGCAAGCATAAACATTGGGGGGAAAAGAATGGGAGACACAAGAGAAGTTGTCTGAGCTGGTGCTGAGGCCAATGAAGAACATCAAACAAGAGGTGCAGGTTTCCTTCCTTCCTTCCCTTCCCTCCCTCCCTCCCTCCCTCCCTCCTTCCTTCCTTCCTTCCTTCCTTCCTTCCTTCCTTCCTTCCTTCCTTCTCACCCTCCCTCCCTTCTCAGTTGAGAAACCACTGGAAAAAAGTTTGGAGAGGGTGGAGAAGCCAGACTCAATGGTTGTTGTGGCCAGTTGCATTCCAGACAAAGAATGGAAGTGGGGGGGGGAAACATGTTGTGTGTTCCTGTATGTTAAACCAATGCAAAGTTTACATAGCATTACCTCCATATGTGAGTGAACAGAGTACAGAGATTCTTCCGCCCCCCCCCCCAGTCACAGAATGTGTTACAGCTCTCATGCACACACACATACACCTGCAAACCCGCCTCCCATTTGCTTCCTCAAGGTGGAAGGTGCAAGGTGATCGATCAGTGGGAGGGGAGGGGGGAGCAAACTTGGTGGAGAAAGCAAAAATCATTTAGATGCGTTTCTCCCAATGGAGCCCCTGCATTGTAGAGGTCCTACAGGGGACCAAGGAGCAGACATTGGCTAGGAGGAAGGGGGACTGAAACCAGACTGGATGAATGGAGGGAGAAGGGAGAGGTGAGCTGAGAGCCACGCAGAGGCCCATCAGGCTGGAGTCCAGTGCAGAGGCAACGACAGGTGGGAGGAATCACCTACTTGCCTGTGTTTTCCAGTGTTTCTCTGTTCCCAGAGCCTCTGGCAATTAAAAAAAAAAAGCCTGGAGAGCACCGGCTTCCTTTTTTTCTTCCACACTCTGGACTCCAGCCTCACACTGAACGGGGAGTTGGCCTACTGCCCAACGCCAGGCTTTCCCCCATTCTTCCTACCCCATGCCAGACTTCTTCCCCCCCCCATGCAAGCGGAGAAGCCGGACCAGCCCTGCCGTTCACCTGTTGCCTCACAACACAGCCCCTGTAATCACCCATTGCACGCTGCCCCCCTAAGAGCAACAGGACTGCTGCCTACCACCCATCCAATTGGCTGGCAGCTAACTGTCCCATGTGGCCAAAATCCCGGGACAAAGGGGGCCTCGGCAAATGGGCCAGGCTGAAGGGTGCGAGGCGGAGTGCCAGGGCCCCAACGGCCAGGGACAATGGGTGGGGGTGGCTTAGTCGAGGAGGAACATTGCAGGCAAATGGGCAGAGGCAGTAGGCTTGAGGTGAAGGAGGTGTGGCCAAGGGTAGGAGCCAAAGGATCCTAAACCTGTATTAGCTGAGAGTTGAACAGAACGTCCTCTCTTTCCTCTCTCTCTCCTTGGATGGTCCTTACAATGTGTGCATTAGTCATTTTCAGCAGGCAACTGATGCATGTTTTCTATGTACAGCTAGCCATTTGGTAAGGCCCTGAAAAGGGAGAATTCTGGTTGATTGCATAAAAAGAAGAGAAGCACTATTTCAACGTATATCTTAATGCAGTGCATGCAAACTGCAAAGGAGCTGCAAAACTGCAGTCAATCCAGGCCTATCATCTTCCTTGTTACAGCTCCACCCATGCATTTGTTACAGAACATTGATCAATTTTTAAAATAAATTGCACTTAAATATGCTGAATTATTTCTAGAACTGCTAAAATGACCTTTCTACAAAGTGAATTACAAAAAATGGTATATCATTTTGAGGTGCCATATATTTTTTTTTCCCGATCTTTATGTATGTGATGACTGTCTTTTTAAAAGATCTTCCCTCTTCCCTTTATACAGTGAGCATGGCCACTAACAGGCTTATAGGTGCAGTGGCAGGGACCATTCTGGCACTGGGGGTGATATTTGGAGGCACAGGGTGGGGAATGGAGTAAGCATATTTATTAGTTTCAGAGTTTTATGTTTGGTGCCTACTGTGTGAGGTAACTGTACGCATCTGATCCCTCTGTGTACTCCAACTAGCTTTGTGTTCTGTGGTGACTGTATTTGTCATGTGATTTTAATATTTGTGTTGTGTGATATGCTCATGCAATGTTTAACTGTCTCCTGTCTGGGATAATGTGGGGCATAAAACAATAGTTTGCCAATTTTGTAGCACCACAATTAATACAATTCAATATTTATATGTTTTCAATGCTCTAAATTATAAATAAAAATTTTAAAAAATATAGTTTAAAAAATTTGTATAACAGGTAACTTAGTGCACTTGATATAATTTGGTTTATTACCAGAAGCATTCAGAGGAATAGTAAGTAAAAGTATATGAATTAAATAATTAAAAAGCAGAATTCCATGGGAACTGTAACTAATATATCCATCGATATCTATCTACAGCGCCTCTCTCTCCCTCTCTCTCTCTCTCTCTCTCTCCACCTCCACACACACACACACACACACACACACACACTGGTGGGATTCAGCTGGTTCACACCAGTTCGGCAGAACCGGTAGCTAATTTTTTGTTGCCCAGGCCCAGAATGGACTTTTGTCTGGACCTCAGCCAGCATGTCTGAAGTCCACAACATCTTAAAGTGGCTAAGGTTAAGAAACTCTGACCTAGACCAATAACGTATGATGTTGTTGAACCTTATCTGAGTAAGGGAGCTTTCTTCATGCAGAGCCAGTGAACATCCAAATGTGCATTAGGTGTGTATTCCCACCAGTGCCAGGAGGATTGTGTACGTTTTCTTGGCCTAGCGAGAAGCCATTTTGATCATCATAGGGCTCCTTATCTGAGCTTATCTGTTGTTTGTGTCACTAAAACTGGATCAAGGCTATTATGAATATTTATATTAAATGAGATGAATCATTTTGAAATAGTTAGCATGGTATTATTGACATACATATTGATGTGTCAACCATATACTTGGTTAAAAATAAGTATAGCTATTTAGGAACTTTATTAGATATCATTAGATAGCCTTTATCGTAATATCATTAGAATTAGTTGTCCTTTTTATTTGGTTTCCTTTAAAGTAATGCATGCTCTTATGTATTCTGCCTACTAAACCTAAACTATATTTATAAAATCAAAAATTATTCTGCTATTATTTCTAGAATAGCAGATTTTTCAGATAACTGCACATTTTCCATAACACTGCATCCTTCCATCCATCCTGTCTCTTTTCTTCAACCTGATGGTGGCATTTCTGATTAAGGTATCAAAGAAAGCAGAGACAGCTTTAGTGGTCACTGATGGCTGTAGAGAAGAGGAGAGGATCCTAACTTTTTTATTATGAATAATTTAACATTAGATTTTCTTAAAATCAAAATTGCTTTGATACTATCATAACTAATGAATGCTGCTATTTTTTTGCATCAGTGAGTGATCTGCCTATAGTTTTAAGAAATGATAAATACGTGCATGCTGCAGAAAATTCATTATTAATCCAAACTATTACTATTTTTCAGTAAAATTTGATTAAATAAGAGTAGCATATATGTCTACCTAACAGCAGCTGAAACATCATTAAATAAGGAAACTCTCATTCTTCATCAGGCTGGATATTAAGATGCTGGTAGAGATCCTATATAATAAAGGATCTGAAAGAAAGAAAAGTATGATAGCCCTCATTAAAGGAACTGATTTTCTATATTGTGTTAGTCAGAATCTAATAGAGTGTTTTAATCTAGCAGTCACCTGGCAGATTAATTCCCTGATTGGCAAAGGGAATTAACTTGCTGCATGATGGAAGGTAACAATGGATAATAATCCACCACTGTTATGGGAATCCAGTTTGGATGATCAAATTTGTTACTCTCTAAATTGCCAAAAGCAATATTTCCATATTTGCATGCCATTATTTTCATAAGAAAATATGTTTGCAAGGGTATATCTTGAATTCATTATTAGATATTCACCCTAGTGCTGCAAAAGTGGGTAGATGGTTTAAAGATGACCTTCAAGAGATACAACAGGCACAAGAAATTGTTTGCCAGGAAGGAACATGCAGAATTTCCCATATTGTAAATACAATGTGCTCTTCATTTTAATAGCATGTGTTTGCAGGAGGGTTACTTTCAGGCAGCCCATCCTTTCTGTCACACTTAACAAAACTGGCCATTTCTCAGGCAAGCAGGGGAAGGAATAAAAAAAGAAGGCTGGCTTCTAGGCATTAGGACTGGGATAAAATAAATCATTGCTTCCTCTATAAATAATGACAATTTCCAATAGCACTTGCACAAAATCCTGCTTTTTAAAATTTAAAAACAAATTTAAATGTCCATATTAGTTTTAACTATGAACATTTAACTATGGATTTTTTAACAGCAGTAGCACATGTTCAAAATCATCTCTACTCTGTCTTGTTTTTTAAAAGACTATACTGTGAATCTAAGCAGAAAGATTAAATCATATATGTATCATTTTGTTGTGATTGCATTTGAGAAGTAAAATAGTGATGGTGTTTGTTGTTTTAAGGGTCAGCTTTGATGGAAGTACTCAAGTACACAATGATTTACAATGCCACAGGAAACATTTATTTAAGTCACTAAACAAAAGTCTTTTTCGCTGTATATGGAATGTAAATAAAATTTGAAAGAATAGACCCAGGACTTGTCACTTGAACTTCTCTCACCCACAAATGATTGGACTTACAGGTTTTGCACTTATTTTCATGGACCAATTAGGCTATTATTGCTTTTTGTTATTTTTAGTTGTCTTTGGTATTTTTTCCCTGTTTCTCCTGATGCTGCTTTTTTCTTGTTTGCTCTTCAAAATTCTTCCAAACTTTATCCAATAATTTAAAAAATTAGTTGTCTATAAAACATTACTATCTGACGGTTTTATTTAAAAATGTTTGAATACTGCAAAATTGTAAGATATTTGTGGCATTATAAATGTTTAGATAAGTTTAAACTGGAGTCCAAAGTTTCATTAGTAAGAAATATTCTAGGGAAGCTTAGTTTGTATATGGAATCATGATAGATAATTCATCTATCTTAAAACTTTTTTCTTCATATAGCTTTTAAATAACTTTGGCCCTTTTGAAAATGTTCCTTTCAAATAGTTTAATAGCTCACTTATTTTAAATTGTTTTACTACATTTCCCTGGATGTGAATGAATTAAGTGATTGGTTCTGATTTCTTTTTTCCCATCATCCTTTGTCACAGGTCCTAGTGCCACCAATCTTATAATAGGTTCCATCGCTGGTGCCATCCTGGTAGCAGCTATTGTCCTTGGGGGGACAGGATGGGGCTTTAAGTAAGCAATGCCGCATGTCTTTTTTTCCAGTGGCTATAGCACTTCTTTCTGCTTACATCACTAGATTTTGAGTTCCTGCTACAAGATCACCAGTAATGGTTTACTTAAAAAAAAAATCCATATTTTGTAAAAAGCCAAAAATATTTTTAAGAAATCTCAGAAATGTCACCAGGGTGCAAAGTTGCAATATAGAGTATCTAACAGAGTCACCAAAACATAGTATAAAAGGTATTTTTGTAATGCAGCAAATGTGACTCTTGGATAGTATTAGCGATCTCCAACCTAAGGAAGCTTGTGAAACTGCTGTGGAGATGACCAGTGCAAAAATGTTGCCCTAAAAAGAGTAGTTACTTACAAAATGCTACTTGGAGGGCTTCAATAGAGCCCTGAAAGCCTGAATGCAAAACAGTTCAATTCCCAAATGTCAAAACTAATACTGCATTACATTCCAAGAACACAACTAGTAATTCATTTTGCAGAAGGAAAACCAATAAGGTCAATGAAAGCATACTGTAGCTCACCCAAGTAGTACCAGACTGAAATATGAACCCAATCTCAAATCCCCGAACTAATTTTTTCATCTTGGGAGGGCATAATTTAAATCAAGCAGTATTATTGATAGACAGCCCTCCTCTTACAGAAACCCCAGTCCGTAAAATGTGTAAAATCTTTTGCATACACAGACTCATACTCATTTCATAACCTCATCTATCCCTCTGCATCTTGACTGGAATTATTTTGCAATGAGTTATTTCAGCACTTATATATTTTAAGAATAAAAATAGCACTTTTGTAGCTTTATCTATGTATTCCTAAAAGTGAACATAAAATGATTTTGACTCTGAATTGGCAGTGGAAAATTTTAGAATTTTGAAAAAAATGTAACAAAATGTCAGCGTGGTAGATACGGCCCAATATAAAATGAAATTTTAAAAAAGACAACTTGATCTGTATAAGTACAAGTGATTTTTCCAAGAATCTGAATTTGAAGCTAAGAAGGAAATGTTTGTGAGTTCATGGTTGTCGCATTTTTTTTATCCCTAAGCTAAGTAAAGAAGGTTAGAGAAATCTAGGACGTTTGTATCTTCATATCAAATATTACATAGATACAGAGAGACCACATAGATTTTTCTATTAATAGCATGAACCTTAAGACTTCTTTCTAGGGTAGAATGCTTAATGAAAATGGTTCAGCAAAAGCTTAATAGTAAAACAGTTACTTTAGTCCATTGCCCTATGTATGGATTAGTAAATGGGCTGAGGAAACCTTAATCCACTAGTCATGTGGAAATAGCTTTCACAAATTATCTGCACAGTTTGGGCATTGGGGGGGGGAGTCATTGGGGGGTAGAAAAAGTCAAGATGGCAACACAGCCAAAATTTTTATTATTTACTTGCAGCTGTTATCTTGATTGTTTTAAATCTCTCCCTACTCCATAGATACACTGCATCCAGTTCCTTATGACAGGTTTTTTGTTTGTTTGTTTATTTGTTTGTTTGTTATTAGGGGCTGAAAGAATGTATTGTGGGGAAGATAGAAGGAAGTATTTCTCTTATATCAATTGATAAAAATTATAAAACATAAATATGGTGTATTTTTATATAAAACTAAATAAACAGATCTTACTAATTAATGTAGTTTATATATTATTTGGACATATGAAATATACTTAATAATAATATGTCCTGCTTTTAATTCTGTTCAGATCATTGATATAATAATTTACTTCTTAACGTCATGAAAACAGGCAAGATTCTACTCCCTTTCAGAGAGAATTGAGGTAAGGATATTAGTTCATTTTACATTATTCACCACACATAAAAAGCAAATGTTTGTAGTTAGAGACTTCTAATGAGGAAGATTCTCCCATGAGGATTCTGAAAAAAATCACGAGGAGAGGCTCTAATACAGAACTTCGAGATTTGGAAGGCAATGAAGGAAGTGGACTTGTGCATTCATTCCCACTACTACACATAGAATTTCACAAGGATTGATATCAGCTGGAAAGGGCTTATGTGAGTTGAAATTCCTTGTAATTAGATCTGAAGCAAAAGCATAGCCTAATTAATTTCCTTTATAAGTCATGTACTAGAAAGTGTCATTAACCAAAATCAGTACAGTAAGCACTAATTATTAAACTGTAATATCAGATATGGAAATTCCTACTGAATGAATAGTACTCATTTCATTCAATGTATTTACAAGACCCTCTTAACCAACTAATGAAAACAAAACCCCATTCTATGCAGAGATGGGAAACCAGTCTTTCAGATCTTCTTGAGCTATAGTTCTCAGTATCCTTCACTACTAGCCACACTGATTGAAATTACTAGAAGTTGTAGTTATTGATTTGATTCACACAGTCTTGTTTAATCCGTAGTTTCTTGAATAACCCGAATTGGCTGGATTCATGCAATGTCCAAAGTTATAAACAAAGGATGTTGTCTTTTATGATCTCAAGATTATGTCACCAAAATTCAGTAAGACATTGGGCAAGTTTTAGGAGCATATTTTTTGTTTTTGTTTTACAAAATAAAGCATCTGACTAGAAAGAGGAGGGGAAAGGCTCACAAAAAAAAATAGCAAAATAATTAGTTTAATGCCTTAAGAAAAATGCCTCTTCCTGCAGATCTTTATATTTTTATCTTATATTCAAAAAACTCCACTCAAATAGTATTTTGCACCTTGTGTGACATTTACATATACGTTATATGAAATATAATGAATTGATATGTCTGTATGGATAGTCATACAGAGTAAACAACTCAATAGCTCTCTTGCTTTTTTATAGGAAACTATTTTATTCTGTAGCAGAACCTCAAATATGATGGTCTCGCCTAGCTCTCAGCTTGAAGTGCATGTTTCTTTGGGGTAAAGTTGGAAAAAAAGGGTAGATTTTCTCACTAGAATCTAGATAGGTCTTCTCATATTTTGCTGTTTCATTTAGTATGTATGAGAGCCTTAAGAGAACTCAAAATATTTATGTTATCTGCTAATAATATTACTGTGTGCAACAACATCCAAATCTATAGTTTAAGATTATATTTTAAATTTAAAAAGGCAAAAAATAAGGGTCTTTAAATGTCCAGTGGAAAGGACACTTAAGGAATAATTCTGTAGAAACAGTTAAATATTTTAATGTGGCATCATAATATCTATCTGAGAATGTTCTTTTCTGAGTATTCTTAGTTTGGATCATGACTAAACCCTTCACCCAGCCGGACATTTCTGTCCCCTTATCCTCAGTGCATCCTCTGAGGGCCAGGAGACCCTTCCAGTTTGTGAAGAAACATCAAGGCCTCCAGTGAGAGGAGAAAATGGATGAGATTTGTGAGAGTAGCTTGAGGGAGAAGAAGAGGGGGAAGGGAAGTCCCTAATGAGCAACTCATGCACTTCTGGAACCAACTCATTATGTTCCTGTTTATTTTTTAAAAAATATTATGACACTAATTAAAATTCTTCTTAGTACTTATGTGATAACTTTCTTCAGATGCATGAAAAGTTGAATTTAAATATTTTTGAGGTAAACATTTTGTAAAGGTTCCTCAGTGAAGATAATAGATTTTTATATGAGTTGGTCTGTCTAAAAATAATATGAATTCTTATTTTCACAAATAAGCTGCATACATGACTAAACCTAATATTTGGTTAGATAATGGGGAATATATCAATATTAGTGTTGTTTTATGGGGTGCTGAACTGTGAATTAAAATTGATCTTTCCCTCCTTTTTTGTATCCCAACTTGTCCTAAATGCTTATAAGCATCCTGAAATATATATCCATATATCCAAAAGAATTTAATTAAAATATATAATTTATAGTATACACTATTATAGTCATTTGACTGAGATGGATGGCTATAGAAATTGAATTAATAAATAAATAATTGTATTTATGCTGTGCATGATGAATTGATACATTTTGAGACATGTATTTCTTATAAAATACAGAGGTGGATGGATGGATGGGTAAATGAATACAAAGCAAGGTTTTCATGTTTTGTTAAAGTTTACTGTATATCTGGAATTAAATTATTTTCTTGTTTAGCATAAAAAAGGGGTTGCTACTGTTAGATATGATTGTAAGATCTGTTTTTGTATTGCAGTGCATACTATTTCCCCATACCAGAGACAGCCAATTTCATGTTATTCCTCCCAGCTTATTGCCAAGGAACTAGAATGATAATTGTCATTATTTTTTACCAATCACAATTGTATCCTTTTAGTCCTTATTCTGAAACTTTCCCCCAAAATTAAAGAAAAGTTAATTAAATAAATTAGATTAATTGATTAAATTAAGTAAATGAAATAAAGTTGATAAATAAATAGCTTCTTTCTAGATAAGCAAGATATAGTTATATCTTTTCTCTTCAATTTGCTATACTCAAATACAGATTTTATGTGTATAACCATATTTCTTTTCTACTTAATTTGTTTTGAATAATGTATTTAACTGAAAAGAAAACTAGGATTTCCCTTAGCAATAATTTAAAATAGAAGATTCAGGTGTTTTGGTTTAATTCTCCTTAAACAAAGCAATTTTTTCATTTGCCATTAGAATAATGGCCTTTTTTGTCGATTTATACAGTATTCATAAAGTTTTTGCATCTTTTTAGTTCCCTACTGTAGAATGTCACTTAATATATAAAGAGGTTCCACCTCACCATTCAATGTGTCTCCTGAAGTGTGAGTCCCATGGTTCCCTCAGTTCCTTTTTGGCTGCCATTGTGTTCACATTTGAGATAATTGTTCCTTTGTCCAATTTGGAGAACTGTAAATGGGATTCAAAGTGGTGTTCTTTCATGTTATCTTCCACTGTCGATGCTTTAATGAAAAAGCAGTTATCTTGGTCACATTAGTCTATGTACTGAACAGATCCTGAGGATTGCAAGGTCCCAGTTATTACAAAGTAAGAAACCCTGATTCCCAGCTTTCTGACTTCACTGTCTGTCAGAGGCTTTGGTGTTTATAGCTATTCCATTGTTGACAGCTATCTCAAGAATAGCAAACTAAGTTATCCCAGGTCAAATAGGAAAGATGCTTCTTTTTGTACAAACATCTAAAGGCAAATCATAACCTACCAGCACACAAAATAGATATCTTCTCCTTTGACAGGCCATAAGGGCAGTAAGCTTAAATGTATTCAGCAGACTTTTTTTCTCTCATCTGCTACTACAACCTTTCTGACTTTAAAGAATTGTGCATACAATTTCATACAGCAGAGGAAAGCAGCTTCCTTTTTTGGAACTTCTGTCAAGGGGCAAAGATTTTAATATGATGCAGTCACTCAATAAAAATAGTAAATTATTACTTTGAAACATGGATTAGACTGGGCTTCAGGAAGTGGTCCTCTATCACCATTCATGGCTTGGGTCATCTCATTTCATTCAAGAGTGAAATACTTTATTGATGAGCTTCCCTTTAGTGGGAATGGCCAGTTTCAATTAAAAAAAAAATTAAGCTAATCTGGACAAAGTCCAAAAGGTGAAAATTAGAGCTTCTTGTATGAATACCACAACTCATTAATAAACAAGAGCAGTATATCAGCTGGAGACTGCACATAGCCCAAAGTCACGAGATATCTTACTCCTGAATTTCAGCAGATAACCAAAGAAAAGCAGGCAAAAAATATTAAAAGAAGTTTATACCTTCCTTTAGTCTTAACACACCAGAACTACCAAAACAAAACCAAGCCAAGAATCTCCTTTCCTCCAAATGGCACCCTTGTCCATTTTGGTGTCCTAATTGCTTCACAACCCAATTATTGTAGGCCTAATCTATAATTTTTTGGAAGAAATAAGGCTTGCAGTCACCAAATATTTTCTCCCCGTCCTGCATTCAAATCACATAGCAACCAGTTTTCAAGCTATTCAACCAAGAAAAGTGTCAGTCTTCCCGATCTTTTTCCAGCTTTCAGTTTTTACAGTCTTTCAGCATATTGAAGAGTTGGTTGTTCGGTGAGAGTCTGCTTTGCCTGCTGTGAAATAAAATGTCACAAAGAAACAATCACGGTTGGGATGAGGCATTGCCTGGAGTGCTCATTTTCTTTTTTTTTCCATTGTGCAGCTGATGGCCATTCTTTTTCTCCTCATTCACTAAGCTCCAGGTAGCAACCATGGTGACTCTCACACAGCAGGATAATGGTACTGCATGGAAGGACCTTTAGATCGATGACATAAATTACTTGCTAATTTTGAAGAGCATTTGCTTCATTCCTACCACAGGCGTTCTTTGCCTTCTTTGTGGAAGGGTTGTTTTTTCATTACAGTCTCAAAGATGTGTATTTTCATAGTTTGATCTGATCCAAGTATTTTTTGTATTTTGCTTTTTGGTGTTCATGGAATGTTTATCAAATTCTGTCTTTGAAACCACACATTATAAGATTATTTTAATAAAGTTTGGTATAGCAAAATTATCTAGCAAGACATTCTAAGTAAACATAGTTGTGGTAGATTACTTCCTATCTGCATATCTTAATTAGTTGTAATAAAATGAAAATAAAATCAGTTTTTATGAGGGCTGAATTCACATTAATAAACTATCCAAGATATTTAAAGAATTGCTGACTGCAAATTTCATTTATGGGTTGATATAGTCATATTCTTGTATTGATTGAACATAAATTGTAAAACCATAAAAATGAGTATTGTAATCTTTGTCAATATTTTTTGAAGTCTGAACTCATGCAGTATTTTTTTCTTCTTCCAACATGCACAGCTTTGTTTGGCATGTTTTCCTATTTGGGAGAAGAGATTTTATTTTGTGTGTGAGACCAGTTATAAACTATTTAAAAGACTGCTAGATAACACTGATCACAGGTGTCAAACCTGATCGTGTCACGTCATGTATCATGACATTTTTTGCCTTTGTGGAGCCAGGATGGGCGTGGCCTGCACATGATGCATCCAGCCTGCGGGCTGCCCATTTCACACCCCTGACATAGATGATACTGAGGTTTTCAGTAGAGGTGGCAGGAATAATGGTTTAAAAAGTAAGACACTAACATGAACATAGAGATATAAATTCATGTTAATGATATACTTTCATATTGTTATTTCCTAGAGAGGGATTTTATCAGATCAATAGTTGAAGTAGATTACAACCCTATGCATACTTAGTTGAGGAAAAAACTAAAAATGAGATTTAATTCTGATTAAATATGGAAGAATTGTGAGTAGAAATAGCCTTGTTCTCTATATTTAGTGCACAAAGGGTAGAATTCACAAATTCAACACTTAATTGGCAAATTAAATGTGATTTCCATAAGGGTAATTTTCACATGAAAATAGTAGATAACGGATGATGCTACAGTGGGAAAAGACCCCATAATATGGCCAATTTTTCTATTTATTGTTGCGTATTATATATACTGTCAAATGCATAACCTTTTAAATTGTTTTGTTGTTTTTAAGATACATTGTCATTCTAACTGATATTAGAATGTAAGATTAACTGTACTATATAATTATAAATCTAGAAAAATGTAGGTTTGGTCATTATTTGTAAGCTCTCCTCATACATCATTAAAACATGGGGTATGAAAACACAGTAAAGGCATAGTGTTCAAATCTTCATTTTCATAAAATCCATACAGAGAACCATTTTAGTCTGTTTTAGTAAAAGCAATGTTCTGTGATGTCTTTAAGGTCAAAAAGATTCATTGGTGCTTAAGATTTTGTAAACAAGATGCAAGAAATATCCTGAGTTGTAACATGAGAATAGAAGAAAAATAACTGACCATAGGACGAACACTGTACACTATGAAAAGAAGAAAATTTGTAGAGTTGAAACAGTCACCTACTTCTGATAGCAGCAATTGTGATCATTAATGTCTTGGGATAGTTAGATCTGCCAATACTACATGGCATGAGTATTACTATATTACACTGGAATATTCACTCACTGTGATGCAGTATATATTTGGAGATATATGTCAAATACAAAAGCCAATGCAAATATTGTTATAACAGAGCTGTAGCTATAAACTGCATGTTTCAAATATGTAGACAGAAGTATATAGTACAAAAGTGAATTTTAAAATTTGTCCTTTTGGCAATCATCTATACGTTAATAGCAAAGCAAGTAGTAGCAGTAAAAACAGCAAAATCTTTTTAATTTGAGCACGCAGTGGAAGAACTAAAGGCTTTCATGTTTCATAAAGTTAGGGAATTTGTGAAATCCTGTTCTATGTGTTACTGCATGATAAGGTGGTGGTGAAGCAGTGCACACGCACAGTGTTAAGACTAAATGCATGAATCCCTTGCTTGATGCCCCACATAAGCCAGATTATGGGGAAGTTGCATCCAATTTTTGTGTTGCCTTGTAATGCCTTGCTGTTTATTTATATAGCATATTTATATAAAAACAAGAGAATGGACGTTTATACAGAAAGCTTTTTCTGTGCTAATGACATCAATACAATTTCAGTAATGCAATTAACACCTTTAGGTGTCCATTCTGCTTTAAGAACCATTTCTGTATGGAGAAAGAAAGTGTATGTTGCACATTGCAGTTATGGGCTGACACAAAAGACATCATACATTGCAGTCTGTTGGATATGTCGGCAGAGTTCTTCTCTATGATCTTCTCTCGATACTGTACAAAATGGGATATAGGATTAAAATGCAGTTTCACTTAAAAATTGCTCTCAGAACTCTGCTTTGAAATCTTTTAAATATAAAATTTTTTCAAGGTTACATCTGGGAAGTCTGAATGTGAGCCCATACTCTAATGTGATGATTATGACTTGAGTTTCCCATATGCCTCACTAGTCTATTTCTTATTTCCTATCTCTCCTTTAATTGGAAGAAATGTAAAAAAGAGAAGATATGATCCAAGTCAACAAGGCATCTAAGGAATTCCCTGGAAGATTGTGGCTGTGCTCGACTGGACTCTGGAGGCTCTTTGAAGCAGCTGGCTCTCCCTGCAGAAGTGTACCAGTCATTGTCTACCAGTGGCAAGCTAAGGCACTTATGAAAGGGCTGAAGGAAAACTGTCCTTTACTGGAGATTTAAATTCAAGGACTTCCTCCACTCATTTCTCTCTTTTTTTGGGGATGTTAATGACAAAACAAACTTTGGGAAGGAACTATTTCGCCTATTTTTTGTTCTAAACAAAAATGGAGCAAACAAACCAAGCGCAATAAGTAAACTCTTTCAAACTATTTAAATAGGTAAAGAATTTCTTAATAATTTGAGTTCGCATGATGTTTTAATATTAATGGCAGACTCCAGTGGCATGATAATTTCTGAAATGGTGAATTGCATGGCATAAACACAGCAAATGAGCTAGCAAGAGAGTCCCAAATAAAACCTATTTACCAAGAACATGATAGAACAAACACAGAAGAGCTGATTCTAGGTTTTACCTATGAAACAGGATAATTCCTTAATTCTACCTAATATAGGTATTCCTCTTTGTTTATTTATTGCTTTGGGGCAAACCTCTTTGGGGAATAGCAAATCATACTACATTGAAATATATTTTTTAAAAAGGCTTTGGGGGAAGTCTTATCAAACTCCATTATTACACATTTTTAAAATGTTTCATTCCACATGTGATCTTAAGCTATACGCGTTCTTAAAATTTTTGCTCCTACTTAATTTTGGGGTAGCCCTTTATGTTTTAGAGATTTGGGCATAGCGCAGGGAAATTCCACAAATAAGAGGTATGCTTTTTAAATATGTATGCTTGAAACCAAAAAAAAAGAGATTCATCCAAAACCAATAGGTGTAAATGCGTATGTATACAGTGATTTTTTCCTCTTCAAATGCATTATTTGCAGTCATGCAGATATTTTGTATATATTGTAAGAAGCTGACATCCTCTCAAATTAATCACAGAAGTGCCAAGCTTATGTCTTTTTCATTTTGCCATGTTGTTTTCCTTTCTCAGTCTCATATTGTATGACAGGAAAGAAGCCTAAACAAGCCTTAAGTACTTGTAAAATACTGAGAGCTTTTAACAGGTTAAGGCTTTCCGTGTATTGTTTTATAAAGCCCAGTCTCCCTTTACCCTCAGGACTCCTTTCAGTTTTTAAAAGTACATATACAGGATTCATGTCTTTTTGAATTTATTTCTGTAGTGATTATTTTTCAAAGCATAGCTTTGAATGTTACTTCCTATTGGGCTACATGTGGTTACTGTCACGGAGGTTTGAATTAGAAAAAAACGATGAGAATATTGCCATGTGCACAACCAGATAACATTGAATCCTGCTTAAACAGAGAAGTGGCATACATGAAACAATAATTTAGCCTCTTCCCTTCTCCCAAGCATCCAAGCTCTGTTATAATCAAGCCTTTTCATCGCTTCTTTCATTAGTAAATGTGAAAAGCCGTAATGGCAAATTTCAGCAACTACCCAGGTGTAGTGGAAATAAAGCTTGCTTGTATGGATGCTAGCCAACCGCACGTTAATATTATGCCAATATACAAGGCAGCATCCCACTCTGGTTTTGTTAGCGCTGCTGCTGCTGCAGTTGTGCTTAGGGGTTTTCTGTGCCCGTGTGCTGGGATGCAGTGCCAGTGCTAATTAAGCAGTCATGGTCATTAAAGCAACCATAAAGTAACAAACACATTGTTTAATCCTTTATTACCATTGCTATGACATCAGAGCAGAGTAAACTCAATCTGCAATCATATCCAAAACTCCAAATGCTTGATCATTCATTGCAATGGAAGACTGCTTTGGAATAAGCTTTAAGTGCATAATGAAAAAGCAACTTACTTAAAAGCTTGTTTCCCCAGTCACAAGTATTTGGGCAGGAGCTATTTATAATTCAGTTAATCATATAGAAATCATTTCAATCTGTATATAAATGTTTTATTTTAAGATATAGTTCCCATTGTGTATTAGCATTACAAAAGCAAAGCAAAGCAAAATCTGATGCTTTTCAAGTTAATGTTTGAATCTATTTTTAGATTTCCCTGGGTCAGTTAATACTATACCAATGTGTTGGGATGCCTTTCTTCAAGCTTTATTGACAATTGTGTGAAATCACAGTGGTTTGGCATGACAATCATTTTTAATTCCATTTGAGTTAACTCAGGGGTGGACAACTTGTGGTCCTTGGGCCAACTGTAGCACCTGTTTTTTTTTATTTATTTGCTTGTTTGTTTATTTATTTATTTATTCCCATTAAGAATTATTAGAGATTGTGCTATTGAAATTTAGTGGAAATAAGAAAAATTGTTCTTCATTTTTTTAATGGGAAATGTAAGAAATAAGGAGCACAAACTGTTTGCCATACCTAAATAAGAAAAAATACCCTTCCGGAAACTCCATTACTAATGTGACTTACTGTGCTTATAGTGCAGCCATTAGCCACAAAAATGTTAGGCACTTCCATTTAGCAGGTTGCTGTCTTTACATAATCCTTGCAATGTATTGAAGCTACTGTTTTACAGTGAATGAAAGAAGCAGTGGAAAGCCTGGAATGCAATTACTGATATTTCAGGTCAATAATCTCCAAAGTCAGCAGTGAATTTTATCTTTTCTTCCTGACCTGAAAAACACATTGGAATAAATTCTATATGTGATGTGCTCAAATCATCTTTTCCCCCCATATAAAATGGTCCTATAGAATATTTTATGTAATGCCACTTTGTGTTTAAGTATATTGGAGATTAAAATAAATAGGTGCTAGGTTTGGGTTTTGTTTTGGGAGAAGTGGTAACCACATAGATGGTGCCATTCAATATGGCTACAAAGGTTAGTCTGTTGTATTAAGTAAAATCTTTATGTAATTCACAAAACATTGTAATGTGCGATGTGATTTTTTTTTTAAAATCAGACCACACTGGTCCCCAATTATGTACATACGATAAAGCGTTGGGGTAACTTTTTGTTACACTAACAATTTCATAAGAAATATAATTTCTTTTCTAAATTTCTCCTCTGCTGTTCGGTTCTGTATAGATACATTTAAATACACAGATTATGTATAGACTATAAATGACCATACAAATGCAAAGCTCACAGAAATAAATTGTCATGTTTTCAGTGGACCTAGCCTTACATCATCAAACCTGCTAAGGTCTATACTTATTTTATAATCATTCATTTACAATATTTTGTAAAGAACACATGCAACTTAGGTTTTTTTTAAAACACGATATCATTGTAATGGTCTTCAACACAATAAAAAAATCATTTCAGTCACTATATTTTTGTTTCATTGATAGGATTCAACTTGACAGGAAATGTATGGAAATTTTATATTGCTTATATTGATATGCTGCATGATCCCATTGAATTCAACCAATTCTCAGAGAGGAAAGCTCCACTACGCAAATTAACAAGAATATATTCTAGGTGCATGTTAAAATAAATTACATAGAACTGGAGTTATACAAGATTTTCTTTACTATGCAATGATAGGTATTGCACAAACTTAAAATTCAAAGACAAATGTCTGAGGAACTTTACAAAATACTTGAATTATTTTTGATCTAAAAAGCTATCAGTCATTTTCTATTCATTGTTGCTTACGTTATCAATATTCATCTAAAATAGTAATTATTTTTAAGGTGCACAATTTAACAAACTTATTTTGTCTGAAGCTAATATTCATATCTTGTTGGCTGCAGATGAATGGGAATTCAGTTATTGTTTTGCATCTTAGTAAAGTAGTATTAAAGACATCATAAACATGGAAATCGGCTTCTGTATTTTTCTTTCCTGTGCTGTCATTAGATTAAATTTCACATCAGACCTAATTTTCAAGTAAAGGAAAGGTGTTTGGTATTTTTTTTTTATAGAATATTGGGAAAACAGTTTCCAAGTTCACTTTTGTTGCAAATGTGTAATGTTGAATGTGCTTGTGACTGAAAAAAAAAAACCCATTATGAATGTGCAGTTCAGCATACAGTACATGGACCATTACACATCAAATGAATGTCCTATGGATTAATAATACCTTTTGGGAGAATCTGAGGACTCGTAATGATTCAGCCCTTCCAGAAACTGTAATCCTACAACAGGATTATCTGGAAGTAGCCCCATTAAAAGCAATAGTTCTTTAAACGTAAAATATACAGATTGAAGTATGTTTTTAGAAATCAGAAAGGCCCATCTGTTCTGGCACAAATGGGATCATTTATTTGACTCTGCCTGACAGCCTCAGAACTTTTGTGTATGAAGTTGGGTATACATATTGCCACACTATGCTCTTCTTGACCTTTCAGCAGCCTTCGATGCCATCAACTATGATATCCTTTTGGGACATCTGTGGGGCTTGAGGCTGGAAATGCAGTGCAATCTTGCGCTGGTTTGGCTCCTTTCTCCAAGACCGGTCCCAGTTGGTGTTGATAGGGAGTGAGAGGTTCAGCTCACAGCCATCCCTTTGTGGCGTGCCACATGGCTCAGTATTCACTCCACTCCTTTTCAACATCTACATGAAGCTGCTGGGTGAGATCATTCGTCATCGTGGGTTGAGGTATCACCTGAATGCTGATGATACTCAACATCCCTCCTGCAGTGCTTGGAGTGGGGGCCTGGATGGAGACAACAGGATTTCAGCTGAACCTTAGCAAGATCCCATCAGTCACGGAATTTTGACTGGCAGAGACCAGGAGAAAAGCCTTCTCTGCTGTGGCTCCTGCCCTTTGATATATCTTACCCCATGAGGTGAGATAGGCTCCCACCCTTCTGACTTCCTGTAGTAGCCTTAAGACCTGGTCCTGCCAGATGGCTTGGGCCGCAAGGGGGTCACCCCACACTGTAAATGGTTGATTAAGAGCTAATCCCACTCCCTCCCCAGTGCATCCAGCTCCCTCCTCCTTCATTATTTGTTTCTACTGTCATTTTATAGTTGATAATTTTAATATTTTTTATAACTGTAAGCAGCCCAGAGTTGCTTTGAGATAAGATGGGCAGCAAATAAATTTAATAAATAAACAATAAATACCCTAGCTAATTCATAGTGCTAATGCATTGTGGTCGCCTCCTCAGCATTATTACACTGACATAAAAATGTCACCATTTTGACTACATCACTGATATGAGTTGCAGGGATGAAAGCTTTTGGTGAATCATATGGAGAAGGATGATGATGATGGCCAAGGTGATCTGGTGACTGAAGTGAAAAGCATTGTAATCAGGGTGGAATCAGTTATATGGTTACAACTGTAGCAAAACCATATTAGATACTTGTCTCCAGTAGCTGTGATTCTACTCACAAGTTATTCACTCAGCATTTTTGCAAAAGTGCACAGCTGTGCATTTGACTGCCTGATTTAATGCTTTATTGAGCAATATTTTTAAAAAAAACAATGAATCAGCTTTTTAAAAAGCACAGCCTTCCTGCCAAAAGAATGCTTATTTCTTTTTTCCTTCATCACGAGGATAGAAAGCTTAAGGATGCTTTTGGAGCATCTTTAATAGACTCCTTAATACATTTTACTTCTCCTTTGGGGTTTTAGGCTTCTGCCTGTAGATGCTCATAATGGGCTTGGTTATGCTCTGCTAAATATGAACATCAGAGAATGAACTGGAGCAACTTAGGAAATGGGAAACTCAACATTTTTTTTCTACCAGGGGGATATGGGCCAAGGAAATGAAAAAACTGTCCACATAATTTAATATATTGTGAGGAAGAACATTCAGCATAGATACAAAAGAGGTAAACCAGGCCCTTGAGAAATTTGAATGTCGTAAATTTAATTGTGATTCTTTAAAATGGAAGTGTTTCTCAGAAGAATCAATAGCATCCGGAAAGTCAGTGATAAGTAGATGAACAATGAACATAATGAACATGATGCACTTTGTTGTGAGACTCTGTAATAAGATATTGAACGTTAGAATGTATGCATATTAATTAGATGCTAAAGATATCACAACAGCTAGAATTTTAAGGAATGAAGTTGCCTTGATTGGATGTTCAGCTGCCTTCCGGAACGTTTCAGAACAGCAGAATGCTATGGACATGAGGGCATTGGAATTTGTAATTTGTCCAGGTATCCGGATATCCACATGCTTATACTCCAATACAGTTGGCTAAGTCTAAAATAATTCTGGTTGTTTGGCTTCTAATAAATCTACTGAAACAAGATGAATCATAACTTTCATGGAGATGTACTAGGAAATTGCTTGGAATGGAGAAAAATGGAAAAAAGCAGAACCCAATGACCTAATATCACCATTACATTTCCAGAAATTCATAACTAAACTAGTAGCAATAATGAAGTACATGTTCACTATGCAAATGACATTTGGAAGATCCTGAATTTCATTAAAATTAAGTATAAAGTCTCTTTTAAGATTACTGCAAATGGCCAGAATGAGATAATTGCCAGTATCTTTGTCATTATGCTATTTCTAGGAATCTTTGAAAGATGAGAACAGGCCTCATTTATACACAAAAGTTCTACAATCATGATTAGTTCAATTCTCACCAGATCAAGGTTGACTCAGTTTTCCATCCTTCCGATATCGGTAAAAGGGGGAACCTAATTGTTTGGGACAAGATGCTGACATTGTAAACAACTTAGAGAGGGATGTAAAGCACTATGGAGCAGTATATAAGTCTTAAGTGCTATTGTTATGTTTTTGATCGAGACAGTTCATGATTGCATATCACCATGACTAATCAGGTAATTCTGAAGGGAGGCAAAAGTGTATCATTTTCCATATTACATTCTTAAGGAAAGCAACTTTATTTCAATTTGATAACATTAACAGTTGCCTCAAGAATATTATGCAGTGTCTGCACTCTAGTTGAAAGACAAATTCAATAGAAAAACCTGAATACCCTTTTCATTTTGCGTTTAAAAAAATGTTTTCAGGATGCACTAAGCCAGTGCTTTTCAACCTTGACAATTTTAAGGCATGTGGACTTCAACTCCCAGAATTCCACAGCCAGCAATGCTGGCTGTGGAATTCTGGGAGTTGAAGTCCACATGCCTTAAAATTGTCAAGGTTGAGAAACACTGCACTAAGCTAAGAAGCCTGGTTCATGAGTACATTCTTCCATTTTAACCTCCACTCATATACATTTTTGGACCAGAGTCTTAGAAAAGTGTCTGATTGACTCAATTAGGTTTCAGAGAAAGCTTGGGAAATTCCCTGAGGTTCTGCTGCACAATTCATCTGAGGCCTCAGTCAGCCTTTGGCATAGGACAATGATAACGGTTTTGAATTGGAATATGGAAGAAACTGTTGAAAAAAAATCTTCATCGGGGTCCAGTTCAAGCTGGGAATAAACAAAATGGAGATTGCTTTAGAAAGAAGGTTGTAGTTTATTGAAGAGCAGAGCCAGACAGAAGCATGGCTCTGGGAAACCTGACCACATGTTGCTGGGAATTGTGGGTTTTTATACCTTCTGGGGCCCTTGAGGTTGTTTTCTGTTCCTGTTTGAGGCTTTGTATTTCCTGTGTCATGTACTTTGACCTGAGTCTGAGTGTGCCCTTTTGTTATTGATGGTTTAAAACTATTATGTCCCCAAAAGTCATGTCTTTTAAAGTTTGGATGGGGTATGAAGATTTTAGGAGTCTTTGTCTTCCTAATCTCATCAACCTCTAGCTTCCTGGCTCCAACCTTCCTGAATGGATTATTACATCTGCATTTCTAAAAGCTGATTTCTGGTGAGTTTCTGCTTGGGGCTATTAAGAAAAAATGGACTTGCTTTTCTGCCTTTAAGATCTTTTGGGGAAATATATTCTGCCTTTTTAATATTCCCCAAAATATTTCTTTCTCTGGATTTTTCCCACAAAACTAAACTAAGGACTACATCTACTAGAAGCTGTCCAGTTCCAAGTTTATAAGAGCTATTCTTGCAATTCTGAAATACATCATGTATGTTGCCTCGTGGTGAGTGGGCAGGCATATACAATATATTAAATCAATCTCTCTCTCTCTCCCTCCCACTTTCCCTCTCTTTCTCTCTCTCTCCCTCCCCCCCCCTCTCTTATCTACAAAGGCAAGTTAGGGTTTGGATTAAAGTTAACCCTAACCCAAGAGAATTGTGCAAGAAGCAGTATTTATCCCAAACCCAGCATGAAATGTAGGTCAATAATGACGTCAATGCTGACATTAAATATTTAGTATTAGGACAGCAGAATCAAACTTATTTTATTCTTGTAACCATGATTGTTATTGTATGCCATGATGTACAGACATTTAAAGTGCAAAATGATCAGACTGGCAAACTACCTTTTGTCATCATGAGTGGAGGAGAACTGTTAGCTGTGTGCTTCACAACTGCAATCATCCTTATGGACTTTTTTAAGGCAAAAACCCATATGCAAGTGAGATATAATAAACAATTATTTCAAACACATGCATTCCAGAGTGGCTTTGGGCCTCAGAAATATGCCTTACAGCAGAGGTCCTGAACCCCTGGGCCATGGCCCACTACCAGGTCTTGAGCCGTTTGAAACCAGGCCTTGGAAGTGGTGGGCAAGTGCATGCATATGCATCTGTACTTATGAGAGCAGTGGTGAGGGCATGCATACATGCTCCATTTGCACAGGTAGCAGGCGGCATGCCCATTGCTTGTGCAAATGGAGCTGAGCTGTGCACGCACATGCACTTGCCTGCTGCTCATGTGGAACCATCCCCTCTCCCCCACCCCGGTTGGGCTGCAAAGCTGGAAAGGTTAGGGAATTCTGACTTAGAGAAATGAATTAGATTTCACTGAAGACTTCTGGGTTAGACATCATGGCATGATGGGCACAGGAAAACAGGGCTCCATTTTCCACATCCGATTTTGTCCTGCTGGGGACCCTAAAAAGGGTCTAAAGTTGCCCTGGAGAGGTGACAAAAAGAAGGGGACCCTCGCTGATCACAGAGGGCAGTGGCCCTTCCATTTGATCTGAGGAAGCCCTTCAAACTGGCAGAAGAAAGACTGGCTGCATTTATGTAGCCAACCAGAAGCCACTGACAACCCAAGATAAGCACTAACTAGCAATCTCTGAACAACACGGATGGAACAGGGTGAGAATAATTCTCTCTTTATAATTTTAAAACCTCTTCCTGGGAAAAAGAATTCCCAAAGCAAAGAATCCCCCTGATGATAGAGAGAAGGGGAATTTCCACCCCCTCGGGGGGAAATTAGAAAAAACTACAAGATTAATTTGGGTTTAATACAGAGACATAGCTTTAACAAATTTGGGGACTAAAAGTATTTTTAAGACTTTCTTTTTGAAAAGATACTTGCAAAGTTGGTGAAATAGGTTTGGACTTAAAAGCTGGAATCTGGATGTTATTGACATCTAGTGGTGAACCTTGGCATTACAATTTATTATGCTTAAAGAAAATTTGGCACAAAGCCCGGACATAGATAAGGCTCTTTGTTATTCCTGGAAACTTTCGCTTTTGCAGACTGCAGCTGGGAAAAGGAGGAAAAAATTCCTTGGGCTGCTTTATCTGTATGAAGGAGACGATAAACCATTCTAAATAGGCCCATCTGGATTACAAATATTGACTGACTTTTAGTTTCAAGAATTATCAAGAAACATTGAGAAACAATGGGAAAGTGGCTCCTGGACTATTTCTCTTTGGAAGAAACATGGATAATCAACAAGAAAATGTAAATGGACTTCAGAAAGAAATTCTTTCCATGTTGAAATCAATTCAAGAGACGTTTTAAATTATGAGGAGACTAAAAATATCGGATGTTTGAATATCTAATGGATGTTTGAATATGATTAAAAGAATAGACAGTTGTTAGAAATAAAAGACCATTATAAATTAGAGCAGACATGTCAAACACAAGACCCGGGGGCTGGATGCGGCCTGCGAAGTGGTTTCATGTGGCCTGCGAAGCCTTGGCCCAGGCCAGCTGGGAGACAATGTACCATTTTGTGGTGGCTATCTATGCTGAAACTCATTCAGTCCATAAGCCCTCCCCCCACATGGCTGAATAGTGAGGTTCCTCCAGTGGACCATGCCTTGGCACTTGCCCTGGTCCAACCCCCTTCTACTAGAGACCCTCAGATCTATCCCACTCCTGCCCAGGCCCCCACAGGCACCCTTGATGTGAACGATGTAGGGCTGGCCACACCCACCCAGTAGACCACACCCACTCCATCCACGCCCACCCAGTAGGCCACACCCACCCTGGCCACACCCACCCAGCCCCTGAGGGCAACCACAATGCTGATGCGGCCCTCAGGGAAATTCAGTTTGACACCCCTGAATTAGAAGGATGCGATTTGTAATTAGGAAAACATAATTTTCTATAAGATGGGAATATGACAATACTAAGAGGGTCGGTATAAGGCAGTGGTGGCAAACCTATGGCACATGTGCCAGAGGTGGCATTCGAAGCCCTCTCTGTGGGCACACATGCTATTGCCCCAGCCCCACCTCCCCCCTGCAACCTCCTCACCAGCAGCCTGCCCAGAGGAGAGGCTCCCCCAGGCACAGCCCATGCGAGCAGTGCAGCCAAGCACATGGCAGCCAGGCAGCAGGGCAAGACTCTGCCCTTGAGCCCCATCACATGCAGATGATGCTGCGGGGCATGGGCAGAGGGCGTGGCCATGGCACTGCAAGGCTGCCTGGGTGATCTGTGTTGAGTGGCCCTGTGGGCAGGCGGAATGGGGAACAGAGTGGGGGCGGGCTGGGGGGGCAGGCCGGTTTTGAAGCACTCGGTCTCTAAAAGGTTCACCATCACTGGTATAAGGGAAGCTTTTAGTTACCCAAATGTAATTAATTATGCGAAAAATGATAATTGATGTTATTTTGAATATTGATGGGAATTAAAATTGAAAAAAGAGAAAAAAACAGGATACGGATTGAATAAGGGAATTCTGATTGCAAATACATTTGAGATATGTTTTGGCTAGAGAAGATATTAGAAACTGATATATTATTGACACTGTATAACATTAGAAATATGTGATGAAGATGTTTATATTTAATTGTATAAGTATTAATAGAAGTAAGAATTATACTTGCATAATGTGGAAAAATGATCATTATTGGAAGAAGAGACGACCAGGGAAATAGTGATGGTGTAGTATTGGATATTTTGAGTGAAAGTTAATATATACCACTGAATGATAAAGAAACCCAGACACCAAGTTGTTTATTAAGTACTTATGCTTGTAAAACCTGACATTAATAAAATATTTACAAAAAAAATTCATTGAGGGGCAACATAATGAAGAAAAAGTCACATCACTGAAGAAAGAATATTCAGTAGAGACATAGCCTTGCAATAAATAGTTTGCAAATAGATTTACTGGTTTTTTTAAAAATGGGGGTGTTGTATTGCAAGGGGCACAAATTAATATTGTAGCAATGTATTAATCAGAGGGAGACAACATGTGTATATGTATTGGGTTGGTTTCCCCTCCCTTTTTAATGCACTTTTTAAATGTCTTACATGCTTTGTGTCTTTTATTTTTTTTATTTTTTTTACATTTAACAGAAAAGAAAGGAAAAGATATGTCTCTATTAATAACATTTTACTAGAGTTTTCTGGCTGATTCAGCTTCCCAGTAGGAAGACCAGAGCAGAAAGCCAACCACAGGAAGACTAGAACAATGCCTTATTGCAATAGACGGCAGAATTATACACATCTGGATGAGTTTTTTATACCCCATCCGAACAATGTCTTATTTCCCAGGACATAAAAAATGTTTCAGTCCTCTTTGCATTTCTGTCAAAATCAACTCTTTTACTTTCTACAGTGTGCTCTCTGACATCCTGGGTGTTCAGACTAGTTTCACAGGGTGGGCATATATATGCCCTCCCTTATCTGTTCTAGACCCCAGTAGAAAGATGAACTCTGCCACATCTTTCAGACTCTGAAAACCACTCAGGAGGGGCTACAGTAGGGATCTGGGGAAAATGTGTTTTGGTACTTAAGGTGGCTACACACTGGAGGGACTAAATTCAGCTCCTGGGATATCTTCCTTCACATTCAGTTCAGGGGAGGATCCTGACAGCCCTCTGCTGGCTTTGTGAGAACAAGGATCAGACTCAGATCCAATCCGTTAAGAGCTTTTCTGGAGAAAGGAAAGGCTTGTCAATAGGAGGAAAGTTCAGAGCTATAGGAGATGATATTTTTGATCCAGTGGCAGTGGGGTGGGCGGGCTTCATTATACACTGAAAGTAGAGATGCATTATCAGGGCCATTGGAGTTTTATGCACTCCTGGCCTTTTTTCAAGATGTGATTAACAAAATTGTAATGTTCAGGATGACAGAGGGAAAATATTATTAAGAACATAAATGAAGCATGGAAAGAGCTTTGTAGAAACGATTCTTCCTCCCCCCCCCCTATTTCCTCAGCTACAAATTGCTACTTGCATATTTTAATCCTCCTTTAGACATTTTTAACTCATATCTGTTTGGATTATTTTAATAACAATAATAACAATAACAACAACTTTTTGTCACTTTGAATGTACACCAATTGGCATACCTCAAAATGAAATTTCGTTGCATACAGCTCTCAAAGGGCCACCACCTCCGATATACACTCCTTGTTTGTGGCCAGCTCAAGTTTCAGATCATCCATTTTAGTCTCTAGGGAGCGAATGATGGCAAACAGGACAGATGGAAACGGAGCTCCATGTGGATAAGCCCTCAAATTAGCTCGTATTCCTGCACAACAACCTTGCCTCCTTTCTTTTTTCTGATCCTGTCTCTTCCACCTTTTCCTTAAAGAGGCCTCACTCCTTTTTGCCCCTGGAGAATGCTGCAGCCACTACCCACTCCTCCAAAAGCCTCTCTCCCATCCTCTGGGCCTGCCGACAGCCTCATCCAGTTCCTTCGCTCCGTAAGCCCCAGCTCCTGGACCGCTCCTCCTCTGCCTCCTTTGGAAACAGCCCTGATTTGCAATAGAATCCATCGCTGGGCTAACAGTCAGATCTTGCTGCTGGCAGAACAATTTCAAACAGCTCCAACGACTTTTAACGGTCTCACCAACAGTTCTGAAACAGTTAGAAACTTGCCATGCCAGCAAAGATTGTCAGTTGTATGTTACCTTAGTTCCACCACGTTGCTCAAACACATCAAAACCTTATTGATCATGAAAAAGGAAACTTTTCACCTTCAAGAGCTAATGCAGCCGCAGCCAATCCAGGCGCCGCCATCATAGAAGATGGTTATTGTTATTATTACTAGTGAAACAAGTTCCATTGTGTTGGGACTCTCTCTTTTTTCTAAACAGCCCCCCCCATATTGCAATACACTGTATATAAGACAACCAGCCCGACATTTGCTCAACCTCTGCTGTGAATAGAGATCCTCATTTTTTCCATTCCTGCAAATCCTTCAATTCTTGTCTCCCCATCTTGGATGGAGGACAGAATTCCTCTTTTTCATGGCTGAGCCTGAACTGCCAAGAACCAGCTGCTCTGGATGCAGAAACCTTGGAAACTCCACTCAGAGGGCTTTTCAGCGGTTCCAAAAAGGCTCCACACCCATTTGCATCACTCATGTGACCTTGAAGATACAGTGTTGTGGCCTGTCGGCCGCTGGAAGACTCCACAGCCGATTCAAAGAAGGAAGCACAGGGATGGGCATCGGCCCCAGCATCAGAGTCATCTGAAAGCTCCGATGGGGATGAAGGAATGGAGCTGTCACAGTCAGGGACAGAGGTGGAGCCTGGGCCGTCCGCAAGCCCCCTGATGGAAAGGCTGAGACCTCCATGCCTTGAGGCAAGTGATTCAGGAGAAGAGGATCACATGGGGCCAGTGATTGATGTGTGGGCGCAACGGAAGCTGAGAAGAAGCCATGGGCCGGTCTTTGGGGCAGAACAATCACTGCTGCTAACAGAGCCCCACCCTCAGCTGTGGAAAAAGGCAGGAGCGGAGATGAATAGGTGTGGCGGATAACTATTTGTCTCCCTGCCACTCAACTACTTCTATTTGGAACTCCTGACTTTTGTTGGGAAACTTGCCGGAGTTTTTCTCGGATCCTGTGGTGCTGAGAGTTGGAGCGCCTTCTGAGCATATGTGTGTGTGTGTGTGTGTGTGTGCGCGCGCGTTATGTTGGAAAAAACCAGCTTGCCTGAAGGACTCTTGCTGCAAGCGTAGTGAGAGACTGAGATTAACTCTAGGTTTTGGGAGACCCCTGCAGGGGAAAAGAGAGCAAGCTCCGTTGTTTGGAAGCAACTAAAGACTTTGACAGTTGGCTGTGTGAAACTGCTGGCATTTCTGAATAAAAGGAACGTTGGAGATTTATTGATGCATCTGTTGTGTTCAGGGAGTCAGGTCAGAACACACAGGTATACCTTCAAATGGCCTCAATGACTCTCTAAAATAATGCAACTGACCAGCTGTCTGCAAGGAGTATAAATCCTTCCATTCCCCACCATCCAGTCAGAGCTGAAGCAGCTTCTTGGATGAGAAGCAAAATGTCTTCAAAGAAAAACAAGAAAGTCCCGTTGCCTCTTGAAAAAGCACCTTTGGAATTGGAGAGTCCTGCAGGCTGAGCGAGGGAGGTAGGGACAGCCAGCGGACCTGAGCAGACCCTCTTCCCAATGGCAGAGTACACAGAGCAGCTCCTTCCAGCCTCTCCGGCTCCTTTCCCTAGCCGGAGCAAAAGACCAAGGCTGGAAGAGGCCTTCAGGAGTTGCTGCTTTCCCCGAAAAAGAGGCATCTTCTGCTTGGCTCCTGAGTGCCACATTTGCCCACTTCACATTGGAGAACCGGGACCTCCACCCAGCGTGGCACAAGGATGGTCCAAAGCTGCAGCTGCGGCCGGCTCGGCTCCTCGAAGGACGGGGAGTGAAAGGCAGGCGGTGTGCTGCTGTCCCCCCTGCTCCCCCCCCAAGGCAAGGAAAGCTCTGAAGCACGCATCTTCATATTTAGGAGACAGAGACAAGCCTGTGTTAGAAAAGGAATCCAATCACATTCAAAATCAACAAATTCTGCATAGAGATCCATTTCACGTTTCTTGGAATTTCTTTCAGGCATGTATTCTAAACAGCATTTCTGAAGTTCTGAATACAACCAGCAGTTTTCTCTAGGATTAAAACACTGGTTTACCACGGACCTCCTTGTAGCTGCTATTCTACCAGAGCCTATCAAGAGATTTAAAAAGACTCCCAGTGGCTGGATCAAGTGTCACCACGCACTCGGTCCCAGATTGAGCCATCAAATATGGTCATGCACAGATCATATTCTAATTCAGACCATCCCAGAAATAACAATTTACAATATAAAATATGTTTGCCATCAGGGATTGAAACAGAGTATTGTATGCAAAATATGCATTTCTTAAAATATTCTGCTGTACACTCACTTTTCAGAGCAAGCACTCAAAACAATATTCTTTTACTATGCCCTGAAGCTAAACACTTTCCAAAATAAGGTTACAGTTAAATATGTAGGCTCCGATCAGCATTTTAGATCATTTTATAAGTGTATGATGCTCCCTCTCCCCCTTTGACAAAGTTGCTTTGTGAAAAGACCTTCAAAGTAGTCTTTTTTTTTTTTTTTGTCTCCATGTTTAAATAGGTTTTATTTCAAGAAGTCTGTAAATCAGACAACTCTGCTATTTTGATGTTTTGGCTGCAGATTAGGCTGCAGATTTTCACACGCTGTCCAAAATGGTGATGGGGACATGTTGGAAAAAGGAATGAGCCAGGATGTTTACTTTTTTCATGGCAACACAACGAGTTACATCTTTCTCTTAGAAGAGAAGGTAGGAGAAAGAAAAGATGAGAGCGGGAAGAGGAAGAGAAAGGGGAAAAATAGACAGTAGACATCACATTAGCTGTGGTGCAATACTGTATAACAACAAAAGAGAGTAGACAATGGAACCAAGTGTATGATTTTTAATAAGTATGTTGGAAACAAACTATATTCTATACAGAATATAGAATAACAGCATTGGAAGGGAGGCAAGCCATTCCAATGATTAATTGTTCTCAGTGTCAGAAAATGTCTCCTTATTTTAGTTTGGATATCTCTTTTGGATATCACCTTCTCTTCCCTATGACAGCCCCTCGAATATTGGCAGACAGCTATCATGTCACACCTAATCCTTTTTTTTTAGACTAGATGTATCTAATTCACTGAACCGATCGTCATATGACTTAGCCTTCCAGACTCCTAATCATCTTTGTTGCTCTTCTCTGAACTCCTTCTAGACTCTCAACATTTTTTTTAATCAGGGAGATCCAAACAATGTGATCTTTCTAGTGAAGTATAAAGTGTTACTAACACTTCACATGATCTTAATCGTATTTCTCTGTGAATGCTGCCTAGGACTGCATTGGCTTTTGGGGCAGTAGCAGCACACACCAGACTTAAGTGGTCGTCCATTAGGACATCTAGATTCCTGTCACAGTTACTGCTGTTGAACCAACTCCAACCTATTCTTTACTTGTTCATTTGGTTTTTCTTTCTAAATGTAACACTTTACTTTCTCACCACTGAATTGCATTTTGTTGGATAGGGCGCAGTGTTCAAGTCTGTCAAGATCCTTCTGTATCTCGAGTCTGTCTTCTAAACTGTTGGCTGTTCTCCCCAGCTTGGTGTTGTCTCCAAATGTGATGGGTTCCCTTTTATTCCCACTTCCAGATTATTTATGAAGATGTTAAAAGGTAACAAATCCATGTAGTTGTGAGGCTGTCTCTCCCACTACTTGAGGGGCTGACACAGAGAAGAGGAGGTCAAACTATTCTTCAAAGCACCCGAGGGCAGGACCAGAATATTTGTTTCAAATATTCTCTTTTTGTTGGGCTTGATACAGTTGTTATTTCTTTGTAAGGAGAAACATCTTTTCTTCCAGCTGTTGTTGAGCAAAGCTGCCTTTTGCAACTGACCAATCGTGATTTTGGCAATGCCAGTGGTGTCCAAGTGGTGCTCCAATTGTTTTGGGATTGCACCCAAGGTGTCTCTTACTACTGGTACTACCTTTGCCTTCTTTTCTCCAGTTGTTCTATTTCTATTTGCAGGTCTTTGTATTTTGTTATCTTCTTCTGTCTTTCTCTTCTCTTCTACTGTCTCCAGGGATTGCCCCATCAAATGTCTAGACTTTTTTGTCTTTCTTATTGATAATTGGCTTGTTATTGGCAGGTGCCTGTCTGTTGGAATTCTAACGTCCCAGAACACTTTAGCCTCTTTGTTTTCTATGTCTTTATTTTACGGTCCCCCAGTTATTGCTTGCAGGCAAATGGTATTTCTTGCAGATCTTGCAATGCACCTGTGTTGCTTCTTTATCATGCTAATGTTTGTAGTCTGTTTGTGCGATTTTCTTTGGTTGGGCTGTTTAATGTTGGGTTGTTTGGCAGTTCCTTGATTGGGGGGTGGTATTTACTTCTTGATTGTTGGTCTGATGTTAATCTTGGTGTTATGCTCAGTGTTGATTGCTTAGGTGTTTTGGTCTTTTTGTTCCCTTTTTGGCTTTTTGATTGTCTCTTTTGCACAGTAGGAAGATGTTTATGTCTACATGTCTTTTGGTGGCCAATTGGTAAGAGTGAAGAGTATAACCTACTTCCAGGAATTCTCTAGTGTTTTTGAGCTTGGCTTGATTTAAGACGGTCAATAACATAGAGGCATAAAGGTAACCCCTTCTCTGCCCAGTCAGGTTACACAACAGATGTCAATGATTGGCCAAAGTCTTTTTTTCAGATTTGTCATTGTCATTTTAGCGATTGTCTATCCACTGCAGGATGAAGGCCTCTTCCACATGTTTTCAGCGAATACGGTCTTGAGTTTTCTTTTGCCAATTGCTGTTGCCAGTGATCCATCTTGTTTTAGGTTTTTCGTGGACATTTTTATCAAGTGGTATCCATTCTATGACTGCCTTGATTCATAATATGCCACGCTGATTCCAGTGCGGGTGGGCAGATGCAATCGGTGTTTGTCTTGGTTATCCATCATGGCCTTTTCACCTTGGGTGACCATACTAGAAATATACATGTCTGATGACATAGTCCACAATTTCATTTACCCACACAAGCCCCTTTCATGGCTCCGATCATAGAAGGAGCTTTCATATTTGTTTTGAGGAAAGAAAAAAAGGTATTTCTGGAAAATTACATTCCAAAGCCTTTATTTAGATGTAGTGTTGAAGCGTCCCTGGTATAGATTTTTTTTCAGAATTTGAAATGTCAGCAAAAGAAAATCTGGAAAAATTCAGAGAGAACTTTTTTTGTTATTTTTGTTTTTGGCCTGACTCCTGTGAAACAACAGCCTCTTAGTGTGATTATTTCACGTTTGTCCAGTAAACGTGGCATCTCACCTTTGCCTATGTTGGTTAAATGTTCTGGATAGGTCTACCTTGGAGCACATCTCTTCGACTTCCCCCTCCATTTCTTCCAGCTGCCGTTGCAGATTCCGCTCTTCTACGGATTCTGTCTCATCTGTAGTTGGTTGGGCAAGCCCTGGCCAAAAAAAATAACAAAATAATTAGTACTTGTGAAGTTAAACTTCAATCAATCACTTTCATTTTTTACATGAAAATAATTAAAATGGGTTAAAAAAATACTCATTTTCTTCAATTTCCTGAAGTTTCTCCTTTAGTTTGCTATTTTCCTGAGCAACCCTTGCGATATTGCTGGCCAGTTTTTTATTTTCTTCTTCCAACTAAGATACAGACATTGTAAGAGGCATCCATTAGTCACAGAATAGAAATAAGCAGACAGAAAGAGAAGTTTAACGCAGGATTGTAAGGGAAATGAATTACTCACGGCTGCGATTCTGGCATTTTTTCCTGCCAGCTCGTCCTGATGTCTTGCCAGTAGTTCATTGATGTCCTCCTTCTTTTTTCTTTGTGCCTCTTTGTATTTCCGGAGACAGATCTAAAAATTTAAGTCAATGTAAGTCAATAATTAAATTAATAAATAAAATAGAGGCTCTCTTACCTCAAACAGGAGTTTCCCTGCATAATATAGGAATGTGTCCATCCTAAATGAAATGGACTATACTTAATCAAACTAAGCTAATCACAAACTAAATTAAACAAATATATTAAATATGATAAATAAACAGTGTATGTAAAGTAAACTGAGTAAATAAGTATGATATTAAATAGGATAAATAAATAAGCAAATATTATGTAAATACAGCTAAATTAAAAACAAAACCCGATCTAAGGAGAGGTGCACTCTGCGCCTTCACTGAGAAAAAGTTCTGAGTGAATAGGTTTCATTCAGCCAACTATCCAGTTTTATTTACTGCTGCTTTGGGAGCTCATGTACCTGCCGCTCTCTTATGACCTCACCAATGAAAAGCAAAGAAACTGATTGGCTGAATGAATACTACCCAGAGTTTTATCTATTTTTCAGTATTGGTAGAAACGGAAGTACAAAATCCTGTTGATGCATTTGGTGGAATCAGGAGATAAGCTAACAAGTAAAATGATATAGAAAAATTAGTGCTACTGAAGAAAGCAGGGGGATCTCTGGAGAAATAGGCACAATTTATACTGAAAAAGTGGTGCAGAAGTGAGTGAGCAGAACTGGAGAGATGTCTGTGCTTGGCAGAGTAAATTACCGTATGGTTCTTGCTTCACCATACTGTAGTTGCCCATTTCTCTTGAAAGAACTTCAAGATGGCTACGGATCTACATTTGGTGGGTTGCAGGACACCTGCCTTCTCAGTTGTGGCTCCTTCCCTACAGGATGTTCTTCCCAAAATTGCTTCGGCCCCATCCCTTTTGATTTTCAAAAAAGCCCTTGAGAATGGATTAGGTGACCACGACTGAGTCTGATGGAAGGTGTACCTGAAGGAGAGCGGGGGAGAGTTTGGACAAGACAGAGTTTTCCCAGAAAGAGACCTGGCTGAAGAGATTGCTGGATGGGAGAGCAGAGTAGGGTAGATTCTCTCAGGGTACATCTAATAGTAAGATTACAGCTTGAGGTTGGCAGGATTCTATCCATTAGATGTGGCAAATAAAAGATGGAGCTCGATTGGATTTTGGTTTTTTAAAAAAATCTATTTTGTGCTACCCAGAGTCACCTTGGGTGAGATGGGCAGCTATATAAATTTGATAATTAAGTAGGTAAATAAATAGTTTATGTCACTTGAAGTCCCATATAAGTTAAAACGTTTTGCTTTCCTTTGCCCTTTCCACTTGTGTTTTTTTTTTCTGATCTCATTATAGTATATTGTAAATCTGAGCGCCTCTTTTCTCTTTGATTTCGGTTTTTGCTTGTTTTGCTGTTGACTTTGAATAGCTCAGGAACAGATACTCTAAATATTAAGTCTGCCACGTAACAACTGGACAAAATGATGATAGATGACAATATATGCAGCTGAAAATTGAGCTGTGGAGTCCTTGGTGCTCTCTGAACGTGATTATTTGCTTACAGATGGTTACTTACAAATGGTAACTTCTTCATTGCTAGGAAAGAGTGGGGTTTTCGTTTTCTCCCTGTTTGCATACAACAGCTCACCCTGCCAGTGCTGGTGGGGCTGTAGTTTTGGCTTGGGTAGTTCTTTGATTAGGGAATTGTTTTCTACTTGGATGTTTGTCAAGCAAGGGTGTATGGTTAATAAATGCTACTAATTTGGAGCTCTTATAAAAAGGGGTTCCTTAAGGGGAAAAAACTCTACAAGATAATTCCTCTCATTTATAAATCATGCCAGGGAATAAATGGAATAATCTCAAAAAGAGACGATACAGGTCCTATTTCAATGTTGTGGGTCTGTGAAAAACTGTGGCATAGGTCATGATGCGTAACCACATGACATCCCTGAAGTCAAGCAACCCCCGAGGACCGCTTCCAATGGCCCAGTGGAGATCAGTATGGATCCTTTCGCTCAAAAGACGTCAGAGAAGTCTGTCATACCCAGTTGCAAGTGTGCATGCACAAAATTTCCTAGGCCTAACAAATACAATCCTCAGGCACTTGCGAGCCATTGTTATCACAAGCAAGATGATGGTGTCCATTGAGGGAGAAGCTGCTGGCATTCCCGGATTCTCAATGTCACTCAGGTTTCTGCCATGGTTTACCAGGGGCCTCTGTAATTTGCCCATCCTTCACTTACACTCAGATGTTGCCCTTTGGTCATGGCTGATGCTGCCTCATGGTACCGGTATTCATCAGGGTTGCAGCATGTGATAACTTGTCTGGTGTTAAGTACCAACAGCACATCAAGTAAAAATTTTCTTTTAATTTATAATTTAATGTATATTTTAATCCTTTATTCCACACATTTTCCCATTGTTCAATTATATTACAGGGGTGAACACCCAAGGGGTGGGGACAAGGGAATCTATTGTTTAACTAGGCAAGCTTTCACATGGGAAAAAACAGTGCTGGTTTTGCTTCTTCAGTTCCGAGATGGTGTATTCAATAAAGTTTTATCTTTTGGGATTTAATTGGCTTAAGGGTTCCTTTCATTGGGTTCGCTAGTCAGACCATTGACACTGGGATTTTGGCATGACATTCTCAATTCTGGCTATGCACTACTGCAATGCACTTGACTTCTTATAAAACTATACCTTTCTCAACAAATGGAGCCAAGGATCATTTCTATTTAGAGGTTTAAATTGCAGCAAGTCTGACACAGCATCTAATACATATTCATTGTGGCGAGACCTCACAATAAAATGTTGCCAAAGCAATACTAAATTACGGAAGTCTGGATGACCAAAGAGAGCCTGAACTGCTTTTTAAAAAAGGAATTAAATGCAATAAATAAATAAATAAAAACCCACCAAAAATTATAAAAGGGAGAAAAAAATAAAACAAAAATATACAAGATGCAAATTTATAGGCATACATATTTCAATTAATTGATGCCATAATTCATAGCAGACATTCATAGCTGATCTATAATAAACAACTCTATGAATTGTTTGGAGCCATGTGTTTGTCTTTCTGGTCCTGAATAGTAAGTCCATTTTCTTTGTCCAAAAGTCAAAGAAAAGGCTGTAATCCAACATCTCTTGATTTTTTAAAAAATAATTTATTTATTATCAGTTAAGTCATGTAAGGAAAGAAAAAAAGAAAAAAAAAGAATTGCATGTACATAGTTAAAGAATTTCTTTAAAAAATTAAATAAAACAAAAGGGAATTTTAAAAAATAATCATATACTTGATCTTAATTACACTCAAGATCATGATCTTATATACTTGATCTTAATTACACTCAAGAAAACCAAGATCATGGCATCTGGCCCTCTCAATTCCTGGCAAATAGATGGGGAAGAAATGGAGGTAGTGACAGATTTTATTTTCCTGGGCTCCAAGATCACTGCAGATGGGGACTGCAGCCAAGAAATTAAGAGTCGCTTGCTCCTGGGGAGGAAAACTATATGAAATTTAGACAGCATATTAAACACAGAGACATCACCCTGCCAACAAAAGTGTTTATAGTCAAGGCCATGGTTTTCCCAATTGCAATGTATGGCTGTGAAAGTTGGGCCATAAGAAAGGCTGAGCGCAAAAGAATTGAAGCCTTTGAACTAATGAGAAGGAAGGACCCACTGGAGAAGAGTCTAATGCTGGGAAAGATTGAGGGCAATAGAAGAAGGGGACGACAGAGAATGAGGTGGCTGGATGGAGTCACTAAAGCAGTAGGCGTGAGCTTAAATCAGTGGTTCTCAACCTGTGGGTCGGGACCCCATTTGGGGTGAAACAACCATTTAACGGGGGTCGCCAAACAATGCAGTCCGCCATTTTCTTCCCCTTTTCCTTAGCTGTGCTACTCCCTTTTATTCTATTGGCTTTTAAAAGCCAATAGAATAGACTCTCTTGAATAGAGTCTAATTCTATTGGCTTTCAAAAGCCAATAGGAATTGTCCAGGCTGTCTCTGCCCTGCAGAGCCTGCCAAAAGTCCCATTCTGCAAACAGTGCTGCACCAGTTGACTTATGACCAGTTGAGTAGTCCTTGACTTACGACTGGTTGGGGGTCGCGGCATTAAAAAGGTCGAGAACCACTGGCTTAAATGGACTCAAGAAGATGGTAGAGGACAGGAAGGCCTGGAGGAATGTTGTCCATGGGATTGCAATAGATCAGACACAACTTTGCAACGAACAACAATTATACTCAAATGTTGTTGGAATCAAATTTAGGTTTTTTATCGTGGCTGTTGCTGCTATTTCTTCAAATATTGTGCCTAGTATTCCATTCAAAGACCAAGTGTGGTCTATGGCTGAAAAAAAATCACAGCACTAATGTAATTCCCCAAGAAATCAATGCAGAAAATGCATTATTGGAAATTACTGCTACTCTCACCCATTGGTGAGAATATACATTCAAAATGCACCATTTTTAAAAGGATAGAATTAAATAGTTCTGCATTCATGCAGTTCAGGTTAGTGACTTTCTTCCATCACATTCCAGCTGCTATTAGGCCCTGTAGCTTGATTATCTGCAGCAGGTGCTAAAAAGGGTGGACTATCAGGTAGCTCTCTGACTTCAGGCAAATCTTCCTGAGTGGACTTTGCGGTGAGATATTTTTCTCAGTGTTTGCAGTGGGCCAGGAAATAGCCTGCTTCAGGGGCTAAAACTAAAGATGGTGGGAGTTTCCTCTTAGAGCTTTGATGCAAGAGAAAGAAATGTCACCCAGTCCCACATCTTTGTAAAGGGGGAAAAAATGGAGGTTCCAATATAGTCTTCAGATTCTAAGAAGAAAGAAAGTGGGATAAAAGTGCCATTCATTGCAGGAGCAATTCATTTCTGCTTTCCAAAAGGACTTCACTGGGTTGAGAGAGATAATTTTTTTTTGTTTTTGTTTTTGTTTTGTTTTTTGCTACAGAGTTTGGAGAGTGAATATAGTGAATACAATGTATAATCCAGGTGCTCCTGCCAGCTGCAGCACCATGGACAGTTCTGCAGTTGCTGAGACAAAAATAAAAATAAAAATTGCTGCTGAGCTTGGTGTTCTTTATACTGCTTGGACTTGGGCCTTCTTTTAGTAAGCGTAAAGTTTACTTGTTGTTTCCAAATATCCAAGGCAACAGATGAAGTGAAGGTCTGTTGAAATATAGCTCACATTTCTGTCTCCATCAAAACTTTTAAAATATTTGGAAAACTTAGGTCTTTTTAGAATCTCTAAAATGGCAGATTTTTTTGTTTCCCCTAGAACTCTGGGGAAAGTTATCTGTCATATTAATCATAACATTTCTTCCAGTCTTTGTGAACCCCCGCCCCCCATGACAAAATGTGGACCCTCATGGTGAATTACTGAGGCTATAGTATTATATGAACCAAGTTTTTTTTTTACAATACATAACAATCTTACAAATACTTCAGATAGAAAATAAAACAAATTGATACACACCACATTCAGTCTTGCCCGCCCATTTCCCCCCAAACTGCATCCCACCTCAAACCAACTTACTTCTTTCCCTCTTTTTCTTCACTCACCCCCTCTCCTCCTTCACCTCCACCTTCCTACTTACTTCTCACCTTCTTCTTCTCCCTCTTGATGCGGTCCAGGGGAAATGCCCGAGCAGTTCCTCTCTCAAAATTAAAACATTAATATTATATACAATAAGACTATTTCTACTTTATCTGAACTACTTAAACTTCAACCCATCCACCCCCCACCCCCCCTCCCCCCACGACTTCCCAGAGCAAAATACAGGATTATGCAAACATATTAAACATAATCTATTTAAGTTTACTAATTATACAATGAACAAAATCATAAAAACCCTTAACTCTCTTCAAACTTTAACATCATAAGTTTATAAACAAAATCATTACTCATAGAATAAGTGAAACTTTGTAGTTCCATATTTCTTCTGAACATATTCTATCCATCTTCTCCATATGTTAAAATATCTCTCTTGTGAATGGTCCTTTAAATAAGCAGAAATTTTAGCCATTTCTGCTAAATTAGAAACCTTAAATACCCATTCTTCTAAAGAAGGCAGAGTATCCTTCTTTCAATATTGACCCACCAGTAATCTTGCTGCTGTTATTAAATTCAACATTAAAATAGTTTCTTTAACATTAAAGTCCACAAAAATTCCCAAAAGAAACAGTTGGGGAGTAAACTTAATCTTCCTTTTAAAAATCTTTTGAATGTTCCACCAAATCATAATCCAGAAGGCTTTAATAACTTTACAAGTCCACCAAACATGAAAATAGGTTGCAACCAAGCAACCACATCTCCAACATTTAGGTTGCAGGTTCGGGTACATGAAGAACAACTTTTTAGGATCCAGATGCCATCTATAAAACATTTTATAAAAATTTTCCCTCAAATTCTGGGCCTGCATAAATTTAACATTTCTAGTCCAAATTACCTCCCATAAATCCAATGAGATGGGTTCTTGAATATTCTGGGCCCATTTAATCATACAATCTGTAACTAACTCTGTTTCTGAATCCAATTTTATTAACTCATTATAAATTCTTTTAATATGGGCACATTTCTGATCCTTGATCTGAATTACCAAATTTTCATCTACTAAAGTAATTCCCACTTTCTTATCCAAAGTCCATCTCTGCACGATTTGCAAATATTGAAACCACGATTGTAAAATGTTTTCTTGCCTTAACACATCAGAAGACTTTAATTGCCAATCAGTAGCCGACCAAATAAGTAACTCTTTATACAAAATGTTGTCAAAATTCACCCCCTTGGAAACTCCCTGGATTGCTTGTCCAGGGATCCCCCAAATAGGTATTTTATAATTTAATTATAATAATATTTTTTCCAAACTCGAAGTAAAGCATATCTTAAAATATGTGACTTAAAGACCGAATCTACTTTCTTATCAAAAATTAAATATGCATGCCAACCATATAATAAATCCCACCCTTCAAGAACAAGAGTATCTCTATTTGTTAAATTAAGCCAGTCACTTACTAAAGTTAAAGTGGCCGCATCATAATATAATTTCAAATTTGGTGCTTTAAGTCCACCTCTTTCTCGAGCATCTTGTAAAATCTTAAACTTTACCCTTGATTTCTTCCTGCCCCAAATAAATTTATTAATACCCTTCTGCCACTCATCCAAATTAGCATCCTTCTTTAAAATGGGTATCATCTGAAACAAAAAAAGAAACTTTGGTAGAACATTCATCTTCACTACTGAAATTCTCCCCAATAACAATAGTTGTAGCTTTTGCCAATCATTTAAATATTTTTGAACTTTAACCCGTAAGCGTTCATAATTATTCTTATACAATTTTCCATTAGATGTTGTAATATAAACTCCTAAAAACTTAACCTTATTGACTATTTCATAACCAGTTGTTTCAGCTAACATATCTTTTTCCTTCATAGACATATTTTTCGAAAGTATTTTAGTCTTATTATTGTTTACCTTCAAACCAGAAACTTTCCCATACTGGGTTATGATTTCCACCAAATCCCTTACCGAATCTATCGGTTGAGATAATGTCACAACCAAATCATCGACAAAAGCTCTCAACCTATAATCGTTCTGTTTTATTTTTATTCCCTTTATTGTAGTTGATTCACGAATTTTAATTAATAAAATATCCATTGTTAAAACAAATAGCAATGGAGATAGTGGACATCCTTGTCTAGTACCCTTTTCAATTTTAAATGTATCTGTTAATCCTCCATTAATTATAATTTGTGCCAATTGCTGTTGGTATATAGCCTTAAGAGCATACAAAAATTTATCTTCAAAATTCATTTTCTCTACAACTCTCCATAAAAATTGCCAATTTAATTGATCAAAAGCTTTCTCCGCATCCAAAAATATCAAAGCTGCAGGGATTTGATTATTCTTATCCAAATACTCAATTAGATTAACAATTTGTCTTACATTATATTTCATATACCTTCCAGTTGTGAATCCAGATTGATCACTATGGATCAATTGCTTCAAAATTTGCATTAACCTATTTGCCAATATTTTTGAAAAAATCTTATAATCTGTATTCAAAAGAGATATAGGTTTATAATTTTTAGGCTGGGTCAAATCTTGATCCTCCTTTGGGATCAACGATATGAAAGCCCTTCTCCAAGATGGAGGTACCTCTGCTCCCAACAAAATACTATTAAAAAGTTCCTTCAATGGTTCTATCATTTCTTCAGATAACATTTTGTAATAAATTGCTGTTAGTCCATCTGTACCTGGAGCCTTACCAACCTTTAATTGTTTGATTGCCCAAATGATTTCCTCAGAAGTAATTAAACAATTCATCTCATCTCGTTGATCGTTGGAAAGTCTAGGAAAGTGTGCTACCTGTAAATACTTTTCTATATCTAAAACTTGTATACTTTCACTAGCATATAACTTTGAATAAAAATCTAAAAAACTCCTTTTAATCAGATTCTGTTGATATACCTCTTTACCTTTATAATCTATTTTCTCTATAATCCTTGACTTCTGTTTCTTTCGTAATTGGTAAACCAACCACCTACCAGGTTTATTTGCATTACAAAACGTATTATGTTTCATGTACCGCAAATTAATTGTAATCTGGTCAGCCATTAACATATTAAATTGCTCCCTGATTGTCTCTTTTGCACAGTAGGAAGATGTTTATGTCTACATGTCTTTTGGTGGGCAATTGGTAAGAGTGAAGAGTATAACCTACTTCCAGGAATTCTCTAGTGTTTTTGAGCTTGGCTTGATTTAAGACGGTCAATAACATGGAGGCATAAAGGTCACCCATTCTCTGCCCAGTCAGGTTACACAACAGATGTCAATGGTTGGCCAAAGTCTTTTTTTCAGATTTGTCATTGTCATTTTAGCAATTGTCTATCCACTGCAGGATGAAGGCCTCTTCCGCATGTTTCCAGCCAATACGGTCTTGAGCTTTCTTTTGCCAATTGCTGTTGTCAATGATCCATCTTGTTTTAGGTTTTTCGTGAACATTTTTATCAAGTGGTATCCATTCTATGACTGCCTTGATCCATAATCTGCCACGCTGATTCCAGTGCGGGTGGGCAGATGCAATCGGTGTTTGTCTTGGTTATCCATCATGGCCTTTTCACCTTGGGTGACTCTACTAGAAATATACATGTCTGACAACATAGCCCACAATTTCATTTACCCACACAAGCCCTTTTCTCCTCATCAAGGCTCCGATCATAGAAGGAGCTTTCATATTTGTTTTGCGGAAAGAAAAAAAGGTATTTCTGGAAAATTACATTCCAAAGCTTTTATTAAGATGTAGTTTTGAAGCGTCCCTGGTATAGATTTTTTCAGCATTTGAAATCTTAGCAAAAGAAAATCTGGAAAAAATCAGAGAGAATTTTTTTTGTTATTTTTTTTTTTTGGCCTGACTCCTACAAAACAACAGCCTCTTAGTGTGATTATTTCACGTTTGTCCAGTAAACGTGGCATCTCATCTTTGCCTATGTTGATTAAATGTTCAGGATAGGTCTACCTTGGAGCACATCTCTTCGACTTCCCCCTCCATTTGTTCCAGCTGCCGTTGCAGATTCCGCTCTTCTGCGATTCTGTGTCATCTGTAGTTGGTTGGGCAAGCCCTGGCCAAAAAAAATAACAAAATAATTAAACTTCAATCAATCACTTTCATTTTTAAAATGAAAATAATTAAAATGGGTTAAAAAAAATACTCACTTTCTTCAATTTCCTGAAGTTTCTCCTTCAGTGTGCTGTTTTCCTGAGCAATTCTTGCAATATTGCTGGCCAGTTTTTTATTTTCTTCTTCCAACTAAGATACAGAAATTATAAGAGGCATCCATTAGTCACAGAATAGAAATAAGCAGACAGAAAAGAAGTTTAACGCAGAATTGTAAGGGAAATGAATTACTCACGGCTGCGATCTGGCATTTTTTCCTGCCAGCTCCTCCTGATGTCTTGCCAGTAGTTCACTGATGTCCTCCTTCGGTTTCCTTTGTGCCTCTTTGTATTTCCGGAGACAGATCTAAAAATTTAGATTTTCAGCAGTAAAATTAAACAGGCTGATTACAAATGAGGCTCCTGAGAATAATTATGTTGCTATCCTTCCCTCTATTTGTAAATATCTGTGAGGAATAAAAAATTAATCCTCTAGCTCTAAATAGCTTTTTAAAAGCAATATTAATCTTGCACGTAATCCATATAATTCTTCTAAGAATTTATGATATCTCAAAACTGTGGTCTGGAAGGAAATATATTAACATTTTATTTGAAATATGTATGTGTGTGTGTGTGTGTGTGTGTGTGTGTGTGTGTGTATTTCTGGAAATGTTGCTGCTTGGAAATAATCATAGCAGATCAACAAAAACTACTTGGATATACATTAGTGAAAAGGGTTGCTTTTTACTGACTTTCCTCTGCAACTAGCAGCCCATAATAGATTGTTTTCTGTAAAGTTAAATCAGGCCAATAGAATAGGAGATAAAACTGAATTTGCTTGGGATTTTATTTACTTCTTTCTGCATTTGGAGCAGTCGGTATAAATCAACTAGTTCATCCTCATGTTGCTCTAACCATAGCATGAAAACCCTCACTAGCCATTGTTAAGCAACAATCCTCATGACATCACCTGACTTTCGCCTCTAGCCATCTGCAGGGTGAGCTGAAGCTGCCTTTAGTTGCTCTGCTGTTAAAGTGATGTTTTAATAGCAGTCTTCTTACAATACAAATATAAGAATAATCGACAGTCAGTCAGTCTTGCCAGCCTAACAGCTCCCAAATATTAAAAAGATGAGCACCATCTTAATCAGCCTAATCAGCCCCATGACTACATACTTTTCTGTGCACCCCAAGCAAGGTCACAGAGTCATGTTTCCCAGCCATTCTGGATGTGGGTCCCGAGGACATGTTTAAATGGAACATATTAACAGAATTCACCAAGAAAGGGCCTGAAAGAAGATGTACAGATATTTTTTAAAATGTTCTTCAAAAGTTATTCTAAAAATTATTCTAAAGCAATTTTTGCTTGTTCCTAGATTCCTTTGATTCCTGTTTTATTTCATTATTATTATTTATGTCATGTTACCTGTCCTGTTATTTCTTTGAATCCTAAACTAATCCTAGACTCACACATGTAAGTCAATAATTAAATTAATAAATAAAATAGAGGATCTCTTACCTCAAACAGGAGTTTCCCTGCATAATACAGGAATGCGTCCATCAGAAATGAAATGTACTATACTTAAACTAAGCTAATCCCAAACTAAATTAAACAAATATATTAATATATGATAAATAAAAAGTATATATAAAGTAAAGTAAACTGAGTAAATAAGTATATTAAATAGGATAAATAAATAAGCAAATACTGTAAATAAATTAAACCAAAACTATGTAAATATAGCTAAAATAAAAACAAAACCAAATATAAGGAGAGGTGCACTCTGCGCCTTCACTGAGAAAAAGCTCTGAGTGAATAGGTTTCATTCAGCCAACTATCCAGTTTTATTTACTGCTGCTTTGTGAGCTCATGTACCTGCCACTCTCTTATGACTTCACCAATGAAAAGCAAAGAAACTGATAGGCTGAACGAATGCTACCCAGAGTTTTATCTATTTTTCAGTATTGGTAGAAACGTAAGTACAAAATCCTGTTGATGCATTTGGTGGAATCAAGAGATAAGCTAACAAGTAAAATGATATAGAAAAATTAGTGCTACTGAAGAAAGCAGAGGGATCTCTGGAGAAATAGGCACAATTTATATTGAAAAAGTGGTGCAGAAGTGAGTGAGCAGAACTGGAGAGATGTCTGTGCTTGGCAGAGTAAATTACCGTATGGTTCTTGCTTCACCATACTGTAGTTGCCCATTTCTCTTGAAAGAACTTCAAGATGGCTACGGATCTACATTTGGTGGGTTGCAGGACACCTGCCTTCTCAGTTGTGGCTCCTTCCCTACAGGATGTTCTTCCCAAAATTGCTTCGGCCCCATCCCTTTTGATTTTCAAAAAAGCCCTTGAGAATGGATTAGGTGACCACGACTGAGTCTGATGGAAGGTGTACCTGAAGGAGAGCGGGGGAGAGTTTGGACAAGACAGAGTTTTCCCAGAAAGAGACCTGGCTGAAGAGATTGCTGGATGGGAGAGCAGAGTAGGGTAGATTCTCTCAGGGTACATCTAATAGTAAGATTACAGCTTGAGGTTGGCAGGATTCTATCCATTAGATGTGGCAAATAAAAGATGGAGCTCGATTGGATTTTGGTTTTTTAAAAAAATCTATTTTGTGCTACCCAGAGTCACCTTGGGTGAGATGGGCAGCTATATAAATTTGATAATTAAGTAGGTAAATAAATAGTTTATGTCACTTGAAGTCCCATATAAGTTAAAACGTTTTGCTTTCCTTTGCCCTTTCCACTTGTGTTTTTTTTTTCTGATCTCATTATAGTATATTGTAAATCTGAGCGCCTCTTTTCTCTTTGATTTCGGTTTTTGCTTGTTTTGCTGTTGACTTTGAATAGCTCAGGAACAGATACTCTAAATATTAAGTCTGCCACGTAACAACTGGACAAAATGATGATAGATGACAATATATGCAGCTGAAAATTGAGCTGTGGAGTCCTTGGTGCTCTCTGAACGTGATTATTTGCTTACAGATGGTTACTTACAAATGGTAACTTCTTCATTGCTAGGAAAGAGTGGGGTTTTCGTTTTCTCCCTGTTTGCATACAACAGCTCACCCTGCCAGTGCTGGTGGGGCTGTAGTTTTGGCTTGGGTAGTTCTTTGATTAGGGAATTGTTTTCTACTTGGATGTTTGTCAACCAAGGGTGTATGGTTAATAAATGCTACTAATTTGGAGCTCTTATAAAAAGGGGTTCCTTAAGGGGAAAAAACTCTACAATAAATGCTACTAATTTGGAGCTCTTATAAAAAGGGGTTCCTTAAGGGGAAAAAACTCTACAAGATAATTCCTCTCATTTATAAATCATGCCAGGGAATAAATGGAATAATCTCAAAAAGAGACGATACAGGTCCTATTTCAATGTTGTGGGTCTGTGAAAAACTGTGGCATAGGTCATGATGCGTAACCACATGACATCCCTGAAGTCAAGCAACCCCCGAGGACCGCTTCCAATGGCCCAGTGGAGATCAGTATGGATCCTTTCGCTCAAAAGACGTCAGAGAAGTCTGTCATACCCAGTTGCAAGTGTGCATGCACAAAATTTCCTAGGCCTAACAAATACAATCCTCAGGCACTTGCGAGCCATTGTTATCACAAGCAAGATGATGGTGTCCATTGAGGGAGAAGCTGCTGGCATTCCCGGATTCTCAATGTCACTCAGGTTTCTGCCATGGTTTACCAGGGGCCTCTGTAATTTGCCCATCCTTCACTTACACTCAGATGTTGCCCTTTGGTCATGGCTGATGCTGCCTCATGGTACCGGTATTCATCAGGGTTGCAGCATGTGATAACTTGTCTGGTGTTAAGTACCAACAGCACATCAAGTAAAAATTTTCTTTTAATTTATAATTTAATGTATATTTTAATCCTTTATTCCACACATTTTCCCATTGTTCAATTATATTACAGGGGTGAACACCCAAGGGGTGGGGACAAGGGAATCTATTGTTTAACTAGGCAAGCTTTCACATGGGAAAAAACAGTGCTGGTTTTGCTTCTTCAGTTCCGAGATGGTGTATTCAATAAAGTTTTATCTTTTGGGATTTAATTGGCTTAAGGGTTCCTTTCATTGGGTTCGCTAGTCAGACCATTGACACTGGGATTTTGGCATGACATTCTCAATTCTGGCTATGCACTACTGCAATGCACTTGACTTCTTATAAAACTATACCTTTCTCAACAAATGGAGCCAAGGATCATTTCTATTTAGAGGTTTAAATTGCAGCAAGTCTGACACAGCATCTAATACATATTCATTGTGGCGAGACCTCACAATAAAATGTTGCCAAAGCAATACTAAATTACGGAAGTCTGGATGACCAAAGAGAGCCTGAACTGCTTTTTAAAAAAGGAATTAAATGCAATAAATAAATAAATAAAAACCCACCAAAAATTATAAAAGGGAGAAAAAAATAAAACAAAAATATACAAGATGCAAATTTATAGGCATACATATTTCAATTAATTGATGCCATAATTCATAGCAGACATTCATAGCTGATCTATAATAAACAACTCTATGAATTGTTTGGAGCCATGTGTTTGTCTTTCTGGTCCTGAATAGTAAGTCCATTTTCTTTGTCCAAAAGTCAAAGAAAAGGCTGTAATCCAACATCTCTTGATTTTTTAAAAAATAATTTATTTATTATCAGTTAAGTCATGTAAGGAAAGAAAAAAAGAAAAAAAAAAGAATTGCATGTACATAGTTAAAGAATTTCTTTAAAAAATTAAATAAAACAAAAGGGAATTTTAAAAAATAATCATATACTTGATCTTAATTACACTCAAGATCATGATCTTATATACTTGATCTTAATTACACTCAAGAAAACCAAGATCATGGCATCTGGCCCTCTCAATTCCTGGCAAATAGATGGGGAAGAAATGGAGGTAGTGACAGATTTTATTTTCCTGGGCTCCAAGATCACTGCAGATGGGGACTGCAGCCAAGAAATTAAGAGTCGCTTGCTCCTGGGGAGGAAAACTATATGAAATTTAGACAGCATATTAAACACAGAGACATCACCCTGCCAACAAAAGTGTTTATAGTCAAGGCCATGGTTTTCCCAATTGCAATGTATGGCTGTGAAAGTTGGGCCATAAGAAAGGCTGAGCGCAAAAGAATTGAAGCCTTTGAACTAATGAGAAGGAAGGACCCACTGGAGAAGAGTCTAATGCTGGGAAAGATTGAGGGCAATAGAAGAAGGGGACGACAGAGAATGAGGTGGCTGGATGGAGTCACTAAAGCAGTAGGCGTGAGCTTAAATCAGTGGTTCTCAACCTGTGGGTCGGGACCCCATTTGGGGTGAAACAACCATTTAACGGGGGTCGCCAAACAATGCAGTCCGCCATTTTCTTCCCCTTTTCCTTAGCTGTGCTACTCCCTTTTATTCTATTGGCTTTTAAAAGCCAATAGAATAGACTCTCTTGAATAGAGTCTAATTCTATTGGCTTTCAAAAGCCAATAGGAATTGTCCAGGCTGTCTCTGCCCTGCAGAGCCTGCCAAAAGTCCCATTCTGCAAACAGTGCTGCACCAGTTGACTTATGACCAGTTGAGTAGTCCTTGACTTACGACTGGTTGGGGGTCGCGGCATTAAAAAGGTCGAGAACCACTGGCTTAAATGGACTCAAGAAGATGGTAGAGGACAGGAAGGCCTGGAGGAATGTTGTCCATGGGATTGCAATAGATCAGACACAACTTTGCAACGAACAACAATTATACTCAAATGTTGTTGGAATCAAATTTAGGTTTTTTATCGTGGCTGTTGCTGCTATTTCTTCAAATATTGTGCCTAGTATTCCATTCAAAGACCAAGTGTGGTCTATGGCTGAAAAAAAATCACAGCACTAATGTAATTCCCCAAGAAATCAATGCAGAAAATGCATTATTGGAAATTACTGCTACTCTCACCCATTGGTGAGAATATACATTCAAAATGCACCATTTTTAAAAGGATAGAATTAAATAGTTCTGCATTCATGCAGTTCAGGTTAGTGACTTTCTTCCATCACATTCCAGCTGCTATTAGGCCCTGTAGCTTGATTATCTGCAGCAGGTGCTAAAAAGGGTGGACTATCAGGTAGCTCTCTGACTTCAGGCAAATCTTCCTGAGTGGACTTTGCGGTGAGATATTTTTCTCAGTGTTTGCAGTGGGCCAGGAAATAGCCTGCTTCAGGGGCTAAAACTAAAGATGGTGGGAGTTTCCTCTTAGAGCTTTGATGCAAGAGAAAGAAATGTCACCCAGTCCCACATCTTTGTAAAGGGGGAAAAAATGGAGGTTCCAATATAGTCTTCAGATTCTAAGAAGAAAGAAAGTGGGATAAAAGTGCCATTCATTGCAGGAGCAATTCATTTCTGCTTTCCAAAAGGACTTCACTGGGTTGAGAGAGATAATTTTTTTTTGTTTTTGTTTTTGTTTTGTTTTTTGCTACAGAGTTTGGAGAGTGAATATAGTGAATACAATGTATAATCCAGGTGCTCCTGCCAGCTGCAGCACCATGGACAGTTCTGCAGTTGCTGAGACAAAAATAAAAATAAAAATTGCTGCTGAGCTTGGTGTTCTTTATACTGCTTGGACTTGGGCCTTCTTTTAGTAAGCGTAAAGTTTACTTGTTGTTTCCAAATATCCAAGGCAACAGATGAAGTGAAGGTCTGTTGAAATATAGCTCACATTTCTGTCTCCATCAAAACTTTTAAAATATTTGGAAAACTTAGGTCTTTTTAGAATCTCTAAAATGGCAGATTTTTTTGTTTCCCCTAGAACTCTGGGGAAAGTTATCTGTCATATTAATCATAACATTTCTTCCAGTCTTTGTGAACCCCCGCCCCCCATGACAAAATGTGGACCCTCATGGTGAATTACTGAGGCTATAGTATTATATGAACCAAGTTTTTTTTTTACAATACATAACAATCTTACAAATACTTCAGATAGAAAATAAAACAAATTGATACACACCACATTCAGTCTTGCCCGCCCATTTCCCCCCAAACTGCATCCCACCTCAAACCAACTTACTTCTTTCCCTCTTTTTCTTCACTCACCCCCTCTCCTCCTTCACCTCCACCTTCCTACTTACTTCTCACCTTCTTCTTCTCCCTCTTGATGCGGTCCAGGGGAAATGCCCGAGCAGTTCCTCTCTCAAAATTAAAACATTAATATTATATACAATAAGACTATTTCTACTTTATCTGAACTACTTAAACTTCAACCCATCCACCCCCCACCCCCTCCCCCCACCCCCCTCCCCCCCGACTTCCCAGAGCAAAATACAGGATTATGCAAACATATTAAACATAATCTATTTAAGTTTACTAATTATACAATGAACAAAATCATAAAAACCCTTAACTCTCTTCAAACTTTAACATCATAAGTTTATAAACAAAATCATTACTCATAGAATAAGTGAAACTTTGTAGTTCCATATTTCTTCTGAACATATTCTATCCATCTTCTCCATACGTTAAAATATCTCTCTTGTGAATGGTCCTTTAAATAAGCAGAAATTTTAGCCATTTCTGCTAAATTAGAAACCTTAAATACCCATTCTTCTAAAGAAGGCAGAGTATCCTTCTTCCAATATTGACCCACCAGTAATCTTGCTGCTGTTATTAAATTCAACATTAAAATAGTTTCTTTAACATTAAAGTCCACAAAAATTCCCAAAAGAAACAGTTGGGGAGTAAACTTAATCTTCCTTTTAAAAACCTTTTGAATGTTCCACCAAATCATAATCCAGAAGGCTTTAATAACTTTACAAGTCCACCAAACATGAAAATAGGTTGCAACCAAGCAACCACATCTCCAACATTTAGGTTGCAGGTTCGGGTACATGAAGAACAACTTTTTAGGATCCAGATGCCATCTATAAAACATTTTATAAAAATTTTCCCTCAAATTCTGGGCCTGCATAAATTTAACATTTCTAGTCCAAATTACCTCCCATAAATCCAATGAGATGGGTTCTTGAATATTCTGGGCCCATTTAATCATACAATCTGTAACTAACTCTGTTTCTGAATCCAATTTTATTAACTCATTATAAATTCTTTTAATATGGGCACATTTCTGATCCTTGATCTGAATTACCAAATTTTCATCTACTAAAGTAATTCCCACTTTCTTATCCAAAGTCCATCTCTGCACGATTTGCAAATATTGAAACCACGATTGTAAAATGTTTTCTTGCCTTAACACATCAGAAGACTTTAATTGCCAATCAGTAGCCGACCAAATAAGTAACTCTTTATACAAAATGTTGTCAAAATTCACCCCCTTGGAAACTCCCTGGATTGCTTGTCCAGGGATCCCCCAAATAGGTATTTTATAATTTAATTATAATAATATTTTTTCCAAACTCGAAGTAAAGCATATCTTAAAATATGTGACTTAAAGACCGAATCTACTTTCTTATCAAAAATTAAATATGCATGCCAACCATATAATAAATCCCACCCTTCAAGAACAAGAGTATCTCTATTTGTTAAATTAAGCCAGTCACTTACTAAAGTTAAAGTGGCCGCATCATAATATAATTTCAAATTTGGTGCTTTAAGTCCACCTCTTTCTCGAGCATCTTGTAAAATCTTAAACTTTACCCTTGATTTCTTCCTGCCCCAAATAAATTTATTAATACCCTTCTGCCACTCATCCAAATTAGCATCCTTCTTTAAAATGGGTATCATCTGAAACAAAAAAAGAAACTTTGGTAGAACATTCATCTTCACTACTGAAATTCTCCCCAATAACAATAGTTGTAGCTTTTGCCAATCATTTAAATATTTTTGAACTTTAACCCGTAAGCGTTCATAATTATTCTTATACAATTTTCCATTAGATGTTGTAATATAAACTCCTAAAAACTTAACCTTATTGACTATTTCATAACCAGTTGTTTCAGCTAACATATCTTTTTCCTTCATAGACATATTTTTCGAAAGTATTTTAGTCTTATTATTGTTTACCTTCAAACCAGAAACTTTCCCATACTGGGTTATGATTTCCACCAAATCCCTTACCGAATCTATCGGTTGAGATAATGTCACAACCTAATCATCGACAAAAGCTCTCAACCTATAATCGTTCTGTTTTATTTTTATTCCCTTTATTGTAGTTGATTCACGAATTTTAATTAATAAAATATCCATTGTTAAAACAAATAGCAATGGAGATAGTGGACATCCTTGTCTAGTACCCTTTTCAATTTTAAATGTATCTGTTAATCCTCCATTAATTATAATTTGTGCCAATTGCTGTTGGTATATAGCCTTAAGAGCATACAAAAATTTATCTTCAAAATTCATTTTCTCTACAACTCTCCATAAAAATTGCCAATTTAATTGATCAAAAGCTTTCTCCGCATCCAAAAATATCAAAGCTGCAGGGATTTGATTATTCTTATCCAAATACTCAATTAGATTAACAATTTGTCTTACATTATATTTCATATACCTTCCAGTTGTGAATCCAGATTGATCACTATGGATCAATTGCTTCAAAATTTGCATTAACCTATTTGCCAATATTTTTGAAAAAATCTTATAATCTGTATTCAAAAGAGATATAGGTTTATAATTTTTAGGCTGGGTCAAATCTTGATCCTCCTTTGGGATCAACGATATGAAAGCCCTTCTCCAAGATGGAGGTACCTCTGCTCCCAACAAAATACTATTAAAAAGTTCCTTCAATGGTTCTATCATTTCTTCAGATAACATTTTGTAATAAATTGCTGTTAGTCCATCTGTACCTGGAGCCTTACCAACCTTTAATTGTTTGATTGCCCAAATGATTTCCTCAGAAGTAATTAAACAATTCATCTCATCTCGTTGATCGTTAGAAAGTCTAGGAAAGTGTGCTACCTGTAAATACTTTTCTATATCTAAAACTTGTATACTTTCACTAGCATATAACTTTGAATAAAAATCTAAAAAACTCCTTTTAATCAGATTCTGTTGATATACCTCTTTACCTTTATAATCTATTTTCTCTATAATCCTTGACTTCTGTTTCTTTCGTAATTGGTAAACCAACCACCTACCAGGTTTATTTGCATTACAAAACGTATTATGTTTCATGTACCGCAAATTAATTGTAATCTGGTCAGCCATTAACATATTAAATTGCTCCCTGATTGTCTCTTTTGCACAGTAGGAAGATGTTTATGTCTACATGTCTTTTGGTGGGCAATTGGTAAGAGTGAAGAGTATAACCTACTTCCAGGAATTCTCTAGTGTTTTTGAGCTTGGCTTGATTTAAGACGGTCAATAACATGGAGGCATAAAGGTCACCCATTCTCTGCCCAGTCAGGTTACACAACAGATGTCAATGGTTGGCCAAAGTCTTTTTTTCAGATTTGTCATTGTCATTTTAGCGATTGTCTATCCACTGCAGGATGAAGGCCTCTTCCGCATGTTTCCAGCCAATACGGTCTTGAGCTTTCTTTTGCCAATTGCTGTTGTCAATGATCCATCTTGTTTTAGGTTTTTCATGAACATTTTTATCAAGTGGTATCCATTCTATGACTGCCTTGATCCATAATCTGCCACGCTGATTCCAGTGCGGGTGGGCAGATGCAATCGGTGTTTGTCTTGGTTATCCATCATGGCCTTTTCACCTTGGGTGACTCTACTAGAAATATACATGTCTGACAACATAGCCCACAATTTCATTTACCCACACAAGCCCTTTTCTCCTCATCAAGGCTCCGATCATAGAAGGAGCTTTCATATTTGTTTTGCGGAAAGAAAAAAAGGTATTTCTGGAAAATTACATTCCAAAGCTTTTATTAAGATGTAGTTTTGAAGCGTCCCTGGTATAGATTGTTTTCAGCATTTGAAATCTTAGCAAAAGAAAATCTGGAAAAAATCAGAGAGAATTTTTTTTGTTATTTTTTTTTTTTTTGGCCTGACTCCTACGAAACAACAGCCTCTTAGTGTGATTATTTCACGTTTGTCCAGTAAACGTGGCATCTCATCTTTGCCTATGTTGATTAAATGTTCAGGATAGGTCTACCTTGGAGCACATCTCTTCGACTTCCCCCTCCATTTGTTCCAGCTGCCGTTGCAGATTCCGCTCTTCTGCGGATTCTGTGTCATCTGTAGTTGGTTGGGCAAGCCCTGGCCAAAAAAAATAACAAAATAATTAAACTTCAATCAATCACTTTCATTTTTAAAATGAAAATAATTACAATGGGTTAAAAAAAATACTCACTTTCTTCAATTTCCTGAAGTTTCTCCTTCAGTGTGCTGTTTTCCTGAGCAATTCTTGCAATATTGCTGGCCAGTTTTTTATTTTCTTCTTCCAACTAAGATACAGAAATTATAAGAGGCATCCATTAGTCACAGAATAGAAATAAGCAGACAGAAAGAGAAGTTTAACGCAGAATTGTAAGGGAAATGAATTACTCACGGCTGCGATTCTGGCATTTTTTCCTGCCAGCTCCTCCTGATGTCTTGCCAGTAGTTCACTGATGTCCTCCTTCGGTTTCCTTTGTGCCTCTTTGTATTTCCGGAGACAGATCTAAAAATTTAGATTTTCAGCAGTAAAATTAAACAGGCTGATTACAAATGAGGCTCCTGAGAATAATTATGTTGCTATCCTTCCCTCTATTTGTAAATATCTGTGAGGAATAAAAAATTAATCCTCTAGCTCTAAATAGCTTTTTAAAAGCAATATTAATCTTGCACGTAATCCATATAATTCTTCTAAGAATTTATGATATCTCAAAACTGTGGTCTGGAAGGAAATATATTAACATTTTATTTGAAATATGTATGTGTGTGTGTGTGTATGTGTGTGTGTGTGTGTGTGTGTGTATTTCTGGAAATGTTGCTGCTTGGAAATAATCATAGCAGATCAACAAAAACTACTTGGATATACATTAGTGAAAAGGGTTGCTTTTTACTGACTTTCCTCTGCAACTAGCAGCCCATAATAGATTGTTTTCTGTAAAGTTAAATCAGGCCAATAGAATAGGAGATAAAACTGAATTTGCTTGGGATTTTATTTACTTCTTTCTGCATTTGGAGCAGTCGGTATAAATCAACTAGTTCATCCTCATGTTGCTCTAACCATAGCATGAAAACCCTCACTAGCCATTGTTAAGCAACAATCCTCATGACATCACCTGACTTTCGCCTCTAGCCATCTGCAGGGTGAGCTGAAGCTGCCTTTAGTTGCTCTGCTGTTAAAGTGATGTTTTAATAGCAGTCTTCTTACAATACAAATATAAGAATAATCGACAGTCAGTCAGTCTTGCCAGCCTAACAGCTCCCAAATATTAAAAAGATGAGCACCATCTTAATCAGCCCCATGACTACATACTTTTCTGTGCACCCCAAGCAAGGCCACAGAGTCATGTTTCCCAGCCATTCTGGATGTGGGTCCCGAGGACATGTTTAAATGGAACATATTAACAGAATTCACCAAGAAAGGGCCTGAAAGAAGATGTACAGATCTTTTTAAAATGTTCTTCAAAAGTTATTCTAAAAATTATTCTAAAGCAATTTTTGCTTGTTCCTAGATTCCTTTGATTCCTGTTTTATTTCATTATTATTATTTATGTCATGTTACCTGTCCTGTTATTTCTTTGAATCCTAAACTAATCCTAGACTCACACATGTAAGTCAATAATTAAATTAATAAATAAAATAGAGGATCTCTTACCTCAAACATGAGTTTCCCTGCATAATACAGGAATGCGTCCATCAGAAATGAAATGTACTATACTTAAACTAAGCTAATCCCAAACTAAATTAAACAAATATATTATATATGATAAATAAATAGTATATATAAAGTAAAGTAAACTGAGTAAATAAGTATATTAAATAGGATAAATAAATAAGCAAACACTGTAAATAAATTAAACCAAAACTATGTAAATATAGCTAAAATAAAAACAAAACCAAATATAAGGAGAGGTGCACTCTGCGCCTTCACTGAGAAAAAGCTCTGAGTGAATAGGTTTCATTCAGCCAACTATCCAGTTTTATTTACTGCTGCTTTGTGAGCTCATGTACCTGCCACTCTCTTATGACTTCACCAATGAAAAGCAAAGAAACTGATAGGCTGAACGAATGCTACCCAGAGTTTTATCTATTTTTCAGTATTGGTAGAAACGTAAGTACAAAATCCTGTTGATGCATTTGGTGGAATCAAGAGATAAGCTAACAAGAAAAATGATATAGAAAAATTAGTGCTACTGAAGAAAGCAGAGGAATCTCTGGAGAAATAGGCACAATTTATATTGAAAAAGTGGTGCAGAAGTGAGTGAGCAGAACTGGAGAGATGTCTGTGCTTGGCAGAGTAAATTACCGTATGGTTCTTGCTTCACCATACTGTAGTTGCCCATTTCTCTTGAAAGAACTTCAAGATGGCTACGGATCTACATTTGGTGGGTTGCAGGACACCTGCCTTCTCAGTTGTGGCTCCTTCCCTACAGGATGTTCTTCCCAAAATTGCTTCGGCCCCATCCCTTTTGATTTTCAAAAAAGCCCTTGAGAATGGATTAGGTGACCACGACTGAGTCTGATGGAAGGTGTACCTGAAGGAGAGCGGGGGAGAGTTTGGACAAGACAGAGTTTTCCCAGAAAGAGACCTGGCTGAAGAGATTGCTGGATGGGAGAGCAGAGTAGGGTAGATTCTCTCAGGGTACATCTAATAGTAAGATTACAGCTTGAGGTTGGCAGGATTCTATCCATTAGATGTGGCAAATAAAAGATGGAACTCGATTGGATTTTGCTTTTTTAAAAAAAATCTATTGTGTGCTACCCAGAGTCACCTTGGGTGAGATGGGCAGCTATATAAATTTGATAATTAAGTAGGTAAATAAATAGTTTATGTCACTTGAAGTCCCATATAAGTTAAAACGTTTTGCTTTCCTTTGCCCTTTCCACTTGTGTTTTTTTTTTTCTGATCTCATTATAGTGTATTGTAAATCTGAGCGCCTCTTTTCTCTTTGATTTCGGTTTTTGCTTGTTTTGCTGTTGACTTTGAATAGCTCAGGAACAGATACTCTAAATATTAAGTCTGCCACGTAACAACTGGGCATAATGATGATAGATGACAATATATGCAGCTGAAAATTGAGCTGTGGAGTCCTTGGTGCTCTCTGAACGTGATTATTTGCTTACAGATGATTACTTACAAATGGTAACTTCTTCATTGCTAGGAAAGAGTGGGGTTTTCGTTTTCTCCCTGTTTGCATACAACAGCTCACCCTGCCAGTGCTGGTGGGGCTGTAGTTTTGGCTTGGGTAGTTCTTTGATTAGGGAATTGTTTTCTACTTGGATGTTTGTCAACCAAGGGTGTATGGTTAATAAATGCTACTAATTTGGAGCTCTTATAAAAAGGGGTTCCTTAAGGGGAAAAAACTCTACAAGATAATTCCTCTCATTTATAAATCATGCCAGGGAATAAATGGAATAATCTCAAAAAGAGACGATACAGGTCCTATTTCAATGTTGTGGGTCTGTGAAAAACTGTGGCATAGGTCATGATGCGTAACCACATGACATCCCTGAAGTCAAGCAACCCCCGAGGACCGCTTCCAATGGCCCAGTGGAGATCAGTATGGATCCTTTCGCTCAAAAGACGTCAGAGAAGTCTGTCATACCCAGTTGCAAGTGTGCATGCACAAAATTTCCTAGGCCTAACAAATACAATCCTCAGGCACTTGCGAGCCATTGTTATCACAAGCAAGATGATGGTGTCCATTGAGGGAGAAGCTGCTGGCATTCCCGGATTCTCAATGTCACTCAGGTTTCTGCCATGGTTTACCAGGGGCCTCTGTAATTTGCCCATCCTTCACTTACACTCAGATGTTGCCCTTTGGTCATGGCTGATGCTGCCTCATGGTACCGGTATTCATCAGGGTTGCAGCATGTGATAACTTGTCTGGTGTTAAGTACCAACAGCACATCAAGTAAAAATTTTCTTTTAATTTATAATTTAATGTATATTTTAATCCTTTATTCCACACATTTTCCCATTGTTCAATTATATTACAGGGGTGAACACCCAAGGGGTGGGGACAAGGGAATCTATTGTTTAACTAGGCAAGCTTTCACATGGGAAAAAACAGTGCTGGTTTTGCTTCTTCAGTTCCGAGATGGTGTATTCAATAAAGTTTTATCTTTTGGGATTTAATTGGCTTAAGGGTTCCTTTCATTGGGTTCGCTAGTCAGACCATTGACACTGGGATTTTGGCATGACATTCTCAATTCTGGCTATGCACTACTGCAATGCACTTGACTTCTTATAAAACTATACCTTTCTCAACAAATGGAGCCAAGGATCATTTCTATTTAGAGGTTTAAATTGCAGCAAGTCTGACACAGCATCTAATACATATTCATTGTGGCGAGACCTCACAATAAAATGTTGCCAAAGCAATACTAAATTACGGAAGTCTGGATGACCAAAGAGAGCCTGAACTGCTTTTTAAAAAAGGAATTAAATGCAATAAATAAATAAATAAAAACCCACCAAAAATTATAAAAGGGAGAAAAAAATAAAACAAAAATATACAAGATGCACATTTATAGGCATACATATTTCAATTAATTGATGCCATATTTCATAGCAGACATTCATAGTTGATCTATAATAATCAACTCTATGAATTGTTTGGAGCCATGTGTTTGTCTTTCTGGTCCTGAATAGTAAGTCCATTTTCTTTGTCCAAAAGTCAAAGAAAAGGCTGTAATCCAACATCTCTTGATTTTTTAAAAAATAATTTATTTATTATCAGTTAAGTCATGTAAGGAAAGAAAAAAAGAAAAAAAGAATTGCATGTACATAGTTAAAGAATCTCTTTAAAAAATTAAATAAAACAAAAGGGAATTTAAAAAAATAATCATATACTTGATCTTAATTACACTCAAGATCATGATCTTATATACTTGATCTTAATTACACTCAAGAAAACCAAGATCATGGCATCTGGCCCTCTCAATTCCTGGCAAATAGATGGGGAAGAAATGGAGGTAGTGACAAATTTTATTTTCCTGGGCTCCAAGATCACCGCAGATGGGGACTGCAGCCAAGAAATTAAGAGTCGCTTGCTCCTGGGGAGGAAAACTATGGCAAATTTAGACGGCATACTAAAAGCAGAGACATCATCCTGCCAACAAAAGTGTTTATAGTCAAGGCCATGGTTTTCCCAGTTGCAATGTATGGCTGTGAAAGTTGGGCCATAAGAAAGGCTGAGGGCAAAAGAATTGAGGCCTTTGAACTGTGGAGAAGACTCCTGCAATCTCCTAGAGGAGATCAACCCTGACTGTTCTTTAGAAGGACAGATCCTGAAGTTAAAACTCAAGTACTTTGGCCACCTAATGAGAAGGAAGGACTCACTGGAGAAGAGTCTAATGCTGGGAAAGATTGAGGGTAATAGAAGAAGGGGACGACAGAGAATGAGGTGGCTGGATGGAGTCACTGAAGCGTGAGCTTAAATGGACTAAAGAAGATGATAGAGGACAGGAAGGCCTGTAGGAACGTTATCCATGGGATTTCAATAGATCAGACACAACTTCGCAACTAACAACAATTACACTCAAATGTTTTTGGAATCAAATTTAGTTTTTTTTTTATCGTGGCTCTTGCTGCTATTTCTTCAAATATTGTGCCTAGTATTCCATTCCATTCCAAAGTGTGGTCTATGGCTGAAAAAAAATCACAACACTAATGTAATTCCCCAAGAAATCAATGCAGAAAATGCATTATTGGAAATTACTGCTGCTCTCACCCATTGGTGAGAATATACATTCAAAATGCACTATTTTTAAAAAGATAGAATTAAATAGTTCTGCATTCATGTGGTTCAGGTTAGTGACTTTCTTCCATCACATTCAAGCTGCTATTAGGTGCTCTAGCTTGATTATCTGCAGCAGGTGCTACAAAGGGAGGACTATCAGGTAGCTCTCTGGCTTCAGGCAAGTCTTCCTGAGTGGACTTTGTGGTGAGATATTTTTCTCAGTGTCTGCAAAACAAACCATAAACCATAGGTGGGCCAGGAAATAGCCTGCTTCAGGGGCTAAAACTAAAGATGGTGGGAGTTTCCTCTTAGAGCTTTGATGCAAGACAAAGAAATGTCACCCAGTCCCACATCTTTATAAAGGGGAAAGAAATGGAGGTTCCAATACAGTCTTCAGATTCTAAGAAGAAAGAAAGTGGGATAAAAGTGCCATTCATTGCAGGAGCAATTCATTTCAGCTTTCCAAAAGGACTTCACTGGGTTGAGAGAGGTAATTTTTGTTTGTTTGTTTGTTTTTGGGTTTTTTTTGCTACAGAGTTTGGAAAGTGAATATAGTGAATATAATGTATAATCCAGGTGCTCCTGCCAGCTGCAGCACCATGGACAGTTCTGCAGTCCATGCTGAGACAAAAATAAAAATAAAAATTGCTGCTGAGCTGGGTGTTCTTTATACTGCTTGGACTTGGGCCTTCTTTTAGTAAGCGTAAAGTTTACTTGTTGTTTCCAAATATCCAAGGCAACAGATGAAGTGAAGGTCTGTTGAAATATAGCTCACATTTCTGTCTCCATCAAAACTTTTAAAATATTTGGAAAACTTAGGCCTTTTTAGAATCTCTAAAATGGCAGATTTTTTTTGTTTCCCCTAGAACTCTGGGGAAAGTTATCTGTCATATTAATCATAACATTTTTTCCAGTCTTTGTGAACCCCTGCCCCCCATGATAATATGTGGACCCTCAGGGTGAATCACTGAGGCTACAGTATTATATGAACCAAGGTTTTTTTTTTTTGTAAAAATTTTTATTTTCAATTTTACAATACATAACAATCTTACAAATACTTCAGATAGAAAATAAAACAAATTGATACACACCACATTCGGTCTTGCTCGCCCATTTCACCCCAAACCGCATCCCACCTCAAACCAATTTACTTCTTTCCCTCTTTTTCTTCACTTTTCCTCTCTCCTCCTTCACCTCCACTTTCCTACTTATTTCTCACCTTCTTCTTCTCCCTCTTGATGCGGTCCAGGGGAAATGCCTGAGCAGTTCCTCTCTCAAAATTAAAACATTAATATTATATACAATAAGACTATTTCTACTTTATCTGAACTACTTAAACTTCAACCCATCCACCCCCCTTCCCCCCCTCCCCCCCCGACTTCCCAGAGCAAAATACAGGATTATGCAAACATATTAAACATAATCTGTTTAAGTTTACTAATTATACGATGAACAAAATCATAAAAACCCTTAACTCTCTTCAAACTTTAACATCATAAGTTTATAAACAAAATCATTACTCATAGAATAAGTGAAACTTTGTAGTTCCATATTTCTTCTGAACATATTCTATCCATCTTCTCCATATGTTAAAATAGCTCTCTTGTGAATGGTCCTTTAAATAAGCAGAAATTTTAGCCATTTCTGCTAAATTAGAAACCTTAAATACCCATTCTTTAGGTTGCAGGTTCGCGTACATAAAGAACAACTTTTTAGGATCCAGATGCCATCTATAAAACATTTTGTAAAAATTGTCCCTCAAATTCTGGGCCTGCGTAAATTTAACATTTCTAGTCCAAATTACCTCCCATAAATCCAATGAGATGGGTTCTTGAATATTCTGGGCCCATTTAATCATACAATCTGTAACTAACTCTGTTTCTGAATCCAATTTTATTAACTTATTATAAATTCTTTTAATATGGGCACATTTCTGCTCCTTGATCTGAATTACCAAATTTTCATCTACTAAAGTAATTCCCACTTTCTTATCCAAAGTCCATCTCTGCACGATTTGCAAATATTGAAACCACGATTGTAAAATGTTTTCTTGCCTTAACACATCAGAAGACTTTAATTGCCAATCAGTAGCCGACCAAATAAGTAACTCTTTATACAAAATGTTGTCAAAATTCACCCCCTTGGAAACCCCCTGGATTGCTTGTCCAGGGATCCCCCAAATAGGTATTTTATAATTTAATTATAATAATATTTTTTCCAAACTCGAAGTAAAGCATATCTTAAAATATGTGACTTAAAGACCGAATCTACTTTCTTATCAAAAATTAAATATGCATGCCAACCATATAATAAATCCCACCCTTCAAGAACAAGAATATCTCTATTTGTTAAATTAAGCCAGTCACTTACTAAAGTTAAAGTGGCCGCATCATAATATAATTTCAAATTTGGTGCTTTAAGTCCACCTCTTTCTCGAGCATCTTGTAAAATCTTAAACTTTACCCTTGATTTCTTCCCGCCCCAAATAAATTTATTAATACCCTTCTGCCACTCATCCAAATTAGCATCCTTCTTTAAAATGGGTATCATCTGAAACAAAAAAAGAAACTTTGGTAGAACATTCATCTTCACTACTGAAATTCTCCCCAATAACAATAGTTGTAGCTTTTGCCAATCATTTAAATATTTTTGAACTTTAACCCGTAAGCGTTCATAATTATTCTTATACAATTTTCCATTAGATGTTGTAATATAAACTCCTAAATACTTAACCTTATTAACTATTTCATAACCGGTTGTTTCAGCTATAAAATCTTTTCCCTTCCTAGACATATTTTTCAATAATATTTTAGTTTTATTCTTATTTACCTTAAAACCAGAGACATGTCCATACTGTGCTAAAATTTCAACCAAATCTTTGACTGAATCTGTTGGATGGGATAATGTCACAACCAAATCATCAGCAAAAGCTCTCAGCCTATAATCAATCTTACTTATTTTTATTCCTTTTAATCTAGATGAGTTTCAAATTTTAATAAGTAAAAACTCCATTGTTAATACAAATAGCAAGGGGGATAAAGGACAACCCTGTCTTGTACCTTTTCCTATTTTAAATACGTCTGTTAATCCCCCATTAACTATAATTTGTGCCGATTGTTGTTGATAAATGGCCTTGAGAGCAGACATGAATTTATCTCCAAAATTCATTTCCTCTACAACTTTCAATAGAAAATTCCAATCTAATTGATCAAAAGCTTTCTCAGCGTCTATAAATATTAAAGCAGCAGGGATTTGGTTGTTCTTATCCAAATACTCTATTAAATTAACAATTTGTCTTACATTGTTTTGCATATATCTCCCCATTATAAATCCAGATTGGTCAGTATGAATCAATTGTTTCAAAACCTGCATTAATCTATTTGCCAGTATCTTTGCAAAAATCTTATAATCTGTATTTAAAAGAGATATAGGCCTAAAATTTCTAGGTTGGGACAGATCCTGGTCATCCTTTGGAATTAATGATATGAAGGCCATTCTCCAAGATGGAGGTAATTCTGCTCCAGATAAAATATCATTAAAAAGTACCTTTAATGGTTCTATCATTTCTTCAGATAACATCTTGTAATAAATCGCTGTTAACCCATCAGTACCTGGAGTCTTACCAACCTTCAATTGTTTAATTGCAAAAATAATCTCTTCAGAAGTAATTAAACCATTAATCTCATCACATTGATCACTCGTAAGTCTAGGAAAATGTGCTCCCTGTAAATATTTTTCTATATCTGAAGTTTGTATACTTTCACTAGCATATAATTTAGAATAAAAATCTAAAAAAGACTTTTTAATCAAATTTTGTTGGTAGATTTCTTTATCTTTATAAATTATTTTATCTATAATCCTCAATTTCTGTTTCTTACGTAATTGATAAGCCAACCATCTACCAGGTTTATTTGCATTACAAAGTGTATTATGTCTCACATACCTCAAATTAGTTGCCATTTGATCTGCTAATAACATCTTAAATTGCTCCTTCAGCAAAGTAATAGAAACTTTTAACTTATTGTCCATTGGATTTGATATTAAAATCTTTTCCTTACATTTAATCTCATCTTCAAGATCTTTACGTTTCTGGGTCTGTTTACATCTGTGAGCATTATTCATAGAAATCAAACCCCCTCTCATATACGCTTTACAAGAATCCCATACCATTGGCATCAAAGTACCCTTATTCATATTCCAAGCAAAAAATTCCTTTAAATAACCTTTACATTGCTGTATATTCTCTTCATATCTAAATAAATTCTCATTCAACCTCCAAGACCTTCTAGTTCTTTCTTCCGATGAAATTTCCAACCATACCGGACCGTAGTCTGAAATTATTCTAGGAAATATCTTGATATTCTTCACCCTAGAAAGGAAATCACTAGTAACCAAGAAAAAATCAATTCTAGAATAAGATTGGTGTCTATCCGAAAAAAAAAGTAAAGTCTTTTTCCTTAGTATTCCGTTCTCTCCAAATATCTCTAAGTTCCAAATCATCCTTTAAGTCAAAAAAAAAAACTTTAGGGAGTCTTGCATGGTTAGAAACTTTAAAGAGACCCTTCTTATCTTTACTTGAGTCTAAAACACCATTCCAATCTCCCATCATAATAACTGACTTATAATCCAAAGAAGTTAATTTCTGGTGAATCAACTTATAAAAATGTTTTTGTTGTTGATTGGGAGCATATAAACCAACAAGAAGAGTTCTCTTATCATTTATTAGTAAATCAATAATAACATATCTTCCTTGTAAGTCAAAATCAATTAACTTCGGTGAAAGCTCCTTTCTCACATAGATAACTACTCCTCCTTTTTTCTGCAAAGCAGGAGCTATAAAATGTATCCCCAGCCGGGGATTAAACAAATATTTTTGATCTTTAGAAATAATATGAGTCTCTTGTAAACAAATAATATCATTTGTGTGTTGTTTCAAATAATGAAAGATTTTCTTTCTCTTCTGTGGTGAGTTAAGCCCATTAACATTCCAGGTTAGAAGCTTTCTAAAACTTCAACTGCCTCTCCAGTAACTCAGACTGTACAACAACCCAAACCTAAACCTTCTCCATTTTCGTCCCCACCTCAGGCACTTACACTTCAGGATTTACAAGATGCTTTAGATAAGACTTTGGAAAAATCACTAGAAAAAACAGCAGAGCTTCTGGCTCAAGAAAGTAATGAGCTCAGGAAAGATATTGTTTTGGACGTTTTGAATCCATTTAAAAAAAAGGGAGGGTTTCCCCCCTTCCCTTTTTCAAAAAATAGTAATATAAGAACAAAGGAGAAGAAAAAGCAATTCCCCCTTAAAAAAAAGGGAATAAGAATTTTTCCCCTTTAAAATGAACCAAGTCTATTACATTGTTAAAACTTTGTTGCCAGTTTAAAAATAGTAAGTAAAAAATAGAAAGTGAAAGTTCTCAAACAAAGAAAGTGACAAAGAAGGAGGATTCCTCCGCCATATTTCTTCACTCCAATTAGAATAGTAACAGGAGTAGATGTTAATTCAAACTGAGTTAGGTTTAAAGTAAAGTCATCAATTCTTCTCTTCCTGACCGCTCTGTCTGCTTTTGAGTTAACTTACTGTTCCCATCAGATAGCAGCAGTGGAGGCAGTGTCTAGCTTCGTTCTCTTCGGAGAACAAAGGCATCCAAGGAAATGGAGCAACACCCAGACTCTGAGGGAGCTCTCACTTCATCTCCCAGAAAAAAAAACTAGGGAAGTTGTGAGGCTCTACCTCTATCCAGGCAGAAGCTCACCTCCCTCCCTTCACCCGGGAGGAAAGTTTCAAGCCGCAAAACAGCTGATTGTTGCTGTTTTGCCAGCTTTTACGATTTCCCAGGATGGGCAGCTGTCAAACAGCGGCCATCGGCACTGGCACACATATATTAAGTTTCATGCACTTAATATATGTGCTTTTTAAAAAATATATGGAAAAAATATTTTTTTTTATTTTAAGAGAAACCAGAGTATGAATACTCAGAGAAAAAGCAGAAGAAAGAATAGCGGAATGTGAAAGTTCATACCAATTTCAATGTATGGACATTTTTAAAAAAACGGCTATAATGTACACGGTTATCTTTTTTTAACTTGGAAGATCAGACAGTCGGGAAAGGCTGTGACCACCAACTTCAGTTTTTCTGGCTGGTGAGGCCACTTGAGTAATGAGATTAGAGAAAGACTTGCAAAGACGCTCAGCACTGAGCAGCAATGCTTCAGAGGGATAACCTGAAAGAACAAAAACAACAACAAAAATATGTGGAATCAATGTAGGTTTGAACTGATAAACATTCTACCAGCTTGGCTCACAGAAAACAAAATAATTTCAGTCGAATAAAAAGTTGCATACAAGATTGTGATGAAAGTTATTTGATACAAACCTGAAAGCTGGCTTTGTGAGAACAAGGATCAGACTCAAATCCAATCCATTAAGAGCTTCTCTGCAGAAAGGAAAGGCTTGTCAATAGGAGGAAAGTTCAGAGCTGTTTACTCAGCTGCTGTATTTCTCTATGAATAAATGCAGCTGGAGTTGGGAAGATCTCACTTTTTTTCCCCTTAAATGTTTATTCATTTATTTGTCCTTTCTGACCTGCTGGGGAAAAAACTGCCAAAGGTATTTTTCTTAGAAGGGCTGCTAATTCATCCCTTCAACTAGAAGCAAATACATGAAGGTCTCTGCAGTTTCCTTCAATAGATGCCATGTGTCAAAGATGCCAGGTAAAGTATTAAGATTTCAGGGATGAGACCCTCCCAGGCCAAGCTATAGGGGATGATATTTTTGATCCAGTGGCGGCAGGGTGGGCGGGCTTCATTGTACACTGAAAGTAGAGATGCATTATCAGGGCCATTGGAGTTTTATGCACTCTTGGCCTTTTTTTAAAATGTGATTAACAAAATTGTAATGTTCAGGATGACAGAAGGAAAATATTATTAAGAACATAAATGAAGCATGGAAAGAGCTTTGTAGAAACGATTCTTCCTCTCCCCCCTTATTTCCTCAGCTACAAATTGCTACTTGCATATTTTAATCCTCCTTTAGACATTTTTAACTCATATCTGTTTGGATCATTTTAATAACAATAATAACAATAACAACAACTTTATTGTCACTTTGAATGTACACCAATTGGCATACCTCAAAATGAAATTTCGTTGCATACAGCTCTCAAAGGGCCACCACCTCCGATATACACTCCTTGTTTGTGGCCAGCTCAAGTTTCAGATCGTCAATTTTAGTCTCTAGGGAGCAAATGATGGCAAACAGGACAGATGGAAACGGAGCTCCATGTGGATTAGCCCTCAAATTAGCTCGTATTCCTGCACAACAACCTTGCCTCCTTTCTTTTTTTCTGATCCTGTCTCTTCCACCTTTTCCTTAAAGAGGCCTCACTCCTTTTTGCCCCTGGAGAACGCTGCGGCCACTACCCACTCCTCCAAAAGCCTCTCTCCCATCCTCTGGGCCTGCCGACAGCCTCATCCAGTTCCTTCGCTCCGTAAGCCCCAGCTCCTGGACCGCTCCTCCTCTGCCTCCTTTGGAAACAGACCTGATTTGCAGTAGCATCCATCGCTGGGCTAACAGTCAGATCTTGCTGCTGGCAGAACAATTTCAAACAGCTCCAACGACTTTTAACGGTCTCACCAACAGTTCTGAAACAGTTAGAAACTTGCCATGCCAGCAAAGATTGTCAGTTGTATGTTACCTTAGTTCCACCACGTTGCTCAAACACATCAAAACCTTCCTGATCATGTGGCCCATATCCCTTAATACCCCTCCCAAAACTTTTCACCTTCAAGAGCCAATGTAGCTGCAGCCGATCCAGTCGCTGCTGTCAGACCCAGCGTGATACCTACCTGCCAATATCCCTATGTCCAGCGTCGGCTGTTACGATGGGTGATCCAGGCACTCCCAGTCGATCTCAATGGCATTGTGAGCTGCACCGCCAATGCTGTTACAAGATTGTTGCTGGCACCTCTACAGCGGCAGGCGAGCGGACCATGTGACCACCTAACATGGATAGCAGACGTTCGGACAACCGCTATGCATTGCCGCGAGTGGGAGGGGCCGAATTAGGGAAGCGTAATATGTTATAGTTTTGGCTGGGACGCTGGGTCTGACAGGTTTGGACGCTGGGGTAGCAGGAGAACGGTGTGAATGCAACACTTGGACTCAATGTAATAATGGATTTACATGTTGGTTAGGCTGGGCGTGGTGTGGGTGGAGTTTTATCACGGGGGATGGCTCGGCATAGCACGGGTGGAATCTCGTTATGAGTGGTAATTGGGGTGTGTACTCTGGGCGTGGTGATGTGGTGTATTTAGAGTGCTGGAGCAAGGTCCCTCCCAGTGCTAACTTCGTTTTCAACATAGTGAATAAAACTTGTTGGATACTGCAACGTTCCTGTTTCTTGGCTTTCCTGAAGCACAGTTAGGACGTTCTGTCAGCTGCCATCTTAGAAGATGGTTATACAACAAATCACCAGGCCCAGATGGAATTCCGGTCGAGTTTTATAAAAATACACAAGAGTCACTACAATGGATAATGTTGGAGATTTACAATGAGGTGTTGGAAGAGGCGAAGATACCGACAACTTGGACTGAAGCAATCATCACTCTCATTCCTAAGGAAGACTCAGACCTACAACAAATTCAAAATTATAGACCAATTTCTTTACTGAATACAGATTATAAGACATTTACAACAATAATAGCAGAAAGGATAAAGAAAATTTTGAATAATTATATTCACCCAGATCAAAATGGATTTTTACCAGGACGACAAATAAAAAATAACATGAGGATAATACTGAATACTTTAGAATTTTACGAAGTTCATCCTGAAAGACAAGCTACGCTGGTTTTTCTTGATGCCCAGAAGGCATTTGATAATTTGAATTGGAATTTTATTATAACACAATTGTACTATATGGATTTTGGGACAAAATTTGGAAAGATGGTTGAGAAAATATATACTAAACAAACAGCTAGGGTAATTATAAATGAGGAAATGACAGAAAAAATTGATATAACCAAAGGAGTAAGACAAGGATGCCCACTTTCTCCTCTTCTATTTATTTTATCATTGGAAATACTTCTTACAAAAATCAGAGAGGACCAAGAAATAAAGGGTTTAAAAATTAAAAAGGAAGAATATAAGGTCCAGGCCTTTGCTGATGACTTGGTATTTATTTTGGAAGATCCATTAGAAACCGGCTTTAAATTGATTCAAAAAATAGAAGAATTGGGTGAGGTAGCCGGATTCCACTGGGAATCTGCTATTCTACCAGAGCCTATCAAGAGATTTAAAAAGACTCCCAGTGGCTGGATCAAGTGTCATCAAGTACTCGGTCCCAGATTGATCCATCAAATATGGTCATGCACAGATCATATTCTAATTCAGACCATCCCAGAAATAACAATTTATGATATAAAATATGTTTGTCATCAGGGATTGAAACAGAGTATTGTATGCAAAATATGCATTTCTTAAAATATTCTGCTGGACACTCACTTTTCAGAGCAAGCACTCAAAACAATATTCTTTTACTATGCCCTGAAGCTAAACACTTTCCAAAATAAGGTTACAGTTAAATATGTAGGCTCCGATCTGCATTTTAGATCATTTTATAAGTGTATGATGCTCCCTCTCCCCCTTTGACAAAGTTGCTTTGTGAAAAGACCTTCAAAGTAGTCTCTTTTTTTGTCTCCATGTTTAAATAGGTTTTATTTCAAGAAGTCTGTAAATCAGACAACTCTGCTATTTTGATGTTTTGGCTGCAGATTAGGCTGCAGATTTTCACATGCTGTCCAAAATGGTGATGGGGACATGTTGGGAAAAGGAATGAGCCAGGATGTTTACTTTTTTCATGGCAACACAAAAAGTTACATCTTTCTCTTTGGATTAAGATTTGGTGGAATATTCAAGAGATTTTTAAGAGAAAGATAAAGTTTACTCTGCAATTATTTTTGCTGGGTATTATTGTAGATTCTGATGTCAAAGAAATTGATTTGATGCTGAATCTTATAACAGCTGCAAGATTACTTGTGGGGCAATATTGGAAGAAAAACTCTTTGTCTACTATGGAAGAATGGATAGTTAAGGTGTCTAACTTAGCAGAAATGGCGAAAATCTCCGCCTATTTGAAGGATCATTCACAAGAAAAATATATTTTGGTTTGGAGAAGATGGATTGATTATATTCAAAAGAAATATGAGACTGAAAAGTATTATTTGGCTTATGAGTAGATTTTAGATTATTTTTAATAGTTCAATATGGTTGAATTTTTAGTATTATAGTTTAATTGTATTATTATTTTTGTTTTTAATTTGTTAATACTTGTTTTGAAAAGGAGTTAAAGTGTGTTATGGATTTGATTGATAGTATAGTCGGGTTATGTTAGTTAGATTATGTTTGTTTATTTTTTACCCTGTAATCAGCTCTGGGAAGTGGGGGAGGGGGGGAAGGGGTGGGAGGGGTTTGGGTTATAATGTATTAAATTTGTAAAACTTTTAATAATAATAATAAAAAGTTACATCTTTCTCTTAGAAGAGAAGGTAGGAGAAAGAAAAGATGAGAGCGGGAAGAGGAAGAGAAAGGGGAAAAATAGACAGTAGACATCACATTAGCTATGGTGCAATACTGTATAGCAACAAAAGACAATGGAACCAAGTGTATGATTTTTAATAAGTATGTTGGAAACAAAAAGACTTACAGAATATAGAATAACAGCATTGGAAGGGAGGCAAGCCATTCCAATGATTAATTGTTCTCAGTGTCAGAAAATGTCTCCTTAATTTTAGTTTGGATATCTCTTTTGGATATCACCTTCTCTTCCCTATGACAGCCCCTCGAATATTGGCAGACAGCTATCATGTCACACCTAATCCTTTTTTTTTAGACTAGATGTATCTAATTCACTGAACCGATCGTCATATGACTTAGCCTTCCAGACTCCTAATCATCTTTGTTGCTCTTCTCTGAACTCCTTCTAGACTCTCAACATTTTTTTTAATCAGGGAGATCCAAACAATGTGATCTTTCTAGTGAAGTATAAAGTGTTACTAACACTTCACATGATCTTAATCGTATTTCTCTGTGAATGCTGCCTAGGACTGCATTGGCTTTTGGGGCAGTAGCAGCACACACCAGACTTAAGTGGTCGTCCATTAGGACATCTAGATTCCTGTCACAGTTACTGCTGTTGAACCAACTCCAACCTATTCTTTACTTGTTCATTTGGTTTTTCTTTCTAAATGTAACACTTTACTTTCTCACCACTGAATTGCATTTTGTTGGATAGGGCGCAGTGTTCAAGTCTGTCAAGATCCTTCTGTATCTCGAGTCTGTCTTCTAAACTGTTGGCTGTTCTCCCCAGCTTGGTGTTGTCTCCAAATGTGATTGGTTCCCTTTTATTTCCACTTCTAAATTATTTATGAAGATGTTAAAAGGTAACAAATCCATGTAGTTGTGAGGCTGTCTCTCCTACTACTTGAGGGGCTGACACAGAGAAGAGGAGGTCAAACTATTCTTCAAAGCACCCGAGGGCAGGACCAGAATATTTGTTTCAAATATTCTCTTTTTGTTGGGCTTGATACAGTTGTTATTTCTTTGTAAGGGGAAACATCTTTTCTTCCAGCTGTTGTTGAGCAAAGCTGCCTTTTGCAACTGACCAATCGTGATTTTGGCAATGCCAATGGTGTCCAAGTGGTGCTTCAATTGTTTTGGGATTGCACCCAAGGTGTCTCTTACTACTGGTACTACCTTTGCCTTCTTTTCTCCAGTTGTTCTATTTCTATTTGCAGGTCTTTATATTTTGTTATCTTCTTCTATCTTTCTCTTCTCTTCTACTGTCTCCAGGTATTGCCCCATCAAATGTCTAGACTTTTTTGTCTTTCTTATTGATAATTGACTTGTTATTGGCAGGTGCCTGTCTGTTGGAATTCTAACATCCCAGAACACTTTAGCTTCTTCGTTTTCTATGTCTTTATTTTATGGTCCCACCAGTTTTTGCATGCAGGCAAATGGTATTTCTTGCAGATCTTGCAATGTACCTGTGTTGTTCCTTTGTCATATGCTAATGTTTGTAGTCCGTTTGTGCGATTTTCTTTGGTTGGGCTCTTTAATGTTGGGATGTTTGGCAGTTCCTTGATTGGGGTGGTGGTATTTACTTCTTGATTGTTGGTCTGATGTTAATCTTGGTGTTATGCTCAGTGTTGATTGCTGAGGTGTTTTGGTCTTTTTGTTCCCTTTTTGGCTTTTTGATTGTCTCTTTTGCACAGTGGGAAGATGTTTATGTCTACATGTCTATTGGTGGCCGATTGGTAAGAGTGAAGAGTATAGCCTACTTCCAGGAATTCTCTAGTGTTTTTGAGCTTGGCTTGATTTAAGACGGTTAATAACATGGAGGCATAAAGGTCACCCATTCTCTGCCCAGTCAGGTTACACAACAGATGTCAATGGTTGGCCAAAGTCTTTTTTTCAGATTTGTCATTGTCATTTTAGCGATTGTCTATCCACTGCAGGATGAAGGCCTCTTCCGCATGTTTCCAGCCAATACGGTCTTGAGCTTTCTTTTGCCAATTGCTGTTGTCTATGATCCATCTTGTTTTAGGTTTTTCGTGAACATTTTTATCAAGTGGTATCCATTCTATGACTGCCTTGATCCATAATCTGCCACGCTGATTCCAGTGCGGGTGGGCAGATGCAATCGGTGTTTGTCTTGGTTATCCATCATGGCCTTTTCACCTTGGGTGACTCTACTAGAAATATACATGTCTGACAACATAGCCCACAATTTCATTTACCCACACAAGCCCTTTTCTCCTCATCAAGGCTCCGATCATAGAAGGAGCTTTCATATTTGTTTTGCGGAAAGAAAAAAAGGTATTTCTGGAAAATTACATTCCAAAGCTTTTATTAAGATGTAGTTTTGAAGCGTCCCTGGTATAGATTTTTTCAGCATTTGAAATCTTAGCAAAAGAAAATCTGGAAAAAATCAGAGAGAATTTTTTTTGTTATTTTTTTTTTTTGGCCTGACTCCTACAAAACAACAGCCTCTTAGTGTGATTATTTCACGTTTGTCCAGTAAACGTGGCATCTCATCTTTGCCTATGTTGATTAAATGTTCAGGATAGGTCTACCTTGGAGCACATCTCTTCGACTTCCCCCTCCATTTGTTCCAGCTGCCGTTGCAGATTCCGCTCTTCTGCGGATTCTGTGTCATCTGTAGTTGGTTGGGCAAGCCCTGGCCAAAAAAAATAACAAAATAATTAAACTTCAATCAATCACTTTCATTTTTAAAATGAAAATAATTAAAATGGGTTAAAAAAAATACTCACTTTCTTCAATTTCCTGAAGTTTCTCCTTCAGTGTGCTGTTTTCCTGAGCAATTCTTGCAATATTGCTGGCCAGTTTTTTATTTTCTTCTTCCAACTAAGATACAGAAATTATAAGAGGCATCCATTAGTCACAGAATAGAAATAAGCAGACAGAAAGAGAAGTTTAACGCAGAATTGTAAGGGAAATGAATTACTCACGGCTGCGATTCTGGCATTTTTTCCTGCCAGCTCCTCCTGATGTCTTGCCAGTAGTTCACTGATGTCCTCCTTCGGTTTCCTTTGTGCCTCTTTGTATTTCCGGAGACAGATCTAAAAATTTAGATTTTCAGCAGTAAAATTAAACAGGCTGATTACAAATGAGGCTCCTGAGAATAATTATGTTGCTATCCTTCCCTCTATTTGTAAATATCTGTGAGGAATAAAAAATTAATCCTCTAGCTCTAAATAGCTTTTTAAAAGCAATATTAATCTTGCACGTAATCCATATAATTCTTCTAAGAATTTATGATATCTCAAAACTGTGGTCTGGAAGGAAATATATTAACATTTTATTTGAAATATGTATGTGTGTGTGTGTGTGTGTGTGTGTGTGTGTATTTCTGGAAATGTTGCTGCTTGGAAATAATCATAGCAGATCAACAAAAACTACTTGGATATACATTAGTGAAAAGGGTTGCTTTTTACTGACTCTCCTCTGCAACTAGCAGCCCATAATAGATTGTTTTCTGTAAAGTTAAATCAGGCCAATAGAATAGGAGATAAAACTGAATTTGCTTGGGATTTTATTTACTTCTTTCTGCATTTGGAGCAGTCGGTATAAATCAACTAGTTCATCCTCATGTTGCTCTAACCATAGCATGAAAACCCTCACTAGCCATTGTTAAGCAACAATCCTCATGACATCACCTGACTTTCGCCTCTAGCCATCTGCAGGGTGAGCTGAAGCTGCCTTTAGTTGCTCTGCTGTTAAAGTGATGTTTTAATAGCAGTCTTCTTACAATACAAATATAAGAATAATCGACAGTCAGTCAGTCTTGCCAGCCTAACAGCTCCCAAATATTAAAAAGATGAGCACCATCTTAATCAGCCCCATGACTACATACTTTTCTGTGCACCCCAAGCAAGGCCACAGAGTCATGTTTCCCAGCCATTCTGGATGTGGGTCCCGAGGACATGTTTAAATGGAACATATTAACAGAATTCACCAAGAAAGGGCCTGAAAGAAGATGTACAGATCTTTTTTAAAATGTTCTTCAAAAGTTATTCTAAAAATTATTCTAAAGCAATTTTTGCTTGTTCCTAGATTCCTTTGATTCCTGTTTTATTTCATTATTATTATTTATGTCATGTTACCTGTCCTGTTATTTCTTTGAATCCTAAACTAATCCTAGACTCACACATGTAAGTCAATAATTAAATTAATAAATAAAATAGAGGATCTCTTACCTCAAACAGGAGTTTCCCTGCATAATACAGGAATGCGTCCATCAGAAATGAAATGTACTATACTTAAACAAAGCTAATCCCAAACTAAATTAAACAAATATATTAAATATGATAAATAAAAAGTATATATAAAGTAAAGTAAACTGAGTAAATAAGTATATTAAATAGGATAAATAAATAAGCAAATACTGTAAATAAATTAAACCAAAACTATGTAAATATAGCTAAAATAAAAACAAAACCAAATATAAGGAGAGGTGCACTCTGCGCCTTCACTGAGAAAAAGCTCTGAGTGAATAGGTTTCATTCAGCCAACTATCCAGTTTTATTTACTGCTGCTTTGTGAGCTCATGTACCTGCCACTCTCTTATGACTTCACCAATGAAAAGCAAAGAAACTGATAGGCTGAACGAATGCTACCAAGAGTTTTATCTATTTTTCAGTATTGGTAGAAATGGAAGTACAAAATCCTGTTGATGCATTTGGTGGAATCAAGAGATAAGCTAACAAGTAAAATGATATAGAAAAATTAGTGCTACTGAAGAAAGCAGAGGGATCTCTGGAGAAATAGGCACAATTTATATTGAAAAGGTGGTGCAGAAGTGAGTGAGCAGAACTGGAGAGATGTCTGTGCTTGGCAGAGTAAATTACCGTATGGTTCTTGCTTCACCATACTGTAGTTGCCCATTTCTCTTGAAAGAACTTCAAGATGGCTACGGATCTACATTTGGTGGGTTGCAGGACACCTGCCTTCTCAGTTGTGGCTCCTTCCCTACAGGATGTTCTTCCCAAAATTGCTTCGGCCCCATCCCTTTTGATTTTCAAAAAAGCCCTTGAGAATGGATTAGGTGACCACGACTGAGTCTGATGGAAGGTGTACCTGAAGGAGAGCGGGGGAGAGTTTGGACAAGACAGAGTTTTCCCAGAAAGAGACCTGGCTGAAGAGATTGCTGGATGGGAGAGCAGAGTAGGGTAGATTCTCTCAGGGTACATCTAATAGTAAGATTACAGCTTGAGGTTGGCAGGATTCTATCCATTAGATGTGGCAAATAAAAGATGGAACTCGATTGGATTTTGCTTTTTTTTAAAAAATCTATTGTGTGCATGCACAAAATTTCCCAGGCCTAACAAATACAATCCTCAAGCATTTGCTAGCCATTGTTATCACAGGCAAAATGGTGGTGTCTAGAGAGGGAGAAGTTGCTGGCATTCCTGGATTCTCAATATCACCCAGGTTTCTGCCAAGGTTTACCAGGGGCTTCTGTAATTTACCCATCCTTCACTTTCACTCAGATGTTGCCCTTTGGTCATGGCTGATGCTGCCTCATGGTACCGGTATTCATTAGGGTTGCAGCATGTGATAACTTGTCTGGTGTTAAGGACATCATGTAAAAATTTTCTTTTAATTTATAATTTAATGTATATTTTAATCCTTTATTCCACACATTTTCCCATTGTTCAATTATATTATAGGGGTGAACACCCAAGGGGTGGGGACAAGGGAATCTATTGTTTAACTAGGCAAGCTTTCACATGGGAAAAAACAGTGCTGGTTTTGCTTCTTCAGTTCCGAGATGGTGTATTCAAAAGTTTACCTTTTGGGATTTAATTGGCTTAAGGGTTCCTTTCATTGGGTTCGCTAGTCAGACCATTGACCTTGGGATTTTGGCATGACATTCTCAGTTCTGGCTATGCACTACTGCAGTGCACTTGAGTTTTTATAAAACTATACCTTTCTCAACAAATGGAGCCAAGGATCATTTCTATTTAGAGGTTTAAATTGCAGCAAGTCTGACACAGCATCTAATACATATTCGTTGTGGCGAGACCTCACAATAAAATGTTGCCCAAGCAATACTAAATTAGGGAAGTCTGGATGACCAAAGAGAGCCTGAACTGCTTTTTAAAAAAGGAATTAAATGCAAAAAAAAAAAAAAAACCCACCAAAAATTATAAAAGGGAGAAAAAAGTAAAACAAAAATATACAAGATGCAAATTTATAGGCATACATATTTCAATTAATTGATGCCATAGTTCATAGCAGGCATTCATAGTTGATCTATAATAATCAACTCTATGAATTGTTTGGAGCCATGTGTTTGTCTTTCTGGTCCTGAATAGTAAGTCCATTTTCTTTGTCCAAAAGTCAAAGAAAAGGCTGTAATCCAACATCTCTTGATTTTTTAAAAATAATTTATTTATTATCAGTTAAGTCATGTAAGGAAAGAAAAAAAGAAAAAAAGAATTGCATGTACATAGTTAAAGAATCTCTTTAAAAAATTAAATAAAACAAAAGGGAATTTAAAAAAATAATCTTATACTTGATCTTAATTACACTCAAGATCATGATCTTATATACTTGATCTTAATTACACTCAAGAAAACCAAGATCATAGCATCCAGCCCTCTCAATTCCTGGCAAATAAATGGGGAAGAAATGGAGGTTGTGACAGATTTTATTTTCCTGGGCTCCAAGATCCCGGCAGATGGAGACTGCAGCTAAGAAATTAAGAGTCGCTTGCTCCTGGGGAGGAAAACTATGTCAAATTTAGAGAGCATACTAAAAGCAGAGACATCTTCATGCCAACAAAAGTGTGTATAGTCAAGGCCATGGTTTTCCCAGTTGCAATGTATGGCTGTTAAAGTTGGGCCATAAGAAAGGCTGAGCGCAAAAGAATTGAAGCCTTTGAACTAATGAGAAGGAAGGACTCACTGGAGAAGAATCTAATGCTGGGAAATATTGAGGGCAATAGAAGAAGGGGACGACAGAGAATGAGGTGGCTGGATGGAATCACTGAAGCAGTAGGCATGAGCTGAAATCAGTGGTTCTCAACCTGTGGGTCAGGACCCCATTTGGGGTCGAATGACCATTTCACGGGGGGCCCCAAACAATGCAGTCCGCCATTTTTTCCCCCTTTTCCTTAGCTGTGCTACTCCTTTTTATTCTATTGGCTTTCAAAAGCCAATAGGAATTGTCCAGACTGTCTCTGCCCTGCAGAGCCTGCCAAAAGTCCCATTCTGCAAACGGTGCTGCACCAGTTGAGTAATCCTTGACTTACGACCGGTTGAGTAGTCCTCAACGTACGACCGGTTGGGGGTCACAGCATTAAAAAGGTTGAGAACCACTGGCTTAAATGGACTCAAGAAGATGGTAGAGGACAGGAAGGCCTGGAGGAACATTGTCCATGGGATTGCAATAGATCAGACAGAACTTTGCAACGAACAACAATTATACTCAAATGTTGTTGGAATCAAATTTAGGTTTTTTATCGTGGCTGTTGCTGCTATTTCTTTTTTTTTTTTTTTGAGAATTTTTAAAAGTTTTTACAAATAACAAAAAAAGAACAATAAAAAACAAAAACAAAAACAAAACAACCCTCACCCAACCCCTCCCAAACCACCCCCTCCACCCCCCCTCGAGCTTCCCAGAGCTGAATATAGGCTTAATTAAAATTTTAAGAAACCTAAACAAGTTTTAACAACTTATAAAATAGTTAATAATAAAATATAAGTGACATAAACATTAAAAAGAAAAAATACTTAAAAAGGAAAAAAGAAAAGAAGAAAGAAAGAAAAAAAAAAAATAGGAAAAAGAAAAAAAAGAAAAAAAGAGAAAACAATCCATAAAATATCAAAAATTATATACAAGTTATAAAAAAGCTAAATGATATTTTTTATATCCAATTTATGTTGTATAAAATTTATCCATTTTTCCCATACAACAAAAAATTTCTCTTGCGATTGCTCCTTTAAAAAAGCCGAAATCTTTGCCATTTCCGCCAGATAGGAAACTTTAAAAAACCACTCTTGCAAGATAGGCAAAGATTCCTTCTTCCAATATTGCCCTACTAACAGCCTTGCGGCTGTAATCAAATTTAACATCAATATAACCTCCTTAGCATCACAATCAGTAACAATACCTAACAAAAATAATGCGGAGTAAATTTTACCCTCCTTCTAAAAATTCTTTGAATATTCCACCATATCTTAATCCAAAAAGCTTTTATATTTTTGCACGACCACCAAATATGATAATAGGTGGTGTCCAAACAGCCACATCTCCAACATTTAGGCTGTAAATCAGGATACATAAGAGACATTTTTTATGGATCAACGTGCCATCTATAAAACATTTTATAAAAATTCTCCCTTAAGTTCTGGGCTTGTGTAAATTTAACATTCCTCACCCAGATAATTTCCCAGGTATCCAGTGGGATTGGTTCACCAAAATTTTGTGCCCATTTAATCATACAATCTTTGATTAATTCAGATTCTGAATCCAATTCCACTAGAACCCCGTAGATCCTCTTAATGTGAGTTTGTCTTTGATCCTTTACTTGTTTAAAAAGATTTTCATCTTCTCTAAGCCAGCCCATATTACAATCCATCTTCCATCTGTCCACTAATTGTCTATATTGAAACCATGAATAGGTAATATTTTCATGTACTAAATCTTCCAAAGATTTTAACTGCCAATTTTGACCATCCCATCTAAGTAATTGTGTGTAAGAAACCCTATCCATTTTAACTCCTCTCCTTATCCCCTCTATCGCATGCCAAGGTATAGCCCATAAAGGTATTTTAAAATCACTCTTATAATACTTCCTCCAAACCCGAAGTAAAGAGATCCTTATAACATGTGATTTAAAAACTCGATCCACTTTTTTATTAAAAATTAAGTAGGCATGCCATCCAAAAAGTAAATCCCAACCCTCCAGATGGAGTATTTCTACATTTGTTAAGTTTACCCAATCACTAATCAATGTTAAGGCCACAGCATCATAATATAATTTCAAATTCGGCACCTTGAGTCCACCCCTCTCACGAAAATCTTGCATAATTTTAAGCTTTACCCTTGGTTTTTTCCCTGCCCAAATAAATTTATTAATGCCTTTCTGCCATTCATTTAAGTTAAGCTCATTCTTTAAAATAGGTAGCATTTGAAACAAAAAGAGAAATTTTGGTAGGACATTCATTTTAATCATTGCAATTCTACCCATAAGAGATAGCTGTAACTTATCCCAATTTTTCAAATCTTTCTGTACCCTGATCCACAACTTTTCATAATTATTCTTGTACAATTTTACATTAGAAACAGATAAAGTAACCCCCAAATATTTTACCTTATCAACACCTTCAAAATCTGTTAAATTAACCAAAATCTGCTTGTCCCGGTTAGTCATGTTTTTAGATAATATTTTAGTCTTATTATTGTTAATTTTAAAACCCGAAACACATCCATATTGATGAATCAATTGTAGTAACTTTACTACAGAATAAGTAGGCTGAGACAGAGTAACTACCAAGTCATCTCAAAAGCTCTTAACTTATATTCTTTTTTGTTAACTTCTATTCCTTTTATTTTCTGCGACTCTTGAATTTTAATCAACAAAATTTCCAATGTTAAGACAAACAATAACGGTGACAATGGACATCCCTGTCTTGTACCTTTTTCTATTGTAAAAGCCTCTGACAAACCCCCATTGACAATAAGTTGTGCCGTTTGTTTTTGATATATAGCACCTAGAGCTTGTGATATTTTTTCTCCAAAATTCATCTCCTCAATTAATCTTTTTTTTTTTAATTAAAAGTTTTATAAATTTTACAAAAAAGAAAAAAGAATACAAAACAAGAGACAACATATACAAAAAAATAAAACTAAACAATACATATATAAGAAAAAACCCCCATCCCCCACCCCTCCCCCCCCCAAAAAAAACCCTCCCTTCCCCCCCCCCTGAGCTTCCCAGAGCAGAATATAGGCTTAAGAAATAAAAATAAAAATTAAATTAAGAACTTTATATTTATATATATAAAAAGATTATCTATAATATATATAAAAATAAAACTTATGAAAAAACTATATAATATTTTTGTATACCCAATCTAAATTGTATAAATTTTATCCATTTATCCCAAACAGCAAAAAACTTCTCTTGCGTTTGTTGCTTTAAGAAAGCCGAAATCTTTGCCATTTCCGCCAAATGAGCTACTTTAAGAAACCATTCCTGCAATGTAGGCAAAGATTCCTTCTTCCAATATTGTCCTACTAACAGCCTGGCGGCTGTAATCAAATTTAACATCAATACAACCTCCTTTGTATCACAATCTGTAACAATACCTAACAAAAATAATTGCGGAGTAAATTTTACCCTCCTTCTAAAAATTCTCTGGATATTCCACCATATTTTGATCCAAAATGCTTTTATCTCTCTGCATGACCACCAAATATGATAATAGGAAGCCTCCTTATAACCACATCTCCAACATTTGGGTTGCACGTCAGGGTACATATAAGACATTTTTTGTGGATCAAGGTGCCATCTATAAAACATTTTATAAAAATTCTCCCTTAAGTTCTGTGCTTGTGTAAATTTGACATTTCTCACCCAAATATTTTCCCAGGTGTCGAATGAAACTGGCTCACCAAAATTCTGCGCCCATCTAATCATACAGTCTTTAATTAGTTCCGTTTCTGAATCCAATTCAACTAAAACCGCATAAATTCTCTTAATGTGGGTTTGTCTTGAATCCTTCACTTGCTTAATAAGATTTTCATCTTCTCTAAGAAAACCCACCTTACAATCCATCTTCCATCTGTCTAGTAATTGCCTATATTGGAACCAAGAATAAATAAAGTTTTCTTGTGCTAACTCTTCCCGTGATTTTAATTGCCAGTTTTGTCCATCCCATTTAAGTAACTGTCTGTAAGACACCATATCCATTTTAACCCCTCTTTTTATTGCTTCTATCGCATGCCAAGGTATAGCCCATAATGGTACTTTGAAATCACTTTTATAATATTTTCTCCAAATCCTAAGTAAAGAAATTCTTAAGATATGAGATTTAAAAGCCCAGTCCATTTTTTTATTGAATGTTAAATAGGCATGCCACCCATAAAGTAAATCCCATCCCTCTAGATAAAGTATCTCAGAATTTGTCAAATTTACCCAATCACTGATTAGTGTTAAAACCACCGCATCATAATATAATTTCAAATTTGGTACCTTAAGTCCACCCCTCTCACGGAAGTCTTGTATAATTTTAAACTTAACCCTTGGCTTTTTCCCTGCCCAGATAAATTTATTAAGACCCTTCTGCCACTCATTTAAATTAATCTCATTTTTCAAAATTGGTAACATTTGAAACAGAAAAAGAAACTTAGGTAAAATATTCATTTTTATCACTGCAATTCTTCCCATGAGGGATAATTGCAACTTTTCCCAGTTCTTCAAGTCGTTCTGTACCCTGACCCACAACCCTCAATTAATCTTAACATAAACTGCCAATTCAGTTGGTCAAAGGCTTTTTCAGCATCTAAAAATATCAGCCCTGCAGAGATTTGATTATTCTTATCTAAATATTCTAATAAGTTAATAATTTGTCTAACATTATTTTTCATATACCTTCCGGTTATAAAACCCGATTGATCCTTATGTATAAGCTGCTGCAAAACCCTCATAAACCTATTAGCTAAAATTTTTGCAAAAATTTTATAATCCACATTTAAGAGAGATATAGGCCTATAATTCTTTGGTAAGGTAAGATCTTGATCCTCTTTTGGAATTAAGGATATAAAAGCACTGCGCCATGATGGAGGAATCTCTGAACCCTGTAATATATTATTAAAAAGCTCACATAAAGGTTAAGTCATCTCTTCTACTAAGGTTTTATAGTAAATGGACGTCAAACCATCTGTACCCGGCGCTTTACCTAATTTTAATTGCTTAATAACTGTCACAATTTCCTCATTAGTAATTAAACCATTGATTTCTTGTTTCTGATCTTCTGTTAGTTTAGGAAAGTTAGCCTCACTTAATTAATTATTTATATCTAAAGTTTGTACATTAGTACTCTTATATAATTTCTGATAATAATCTAGAAAAGATTTCTTGATCAACTCTTTCTGATACACTAATTTACCGTTATAATTTATTTTATCTATAATTCTCTGTCTCTGTTTCTTTCTTAATTGATAGGCCAACCATCTCCCTGGTTTATTAGCGTTACAAAATGTATTTTGTTTCATAAACATTAGATTAGTTGCGGCTTGATCAGCCATCAACATATTAAATTGTGTTCTTAACAGCTTTATAGCTTCTTTATAGCTTCTTTAACCTTTTCATCTGAAGGATTTAAAATCAAAAACTTCTCTTTTAGTTTAATCTCATCTTCCAATTCTTTACGTTTCTGAATCTGCCTTTGTCTATAAACATTATTCATCTTTATCAAGATCCCACGCATGAAGGCTTTACCTGCATCCCATCCCATTGATATTGATGTACCCTTATACATATTTAAAGCAAAGTAATCCTTTAAACACTCCTTTAATTTTTGAACATTTTTTTCTTGTTTAAATAAGTTCTCATTCACCCTCCAGGATCTCCTCTCCTCTTTTTCGACAACCAATTCCATCCAAACTGGACTATGATCCGTCAGTGACCTAGGAAAAATTTTCACATTCTTTACCCTATTATATAGGTCTGTTGTAATCAAGAAAAAATCAATCCTTGAAAAAGATTGCTGCTATTTCTTCAAATATTGTGCCTAATATTCCATTCAAAGACCAAGTGTGGTCTATGGTTGAAAAAAAATCACTGCACTAATGTAACTCCCCAATAAATCAATGCAGCAGGTGCTAAAAAGGGAGGACTATCAGGTAGCTCTCTGACTTCAGGCAAGTCTTCCTGAGTGGACTTTGCGGTGAGATATTTTTCTCAGTGTCTGCAAAACAAACCATAAACCATAGGTGGGCCAGGAAATAGCCTGCTTCAGGGGCTAAAACTAAAGATGGTGGGCGTTTCCTCTTAGAGCTTTGATGCAAGAGAAAGAAATATCACCCAGTCCCACATCTTTATAAAGGGGAAAGAAATGGAGGTTCCAATACAGTCTTCAGATTCTAAGAAGAAAGAAAGTGGGATAAAAGTGCCATTCATTGCAGGAGCAATTCATTTCAGCTTTCCAAAAGGACTTCACTGGGTTGAGAGAGATTTTTTTTTTTTTTTTTTTTTTGCTACAGTGTTTGGAGAGTGAATATAATGAATACAATGTATAATCCAGGTGCTCCTGCCAGCTGCAGCACCATGGACAGTTCTGCAGTTGCTGAGACAAAAATAAAAATTGCTGCTGAGCTTGGTGTTCTTTATACTGCTTGGACTTGGGCCTTCTTTTAGTAAGCGTAAAGTTTACTTGTTGTTTCCAAATATCCAAGGCAACAGATGAAGTGAAGGTCTGTTGAAATATAGCTCACATTTCTGTCTCCATCAAAACTTTTAAAATATTTGGAAAACTTAGGCCTTTTTAGAATCTCTAAAATGGCAGATTTTTTTTGTTTCCCCTAAAACTCTGGGGGAAGTTATCTGTCATAATAATCAGTGCTTTCAATTTGTGTTTTGCTGCCTCAGCCATCTGGTCCAGACGAGGAGAGAATAGAGAGAATAAGCTGCAAAGTAAGAAAGTAAAGGGGAGAGTACATATGTTTCAGTGATTTACATAACTAAATCCCCTCCCCTAAAAATTATTTGCTGAGTTTTAGATGTTAAATAAAGGTGACATACTTTTCAACAATAATGTCAATATTATTGATATTATTGTTCAATTGTTGCTCCAAGGAGCTAATATAAGATACATTGTTTCTCTTCTGTTTATATAATCACAATAATTGTACAAGACAGGCAACATAGAATGCAGACAGAATCTAAAATCACAGTTTATTAACAGCCATGCTTATTCAGATCAGTTGGTTCTTCCTTTGAGCAATATAGCTAAGAAACTACCACTTACAATTGTTTGTCTGCAAGACACCTCTGGGGGCAAGTAATTTCGGAAAAGTTTATACTCTGTAATTAATAATAGAAATAGATATTCTATTTCTCAGAATAACACAACAAATAAGAAAAAAGTCCTATACATCGCAGAAAATAGTGAAGTATATAATTTTCTAATAAGAGACAAATCTATTGCTAAGAGCCCATTTTTTTCATGTTTTATTTTAGTTTATTGTTTTAATTGCATGTACTTAATTTCCTCTGTATGAAATGGTATAGGGTTTCCTGCCTGAGCAGGGGGTTGGACTAGATAACCTCCAAGGTCTCTTCCAACTTCTTCTCCTTCTCCTCCTCCTCCTCCTCCTCCTCCTCCTCCTCCTCCTCCTCCTTATTATTATTGATCATCGCACAGTCAGCCAGATGTTCAAACTGGATTTGGCATTTTGTCTACCTATCGAGTCCTTACCCAGGACCTGGGATAGGCGATGTGGATGTTCGATGGTATTACAGGTATCGTTGCAGGATGGAAGCAGTTCCTAGTAAGGCCGCCTTTTGCAATTGACTAATAGCGAATTTATTATTATTATTATTATTATTATTATTATTATTACTACTACTACTAGGTGCTTGTCCACTAGTAAGCCTTCACTGTTAATCAGGGTTTGGAATGTTTTCCTTTCATTTACTTTCAGAAAAGCTGATTTGCCACTCTCTGTTGCTGGTCTGTCTTTTTGACTTAATTTTAACTGAAAGTCAGTAAGCAAAGATGATTGTTTATATTTGTTTTAAACATTTTTAGTTCTAGAGGCCAGGAATTATAAATGCATAATATATAAATAACTGTTTTGGTTCTGCCTATGTAAGACAAATAATGATGGAGAAAAGAACATCTTCTGATTCTATAATGTCATCATCTTATCTTCAGTAAAACTACAATAATCAAACCATTGGACTATTCTCCTCAATAAATATTAACATTATGCATCTTGATCTCCCAAAAGATTTATTTGTATGACAGTGTGTACAGAGATGTGTCTTTTCTTTTTAAAGTGAATTTTTTGAGATAAGTATTCAATAAAACCATCTTAAAACTGGGTCAGCTTCTGTGATGTAAATCATGAGTTTCTCTAGAACTGTCTCAAAGTACAAATGAATTTGCTTCATATTTTCTTTTACACTAAATACATGTATTCAAACAAAACCACAGGGAGATCCATAAGCATTCTAATGTTAGGATGAGTTCCCATATTTCATTTCTATAGCTCAGCTACAGCAGTGGTTCTCAACCATTTCTTCACCATGGAACCTCTTTAAATACCTTTTATGGCCAGGGATCGTGGTTACAGAATCTTCAAGATTTGAATCATAACATTTCTTCCATTTCTTTGTGAACTTACGCCCCCCATGACAACATGTGGCCCCTCAGGGCAAATCACTGAGGCTACAGTATTATATGAACCAAGTTTCATGCACTTAATATATGTGCTTTTTAAAAAAATATATGGAAAAAAGCATTTTTTTTTATTTTAAGAGAAACCAGAGTATGAATACTCAGAGAAAAAGCAGAAGAAAGAATAGCGGAATGTGAAAGTTCATACCAATTTCAATGTATGGACATTTTTTAAAAAAACGGCTATAATGTACACGGTTATCTTTTTTTAACTTGGAAGATCAGACAGTCGGGAAAGGCTGTGACCACCAACTTCAGTTTTTCTGGCTGGTGAGGCCACTTGAGTAATGAGATTAGAGAAAGACTTGCAAAGACGCTCAGCACTGAGCAGCAATGCTTCAGAGGGATAACCTGAAAGAACAAAAACAAAAAAAAATATGGAATCAATATAGGGTTGAACTGATAAACATTCTACCAGCTTGGCTCACAGAAAGCAAAATATTTTCAGTTGAATAAAAAGTTGCATACAAGATTGTGATGAAAGTTATTTGATACAAATCTGAAAGCTCCTGAAACATAAAAGATTACTAGATGCAAGAAAGCAGAGGCTTCTAAACACTATTGCCTCTGTGTGCGTGGGCGTGGGCGTGTGTGTGTGCACGCGCACATGTGCGTGTGTGCACGTGTTCATTGAGAAAGCAGATTAAGACAGTTTACCTACTTCTTCAAAATGTAATTCATTAGAGCCTTTCTAATAGAAGATTTTATTTACTAGGGCCATAAGGACTTGTCAGCTATAATGGCATAAAATAGGTCTAGAGTCCCCTAGACCAGGGGTAGGCAACCTGGGCTCTTTTATGACTCATGGACTTCAACTCCCAGAATTCCTGAGCCAGTTATGCTGACTCAGGAATTCTGGAAGTTGAAGTCCACGAGTCATAAAAGAACCAAGGTTGCCTACCCCTGCCCTAGACATTCCCTGCACTTTGGCCCAATTACAATTGCCTGGATTTTGAAGGGAGAATCCCATGTGCAGGAATTCTGGGAGTTGAAGTCCACAAATCATACAAGAGCCAAGGTTGCCTACCCCTGGTCTAGCTTAACCATCATGCTGCAATTAATTCTTATAGTTTCAGTGATTTTACGCATTTAGCAGGTTCCAATCCAGTTATTTTTACTCCTGTTTTTTTGGTCTTCGTTAACTCTTCAACAATCAGCAGCCATGCATATCTGCTAAGTATTGTCATGGGAAGGGCAGGATCCTATTTAATTTTTCTAAATTCAGGGCATCCATAAGTCTTCTAATATCATCACTTGCACTATTTTGTGTCCTTGAAAATCCAAATCCAGAGAATGAATTTGCTATGGGTCTATAGCAAGAGACATGCAACTTTCTACGAAGTTCTACGAAAATATAATCAGTGTACTGAAAACCCTAAAAAGTAATGATATCACAATACTCATGGGGGACTTCAATGCAAAAGTGGGAGAAGGAAGTGATGCTCCTGTAGTTGGAAACTTTGGCTTAGGAACCAGAAATGGTAGAGGTGACAGATTTGTAGACCTCTGCAAGGAACATAGGTAATGTGTGATGAATAGTTTTTTCAAGTTGCCAAAAAGATGCCTCTACACTTGGAGATCACCAGCAGATACAGAAAATAATGTAGTAAGGAACCAAATTGACTATTTTACAATAAATAAAAGATTTAGAAACTCAGTAAAATCAGTAAAGACATACCCAGGTGCAGATGTACCATCCAATCATAATCTACTACTTGCTGAAGTCCAGCTGAAATTAAAAAGGATGAAAACCCTGAACCCTGCTAAACCAAGAATCGACAGAGGCTTCATCATTAAACATGGAGGTAAGATTAAAGAAGAACTAGAAAATCATTTAAAGGAAACCAACAACCTGAATGATGATGATGTAGAAGCGAACTGGAATAAATTTAAAAATGCAATAGTAAAGGTAACGAATTCAAAACAGAGAGAGCTGTACCACAAAAAATAACAGTGGATGATGGAGGAAATTCTTCATCTCATGGATGAAAGAAAATCTTATAAAAATAAAAACAAAGAAAAATACAGTGAATTGCAGAAAACAACTAGAAGAAAAATTCGACTGGCAAAAGAAAAGTGGTTTGCAAAGAGATGCAAGGAAATAGAAGAGACAGAACGTATACATGATAATTTCAATTTACACAAAAAAGTGAAAGAAGCAGCAGGCCTCTACAAAAAGAAAACCAACAACTTAGTTGACAAAGAGGGGAAAATTATCTTAGATAAGGATAAAAAACTAAAAAGATGGAAGGAATATATTGAAGAACTTTTTGAGGACACTAGGTATTATGTCCTGGACCTGTGATTGACAGAGCAGGTGCAGGAAGCTGCAGAAAGACCCAGGCAGACCACATGGCTGTCCGGGCCAGACAGGCTGTCTCCAGCCTATTGCGCATGCGCAAGGTGGGAAAGATACATTGCATTGATTGGTTAATGCTGCTCCCTGCAAGGGGGTATAAAAGGGATCCGTGCCATTTTGTGTTGTTCTGTTGAAGATTGAACAAAGAAGCAACTGTTGTTACTCCTGCCTCATCTCAATGCCTTACCAACGCACAGAACAGAACACTAGGGATGATATAGATGTGGGAAGTATAACAACTGGACCAAATATCACTATCGAAGAGGTTGAACATGCAATAAAAATAGCAAAAACAAGAAAAGCCACAGGACCTGATGATATCCCAGTAGAAATTTTAAAATTGCTGGAAGACAATGGGAAGAATTTTTTACTGCAGCTCTTCAAACAGATATATGAAACAGGAAAGATACCAAATGATTGGCTAAAATCAACCTTTGTGACAATTCCCAAAAAAATAAATGCAAAGAAGTGTATCAAATACAGAACAATAAGCTTAATGAGTCATGCTCTGAAAATATTCCTGAGAATAATTCACACAAGAATATACAACAAAATTGAAGAGCATCTAGGTAACATACAATTTGGTTTCAGAAACAATCTTGGTACACAAGATGCGCTGTTCAGCATTCAGGTTCTTGTACAGCCTTGTAGAGATGTCAATCACAGTGTTTACATGTCTTCATTGATTTAGAAAAAGCTTTTGATAAAATAAGACACAGCAAACTATTAAAAATCCTGAAACAAGGGGGACTAGATGACAAAGACATCCAAATAATAAAGAATCTGTATTGGCATCAGGTAGCAAATGTGAGACTAGGCCAAAAATACTCAGCTGATGCAGAAATAAGAAGAGGGGTCAGACAGGGGTCAGATGTATTCTGTCTCCACTGTTGTTCAATATCTACTCTGAGTCAATCTTCAACGAGGCACTGGAGAACATCGATGCTGGCATCAAAGTAAATGGTGTTTGGATCAACAACTTAAGATATGCTGATGATACAGTTCTGCTTGTCAGTAAGCATGAAGACCTTCAGCTCCTCATCAACAGAGTCACAGAAATATCTGAAAAATACGGTTTGAAGCTTAACACCTCAAAAACCAAGATCATGGTCATCAGCAAACAATCCGTTAATTTATCACCAATAAATTCAGAAGGAATACCACTAGAAAAAGTTGAAATGATCACGCACCTTGAAAGCTGGGACATGACCTTTGAAGTAAAGACAAGGATAGAAAAAGCCCGAACAGCATTCTTCAAAATGAAAAAGATCTTCTGCAGTCACGACATAAGCCTAAGACTGAAAATCAGGCTTGTCAGATGCTATATTTTTCCTCTCCTGCTCTATGGAGTAGAGAGTTGGTCTCTGACAGAAGGCCATCTGAAGAGACTAGAAGCATTTGAAATGTGGATTTACAGATGGCTGTTACGTATAAGCTGGGTTGACAAGATCAGAAATGAGGAGGTGATAAGCCGCCTGGGAAAGCCAAGGGAAATCATCAAAACAATTAAAAAACGAAAATTAGAATATTTTGGACATGTGATGTGACACCCAGAAAAACACAGCATACTCCATTTAATCCTCCAGGGAAAGATTGAAGGCAAACGAGGTCCAGGCAGAAGAAGAACATCATGGCTTCAAAATCTAAGGGACTGGTTTGGACAAAACTCAGCAGCACTTTTTCATGCGGCTGCTGATAAAAACAGGATCGCCAACATGATCGCCAACATCCGATAATGGATATGGCACAAGAAGCAGAAGAAGAAGCAACCTTTCCATTCTAGTCCCTCCACAAGTTCATGCCATCAGGTTTCACTGGGAAAAGACTAAAATAAGCATATGAAGCCTCTGGTAATTCCAACTTTGAATATTTCAGGGAATCTCATTGCATTACCTCCATACCCACTATTTGTGGGTTAAAATACTTTTCCAAAGGGACAGTTCACATTTGTACTGCAGCTGTCAAAAAAGCCAATGCAGTCCTAGGTTGCATCAACAAAGGCATATTAGGGGATTTGGACGTGAGCATACAAGGAAAAGTGGCTACTCTTATTACTTCCTGAATCATGGAACTCATTAGCACCAGCCCTGAAAATTAGTAACCCCATGTCAAGTCCCAACAAGACTGGAATTGATATTGTTTTTACCTGGCTGTGCTTGGAGACTTAGCTTTTTCTTCAGTTCTGTTACCAATTGTTGCAGCTCCTAATTCTCCTCTATCCACCTGTCATTAAGATGTATCTCTGATGCTTTAGAACAGTGGGAACTTCTGATCTTAAGCCACTTGCTGAAGTGGTCCTTGTTAGTTTCAGGTTTCAGACCTCCAGAGCTACTTGTTAAATGTACAATTGCCTCCCTATGGGTTTCATTATGTATAACTTCAGGATAGGTGTTTTGGAAGAAATCTGACTTTGGTGTGACTTCTGATGATCTTGTATTCCTGGTGAGATGAGCCTGTGACTCTACCAGCCATTTTCTTTCAGCACAAGATGAGTGCAAATTTAAACATCCTGTATGGTTGAAACCAATTGAAAAATCAAGCTTTCACAGAACACTAAGGAACAAAAAGGGTTCTCCAGTCAACTATTTTACATTATGGATAATTACCATACTATAATATTCAAATGTGACTGAATAATGGCTTTAAGCAAAACAGTTCCTATGCAATATATTCAAATTTGCCTTTCTTCCTGTCACCTTCCCCCCATTCCAGCAGTCTACGAGAAGCAGCTTATTTAAAGATTATGTAGGTTCGCAATGTTCTCAGCTGCACAATCTTTTTTTTTTTTTAAAGGCAGGTCCTCCTGTGAGCTACATATAACTGTAGCCAAATTATTTGTGATTGGATTCAACAAATTAATTTGTGCGTGTTAATACAAAAGCTTTCATTAGAAAGAAATCAGATTCTGGGATGGGGAAAATATAAATATTTTGCATCCTCTCATCCAGATTCTTATGAGAATACTCTTGCAGAACATTAAAAAAAAGAGAAAGGGATAGAAAACCGCTAATAAATCACAACATATTTATTTAATGGAGGATCTGCTTGGTCTCAGTATTTTACATGGCAAATCCAATTCAAAAGTATCCTTTTATTTGCTTGAGGATTAATAGTTGACACTTTTCAAATGTGTCAGTGTGACTGACATTCTGAATTGTCAGTTTGTTGACATTTTGATGTTAAAATCATTTCACATTTCCTTATAATATTTTATCTTTAAAGAAGCTTATAATTTAAATTAGTTTAGCAATCATAACTAGTACCAGATAAGGGTGTCCATCCCCTCCTCTAAAGTAGGTGTCCAAAACCTACTCTAATCACTTTATCCCTTTTTTGTGGACAGTGCCAAGATCTCCTCAGCAGCCTATTTTTGGCATGTCCTTAGATGTGTTGTGCCACCTGGCAGGGGGGTGTTTGTGTGTGTTTCTGAATGCAAAGAAGAGACTTCAAAACTATTTCTTTGCATCCTATTCTGAACTTCACCTTATTTCATAGCCTACTTTTGCTCACTAGGCTTGCCATTTTTGGATGTCTATTTACCATAAAGTATGGCTTCTATTTATGGGATGATTTGTGACACAAGCCACCTATTATATTTATTTTGGCTGGGCTTTTGATTGTGGACTATAGCAAACCAATGGGACTTTCTTTTTTTGTGGGTTTTTTTTTTTTTTTGGCCCTGAAGAAATGATTTCTGTTTTGCTACTGTGACTCTGTCTTGCTTTTAAAAAGGAGAGGAAAAGGAAAAAGTAAAAAAGTAAAAAGGGAAGTTCAGTTCCATCATACATAATTCTTTGTTTTCTATGTTATTTAATTGTTAAAATGACATAGAATTTTGTTTTTTGCATTCTTTTAAAATGTATAATGAAGAAATAAAAATGATAGTTATATACAGATATTCCAATCTTAATAAACAATTTTACTATGATGTTAAAAAAGAAGGTAATTAGATGATGGTATTGAAGTATTGAAGAAAGAAATTTATATTTAATTTAGAATATAGAAAATGATGGCTAGCTTTTGCAGTCAATATACTATACTCTAATTGTCTACAATTTATGTTGGAAGTTGGAAAACCAAGAAATGTAAATAAATAAATAGAAATAAAAACTAAAATATCAATGAAAAGATATATTAAACACCCAAAACCATGATTTTAAAAGTTAGGATCCATAAGCAATAGTCTCCTTCTTCAATAAAACAAATATGTCATCCAAATCTGGCAAATTAACACAAGAGTTCATTCATACACATTATCCCAAATTGGATGAGAAGTGAGATTTACAAATGATACCATTTAAAAATGTATTTGCACGGGGAAAGAAGACTGCCACTTAGCCAATGGTACAAGGATGACTGGCGAAGGTCCTTTCCAGTGATTTAGAACTGGTCTCTCAATCCAGTTCCCACCAAGGCAGCATCTCTAGGCCTTTCAGAGAGCACTGTGCGGGAGCAGGATATATTTACTGTATTCTTTCTCTGCCTGGAGTTTCTGTATTTTTAATTTTAATTAGTTTCCTTTTTTTAATGTTCACTTTTTCGACTTCTTAAATGCTCTGTTTATGTGCATATTATTTTTTATTTGATTGTTGTACACCCAGAATCACTTCCTTTGAGATGGGCGGCTATGTACACATTTGATAGATAGATAGATAGATAGATAGATAGATAGATAGATAGATAGATAGATAGATAGATAGATAGATGAAAGAAAACTAATGTATATCAAGGAGAAGATAGACTAAAATCTCTTTCCCCCTCCCAAAAGCTATTTCCTGTAATGAAGGGAGGATTTCTTTATTCATTGGAAGGTGTGGGAGTATTCCAACTTGCAAGCCCCTAGGGTAGAATTTCAACAGTAGGGTTGCCATCTGAGAAAGATTTAGCCTTTAGAGAGCAGCCACATTCTTCCTCACATATTAGTTCCTGAGAATGACATGTAGCTCAAGAACTCAAAGCATGTGTCTTTTACCACTTGCCAATCTGTCTTAGGAGAGCATATTCAGCGAGTTCCAAATGTATTATTGCATTGAACATAACTGGCAGTTATTCATACCCGAATGTCCAATCTCATTTTCTGAACTTCCATCTTGAGATTCTCATGCTTTGCTATTAAGTCATGACAATTCATTTCTAGGGTACGGTTTCTGTCCCTCATTTGCTGAAGCTGAGACTTGAGATTCTCCTGGCTTGTGTTTAGCTCACACCACTTTGTTTCTAGTACAGAGTTTCTGGCTTCTTGAACCGAGTGAAGAAGTTGCATTTTGTCATTCCATTTGTTCATCCGTTTCCTGATGCAAGATACAAAAATGATATCATGGCAATACTAAATTCAAGAAGTGCAAGGAGTCTTTGATGTTCAAATATTCCACCAGAATATGATTATATAAGTTTTTAAAGTAAAATAAATAAATATAGCTTCCAACTCTGGGACTTCCTAATGGTCTCCCATCCAAACACTAACCAGGTTTCATCTTGCTCAACCTTTCAGGTTCAAGTAAATTGAACTGGATGCTGCCCTCTAGCTGGGCACACAGTGTGAACTTTTCACTTATTCCTAATCTGATTCCTGTTCTTCAGCTGTCTTCCAGTCCAAAGTGAACCCTTCTCTTTCTTCTAACTCTAGTTCTTCTAATTAGTCTACAATTCTTTTGGTTACTTCTGGATTTTTCATCCTTCATTGCAAGATCATTCTAAGCCTGATAACCTGTTCCCAATAGTAATTTTATTTGGGATTTGCTTCTGTAACCCAATTATTCTTTGAGGCTTCCTACTCTATTTGACAATAATTATTCATGTATTTGTTCTATTTCTTATCTTTTCTCCAAGAACTGTAGGTGACTTAGATGGAAGGGATGGGGAGAAGGTCTCTCTAGACTCCAACACTTGTTCACCATTAATCATTATCCTGCTGCAGTCCAATAAACAGAATTACACCACACTCACTTTTTCTACAGACATTGCACTCAAAGACAAATTCATTGAATCCTAGTATCAGAAGAGGCCATTTAGGATCTTGAGTCTAGTCCACTATTCAGTCCAGGAATCCCACCTTAAAACATTCCTGACTGGTTGCTAACTAGCTTCTCCTTGAATACATCTAGGAACGGGGAATCCACTACCTCTGAGTCTCTTTTCCAATAGATTTTGGATCTTCACCACTTTGTCCCTTTGTGTTGCAGTGACTGCCACACAGTTGCAGCAATCTATATTTAAACAGATGTTATTGATTTCTTGTTTGAAAGCTTGAACTGCTATCTTTGCCTGCTTGTGAGGCTTTTATTATCTTATGCTATTAGTTGTCCTGAAATTGGATGATGTATCATAAACTATTTTTAAAATACATGGGAAAGTGGATAAATAAAATAAATATATGTGAGCATTTCTATTATGGTGGGCTTCTACACCTGTGTTTTGTGAATATATGGACATTCATGCACATGGAACCTTTTATATATCAAGTTAAATTCATGGCTCCTAAAGATGTAAGATTTTGTTATGAATCTGCTGGTGTTTGCATGGTTATATGAACGCATAGCAATTCCCAAAAGATGCAGGCTGCACTTATATGGTTATCCTGGGACAAGGGATAGGAAGTATGCATAAGCATGCATTTTCTGATGTATTTGTTGACTCTCTCTAAATTGATTGCAGTTCTCCTGATATTTCAAGATCCATTTAATAAGACCCTATCAAATAATTTTAATAAAATCAGTTAATAATTTCATTGTAATGTAATCACTTTTAAAAGAAATTAGGGCAAGCAGACGTAATCCATAAACTAATAACTCTTAAGTAATAGCACAAAATGTAAATTAGAACAACTTATGTTACACATGGCATAATAAAAAATAGAATATTTTAGAAAATTGTATGCATAATTTACTCCCAGTATTGATAAATACTATCAGGAAAGCTTGGTGATCAATTATATGAGGTTCTTAACTATAAACTTCCATAAACTTCTTTCTAGTGCATGACACACTCTTTTCCAAACATCTCTCATTCAGCATACTTCAGTTCCCTTAAGATGTTTAGGTCAGGGTATAGGGAAGACAGCATTGCTATTGTGCCTAAGAAAAATCACATATCAAAAATGAAAAACTGCATTCTGCCATTTCAAGCATATACTTTTCTTTTACTGGCACAACCCTTAATACATACATTTTCCTTAAATGAAAGCCTTACCTCTATGCTAACAAACTACTGAGGATCTCTAGAACTGGCAAGGGAATCAGATCAGTCTGTCCTTGTTATATTAGGGCATCCTAAGAATAGTTCTCTGTTTTAAAATAGTACATCATAATAATGCCCTATTTAATTCAAGCCATTAGGCCCTCCTCACTACCATAAAAACCTCAAGTACATTAATTTATAAGAACTATTCTGAATAATTGAAGAGTGCCTTTGATCTGGCTCTCTAAAGGTTATTTCCAGCAAACTCACCTTCTGATTTTCTAGAATGTGAGAACACGCATTTACTGGTTGCTGAGAAACACTGCGCTACTATGGCAACAGAAAGCAAGAGAAAGCGTGCATCATTAATATCTGAAGAAGAAAATTACATGGTTTGCTTCATTACCATCTCTTTTTTTAAAAAAAGCTGGATCTGAATTGTATTTTTAAAGCTCTCAAGTTTACATGTCGCAAGAGTTCAGCAAGGCATTTTCTAATATTATTACAAAACTGAATATTTCGTATTAACTTCCGCCTTGGGCAGAGGTTGGACTAGAAGACTTCCAAAGTCCCTTCCAGCCCTATTGATTCTATTTCTGTCAGATATGGCTTAAAATGCAGAAGCATTCCTACTAACTATCTGAGTTATATGTAGCCATTAAATGTTTCCTTATCCAGAAGAAGAATCAAAAACCTGCCAATGTTGATTGATAGTCAACATTTACATAGCATTTTATCAGAATGGGATTATTCCCAGGTGATTCCATCTCTCCCCAAGTGTCCCCAAGTATCAGTAGAAGAGAGCATGTCCAGAGCAACCTACTATCTTTTCCAAGGGAAAAGAAATAGAGAACATCTGCAACTTTATGCAAATGGTTTCAAACACAGAGGTGCAATACCTGCTTTCCTCACTCTCCTCTCTCCAAACCTCTGTAAATATATTTAGAAGATAGCTCGGTGGAAAAGGTCTGGAATGAGGATGCTTGGCTTGGCTGGTGGGAAACAATGCATGATGCTAGTGCAGGGATGTCAAACTCATTTTCATTGAGGGCCGCACCAGCATTGTGGTTGCCCTCGGGGGGCCAGGTGGGTGTGGCCAGGGTGGGTGCAGCTTACTGGGTGAGCATGGATGGAGTGGGTGTGGCCTACTGGGTGGGCATGGCCAGCTCTACATCATTCATGTCAATGGTGCCTGTGGGGGCGGGAGTGGGACAGATCTGAGGGTCTCTGGCAGAAGGGGATGGGACCAGGACAAGTGCCAAGGCATGGTCCACTGAGAAGCCTCACTGTTCCTCTCAGGCCATTTGGGGGGGGCTGGATGGTGGTGTGGGCTGCCCGGAGCGCTGGGCAGCAGAGGTCAAATGCCCAGCCTGGCCCTCGAGCACCCACAGCACTTCCCCAAGGGGGCCCAGCTGCACTTACCTCCTCCTCCACCTGCACTTACCCCCTCCAAGAGGCTGAGCCAGGTGGCGTGAATCCGAAAAGAAGCAGCCCCCCAGCCTGCCCGACCTCAGTAGGCAGAGGAGTGGTCTCCTCACAGCGCCGAGAGGTTGAGCCGGGCAGTGCGAAACTTGCCAGCTTTGCACCTTGCTGCCTGCTGAAACTGGGCAGGCTGGGGGCTAGGCAGCATTGCACTTCTCATCAGATTTGTGCCACCTGGCTCAGCCTCTCAGTGCTGTGAGGAGAGCGCCCCGCTGCCTGCCAAAACCCCTCCCTCGGAGCCCCTCAAGCCAGATATGTGAAGTAGGCCAGGGCCATTTGTTGGCCACTTCCAGGCAATGGTGCATTTCTTCATTTCTCACAAAGGGTGACACCTCCCCAGCATGCACCCAGGGGGCAGGGCCAACGTGGCAGGGGCTGGTTCCTCGCTGTTTCCAGACGGCCTTGTGGACCTAAGACTGAATGCGTTTCAGCATAGATGGTCACCACAAAATTGTACATTGGCTCCTCCCAGCTAGCCTGGGCCAGGGCTAAGGCAGCAGGGGCCGTTCCCTCACTGTTTCCAGGATGGCTTCGCGGGCCACACGAAACCACTTCTCGGGCTGCATCCAGCCCCTAGGCCTTGTGTTTGACATGTCTGTGCTAGTGTGTATTCTTCCATCCATAGACACATAGGACAACATACAGATTTTCAGTTTTTTTAAATAAATATTTTACAGTATTTTAATTCACCCCAACTTGGATTAAGTCAAAGTATTTAAAGTCAAAATATAAAATACTGATATTTATAAAACATTAAGTACATATAAAGTAATGGCATTGGTGAACAACTGATAAATACCATCCCATAAATGCTTTCCAAAATGGCAACTGGAGTTTCTTGATGTTTTATTTCCTTGAAGACATTTTCTTTCCATCCAAGAAGCTTCTTCAGTTCAGTTCTTCAGCAGAACTGAAGAAGCTTCTTGGATGAGAAGCAAAATATCTTCTGGGGGGGGGAACCTTTGGTACAATCAATCCCATAAATCAGGTAACCTAAGACCCCACAACCTGCTTTGATGTTAGATTGAGAAAGAAACTGAATGGCAGAGATGAGAAGGAATAAAACATTGAAAAAGAGTAAATAATTTTCAGCCTTATAAATGTTTGTAACATAATTAATTCTGTAGACTTCAATGTTTTTCTATTTTTCTGTCTGTTATTTTGAAGTGTTTATACTCCAGCTTTTGGGATAGCAGGTATGTTCTAATCCTATGGTATTTTTGTCCAGCAACTGTGGCTGGAATCTTCAGAGGTAAAAGCTTTGTAATTTCATTAGAGCAACCTGAAAAACCCAAAGCAGCTGAAAATGAACTACTACATAATGGGCATGTTTAAAGACAGACAAGTACTAGCAATCATATCAAATCATCACGCACAATTCCAACAGAAGCTATTAAGATTTATAAACTAACAAAAAGGAATACAGTCTGAATCTTAACAAAGTCTTGTTTTCAGCTTTATGTCATGCTAAAATAAAACAGCAGCCCTTAATTAACAAACTGCATTTAGCAATCTCATTTGAGTCATTCAGTCATTCAGCAGTCATTGAAAAATAATAAACTTCAGCAAGATTCAAAGATAGAAAGTAAAAAATTAACGCCTTTGGAATTTCTTCCAAATTCACCTGGATGAAGAACCAATCAGAAACCAGCTTTCCAGAATTCCAATGACACAAGCTAATTAGAAATTAATTCAGTTAAGAACACAAGAGGTCAGTCAGTTCTGGCTCAGTTGCCTGTGAGCTGCCAAGTAGTGCATTACAGAGTAGATCACTTTCACTTCTCAAGGTCCCAGCCACTGTTGCTGACAAAACCAAGATATCAGCTAATTAGAATTAGCCTGGAAGCTCATCGCCACTGGATTAATGCTGGCTAGGAAAGACTTCATTGATATATTGTTTGTACTGTTATAATTATCTCCAACCACAGAATGTTTCTGTACTCACTGAATTACAGCACATTAAGACATTTCAAATATAAGAAATAGCTAATTACTATTATGGAAAAAATCCCAAAGCCATAGTATCTTAGTATTTTTATTAGGTCTAAACAAAACATTACAGAACAGAGGTTGACAGTCAAACTGGAAAAGTCTGCAGTCTTGATTTGGAATGCTGAAGAAGTACAGGCTGGATTGGAGGTGAAATTGATTTTAAATAGCATTGCAGATGGAACAGAAGTCTGCCCATAGCAGGGTAGTTTTGAATTTAACACACCTTGAATTTATAAACTTTTTCAGCTTAGAACATTACCTGTCACTTAATGTTATTGCAATAAAATAGAGTTAAACTTGTTAATCCAAATATTCTGACTCTTTTACCACATTAATTTGGCTAAAGCTAATGCATTTAATACATAATAAAAGAAAAACTGCTTATGTTTTTATATAACTACACACTCAGATACAGAATGAAAAAGCAGTGTTTCCTGCACTAAATTTATTATTGTTAAGTTGTAGAAATCAATTCATCCAGGAATGTTTCTGTTGCAGCTAATAGGATAAATTATTAATTTTATTCACTCTGCACAAATTTAATCCCTACTTAAAATAAACCATTATTGAAGCATCACAAGCTATAGAATAAAAATAAATAGAAGCTAGTGTGTTTTGCTGTTCTTGCTTTTTCAGTAAGATACTTGAGCTGGTACTCTTCCAACTGGAGTTATCTTATGTTTATAGATCCCTGTATAAACATGCATGAGTGTACATTTTGTTCACATACAAAATGCCTTATAAAAAAAGAAAAAGAAAATTATTGTCCATATCAAAGAAAAGAAAACCAAATGCACATCTGAACTTCGGGCACATTTTCTCACAATTTATCTTGCATCACTATTCTGGTCACTTAAATAACTATGGACAAAAATATGCTTTTCAGTTTGTGTGGTAACATACCAAAATTACATGCATGCAGGACTGTCAGTTATGACTTTACAGATATTGTAGTGCCGTAAATTCCAGGAGTCTCATTTACTAACTCTACTGTTCATCAATGTATCGATGGCCACAGATTCTATAGGAATGTCTGTAGGAGTAAATTGAGAAACATTCCAAGGAGTATTTCAGCACATGCCCACAAATGCAGATATGAGTGCTGCCATTTCCATTTTGTTTATTGAACTAACACAGATTGCATTCACATATCACACAAATCCATAATGTCAGCTTAGTGGGAAATAGAGGTCCAGATACTGGATTAGCCAAAGTGATAAAATCACAGAATGCTTGTGTTAGAAGGGACCTTATAGAATATCTAACCCAAACTCTACTCTATGCAGGAATCCATTAAACCATCCCTAGTTTATGTAGTCAATGTTAGTGTAATATGAACTCCCGGGACTCAGACTTCATTCACTTCAAAAGAAACCAGAGAACAAAATCATACTTTGTTCTTATCTTTCCTATTCTAGAAGAATAAAGATAGATAGATAAAGCCTAAATCTTCTTTGCAGATTAAGCTAGGCCACTGGTGGGTTGTTGTTGTTTTTTGCAACTGAGCATGATTTGTCCTAGAATCAAATTCAGTCTTGCCCTCCTCAAATCTCATTTCATCAATTCAAATCAAATATATTTTACACAGTTCATTCAAATTGTATAATTTAAGATATTTGGATCAGGCACATTTTTACTTTTATTTTTGCATATTCACATTTTGCCAGCTTTATAGTTTTGTGTGATATAAAAACTGGAAATGCAATTCAGTAAAAATTATGACTAACATGAGGTCTAACTGAATGTTTAACTCAGCGGGAGTCAAAATTCAAAAGCTTTGGAAAGATGCCAGGCATTAATAAATATCAACATAACTTTAAATTGCAAATTAAATTTGACAAAGTAAAACAGTATTGCTTTCTTATATTATATTTTTTGAAGTATATCATACAATTTTCTGCATTCACTAATGAATCAATACAACTTTCGTTACGCATTAAATAATACTTTTGTATTTAGCTTCTTAATCATCTTCAGCTTCAATGTTTTCTTCTTCGATATTTTTGGACTCATTTAATTCATCAGTATCTTCCGTTTCTGTAACTGACAGAACTGTTAGTTTTACACATGCTCATCTGCAAGGTGTTAATCTTTTTTACTTCAAGAAAAGAATGTGTGTGTGCGTGTGTGTATTCTGTATGAATACTGAATGTGGTAGAGGTGAATTTAAATCAAGGATTAAATATGGACTCATATGTTAAGTTTTAGTAATGTGATCTCTTTTCCACTTTTGTATTTGTAAAAAATGGCTTGTTACAGGTTATCTGCAATCAATTCCGTTAGCTTAGATGAGAACAAAAACTTATGTGCATGAAGTTGTATTTTTGTCTTTTAAACATTGTTTTTAATGCTACTTTACTAATGCTAGTGATCAAGGGGCCTCATGATACACTTGGAACTCATTTGTATGACTAATGATGATGCACAAACATTGAACAAACTGGAGACAATATAATTTAATAGAGCTACACAAAAGATGAGGCTCTCCTGCCAGCTTCTTAATGTTCTACTTAAGAGTTAATTTATATAAGTACCTTTACAATTTCATCCTTGCAAATTAAGTAATAGATGGTTTATTACATTATTCATACAGTATATCTCCTCAGCTACCTAAAAGGAAATGCTTTTCAATGGGGTCAGTTATCTAGATTAGCTATAGTTAGCAAACCTAATTTAAACTCATTGCTTTTTCCAGTTATAATAGTCAGCCAACTACTAATTCTCCTAACCAAAAGAGGAGAAAAGTGTGAGAGAGTAATTCTGTGCCTGGAATTCAGCCACAGAGAAATGGATTGCTTTTTCCTACTTGTCATTTATCTGCCTTGACTAGCACCATGCTCAAACTAATTTTGAAAAAAAAAAAGCATGTAGAAACAGATTTACCTTCAGCAACAGTTTGGTCTTCACTTTCCAAGGCTCTTTCTTGGTCAATTAAGGAAGCTTTGTGTTCTAAAAAAACCAAAATCAAAGTTCAACCAATCTCACAAGCTTTTTGCAACATTCATTGCAATTCCAAGAGTGAAAGATGGATATAAAAACATCTATCAATCACTATACAGGTTTTCCCCCTTCAACTACGCGTAGCAATGTGTAATGGTTTTTAAATATAAATTTAAAGTATTACTATTAATATTCCTTAAAAAATCTTAGTTGTTGGTTTGTAATTTTATATATACGCTAAATAGCAATATAGCTATATAACTAAATTAGTAAATTACTATTTTTAGACGATACACTTACAAAAAAGAAACAAAAGCTATTCTATAAAAAGAGCTGTACAGTGAGACAAGAAAAAAAAAGAAAAAAGTCCAGTGCTAATGGTCTTCAGTGATGGTAACTGGGGACTGCTGGAACTGCTGTTGCTAAGCAGTATGATCACATGACATTAGCCTTTATGAACGCATTGCTTAGCCATGGAAATTCCGCTCCCAATTACCATAGTTAAACAAGGAGGATTTGAGGGAAATGGAGCCAAACAATGTATCCAGCTAGTATTTTATCAGTATAATATGCATTGCCATTCAGTCTAAGATAAATTGTATTCCTTTTGTAAAATCTCAGAAGTTTTGAAAATATCATTGTTACTGATCATTAACTGCAAAACATTTATAGAAAAGTTTAATTTTGCTCTCGATGGTGAGATGGGAAGTGTATAATTTTAATAAATAAATAGTTAATAAGGTAAGAATCCTATTATGAGCCCAGGTTTTCAACAATAAAAGCAGGAAAGTTTATTAGCCATTTAAAAATATGGATTGCTTCAATGTATCCATTTCTAATGAGAGGAAAAATCAAATTTAATTTTTAAGGCCAAAATATACCCAACTCCTTCTCTGTTAAAACAGGAACTAAATCCATTCTCTAATTAGAACCAATAACCTGCCAGGATTGCAAGAGTACTAAATAGGAACTCTCAAACTGAGTCCACAGTGGTAGGTATTCAATAATGTTTCCATTTCAATACATGATTAACAAGCCTAATGATGTTGTTCAAAAATCGGAACAATTGAAACTATTGTCAACATAAGACATATCTTTAACAAGGAGATCCTTGCTATTTGTTTAAAAGTTTAATCACTAAGTTACCAGTTTAAAACATTTAAGTGAAAGTAGTATAAATCTTTACAAAATTTAAACTTCTAACAAACCAAAGTGTATTTTCATGTACTTCTTAATATCCTCTTACAGCTAGTCCTCGACTTAGAACAGTTTGTAACTATTCCAAGTTACAACATTGCTGAAAAAAGTGACTTATGATCATTTTTCACACTTACAACTGTTACAGCATCCCCATGGTCACGTGATCAAAATTCAGATGCTTGGCAACCAACTCATATTTATGATGGTTGCAGTGTCCCAATGTCACCTTTTGTGACCTTTTGACAAAGTCAATGGGGAAGCCAGATTCACTTAACAACCACGTTACTAATTTAACATTGATTCACTTAACAACTGTGGAAAGAAAAGTCATAAAATGGGGCACAAATGTTTCACTTAGCGAAAGAAATTTTGGACTCAATTATGGTTGTAATTCAAGGACTACCTGTATATCTGGGAAATACATTTTGAAATATTCTTATCCACTAAACTCGAAATTTCCTGAAGATATTATATATTTATATGATGTTATGACATGCCTGATGTCATTTAGTCTCCAGCTCCTACTTTTGAGAGTTTTCATGAAAAACATATCGTATTTTTCCGTGTATAAGACGCTATTTTTTCCTGCAAACACCCTGTCCAAAAATCAAGTGCGTCTTATACAAGTGCAGTGTCTTATATACGGAAAAATAACGGTAACCTCCGCAGCCCAGGGCATGCCTGTGTGGGCTGCCATGCTGCCTGGTGCAGGTTCAAGCCCCAGGGGGCTTGCCACTAACGGGAGGAGGGAGGGGGGCAAGATAATCAGCCGGCCGAATTTCCGGATTTGCCTGCTCAGCTGTTCGCTGCACCGAACAGCTGATTGGCACAGAGAAACTTGCATGCCAGAATGTCTTATACAAGGGTGCGTCTCATACACAGAAAAATAGAGTATCAAAGAAATCCAGTAATATTAGTGGTATTGCTGTTATGTACCATATACATGCTCCCAAATTAATACAATAAGAAGTCCTGAAAATCTCTTATAATTTAGTCAAATTTGACAATCATTTATCAGCTGCCTAACTGAACCTGGCTGATTAAAAAAAAACACTAAACAAGTTCAAACGTAGATCACAAGAAAAGATCACAAGATTTTCACAAGAAAATCCCAGGGTTGTAATACATGGAAAGATATTGGAAAAAATAATCAAAAAACAGATCTGTGAACATCTAGAAACAAATAAAGTTTAGTCACAAAGTGACTAAATTAGTAGACCAGTGAAATGCTGAGGACATAGTATATTTGGACTTCAGCAAGGCATTTGACAAAGTAGACTACAGCCTACTTCTTGGTAAGCTAGACAAATGTGGGATAAACAGCATCACCACCAGATGGATTTATAACTGGCTGACATCAATACTTGGGAAGATTCTGGAAAAGGTAATCATCCAACGAATCTGTGAACACTTAGAGACAAACAAAGTCATAACCAGAAGCCTACATGGGTTTGTCAAAAGCAGATAATACCAGATAAATCTTATTGCATTCTTTGAGAAAGTGACAAAATTATGGATCAGAGAAATGCTGTGGAGGTAATTTATTTGGACTTCTGAGAGGCATTTGATAAAGTAGACCAAAACTGACTACTTGGCAAGCTAGTAAAATATGGGATAGAGAGCACCACCATCAGGTGGGTTTGTAACTGGTTGACAAATCATACTCAACTTGTAGTCCTCAATGGAGTACATCCACATGGAGGGAAATAAGCAATGTGGTACCCAAACCTCTGTCTTAGGCCCATCACTCTTCAATGTCTTAATAATTTGGATGAGGGGATAGAAGGGGAACTCATCAGTTCTGCATATGACACCAAACTGGCTCGAATAACCAACACACCATAAGATAGGCTCAAGATACAAAAGGATCTCCACAGACTTGAACATTGGGCCCTGTCTAACAAAATTAAATTCAATGGTGAAAAAAATAAGGTTCTACATTTAGGCAAAAAAAAAAAAAATCAAATGCACAGGTACAATATAGATCTGGCTCAATAGTAATAACTGTGAGAGGGAATCTTAGCTGACAGTCACTTAAATATGAGCCAGCAGTGTGCTGCAGCTGCCAAAAAAACCAACACAGTCCTAAGCTGCATTAACAGAGAGATAGAATCAAGATCACACGAAGTGTTAATACCACTTTAGAATACCTTGGTAAGACCACATTTGGGATATTGCATCCAGTTTTGGTTGCCACAATATAAAAAAGATGTCGAGACTTTACAAAATATGCAGAGAAGAGCAACAAAGATGATTGGAGAATAAAGCTAAAACATATGAAGAATGGTTTCAAGAATTGGGTATGTCTAGTTTAATGAAAAGGAGGACTCGGGGTGACACGACAGCAGGGTTTCAATATCTGAGAGGAGTCAAGCCACAAAGAAGAGGGAGTCAAGCTATTCTCCAAAGCACCAGAAGGCAGGACAAGAAGCATTGGATGGAAACTAATCAAGGAGAGAAGCAACCTAAAACTAAGGAGGAATTTTCTGACAGTTGATTTAGTCTGATGTATCATTTCTTTAAAACTCTGTATTATTAATATTTTTACTATTTTATTTTTGTTTTAATTTTGTAAAAATAAAAGAATGTTTAGGGGATGATAATAAATATCTGGGACATTACACATTCTCTTCATGACCTGTTTTCCTTGTTACTTTCTGGGAGGAGGCTTCGTGGTATCTGTAGCAGAACATCCAGATTCAGCCACAGTTTTATTCCAGACAACATTAACCTTGTGAACTCTCAAGCTTCCTCCTTCCATTATATATTCAAGATGGACAGTATTTAATATTTATTTGCTACGTATATGTAGGGGTGCGGGTCTATACATATGTTGTACATAGTATATTTTAGGTGTGTGTCATGTATGTGTTTCACTTTGAGAGCGGGCAACTAAATTTCATTTCTGATGTGTGCCGTTATGCCCACAGTAAAAAAAATGACAATAAAGATTATCTTATCTTATCTTATCTTAATTATTTTAATTGCAGTTTTTAATTATATTAAAACATTTCTTTGCCTTACCTTCATTTACTTCAAAGTCTTCCTCTTCTTCTACATCACGATATATCGCATGGACGTCTGAAAGAAACAATATTTGTGTTGTCCATTTAACTATACTCATTCTATTAATATGAAGATGAATAAAACACACACTGTCTATTTGCCATAACAAACTGAGTTATCATGTCTATATTTTAAGGACTAGCATAATCCAAAAAAAAAAAAGCTAGGTAAATGTTATTGTTATTACTGTTTGAAGTTAAAATTGCATTGTTCTATCCATGTGTCTGAAATTTGATTTGTATAGACATCTATAGATTTATATTGTAAATTCAAAATGTGAAGGGCTAAACTCCAAAGGTAGCAGAGCTGTTTTATTTATTTCTATTTTTTCCCCACAGAAACAAATTGCCAAATTCTCCAATTTAGGAACATAGCTGCAATTTTTGTTAAAGAATCAAGAAAAAGCCAAGGAACAACTCTTATTTCAAGCAGGACAGCAGTCAGATGAAGCAGCTGGCATAACAGTGATTGATACAGTAACACTCTTAATATATAAAAATATTAAAATTGATGATGGCTGAATGGAATTAATCCCTTTAATGCTCTATGTCACCAAAGAAGGCATATGGACATGCTAGAAGCTCTGAAATGTTCTTTATCATCTGTTCTTTCACTTCAAATGACTAGAAGTTGTTATCAGAAAACATCATATTGCTATTGTTCATGAAATGGGAGCCTGAAGTGACTACTTGTTAGTGCACTTTAAGCAAGATTGAATTGTTCACTGCTGAAGGAATCCATCCAATTGAAATTCACTGCTGAATGCAGATTTTGATGTGAGTATTGTGCATCATTGGGCCAAAAAATGTTAAGAACTGTGAACTGGAAGAGCTGATTTGTATGAACAAGAATAAAGTGCATGACAACCTATAATAGCAATCAGCAAGTTTCATGTGACAAAGACTAATGAATTGATTAAGGACAATCTATTGATCAAGTTTGAAATTTCACAGGAACCTGAGAGTCATATAATTAATATTCTTCAGTACTGGAAGGTGTCTACAACATGGGTTCCTTGCATGCTGATGACAGAAATGAAATCTCCGAGAGCTAAACTACACAAGCAACTATTGTCAGGCTATGCAAATGAAGGTAAGGACATTCTTTATAGCTTGGTGACAGTAGACAAAACATGAAATCATCTTTATGAGCCAAAAACTAAGTGTTTGGCCATGTAATATAATCAAAAAGTTTAACCTGCTGTACAACAAAAAGTCAAAACCCAGACCTGGGCAAGAAAACTTATTGTTATAGATTTTAGGATGCAGATGGTGTTATTTTTTTATTTATGAAATTTATTTGCCACTGATCTCGTATCCAATGATTTTGGGCAACTTGTTCAAATGGATTTTTTGAATCTGACACTACTTCATAGCACTAGATTGCAACACCAAGCATTTTGGAACAATGATTAAGCCAAGTTTAGAAGCATAAAAGGGTTGTTCTGCTGTAACCCAACAATACTAAGTCTCATACATTACAAGCCCACCAAGAAGAGATTGCAAGATTGGATCTCACAGTTTTACCCCATCCCCATACAGTACAGACTTGGTACCATATGACTTTCATCTTTCCCCAAAATTGAAGGACTGTCTATAGGGACATCTGTTTGACTCAAATGAAGAGGTGCAAAACACTGTCAGCACCTAGTTGAAGAGACCATGAAGTATAGAGTTCTTTCATGATGACTTTGAGAAGTTTATTATCGTTGGTAGAATTTTCTGACAGTTAAAAGAATTAATCAGTAGAGCAGCTTGCCTTCAGAAGTTGTGGGTGCTCCATCACTGGAGGATTTTAAGAAGACACCCTATACCATTTGTCTGAAATGGTATAGGGTCTCTTGCTTGAGTAGGGGGTTGGACTAGAGGACTCCAAGAACCCTTCCATCTCTGTTATTCTGTTAAGTACATGAGTATGTGGAAAAGTATACATAGGTGTTTCCCTGTTTCACTTATTAAAATATCCCTGTTTAAATTAAAGATAAGTGAAGACATTATTTTTCATTCAACTATTCTATACTTCCCCTTTCCTTGCCCTACCATCTGACCAATCTGAATCTAGTTTTCCAATTCACTACAAAAGGTACTGAAGTCTATATCCTTCTTCACAATAAACTAAAACAACATCATGTCTTTGACGGGAAAACCTTCCCTTTCCCAAAGCCTGACATGGCTGCATACATTTTATAACTTAGTTTATCTCAATCACGTAGCAATTCCACCTGTGTAACAAAAAGAAAAACAGAAAACTGATGCAAATTATTTCTTTACTGGAAAATATGCTCCAGCACAGTGCTATGACGAGGCTTCAACACTAAGCTTTTCTTGTTTTTTTTTTAATGAGAACAAAAGGGAGGATGATGTTTTCTTTTTATTTTGAAAGACATTAAAATGTAGACTTTTCTGCTTTTTCTTCTTTGTAAAAAGAATGTTCAATGATAACATTTACTACTAATGCCCCAAACTGCTGCAACTTCTTTTGGAACTGAGAAGAAACAGGTGGCATGGAGAGAGGAGAGTGGATGGATTAGAAAGAAATAGGCAGGGGTTGAAGAAAGATATTATGGGGAGGCTGGGAAGGATCAGAGAACATAGAGGATACTGCATGAGGAAGAAAGAGTGGAGTAATGGAAGAAAATATGGTTGAGAACAGAGAGGTAGGAAATGTAGCAGCAACTGAGTATAAGAAGAAGAAAAGCTGTGGGGGGGGGGGGTAGGATGGGGTGAAGTGGAGAAAGTATGTGGAGTGCCTCACCCAATCAGGATTTATGAGACCCAGAGGCAGTATACTTTGCATTCCTATGGTAGTCAGTAGTGATAATTATGGATAACCGTACAAAATTGTATGTGGGGAGGTCTTGAGGCCTCAAATATGAGGCCAAATAAACACCTATACCACTCTAGTCTGAAAGTTGAAGCAGCAAAAAAGGAAGGTTCATTTCTAACATCTTCTCCTCTGTAGTCAATAATTTTCTGACTTCATTCAAATGTTTAGAGCACTAAAACTGCCAAACTGGAAAACAATGTCAGTTGGTGGATAAAATACAAAGTATTTATCAGCAAGGATCCTAAGTTTTCAGCATTTTTAAAATAATTCTTTTGAAAACTCCACCAGAAATAATTCTTAACTGTTCCTTCCCTCATATTCCACCAACTTCATAATTTTAAGCAAACTACCACTGAGAAAATACTAGTAGTAATAATAACAGCAACAGTGAAAAAAAATGTTAACTCCAGAGGGCACTCCACTATATAAGCAGATTGTTTACACTCCCTGTCCCACAACAATCAGGATTCTCCAGTAATTTAGTAATAGATGCTTTATTCTACCACAGCTAAAATTTAAACATATTTATTTCATCACTTGTATTCAGTTTAAAAATTGGTAATAGAATATTTATTTTTAAATTTGTTTTATATGTACACTGTGATTTTATGGATCGGTGACAAGTTCCTTGTGTGTCCAATCACACTTGTCCAATGAGGAATATTCTATTCTATTCTAAATGCTATTTGTACTGCTTGAGTATTAAAAACTTGCTACTGATATTTACCTCTTCTTTGTGGATTCAGTTCTGCTACTTCACCTAAGGCAACTTGTTTTTCCTGAATAGAAAAGAACTGTATCAATTGGAGGTGATTTATAACAACACTGATAAGAAGACTTTCAATGAATAAAGACTTTTCATTAATACAGCTACTTGAGTGTCTCCATAACAATAATGTGTTACTCCTAAACAATTAATCTGTTAATCTCATAAGTGGATTTGATTTTAAGGAAAATTATAATTTCCACAGAATAATGTAATTTTATTTTATAACAATTTTTGCTAATTTTTATGTTCATAAAAATATTTTATCAGATATACCACGTTGCCATTGCCCACAGATGATTTAAAAACCTTCAGTGTGTCTTTTTGAATTCACATTATCAATAAATTTATAAAATCTGTCAATTATTTCATGCATCATGTTTTACTATGTACATATTTTTTTTCATTGTCCAAAATAAACAGCTAACAAACCATCCAGAAAATAATTTTAATATAATAATTTTCAAATTAAGTTTAATGTTTAAATTTCAATTTCAATGATAAAAAAGAACTGGACACTAGACTCTAAATGACTAAGTGTGTCTTAGTTGATTTGCAGATAAGGTTCACTTTGTGGAACAGCTATAATATCTTGATGAAAGCTTTCTAGATTATCCAAACTAAAAGGACAAATTATATGAATAATTTGATATGAAAAAATATGAATATGAAAAAATGAATATATACATAAACAGTATGATTTTACCCGAATGAGATCACAGGCCAGGATCAGAAGATACGATTGAGTTTTTTCATTAATTTCTATTTCTGTATAGATCTCCCAGCTGCCATTCTCAAACCTTATGGGCATTGAATAGACAATCCCCTCAGGAAGTCCAAACTGACCTAAGGAACAGAAATAATTGACTTCAAAAATATAAAACGCACAAATAATAAATCCATAATACGCAGATATTTTTTTCTATGCCATTTGAGCATCACAAGAATATGATGCACATCCCTCCATTCTAATTCTAAAAAAATAAAACAGAATGACTAGAACTGACTTTTAGCAATAAATACTCCTCTCTGGTCTAGGAATTACTCCCATTGCTATGATGGAGAGAGCAGAGGAGTTTAATCTAGGTTTAAACTACATTTTCTAGACATGGCCACTAGTAGAGGTGTAATCTAGAAGATATTATAATATTTTACAGATCTAAAGAGAAGTTATTAATTTGGTAAATAAAACTTTGTATTAAATCTTACTGATGCATGATTTGTTAGAAATCCCTCCATAATCCAGAATTAGAAAAACCCAAAAGAGCACCATTATTATTAATAATAATAATTGTCAGTTATTATTATTTCTGACTGTACCAAGTTGTTCATTAAAAAATCTCTTAAATTACTTTAAGTTCTCATTTTGCTTGAGGATCAAACACAATACTCCCCTAAAACAGGGATTGATTATAAATGTTGGGAAGAGACTGAGCGTTATAATAAACATATATAAGTTATACATAAATGAACAAATATGAAATATGCATGTAGGCCAGATGGCCAGATTTATTTGATGCCAAACCTATATGAAGATCCATAGAACAACTCTTAGACATCCAAAAATACAATATCTGAGAAGCAGTTGCCCTATTATAACGAAGAAGAGTAGATGCACACTTCATGCACATGTCTACTTCTATCTAAAATAGTGGTTCTCAACCTTTTTAATGCCGCGATCCCCAACCGGTCGTAAGTCAGGGACTACTCAACCGGACGTAAGTCGAGTACTGCTCAACTGGTGCAGCACCGTTTGCAGAATGGGACTTTTGGCGGGCTCAGCAGGGCAGAGACAGCCTGGACAATTCCTATTGGCTTTTGAAAGCCAATAGAACAAAAGGGAGTAGCACAGCTAAGGAAAAGGGGGGAAAATGGTGGACTGCATTGTTTGGCGACCCCCGTGAAATGGTCGTTCGACCCTAAATGGGGTCCCGACCCACAGGATGAGAACCACTGATCTAAAATAAAATAAACAATGGACAGAGACAGAAACATTCGTGACGATTACAACTAATGTTCCTATTTCAGTTACATTTCTAAACTGAGATTCAGAGAATTGGCTCATGTTTAAAGTAGATCCTGTAAAATCACAGGATAAAACCAGTTTAGTGTTGCAGAGGCTGAGTCCTAGTCCTATTTTGGACACAAAGCCAGCTGGATTTCCTTGATGCTTAGCCCTAAGGAAGCAGGCAATGGCAAATACTTCTGAAAACCTGGTAAGAAAACTGCAGGAACTAGACAAGGAAGTTTCCAGGAGTCAAAATTGACTCGAAGGCACAAATTCATCACCCTCATAACATTAATTATCAGTCTCATCCAAGAGGCAGGATTGTCGGCACCTCTGCAGCCCCTGCATCCTGATCCCTTAGCTAAAAGGGCTCTGCATTTTACAGGTGCAGCGCTTTAAAAACACAGAAACTTTTTTGATCCCCCTACAGGTATCCCATACTGAAAATATTCAGCTTTGGTCGAAAAGGCTTTAGTAACACCAAAGTGAGTGGGACAGAAAAGCTTTTCAGAACATTTACCTTCGCTAATTACTCCCAAGGAGATCATTTCTCCAGGAGGGGATCCTTGGTACCAGTATCTCAGCACAGTAGCAACTGTATGTGCAGGTGCCATTCCTAAACCACGAGCTCGCCAAGAACTTAATGAACTCAACGAAGCCACAAATTCAATTTCCATCCATTCACTGTTAACAAGAAATTACAGCTTTTAAAAAACATAATACAGAAAACAAATGTAAAATGTCCTCTGAGAAGATGAATGTCAATCAAAAAAATTAAATTAGCAGGAGGGGGTCCTGGAGACAAGCTTCTGTGCTGGAGCTCTTCTCCTGTAAAACCAGTTATCCTTAAAAATAAAAATGTACCTTATTATTATATTTAGAAAGTTGTTAAAACATCATTATTCAGGCAGTCATTTTGGTATCAGAGACACAGTAATTGTGGAATTATGGAGTTAACTAAACTAAATATTATGACTTTACAAACTATTGTCATGTGTTTTATTATATTTCTAAGCTATTTAGATTTGCCCAATACAGATATCTGTAACAGAAAATTCAGGAAACAATATCCAGAAACAACTTTGGTAGCAAAATGTGTCTTAAATCCATGAAGTAGAACTTTAAAAGAGCATTAGATTAAAGCTGGACAACCATTTGCCTGAAATGGTATAGGGTTTCCTGCCTGAGCAGAGGGTTGGACTAGAAGACCTCCAAGGTCCCATCCAACTCTGTTATTCTGTATGCTGTAAAGCTGTTAATTGCCAGAGCAACCCATTTATTTACTTTTTAACATGATAACCTTAATTGTTTTAAAGGAAAATATCAAGCTTTAGATAATGATATTCTTTAATAATACAGCATTACACACAGGGTTAGAAATATATCATAGAAATTTTAATCTGTACCAGAGTTCTAGAACTCTGTTGGTAGAAGTAAAGCTATGGGAAGATGCCTAATATCAAAAAAGATTTACATACTTTTACTGCTAATCATTTTGGGTGTTGAACATAAACAAAACTATTGATGTTACAAAGCAATTTTAAATTTAAGTAGACAGCAATCTTAACACTTTAACGTCAGTCTGTCAATCTGTCCATGTTTCTATAATGTTTCAAGAACTACATAATAACAATTTTAAAAATATCAGAAAGAATACCGATCAAATAGCACATCCAACAATGGACGAAAAAAACTTGGTGGGCCCCAGATGGCACTATCATATCTATATAGCTCTGTTTTACTCAGATCAACGAAGCTATTGCCACTGATGTTCCCCCAGACAATGAGGTTTTTTATTCCTGTTGAAGACAACAATGGAGCATTGAAAGAACAGACTAACAAGATGAAAGATTAACCTATTTCAGCACCCTAATTGGCACTAAAATGTCTCAAACCCATATGCAGTCAATAATGGTCCCTGTAACTGTTCCCCAGCATACAGTTCTTCTAATTTGAAGGTGACATGTAGTCAACATGGTCACCAGCATAATAATAACTATCATTTGTGTGGGCTTTATCTGAATCCTTCACATTCTCTTCCCTAAAGCACCAAAATTCCTTTACATTCATGCACAATATTGAACAACTTGCCTTCTGCGTACATCCAATCCCTCAAAATGTACAGCCTTGTGAAATCATACTATTACCATCTAGAATCCATTTATCACCTCATGAATTAGGATCCTTCCATATGCCTTTAGAGAGAATAGAGGATAGCCTGGGAGGGGAACAACACCTCTGCACTTCATTCCCATGGCCCTGACTTCAATTTTCCTGGGAATATGCGGAGAGCCATTTTACAAAAAGACTCAGACTAACTCTTTCCCATCTCCCTAGCGTGTAAGAGGAACAGACATGGACTGATTTGCAAGATTTCGTTATTGTAGACCAGGGGTGTCAAACTGCCGGCCCGTGGGCCGGATGCATCATAGTGAAACTGCGCCCACCCCATTGCTGGCAATGGCAAAAAAGTCCAATACATCACGACATGTCACGTGACGTTGCGAGTTTGACACCCCTGTCAAACTCTAGTCTTCTTATGGAAACTCTTTCCTGATCTGTCTATCTAAGAAAGCCAACATTAATACTGCAAGGCTTCCCAAGTTCCCTTTTCTCCCTCTTATACCCAGGGAGTCAGCAGGAGAGAATTAGGTGGGAATAGTCTAGGTCTCTTCATAACATTCTTCTGGTCTCCGGATTTAACATGTTTCTTTTGCCCTAGTGCAGTGGTTCTCAACCTGTGGGTCGGGACCCCATTTGGGGTTGAATGACCATTTCACGGGGGTCGCCAAACAACGCAGTCCACCATTTTTTTCCCTTTTTCCTTAGCTGTGCTACTCCCTTTTATTCTATTGGTTTTTGAAAGCCAATAGAATAGACTCTCTTGAATAGAGTCTAATTCTATTGGCTTTCAAAAGCCAATAGGAATTGTCCAGGCTGTCTCTGCCCTGCTGAGCCTGCCAAAAGTCCCATTCTGCAAACGATGCTGCACCAGTTGAGTAGTCCTGGACTTACGACCGGTTGAGTAGTCCTCGACTTATGACCAGTTGGGGGTCGCGGCATTAAAAAGGTTGAGAACCACTGCCCTAGTGTTTACCTAATGGCCTCTAGATTCTTTCTTTAAGGTCATCTTTCTGGACCTTTACATACATGCTTTAATTTTCATTTATAGTTTGTCTTTGTTATAGTTTTAAACATGAGACAAAAATAGTCCAAACTAATTCAGTGATTAAGCATTGATCTATAACATACCTGCTGGGTGCATTTGCATTTTTCTTGCTACCATAGCTTTGGCTTCACTTTCCAACAGCATGGCAAGAGTGATAATATTTCTAGGATTTATAGAGGGTGCATATGTCATAAGCATTAATGACTTAAGGTTGGTAAAAGTTTTTCCCATCACAATAATTTTGACATTGCTTTTGGCATTCTGCTCTATCAAAGGGCCATATGTTTTACACTGATTAGTCACTTGGTGGATACAGTGTTCGAGTGTTGGGATTGTTTCCTGTAGGATGTCGTCAAACAAAATGATGATATCAGCATCAAGGAAAATCTCCTCCAGTTCAGTATGTAAAGTGACACTACGAAGGACTGGGGATGCTAAATCTTGGGTCTCCATAACAATACCGTGAAGAATTTCTTTGAAACTACTCCTGTCAAACAAATGAAGGCTTATCTCAGTTTCCATTCCAAATATTTCTCCATTGGTTAATAAAGGGATCAGATGATAGCAGGCAGAACTGCATGCTCTAAGAAAAAAGCAGTAAGGAAAACCATTAGTTCTGAAGCATTTGGTATCCATAGAATTTATTTTTCAGTTCATTGTGGGCAGGTTGATGGTAGTAGTGAAATTTTGCAAAGCAAGTGGCAAGAAAAGGAAACCTAATATATACAATATATTAGTATGTATGTCTATATATTGAAAGGATCTGCGTATTACATACCAAATACCCCGTGTGCTGCTGCTCTTCTGATTTATTCTGTGCTAGCATAAGCATCTGGAATGGGAGGGTGAACTAATTCTGAGAAAAACAATTGCTCTGGTAGAAACTTTCCTTGCAACTATCTGTAAAGTACTTTCCTCCTTTTTTAAAAAAGAGATTTTGAAAGAATATGGGGAGATTTTTATCCTATCTTTCAAATAAAATCAAGCTTTCATGTAGTTTTCTTGGTAACAATATGCAAATTGCTTGCATTGCTTTCTTCCAGCATTTTTTTTTAATTTGTCATTCTAACCCATAGCCTAGAACAGGGGTGTCAAACTGCCGGCCTCTGGGCCAGTTGCATCATGCAGCTCCAGCAATCTGAAAAAAGCCATGATACCTTGCGACACGTCATGTTACACGGCGAGTTTGACACCTGTATGAATTAAAGTTTTTCACTCTGTTGTTTCTTTTTCATCTTCTCACCTATTAAGCCAAATGTGCAAGGGGTTGATAAGACTTTTTAGTTCTTTCTCTTCTGCTTCAATTTCTGTGCAAGTCTGCAAGTTCTCATTAGCTATTAGTAACATCTCTTCAGTCATCATATCTGATGTGATGTTATAGTATTGCTGAAGATTAAAAAGGCTGATCAATAAATATCAATTTATTTCAAATTCTGAAGACCAAAACACATTTGATTACAAAAATATAGAAATAATAACAGAATGGGGAAAGCAATCTAAATTTATGACATTAGGTATTCAAAATGAAGAGGATTTACGTAAATAACATAACGTGGGAAGCAGATTTCAATTTTGCCAGATTTTATTTTCGCCAGACCCTTATTTCTACTACAAAGTCAAGAGCAAAGACATATTCTTGGAGTTTAACAATATGGTGTCTCTGGGCATTTCTTGATCTATGGATTTGTTTTAAATCTAGATATGAACTCACTTCAGAGTTCCCACAAAAAATCTAATGATTCCATGGACATGCATAGAGTTTTACCGGGGGAAGTGCAAAAGTGTTTTCTTTTCTTTCCAGTTTAATCTACAGTTCTGGGATTTTCTGATGGTTTTCCTTTCAAGTCCTAATTCTGCATAGCTTTTCAAGATTGGTCAAGTTGCTACCACCATATTGGCAGTTTACTTCCTCAAAATCCATTCATTATGTACTCATTTTTCTTCATTTCAACATTTTTACATTGTTATTGCTATTTTTAAGTAACTGGAAAACAAAAACTCTTGCTAATCTACTACATATCACCCATTAGTCTAGATCAATAGTTTATAGGGTCCCATGACCAATTATTTTGGTGATTGGCAAGATTCTTCAAAATTATTTTACCTAGTGAATAAAGTTCTACAATTATGTACAGTACTTGTTACAAATATATTGCTGATTGCCAAAACTGATTCATTAGTTTTTCAAATGGAAATTCCTTTTCCATTTACTTTAACAAACTGTTTTATTCCTTTATATTATCTGTTTCAAATGTCCTTCAATGAAGATTCAGATATTTTATCTGAATATTTAAATTCCCATTCACTAATTCCCTAACAATTTTAATTAAGCTGACTGAAGCATTGTGTTGAATCATAGTTATATATACTGTGTACTGAAATTTGGTCAGTCTGAAAACAAATAAAAACAGATTGATGAGAAAAGAAAAGAAGCTAGCAGAAAAATCAATATGCAACAAGTCAATATGCAAATTTTTACCTGTGCATGTTCTAGAAAATCATTGAATCCCCCTAGAAGAAGGCCCCTTCCACCACGGTCCAACAGTTCTCTCCAAATAATTGGGGAGCGTTTGTGTTTCCAGCCATTCTCATTACAGATCTCCTGAAGCCACTTCTAAGGATAAATGCCCTCAAATTAAGCATATCATGCAATGGTAATATGTATAAATCCATAGATGGCTTTCACTGCCATGTTGAAATAACCATCCTTACATTTCGTACAATTATCCAAACATTCTCCCTTCATACAGAACAAGAGGCTAATATGAAAAGTATATTTCTGAATAGAAGCTATGAAAGTGGATACTTCCATTTGGATGGAAGAGAGCTCACATACTACCAAAGCAACTTGCCCACCTTGTAATATTTGGTACCCATATTTGAACGCTCAAAGTCAGCTCAGTCTGCAGATGAAACACACTCACCATTTTTTATTTACATAATTATGAAGTGGGAGGAGACTTTTTCATCATTTGGTCCAAGCAAAACAGATGAAGCTTTTGTGTATCATCAATGCCACTTTGATCCATCAATAAATATTAAAGTCATAAAAAGCTATTGTAGATTTCCTAAACTATATGCCCCAAACCATCATACATTTGATATATGTTACAAATAACCAAACTCAAAGGCTAGCAGAGTTCATTAGCTTTCTTCATCACTGTTTCCATGTAATTATTTTATGCACTGTACATTTATCCCATTTCTCTCTTCTGCTACCTGTAAAGATACTTCTGATGGTTAATGGATTCCAAAAGTAGAGAAGCTCCTCACTAGTGAACCAGACTGAAATAATTTTACCTCCCAGTTGTCGGGATGTTGAACAATCTTGTGTATCCTGAAGTTAGGCAAATTGTTCCCCAGATAGTCAGCAAGGAGTTCTGCCTTAGCATAGTAGGGACAATCTGCTCTACCTGGAAATTAAGTAGTTAATAAGAATTGTACATTTACAAACATGTGATTTCTTTACTGGATTTACTGTATATCCCAGCTTTCATTCAAGAGCCCAAGATAGTGCTGCTGCTTCCTATTTTTCCCCACAGTAACCATCCAGTGGGAGAGATTGGGCTGAAAGAGAATGACTGATCCAAAGTCATGAGAAACTTCTATGGCTGAGGATGGATTAGAACTTGGGTCATCCACATCCTAATCCCAAACCTTGACCAATGCAGAGCCCTAGAAATGTTGAAGTAATTTGATATTAAAAATTAAAGAGCATCAGAGTGTAATGATGATCAAACTACAATACATTATTTCACATAAACAATATTTGTACACAGCTTTGATAGATTTTATTGAAATAATTTATAAAATAGCACTTGGATTGCTTAGACAATTCGTGGAATTCATTTTAGTTTGATTTTGCAGCCCTCGGTTGATTAGAAGACATTGAAAACAAAGCAGAAAATAGGCTAAAATTAGTTTATAAATTGCTCCTACAGCAAAAAATTCAGAAGACTGGAAATAAAGATTTAAATGTTTATGTCTCTCTTTGCTGCTATGTAGCAGTTGAATGGATTGTGCTGCCCAGATATAGCAGGCCTAATATTGTACAATGTTTCTCACACAGAAGGTATGACTGGGTCCACACTGTTAAGCCATGATTTGTTTAATCAAGATTTACTGAATAATCCACAACAGACTGAATTCATACATTAAATCATTTCAATGGCTGGTTCATACGACCCTGAATGCTACAACCCAAATTAGATTTTAAGCCTGAACCCCTAATTTGGTTTTTTTAAAATTACTTTGTCTTGGGCTTCCAGTTTTGATGTCACAGTGGAACGGACATAGGAAGACAGTGCTCTGTCTTTTGCATTCGTTTTTTCCCCGCTGGGGACCCCAGAAAGGATCGAAAGTCACCCCGTAGAGGCAACAAGCAAGGAGGGAACTCTCGTTTGATCACGGGAGGGTGGCGGCCCTTCTGTTTGATCCAAGGAAGCCCTCCAAACTGGTGGGGAAAAGACTGGCTACATTCAAGCAACTTTACAGCAATGTGGATGAAACTAGGTGAGACTCTATTCTCTCTTTAAGGCTTTAAGACCTCTTCCTGAAAAAAACTGCCCGAGGCACCCTCCCCGATGAGGGAAGGGGAATTTCTACCCCATTCTCTCAGGAAAAGAAAAGCGGCAAATTAATTACTTGAGAAAAACAGAGAAAATTACAAGTTTAATTTGGAATTAATAAACATTTATGCAGTGCTTTTTTTCAAAAAAAAAAAAAAGGTGCTGGAACTCACACACGTCATACAACCTGCCTTGCCTACCCTACAAGGTTCCATCCCAAAAAGGTTCCAGAACTCCATTCTGGGCGTTCTATGAGAAAAAAAGGTCTGCATTTATGGCTTTAAATTTAGGGACTAAAAGTACTTTTGAGACTTTTTTTTTAATAAAAGAGATTTGAAAACTGTACATTATATGTTGAGCTTTAAAAAGCTGGAAAATGGCGCTAATGACATCTAGTGATGAATTACGGCACTACAATTTGTCTAAAGGAAACTTGGCTTGAAACTCAGATTTAGATAAGACTTTTGCTGACCTTGGAAGCTTCCAGTTTTGAAGATTGCAGCTGGGAAAAGGGAAAAATATAAGAACTTTTGGGCTTCTTATTGATGTGGCAGAGACAACGAACTATTTTGAAACTGGCTTGCCTGAACTATGAATATAAATATTATCTGACTTTCAGAGCTGTGTTGTGGAACTATTTCCCTGCAGGAGAAATACACTTCATTGTTTGAGATGATGGAATATTTTGGATTACAAATCCTTGATTGATGAATACTTTTTATTATAAAGACCACCTACAAAAAATGAAATGGATGTCCCATACTCAACTTGAAATGATAAAAAACCATTTCTTACACCTGTTCCTAAAGGCTTCAGTTTGACATACTATCAAAAAAAAAATGGATGAAGATCAGAAAGAAATTCTCTCCATGATAAAATCAATACTATTGCTTTAGCTCATGATGAGACTAGAAATAACACAAAGGAGATAAAAGAACATTTTTCTAATCTAAATTTACAAACTCAGAATATGACTACAAAGAAGGAACTAGCAACCCGGAAAACTAGAGCAAATCCAAAGATGGAGGACCTAAAGGAAGAAACCAACCGACAGATTCAGACAACTGAAGAACTAGAAGATGAAGCGATATCGGAAATGGAAAAGACATCTTACCAATTAAGAACTCAGGGTACATGCAAGGAAAAGGAAGAAGAACTGATTGAATGGAAGATGGAGCTGTTAGGAGAATTGTGCGGAATTGGAGAAAGAGAGAAGTTGTTTAATGAATATCAATGGGTTCATTTTTCCAAAAATACTTTAATCAAATGTTCTTTCTTATTCCAAATAATATACACAAAACAGAGGAAAAATTACTTGATGATTGAAATGCATTGACTTGGAAAGTTAGTTGACAAAGGAAGAAAGCTAGAGTAAGACTAAAGAAAATAGAGATTTTTGATCTATTAGATGGAATATTATATTATTAACGATGTTTGAATATGGTGGAGAATAGATAATTGCTAGAAATAGAAGTATTATTATAACTAGAAAGATAAGATTTGCAACTAGAATAGTAGATTTTGGTATAAGAAGGGAAACAGGAAAACGCTAAGAAGTTTGAATAAGAGAAGCTTTTGGTCACCCAAACATAACTTATTTTGAAATTATAAACAATAGAAACATTTTGAACACTGATGGGAAATTAAAATTAAAAAAAAGCAAAAACAGGATACTGACTGAACATATGGATATTAAGTGCAAATGCAATTAAGATATGTTTTGGTTAGAAAAGCAATTTAAAACTGATGTTATTGATATTATGAGAAAAATGTAACAAATATGTTGATATTCAATTGTATATTTACAAATTACAATAAGAATTGTATTTGCCTAGTGTGGGAAACATTTGATGGTACAAATATTGGATCCAGATTGAAGAAGTTAATATATACTACTGAATTATTAATGGACCCAGACAATGCATTGTCTATTAAATACTTGATTGTAAAAATAGAAAATTTATAAAAATTTATAAAAAAAATATTTCGTTTTGGTAAATTACTTTGTCTTAGGTAGGACCCCACTCAATTAATATTGCTTTGCACTATCTATTTATGGATTTGGGTTTTACCCTTAAATTTGACAAGTCTCTTGGAGGCTTACAAATACAATGAAAAATAATAATAAAAAAATCTAGTTTGATATAGTGATTAAGGCAGGAGACAGCGAGTTCTAGTCCCACCTTAGGCAAAAACCCAACTGGGTGACTTTGGGCCAGTCACTCTCTCTCAGCCCTAGAAAGGAGGCAATGACAAACCACTCCTGAAAACTTGCCAAGAAAGCTGCAGGGACTTTAGGCAATCTCTGAGAGTCGAACATGGCTGAATGGAAGGGAAAAAAAATATTTTATCGTAAATAAAAACTACTCGATTATTCTCGCCTTGCACTATCTGTGTTGCAGATACTTATAGTATCCGCACGCTGCCCCCATCAGTCTGGGCGGTCTACAAAGAAGCATGAAACCATCAGGAATTCAAGGGAGGAAAGGCGACGCCAATTTAGTCCAAACGTATTCAATCATCCCCAACCAACGAAGGTGTGTAAGAGTCGCCCTGGAGGGGTTTCCCCTTCACCTGCCAGCACGAACTTCGCCATTAACCATGAGCCGCAGCCAAAAACCCTCTAATCTGAGGCGCTGTGGAGGGTTGCCTAGCAACTACGTAGGCGCGCACAGTCCGACGGGAAGCGAAACCGTGAGGCCTAGGCGACTGACTTATTTTGTCTACTTCAAGCAACCGTACCTCGAGGAAGGTGTCATCCCTTCGCGTCGCATGTGAATTTGCGTCACCCTGCTTCTTGGTTTGAGCGTCTGGCGCAGAGAGGCAAGTAAGTGGAACGGAGCGCTGGGAAAGTCTGGCAGGTTGGAGAAGACGCAGCTCCCTCAATCAACCAAGGAACAAGCAGGAAACCAAGAACGCGGAGGAACAAGGGGTTTGAGAGCCAGGAGGGCGGCGGCGTGGCAAAGGCGCCTTAGCCTTTTCTCGCGTGCAGGCCACGCTCCTTGGTGCAATTCTCAGCACTGGAAAAGTTGCGTGGATTTGAGAATAGTTTCAGTATATTTCTTTTCTAATAGCGGTCGACCACAGACGGCTGAGAATTCAGTGAGGAGAGAGTTGCTTCTATTGGTCCCTTATCCCCTAGTTTATATTCCTAGATTTTCATAGCCTTAACTTCTGGCTGTGAACTCCGAAGCTTAGTATTGAACAGTAGACAATTTTGTTTTGCCTTTCTTTCTCGATTATTGTTTAATACCTTGGGAAGCTTCCAGTTTTCTGAGAACCGAACCTGTTTACTTGCTATTGTAATTCTTTTTTTATTATTATTATTAAAAAGTTTTTATTTTCCATTTATTCATACAAAATACAATTAAATTCCTAACCATTGGTACCGCCTGCCCATTCCCCCCAGGCTGCGTCCACCCTCTCTAATCCTTCCCCACTTCCCTCCTCTTTCTCTCCTCCCCTCCTACTCTCTTTCCCTCCCCTTCTCCTCTAACCATCCTACTTCCTCCCTACTCCTTCCTCCCCTCTCATCCCTCTCACACACATGAATGCAGCGTAGGGGAAATGCCCAAGCGTTTACCATGACTATATTATCATTACCCACCCTCAACCCTCCCCCCCTCGCTTCCCAGAGCAGAGTACAGGGTTATTAATAAGAAAGTTAACAATAATTAAAAAAAGAAAAAAGAGGAAAAAAATCATACTTAACCTTTAACTCCTCTTAAATTAAGTCATATAAACAAGTCTCTAAACAGTTACTATAAAATTTACCCCTAAAATAAATGAAACTTTATAGTCCCATATTTTTTCTGAATATAATCTATCCATCTTCTCCATACAATAATATAACTTTCTTGTGTATGATCCTTCAAATAAGCAGAAATTTTTGCCATTTCTGCAAAGTTAGAAACTTTAAATATCCATTCTTCTAAAGTAGGCAACGAGTCCTTCTTCCAATACGAGCCTACTAATAACCTTGCTGCAGTTAATAAATTCAACATTAAAGTAGTTTCTTTGTCATTTAAATCCACAAAGATACCCAATAGGAATAATTGAGGGGTGAACTTTATCTTCCTTTTAAAAATCTTTTGAATGTTCCACCAAATCATAATCCAAAAAGCCTTTACCTTTTTACAATTCCACCAAACATGAAAATATGTCGCATCCATATTACCACATCTCCAACATTTGGGTTGTAAATTTGGATACATACAAGATAATTTTTTAGGATCTAAATGCCATCTGTAAAACATTTTATAAAAATTTTCCCTCAAATTTTGAGCTTGTGTAAATTAACATTTCTAATCCAAATTGTCTCCCATAAGTCCAATGGGATCGGATCCTGGATATTCTGAGCCCATTTAATCATACAGTCTTTAACCAATTCTGTTTCAGAGTCTAATTCTATTAAAGCATTGTAAATTCTTTTTATATGGGCCTGACTCTGATCTTTAATCTGAATAACCAGATTTCCATCTTCTAATGTTATTTCTTCTTTTTTATCTACAGTCCACCTGTCCACTATTTGTAAATATTGAAACCATGACTGTAGAATATTTTCTTGCCTTAATACATCTAGAGATTTTAAATGCCAATCCGAACCTGACCAAGTTAATAATTCTTTATACGAAATTTTATCAAAATTCATCCCCTTAGAAATCCCCTCAATTGCATGTCTAGGAATGCCCCAGATAGGTATTTTATAATTTAACCTATAATAATATTTTTTCCAAACTCGAAGTAAGGCACTCCTCAAAATATGTGATTTGAAAGCCCGGTCCACTTTCTTATTAAAATTAAATATGCATGCCAACCATACATTAAATCTCACCCTTCAAGAACAAGAATATCCTTATTTGTTAAATTAAGCCAATCACTTATCCAAGTTAAGGCGGCTGCATCATAGTATAATTTCAAGTTAGATGCTTTAAGTCCTCTTCTTTCTCGGGCATCTTGCAAAATCTTAAACTTAACCCTTGGTTTTTTCCCAGCCCAAATGAATTTATTGATACCCTTCTGCCATTCCTCCAAATTTACATCTTTTTTTAAAATAGGTATCATCTGAAACAAGAAAAGAAACTTTGGTAGAACATTTATTTTTACAGCTGAAATTCTCCCCAACAATGACAATTGCAGTTTTTTCCAGTCATTTAAATCCTTTTGCACTTTTGCCCATAGTAATTCATAATTATTTTTATACAATTTTCCATTTGACGCAGTTAAATATACTCCCAGATATTTAACCTTTTTCACCATCTGAAAACCTGTGGCTTTAACCAAACTTTCCTTGTCATTGGCTAACATATTCTTAGATAATATCTTAGTCTTATGGTTATTAACTTTAAAACCAGAAACTTTTCCATACTGTGACAATCAACCGCTCTAATCGGTTCTTCCAAAATCAAAACCAAATCATCCGCAAAAGCCCGTAATTTATACTCATTTTTTCTTATCTTTATGCCCTTGATTTCCGTTGATTCTCGAATCTGGATCAACAAAATCTCCAATGTCAAAACAAATAACAATGGAGATAATGGACATCCTTGTCTTGTCCCTTTTTCAATATTAAAAGTCTCAGTCAATCCCCCATTAACAACAATTTGAGCAGATTGTTGCCAATATATAGCTTTAAGTGCATGTAAAAAATTATCCCCAAAATTCATTTTTTCTACCAATGAAAATAAGAATTGCCAATCTAATTGATCAAAGGCTTTTTCAGCATCCAAAAATATAAAAGCCACAGGAATCTGATTGTTCTTGCTATTGTAATTCTTGTGTGGGCAAATGTACAAAATTGGAGGAGTGAATTAAAATGTATTTAAAAAAAAAAAAAAACACTCCTAAACTAGTAATCTTTTATTTTAAAATTAACTTATGAGACTTTTTTTAAAAAAAAAAACATTTAATCAAGCAAGAAAATCTCTTCATTTTCTTTGTCTACAGTAGTTTATTCAAGAAGTTTAGCAACTGAGACAAAATTGAACACTTAGAGGCCAAACTAAATTTAATATTTTGGATAGCTTTCAGAAATTGCAGTCACATTTACTTAAAGTGCAAAGCCAACCTAATTACTGTACTAAATTTAAGTGTTCAGTTTTGTCTCATTTGGGAAATTTTGGCCCAAGTTGGTTCAGTCTTGCAGTACTCAGTCCTCTCATTTTTATTTTAGATTTAGTTAGGCTATCACTTCATTTGGAAAACAGATGACTGTACTAACTGCAGCAAAAAAAAAACAAAAAACCAAAACATCTTAAACTGATTGCAGTTGATCTCATGTACTGTACTGATTAATGAATTCATTTAACAAGTTAACAGCTCTGTTCTGGTTTTCTTTTTTAGGTTCAAATACGTTTTTCTAAGTAAGATATCGTAAAGAGACAGCAAGATGAACAGGAAAGTGGAGTATTTTATAAGGTCAATAAGAAGGCTACAGGCATGTCACAATGCAGGGAGATCTTTTCCTAGAAATGAAATCAAAACAACTGCATTTGGGATTAATGGTTATAAAAGTTCTGCACAAAGTATTCAATGTCCATTGTATGTTCCTTCTTGCTGGCTTCATTCTTCTATTTCAATTAGTTCTCAAAATACTTTTCTTTATGCTGGGAGCAGTGATGCAAATAAACAGGAAATAACTAATGATCTTGGCCATAAAGAGAAGTTTAAACCTGCTCAAGTGAACTTATCAGAGGAAGCTAGAAATACCATTGAAAAAAAGGATGAATTTGACATTTCCAAGGAATTTTTCAATGACCTTCAAAAATGTGTATCTCCTTGTGATGTACTAAACCTTACTGCAAGAAGTCTAATCTTTTCAAAATATATCAGTAGCTGTTTTTCAACTATGTGGACACTTAAAAAAAATACAGTCAAGAGTCAGAACTATGATGAGACAAAGACGATGCTTGAACACCCTCAGTTTCAACAGCTCTGCCAGTGTGTGATGGATGAAGCTAAGTACATGTATAGCAATGATTTGGCACACACTCTACTTTCTGTGGTAAAATTAGGAGTTCCACAAAATACCTTGTTAGTTCAGACATTACTGAGGACTTGCCAGGTAAGCAAAACAAACAACAACAAAAAACAATCTAGACAAAATTTAAGGATGTTTTAAAATAAGGAACAGTTCTGGCTTAAACAGTTAAATTTGTTATTTAGTATGTCTCAATTTATATATTCTTTTGTCTTTAAAAAATAACCTAAGACATTTCAGTTTTATCATCTACGCGTTGAATCTACTATTAATCTATGATCATGGGCGCTCCGTCACGAGATTTTTAAGAAGAGGCTAGATAGTCACTTGTCTGAGATGGTATAGGTTCTCCTGCTTGAGCAGGGGCTGGACTAGAATACCTCCAAGGTCCTATCCTGTTCTATTCTACTCCAGTCTACTCTACTCTATTCTACTCTACTCTCTACTCTATTCTATTCTATTCGTCTGTACTCCATCTGAAAATGGAACTGAATTTAGGACTTATTTCCAAATTGATATGCATCTCTGAGCAGATGCCTCACTTAGTCAATCAGAATTGGAACTAGTTTGTACCCAGGAATTTTTCAGAAACTATCAGACCAGGAATCTAGACTAGAAAGATTATTTTTAAAGAATAAAGTCCCAGAAAAATGTTGAATTTTGGGCAGCCCTAGGTACTCTGTAGGTGGGTGAATAAGAAGATACGAAAGGTTGAAGGGAGCTTCCTTATGTTTTGATGTCTTTATGACAGCTGATAAACAGCAAAAATCGCAGAACCCTTTTACTTGGACTCAAGCAGTCATTCATTGCAGGTGCCTAAGAGACATTTTTACAGTGGAAGAGCAGCTGATTTGGTTAGCTAGCACATGTAAGCATGGGTGATAATTTAGCATGTCTGAACTACCCTGTAGTACATGAGTGAGCAAAATTGTTAATTGAAGATAATCGAGGATAACATGCTTCCTTTAGCCCAGTTTCAAAATGAGCTGTATGCACGAGATTTGGTAGACTGGAAAGAACTTTCTCTCCTATTCCTTACTTGTTTATCTCTGGCCTTACTTACTACTTCTTTCAGCCTGCCTACAATGCAACCCAAAACCCCATTCCCTATCACTGAGGGAATGGGGACCTTAACAAAAGTTGGCTTACCCTATTACAATATATTAAGCACTGGGGTTAAATTTCCTGGACTGGCTGTATATTTCTTCTGTATCTGAGACAAAGGGAAAAGAAAAAGCTATTGGGCAATCTCATTTTTAAAAATAATCTCATTGACATTAATAAGATTAAAATGAACTATTCAAAGTCATTTAAACTGATCTACAGTGTGACTATGAATCCAAATGTCCCTCTTAAGTTCTCAATACTTTATTGCTTTAAGTCAGGGGTGTCAAACTGCCGGCCTACAGGCCGGATGCATCACGCAGAAGCTGCGCCCACCCCAGCTCCGGTAAGGGGGAAAAAGTTGCGATATGTCATGACACGTCACGTGACGCGGCAAATTTGACATCCCTGCTTTAAATCATCCATGTTATTTGTAGTGAGCAATGGTTTCATTTAGCTTGAAAGAGTCAGAGAAAAAGGGAACAGAGTTCCAGAAATATCTCTCTCATCACTGTCTTCAGTAGCGTAGCCGGGTGGGAATGGTTAGCAGCAGTGAGTAACACAGTTGGGATTGCCACTTTTATTAGCTCCATGGACATTATCCCTTTCCCTGTATGGCATTTCGGCAGAGCAGCCAAATGCTGATTCTGCTCCCAGCTTTCTGGTTTATAGCTAGGAAAGAAATGAAAACTCCTTTGCGCTACCGCCATACTGCACGGAACCCTATATTGAGCAGGGCTGTGCTGTGGAACACTTGTTCTTTTTTAACATTAGAGAAACTAACTGAGAGAATGAGAATGCTCACTGTACAATTAATAAAGCACTTATAAAGGTGGTACTGTACATTGTGGCTCTTTCCCCATAACCTCATCCCGCTAGGACAAGCCCATCTTACTTGTGCTAGCAGAGAGGGCCCTACTTCAGATCCCCTTGGTCAAAGAACTCCGACTGCCAGGATCCAGAAGCAGAGCCTTCTCTGCTGCAGTGCTTGCCCTTTTACCCTCTATGATCTGCTCCTGCCCTCCTATCACTCTTCAGAAGACTTGGCGCTGCCAGTTGGCCTGGGCACCGAATGGAGGAGTTCCACGCTGGAGGTGGCTGCTGAGTTGATGGCAGAAGCCACCTCCCCTCTTGCTCTCTGCTCTCCGCCCGTCCATCTTTTTGTTATCGTATTGATATATTCTCAAGTTCTGTCATTTTTTTTTTTCAATTTTCTTTTTATTATTTTAAACTGCCTAGAATAGCCCCCTGGCAAGAGAGCAAGCAAATGAATTTAATTAATTAATTAAACAAACAAGTAAATAGGAGTAGGCTTTTAATTTGTTAATTTTTCCTCTGGCCTATGATTTTATGTTTCCATGAAAATCTTCTAAAATGACTTTCGAATCTTTCAATAGGAACGTATCAATGAATTTAATGATCAAAGTGTCTCAATTATTGCAAACACTTTGAAAGGCATGGAAAAATGCAAGAACGTGGAAGCTCTTCAACTTGGACTACAGTAAGAAAAGACTTTAATTAAGTTTGTACATTGGTACTTACCAGTTTTGGGGCACGCGAGTGGGAGAAGTTTCTTCCTAGTTAAATAGTTGTAGCTTATTCCAGATTATATCTGAACCCAAATATCTTGAGCTTAGTCTTAATTCCAGTTCAAATTATAGGTTTTAGTAAACTTTAATTAAGACTAATCATAGTTTAATATTCCGATGAAGCACTCATCAGATTTTTATTGGAATTAGGAATATTTTTCTCCTTGTGATAAGCAAGAGGAAAGGGAATTGGTGGCAGAGGTAGTACCTGAGGTTGAATTTAGTGATGCATCCAAATGTGTCCATAACTAAAAGGAACAAGAGTTTAGAACTGTGAATTTAAATTGATTAAATAGCCAATAGGATATTAGAAAATTAAATTATACAGGTTAAATATGAATTGAAACTTTGTGTAAAATTGCTTCAGAATATAAAATGGAATATAAAGGAAATGTATGCATTTATTTAGCAGCAAGCCACATTAAGCTAATGGGCAATTATTGACAAATATACATAAGATCAATTTTTACTTTCTTAGACCAAATTCAACATACCATGATTCTGACTAAGATATAAATGAAGAATTTAACAGGATACTTTTCAGTTTATATTATATTAATCTCTGGTGTAGTTCCTGAGAAATTTTAGTGTCCATATCCAGGCTATCCACTGTTATTTGTTTCTGGATATTTGTTTATCCCATTTTTAATTTTTTTCAATAATAAAGGCATCTTATAATATTAGAGAGCATATCTATATCTGTCTGTCTATTATCTATTGCATACCACTAACATCAGAATTGAAATTGTCATAAAAATGAATGAATAATTAAAGGTTTGGTGGAAAAGCTGTATTTTTAATCTTCCTAAGTATTGGCTGAGTGGAGATCAAATACATCTCCTTAGGGTGCCCATTCCACAGCCTGGGGCCCATGCAAAAGAAGGCCTTCCTGACCTACTAGATAATAAAATTCTATTAAAATCTGATCTGAAGAGGTTTTTTTCTACTGATCAAAGAAGGCATGTTCATAGTCGGACATGTAGTTCTCAGTATAGTCTGGCACTAACTAAAGCGTTAAGCACTTGAAGGTCAATGCCAAACAACTTGAATTAGGTCAGAAAACCAACCATTAGCCAGTGCAGTTCTTTCAATATGGATCTTATGGATTATATGATCTGTGCAACATTTTGCATCAGTTGCAAATTCTGGCATTTTTTGAGGGTACATATATCTCATATATACCGGATTGCAGTATAAGTAGTTCTTCATTTATGACCACAGTTGAGACTGGAATCTCAATTGTTGAGCAAAGCTGTTGTTAAACAAGATGTCCATGTAATCATTTTGCTCAACAACTGTAATCCTGGCACTCCCGGTTGTGGTTCTTAAGTGATCACAGAGCTCATTAAGTGGACAGAATCCCAGGTAAGTGTGGGATGCCTGAGGGGGGGGGGTCTCTGGGAGGCTCTATGTAGGAGCTGAAAGTCTCTCTGGCAAAATGCAGTCAGGGTTTTCAGCTCCTAGGTCAGTGATGGCAAACCTTTTAGAGACCGAGTGCCCAAAAACTGGCCCCGCCCCTGCTCCATCTCCCTGCTCCGCCCCCCATCCCCCACCCCACCTGCCCACAAGACCACTCACTGCCTCCAGGGCCCACCAGCAGCGCTATGGCGGCCACACCCTCTGCCCGTATCCTGCAGCATCAACTGCATGATGGAGTGTGAGGGCACACTGCCTGGCTGCCATGTCCTTGGCTGCACTGCTCCATGTGGGCCACGCTCGATGGCGACTCTCCTTCAGGGGGGCTGCTGGAGAGGAGGGGGTCGTGGGGGAAGACAAGGCTGGAGCAATGGCACGTGTGCCCACAGAGAGGGCTCCGAGTGCCGCCTCTGGCACCCGTGCCATAGGTTCGCCACCACTGTCCTAGGTGGAGAGATATTCGCACACAGCCTGCACCGGGCCTCCCCAACCTCCCTTAAAGCACCTTGCACTTCTTTTCTTACCACCCTGCCTCTCCACTCAGGAGCTGAAAATCCTGTGACAGAAGGCAGCTTCCTTGGTCCCACAAGATGACATTTTTAATGGAGTGCATCACTGGCTGAATACATTGGAACAAGGAAAAAGATGGACACTGGAACTGAGTTAAGGCTTGTGCTGGATCTGATTGCACTCCTCAGCAAGGTGGTGTTTAAAAGTGCTCCTCGATCTCCAGTTGTCACAAGAGTTTAGAAGTGCCAGCTGTAGTGAGAATTTGCAACAATTAGAGCCAGTACCTCAAATGTAACTCTTCCTGAGCCAACTGGACTTAGCAATTGTTACCTGTGCCATGGTTATAACCCATGTAACTGCAGGTAGTCCTCAAATTACATTTTTTAAAAACAATTTTTGGAATCGGAACAAAGATACTTGACCTTACATCTGAAAGTACACTATTCCAGATGTGGGTGACTGCTACAGTGAAGATTTGTGTATTGGGGATTGTGATAATATATTCCTTTCCTTCTGGACCTTAACAAGGGAGGAAAGATCTTCTCAGAAAATCACCTTGTCCAGGAATGAAATATGTGAGAGATCAAAGCAATGTAAGGATGTCTCAGAATAATTATTAAAGACCCAGCACATATTTCAGGACATGTTAATGATCTGGTTTTGAGCATAAGATAGATTAGTAGTAAATTCATAGTTGATAGTGTTTCAATTCTCTTGTTAGGATGAAGGATCAATTTACATGATCTGTCCTTGGCAGCTAATAGAATCCAAGGAATTTCTAAATGCTTGTAGAGGGCTTTTTTTCTATAGTGGTTGGTAGTGTTGGTAGTTTTAGACTAGAAGTTAAAATGAGAGGGCTATTGATAGTATCTGGAATGCCAGTATCAGTTGTGAAGATCCTGGAAAGCATATTGATTTACCAAGCAGCTATAGGTGATGCAGCTAACTAATATATGATTAGGATATAGGTGATGTAAATCTTTCCATGAGTTTAACCAACTGTAGGTCAAAATACATAATCCTCTCTGCCTAATACCACCCAGCTCATGCTTTCGGATCAGCTTCAAGAGCTTCCTTGTGGATCTAACACTGGATTTTGTTTATAGTTCATTGGCAAGCAGTAAATCCTTCTGAGTGACAACTGGTTATCCTGATGTCTTCATAAAATAATTAGAGATTGTTGTTTATCCAGACCTTTAAAATACTTACTGTTTTATTTCTGTTGTTTAAAAGAATGAAGTTTTAATTTTGATTTTTTTAAAAACATTCTTGATTTTACTATAAAGTGCAATTGGCTCCTCTGAAAGGAAGATTAGAATATAAATAGTTATTTTTTTCTCCCATGCCCTCCTTTTTTGCTCAAGTAGAGCTTAATGGAAAAGTTTCAGATTTGAAAATACTTTAGCATAGCTTCCGACTTGGGAAGAATTAAGGAAACAGGTGAAGGTGGCAAAATTATTCCAGTGATTTAAATTAGATTTGAAACAGTTCATGGATTTTCCTTGGCCCAAATAATTTCAGAGGCTCAATAAAAAAAAGATTAGAAATTTAAAATATACAGACAGTATATATAACTTTGTGAAAAAGTACTTACTGCTGTTTATATTTCTTAAACTTGTGTATATCTTCGCAATTAAATATCAGAGATTCATGTGGGACAAAATACTATCAGACTGAAAACTAATACCACAGTTGGTATTTATTTCATAATGTTTAGTGACAATATTTTAAAAATCCAAAACATAAATACTTTCCCCAAAACTCTAGCAGGCATATTAACTCTATAGAACTTTCACGGAATGAAAAATGAAATCATACTTGTCTAAACCAGGCATATGACACAAAGGTAATTGAATGAAATATATGACACTGGCAACTTATCTAAGTGTGACAAACAGACAGGTTTAGGAGACGCTATGGAAATTTCCAATCCACAATTGTGTGTAATAAGTCTCCAAAATTAGCTGTACTTTTAATTTAATTTTCCTAATGCTTAAAATGTATTTCGTTTCAATTAGAAGATGTATAATGTCAGTCTGTGTGTGTGTGTGTGTACGTGCACACATACAATGATACCTGCTCCATTCGTTTATGTCCATTACATATTCTTTTTCTGAGTTTTTTTTTCTTAATAGGTTACTTTTACAAGAAAAAGTCCACAAAATATCAAACTTGTTTGTGTTGCAAACCATCATGCGCAGTATCGGGAAGGATGTACCACTGACGCTTAAGAGAAGTTTGGAGGTAAAAAATGGATACTGTTCTTTCATCTGTGTTTTCAATTATTGCATTAAGTTTGTATAAATATACATGCAGGTATCATTGCTTTTGTCATCACAGAGGAAAAATTCATTTATTTTAAGAGCTACGAATGTAAGGATCATGGAATATAGTCAAGGGCCTGATTAACTACCTATCTTTGATTATTTCTGCCTTTCCAGAAAAATCAGGTATGCAAGAGGTGTTCCAGGTCTCCAGGTATTGCTCTATCAAGAAATCTGTCTTTGTCATAGCACCTGTTCTCTAGAACAGCATTCCCACCCCGCCCCACCCCCCAAATCTGTAATGGTTCCCACACGGATAATTTTCCAGAAGTCTTTCAACACTTAGCTATTCTCTCTGGCCTTAAAACAGGGTGGTTGTTGAATCCTACAGTTTTCTTGTTTTACTTAATATTTATGGTCATCATGATCTGTTTTTCTATTTTATTTCTTACTTTTTTTGTAAGCTGCCCAGACTGGGTTTGAACTAGGTTGGCCTCTATATAAATAAATATTAAGTATTAAATCCTTACAGTTGTGGTACAACAGAAGTGATTTCTTTATTTCTGTGTTCTGTTTTTACAAGAACTTTGATAGAAGACATGTATTTTCATTTATTTGATTTATCTACAATAATTAATACATACATACATACATACATACATACATACATACATACATACATACTCCTCACATCCTGGACATAAAGTATTTCAACTTCTTCCTTCAAGACGATGCTATAGGGCATTGCACACCAGAACAATTAGACACAAGGACAGTTTTTCCCCCCATGCCGTCACTCTGCTTAAGAACTAATTCCTACAACACTGTCAAAATACTTAGTAAAGCTGTATTACTATGATACTCCTCATCTTTCCTATTACCTATCCTTATCTTCTTATGACTATAACTTTGCTGCTTGTATCTAACAAATTATATTGTGGTTTTTTGTACCCTAGTATGATTTATGTCAGGAGTGTCAAACTCAATTTTACTGAGGGCCGCATCAGCATTGCGGTTGCCCTGGGGGGGGGGGGCGGGTGGATGTGGCCAGAGTGGGTGCAGCCTACTGGGTGGGCATGGATGGAGTGGGTGTGGCCTACTGGGTGGGCATAGCCAGTTCTATATCATTCGTATCAAGGGTGCCTATGGGGGGCTGGGCAGGAGTGGGACAGATCTGAAGGTCTCTGGCAGAAGGGGGTGGGACCGGGGCAAGTGCCAAGATGGCCACCACAAATTTGTACATTGGCTCCCAGCTGGCTAGGGCCAAGGCAGCGGGGCCCATTCCCTCATTGTTTCCAGGATGGCTTTGCGGACCACATGAAACCACTTCGCGGCCACATCTGGCCCCCGGGCCTTGTGTTTGATATGTCTGATTTATGTTGTTTGCTTAGCTAGTATTCTCTGACTATCACTAAGTGTTGCATCTTATGATTTATGATGAAGTGTTGTATTTCATGATTTGTGATTAATGTATTTTCATGTTGTATATGATCATGACTATCACCATTACTTGTATGTACACTGAGAGCTTATGCATTGGAAACAAATTCCTTGTGTTTCCAACCACACTTGGCCAATAAAGAATTCTATTCTCTTCTGTTCTGTTCCTGCCCATTTCATCACAGCAACACCAGGTGGATAAATATATATAAAAACATAATACAAATAAGCATCAAATAACAGCATGAGTAGGTTTAAAGACAAACAGGCTAAAACAACATAATTATGAAATCACCATAACTGTATAGAAAGTTAGAAATGAAAAATAAGTATTCAGGTGTAAATGGCTAATTTTAAACCCCCCAAAATATGAAGTTGTTGACTACTTTTTACTTGAAATCTTCAAAGTAAAAGTAGGAGAAATATATTTGTTAACTCTCTGTGACAACAAACAATAATCTTATAATCCTTCTCTTGTAAGCCAATGATACTTCTGGCTAATTTGAAATTTATTTCAATTTAGAACAAGATGTTGAATCTGATGGGTCACTTGACTGTTCCAAACTCTTTTCACATGTTCAGGGTATTGGGTGAAATGGACTATCTCTCTGTTCCAATCCTGAATGCTTGTAGTAAGATAATAATAGGTAAGTCATGACAAATGTCTGAGATTGCTAATGTTCAAATCAGTTTATTTAATTATAACGCTTTTGAACCCAGTTTCTTTTAATTTGCCATAAGAGTTTACAGATAAGTATTTGCTTGCGAATAGCAAAACAAGAAAATAGAGAGTATATGTGGATTATGGTTGAACTGTTGAGTTCTTGGTGTTCTCTGAGCTTGATTGTTTTTCTGCAGATGTTTGCAGCATCCTGTGGTCAAGTGCCTGCAGTTGGTAACATTTTTTTTGCCAGAAACAGGGATCTACTTCTGTTTTCTGGCAAAAAAAGGTCCATTGCAGACAATGGGTTACTTAATAACCAAGGTGTTCACTTAATGACCAGCACAATTACATCTGTAATTTTGGGCTCAGTTATGGTTGAAAACCATTTATATCTGGAAATTTCCATATGGCCTATAGTTTATAAAACTAGACTTCTGCATTTATAGTGAAAGTAATAAATATTTAAGAGAATTGGCTCAAAAAGATCATTCTTAGATTACTTTAAATCAGCACCAGGGGCTTTTTGATTTTATTTAACAATAATTAATGGACATGGATAAGAAGGGTCAAACAGTTGGATGGCATGTTAATAAATTCTTCAAAAGAAAGAACTTCCACTTGACCAAATGTTGTTCTTTAGTTTTGTCAGTTATGTTGTATTTTCTGCTTCAGGATTTATCATGTCATTTCTTTTTACAAACTAAAAGCACAAATGTGTTTACCAGTGTTATCAACCAAGTGAATTTCCAATGTTAGTTTTCTTTGTATGCATTAGAAAACATTGAAGGAACTCAATTTTGGAACCTAATGAATGTTTTGAAAACTGGCAAACAATTAAGATACCAAAACAGGACACTTTATTCTGCATTAGCTGATTATGCCACATCAGTCTTCTATACATGGAAAAGAAATGAGGTGAATATGTAGGATGTCACTAGTCATATTACTGGCATTCTCAATAGTAAATTAATGGTAGCATGGAATCTTAATATTGTTTTTAATTTTATTTTAGATTCACGATATTATTTAGGATAGTTCCTGTAACTACAAATAGGAATGGTGAGAGGTGTTGCAATTGGACAATATGCTTAATCTGTTTATTCTATAATTTCACAAATATATGCTGAACTATGAATAATGTGAATAAAAGGTTTTTGTTTCATCTAAAAAGTTATCAGGAAAGTGAAAATAGATAGGAAAGAGGTAAATAAAAAATTAAGTATAATAGGATTCTTTAAATGGATGACTGGATTTCAATGTGTTGAGTGCAATATGATGTTTTTGTAGTCTAGTGATTTGGGACAGATTTAATTCTTCCATGTGTTTAGAGATACAGTGGTAATTTGCAATCCAATCTAAAAAGGTCTCCAATGCAGCCCATGATTATAAAATATAGTGACAGTGTAATAATAAGTCCATACAAAATTTCACCCTCCATTAGTGATAAAATCAGAAAAATATAATCAAATAGAAATAGATACATCAGTCACCAGATATATGGTTTGTTAAAATAATATTTATTAAGTGCTTAGTAAAAGAGAATTTAGACTGTTTAATCTGACTACTACTATTCTCCCACGTTACAGTTGAGCTTCCTGTGAGGCTGGAAGTCATTTGAAAAAGAAAAGTGGGGGAGGGGAGGGGGAGGGACATTGGTTTGGTACTATATGTTCTGAACAGCAAATGGTAGACACTATTTTTTCATTCTCCAGGAGTATTTTTCCCAGCCATTTTGCTTTAATTTGAATTCAATTTAAAGTAAACTAACAATTTATAAGTAATAATGGTTACTCTAATGCATATCATAACTTTTTTCTGTATTATGAAAAATTACAGTTTGGAAAGGCTTTGAGTAGTTAACAGTTGGGCTTTAGAGAATGCAACCAGGCTATTATTATAGCAGATTAATTTCATATTATTTCATAAAGGACCAAGGGGAGAAATTTGCCCGAGAAGCAAAGGATTGTGGAATAGAGATGCAGGAAAGCAAAAAGAAATTTGCTTCTCTTTTCAATTGTATAATCTCAGGCCCAACAACCTTTTCAACTATTTTTTTTTTTTAAAAAAAATCCCTTAATAAAATTGTCTCGATATATGCACATTATTTTAACTTCTTTTTATTTCAGGTAATTATGTTACTTTCAGCCTTTGAAAATCTTAGTATTCATCCAGTCCAACTGATGGATAAATTTCTTGAGGAAGTGATGCTTCATCCAGAGTCCTTGAACCTGAAAGATATTATAATTATTTTACGAGTCTATTCCAATTTCAATCACCTCTCCAGTGGCCAAAACCAACAGTAAGTTATTCTTTACTAAATACTCATTTCAGAAATAATTTCTGAAACATTTCTGGTCATTTGTGAATAATCTCAAATTTGCCACTAAATTAATATATAAAATTCTTTAATGGTGTGAGTATTATAACATGGGTATTCAAATTTTGCATTACTACAATCCAGTAAAGGATGTCTATGATGACACATTAACACCCCCCCCCCCGAGTAAAACAAAAAACAGAACATAAACATTTTTATTTTTATTTTCTTGTTTGATTTTAACAAATATTTGAAAGGGGAAATGAAAGGACAGAAGAGAAGAGGAAAATAGAAAACAGATTTACAAGTCGTATAAGGTTGAATAAACTCATAATAACATTAGATTTGTAATGCATATAAAATTGACTTTCATTCATTCACTCCCTGAGATTTACAGGGTGCCTCAGTGTGTTACAACTCTGGGCAACTTACAAAATACAATAAGAAATCTGACAGAATATATCATTAAAAGAGAATCCAAGGAAAGTCAAAGTTACTTAACATACCAAAACATTCACCACCCCTTCAAAGCAGGGGCTAGAGCATAGAGCACTTTGCAGCCAAATCAAATCCATAATCAGTAATTAATGGAGGCAATCGATATAATAAGAATGGTCAATCAGAATAAAAAATTGGAGTTTCTATCTAATAAAGAAAATCTGTCATAACAAATCAGGCAAAATCTAATATTATAAAAAGCCTTAAACCCCAATTTTGGACTTAGTCCTAGTGGTAGAAACAATATTTTGAATGTGAAGGGGGAGCTGCCTTGGTCTGCATAATTCCTGAATCTGGATTTCCCTTTCAGGATAGCCTTCAGAGTAGCCTCTTGTTCATCAAGATCAGGAGAAAAGAGGGAAAAGGCTCTTTCCTTGTCTGGGCTGCTCTAGGTACCCAAGTACTGTTGTTAAACTGCTGCTGCTTACAGGACATTGGTAGACTAAAGACTGGGGCAAATTTCTCCAGCACTGCCCATGAGGGAACATGTGCATCTGTCGTTCGGGAATAGTTACACAGGCATTCTTTTTATATGTCAGCGAATGTTAGCGTTTCCTGCTTGACCGTGCCTTGCCTTCTTCCTCCTCACAGCAGGAAGTAGGAACCAATCAGCAGGGTGCACGTCTCACACAATATGCAATTGGGATTCAGGAGGTGTTTGCTTTGGCCCGTCTGCAGCCCTTTGCAACCTCCACTTACCCATAAATCCCTTTGCAATGGAGGCATGCAGTGATGGCTATTGGTAGTTACGGGCAATGCTAAATCAGTCTTAAATGACTTTTGGACCTCTCTCTCACGGAGCCTTCAGGAGCCTGGCCTTTTTTTTAGTACCGGCCTTGTGCTTGTAAATCCCTTCCCCTCTGTAAATATTCTTTCTGCAGAATAAGCATTGGGCCAAGTGGTCTGCCCTTAAGGCATCATCATTCCTTCTTTGAAAATTAAATATAATGTATTTTTTAAAAGGATCGGCATCACTTGGGCTTCATACATCTTGCTCGAATATGCTGGGTTGGTTGGTTTACATTCACTACAGATTTGCCTCAGTGTATCAACGTAATAAATGTCCTATAAAAATCATGGGCAGTGCTGATGCTGTTGTGGTTTGCTTAATTACCAGGATAAAAACAGACCATAGTCAGGTGCAGCAAATTATATTCTATCTTTGAAAATGAATATTAAAAATTGAGATATTATAATGATAATTTAAAAAGCTACCATGGTACAAGTATTTTTAATTTAAAAGGTAATTACAAACACATTATAACTTGTTCTAGAAGTGGTGCTAATACTAAACAAATCAAATCTGAACATGATGGAAGAGCTATGTGTTTTATTTTGGATTGTGGAAGGAAGTTCCTATTGCAAAATAATGATATGTAAATATTTTCCTAATTATCTCATGAATATATAGCTATGAGTTGATATATAAGCTATTTGTAGATTTATTTAGCCTATTAGGAATTTATATATTTATTTACCTCCATTTTTAAAGGTTTTTTGACTCTCTGAATAGTATATTGAATAAACATCTACATGAGATTGATAATACAGATTTACTAAGAGTTGTATATTCATTCTGTCTTGGTGGATATCTTCCCCAACTTGCTCTTAATCAACTGCTTCAAGAGGAAATCCTCAGTGATCTAGTAAAATCAGGTTAGAGATTATTTTATTTTTGTTTTCTTTCTTTAATCTGTGATGATCATATCTATGTATGTAATTTTCTATGAAGACAAATTAAAACAGTCTTGATGTAGATGTCTTGGCATGTATGTATGCATGAAAGTTTGTAACATCCAGAATAATGTGTTGTGTATCTATTGTATACTTTTACAACAACAACAACTTGTTCTGTAGATAGTATAGGCTGAAGTTGATGGTGGGACTAGTCCCTCAATTTTCTTGGCAAGGGTGTCTGCTTTCCAGGACTGAGAGAGAGTGATTGGCCCAAGTTCACCCATCTGGCTTTGTCCCTAAAGCAGAACTAGAACTCATAGTCTCCCATTTTCTAGCCTGATATTTTAACTACTACAACCACTACACCAAAGTGGCTGTCTTTTAAGTTGTTTAGCATGGAAAAATAATAATAGAAGACTACAAACACTCATGAGTTTACACAAAAAAATAAATGTAAAAATGCATAAAATTTCATGATTAGTATATAATCATTACAATATACTGGTATATACTGTAAGAGGGATAGCTATATTAATTTCACGAATGTACTTTAAACAAATGGTTAAGTAGATGTTAGCATTTTATGAAGCAGTCAGTTTCCAATATGTGTTTTTTCTCTCTCTCAACAGCAACTCCCATATGAATATGGGGAGTTTAATTTTCAGCCTTTCAGCTATGCCATTGGTCAAGCAGATTTACCTCTGTTCTGTTTTGTTCTGTTTTCTGTTTTGGAAACAAAATTAAGTATGTACTACTGCAAAAAAAAATTAGAGAGGATTCCCAGCAAGTACATCTTTGTAATTATAGTCAAGATTTAGTTGTATCCAAGGTGTTGAAAACCAGTAGACGTACTTGAAAGTTATTAGGGAAGAAACTGAAGCTGGTTTCTTGTTTCCTATTTTATTTTAAAATGGCAGATAAAATTTGGACTGAGAACAAGGTTAAGTCTATAGATCAATATTTTGTTCTTTGTGTCTTTGGCATTTTTGTGAGATTATAAAAAGAATAAAACCTGACTAAAACCACTAATTAAAACATCTTTTGTATTCACATTTGGTTACGATACATTGGTGGTCTTGGAATTTCTTATTATTTTAATTAAATTAGATAATCCCCCTAACCCCAGGTTAAACCAATTTTTCAGTTGGAGAATTTTACAAATTTGGAATGAGGAATTGAAGTATTCTAATCTTCCAATGTGATGTCTTCAGGTTTTTAAAAAATTATTAAATATTTTCCTCGGGTTTTGAGGTGAGAATAATTCCCAAAATATTTTGTGTAAATGTTTCTATTGAACTTCTCGGGGATTGTTTCTAAAAGGCTATTTATATATTTTTCTATCCTAGTTGTTTCATAAATACGAAGATCTAGTAACAAATATTATGGCCATTGGCTGGAAATCCTACACATAGTCAAGAGAATGTTGACAAGGGAGATTTGTTTAAATATATTAATGTGCTGTTAATTACATCCCCAAAATTTTGAATTGATCTATTTATGAAGAACTTTGGATATATTATGCTTTGGTTGTTGTGAAAAAAAGATTATGTTCTTAGAATGACACTGGCACACCAGATTATAAAGAGCTACATGGTAAGCCATTGATTTGGTCTTTATCAACACAGTGGAAGGGACAAAGTACCGTATATGATTCTCTGTCAAACTTTAACTTAAAATTTGAGAAGCTTTAAATAGAGGAAACAATATGTTTCTTTTATTACTGCGCCCATATTTTTCTTTTTTGTCCTTTTCCCCTCTTTTTTGTACAGCACTTTTATATTTTGTTTTCTTTTGGTGTATTAAAACAATAAAAACAAAGTTAAAACATGTAAAGGGGATAAAAGACTCCTGGTAAAGGTAGTTATCAAGCTATATTCGTTTTATTTCTAGGGTGCAATGTGGGGAGAAGGTTGCAGACATCAAATTAAATTTGACCATGAGCTAATACTGATTGAGGATGCTGTTTCGAGCTTTCCCAAAGGCTTACGGAATTGAACAAATCTCCAGTATTTCATTCCAATATTTGAAAACATATGTTTTTCATTCTTAGGCAAAATATATGTCTTTATTCCAGCAGTAAAGCGTTCATTGGCTAACAGTTTTACTTTTAATTTCTTTTATATAGGAAAAAGTCTAAGTATGTTGTCTGCAATAAATGTTTGTCTAGAACTTGATGGAAATTCTTCCACAACATCAACAATTTTATCAGAGAAAGTGTCATCATTACCAAAGGAAATATTTGATTTTAGTTATCCTGAAATACAGGAAGCCCTGCTTACGCTTTTGGGAAATGAAAATTCGTTTCAATCACATGTACAACTGGCTCAAGGTTACTGCTTAGGTATGAAATGTCACAGTGTTATTATTGTCCAATATGGAGCATTTTCTTTGAAGCTTGAACAGGTGCTTTCCTATTGCTACTCAAATCATTTACTGATTTTAACATATATAAAACTCTGATATGACTAAAGCCCAGATTACTTTATTAAGGACAGTTCTTTATTTCAGAAAGTTATCCTTTAAATTAAGATATTTTTCAAATGCTACTTTTGCCCTTTCCGGTCATTTAACTTTTACTATACAAATGGTACCACTTAATGTGCAGCCTTTCACATTTTGTGAAAAATATGAAAATTGAATTGTCTTTTTAAAAATAATTTACATTTATTTATTTAAAAATAAATACATTTTAGATATTTTTATTAGAATATGTCCTTTTGTAAAGTTTTTCTTGGTTTTGCTCTTGATTTTTCCTTTGTAAAAGAAAGTCATAAACACAAAACATTAAAAAAATACCCATATGCATCTCTTTCTGATTTGCTCCTTTTTGAGGTTTGTCCTTTATTTTTTCCGAGAAAATATAATCACTCTAGAGATAAGTAGCCATATAAATCCATAACAATAAAATACATATAAACAGATATGGCTAAAGTACAGATTACTTGCCTGCTGCCCTGTAGCTATGAAGGGATTGTCTTGCTATCTCCTATTCCTCACCTCAAGGGGTGGGGACCCAGAAGAAGGCCATTTCTATGGTTACTCCATCTCCATTTAAATGCATTTTTCATTGGGAAAAACAACTAAAAGCTTGTAAGAGAACATTGGGATTAAGTGATTCACTTTCAGTCATTATTTTTGTGATGCTAGCTTTGAGCTGTTGTATAATTGCCTTGACCTAGCCCCCCCCTCACAAATATAAAATATTAAGCATAATGTTATAAAAGATAATGGAAGAAAAACTTAACACTTAATGGGGCAATCATGCTTATATGTAGATTTTAAAAGAAATTTAAAATTTCCTTTAAGAGACAATTTGTTTACAGTTTTAAAAATTTGATTTAAAGTTTTCTTGTTAATAAAAATATAATTTTATCACCCATCCTTTTTTACTGATAGTATGTATTTTGTTTCCATGCTTAACATGTGCTCATTGCTTCAAAGTGCAGAAGAATTCAGTGCTGTGTATGAAACCATATTAGTATGGAAAGATTTTGTCCAAACCCTCAGTTGTTTATAATCAGTTGTAATTTTTTTTCTCCATAACCAGAATAGTATTTCTCTTCATCGATGTTAGTAAAACAAATGTAACTTATTTGCATTTAATGTTATTGAAATACATTTTCCTTGTATTATTTTGAGAAATTCTGAGTGTATAGCAATTTATTTATAAAAATATAATGTTTGACTTTTTTTTAGATTTTGAAATTTTAATGGATACAAACCGAAAAATAGCATTGACAAGCACAGAAGCAAATCAGCTGAAAGGTGATCCCAACCTCAAAAGGTAATTTTATCTGAGTGTAGGTTTTACTTAGTTTGTTATTCAATAGGTTGAATTTCCAGGCACAATTGTTTAGATTTCATTATCTGTAGAGAAATAAAGACTTCATTTATGTGCAGACATCCAGATCTAAAGGCAAAATGTACATGTGGACACACTTCAAGAACCCATGCCATTTCCTGGGATTCAGCAGGTACCCTCTCCACCTGCTGTATGATCTCTGGAAAATAGAGGTGCATTTTATGTGTACACACAATAATTCATTGGAATGATCTATCTTTATCTTTTTAAACTGTCATTCTAAAGGCAATGGGTTTATAGCAGGGCTATAGGCATTAATCTGAAGGCTGTATCAGCCTTGTAGGACAGGCTTTGGTTACAGTTATCCAAATGAAGAGCCTTTGAAGTTTTCATCCTTATGTTGCTATATTGATATTTACAAGATTCTGCAGACTGCTATAATTAATTCTGTTATTATTGTAGGCATTTCTCTTGTTCTTGGTTACAGGATAGCAGTGCTGTGCCCACCTTCAGCTGCTTTCTCTAATCCCTCACAACACCCAAAGGGCAGGTTAGCAATGAAGATAAGACATTTAAATCAACTGGGATACCAAGTTATATTGGTAAGAAAACATGTTGTTGAAATTATTAAGGGAGAATAATATTGGAACTTGTCTTTTCCTAATGATAGAATGTCCTCACAAGCTCCAATCTTCTCTCCCCCCCCCTTTTCATTATGATTTTTGATGTAAGATTTGTGCTAATTTACTGTTAATTCTTTTCTCTTCTTTTTGTTGTTGTTGTTGTTGTCAAGGTTTCTTATAAGGAATTCCAAAAGCTGGAGAAAGAAGAGGCAGTTTTGTTCTTCAAAAGACAAATATTTTTGGCAGAAAAACATTTAGCACCTGAATAAAGTACTCAAGGTGGCTGAAATGAGTCTCTGGGAGCAAATCTAACTGAGTTCATTGAATTTTGGATTTTGAATATTTAATGATAGTAATTTCACTATTTTGTAGTTTAAGAAAAAAAACTCTGAATAAGATTCCGTAATATTCCTGTCTCTCAAATTCATATGAAAATGAAGAACATACATATGTAACTACAAATATATTTACCATACCCAGTGAATGCTAAATATTGGGTAGCAATAAACAATTTGATTGTTTTCATTCTCAGTAAGAACTTGATTGCGTAATAATTTATTGGCTTGCATGCAAATAAGTATTTTGTTCCTGTAGCTTCGTATTTATTTATCAGATGCCATTTTGAAGATCCACTGTAAAGTATAATAATCAGGGATATTTGTGTTTTTAAAATGTTTTGGGAGAAATGGTTTAGACTTGTTGGATTACTGCTTCTAACACTCCCAGCCAAGCAAACCAATGAAAAAGTTGGCTCAATTAAAGCTGAATTTGATCTTTTATGCCAGTGCCTTCATTTGTCCTACAGGTGGTGCTATATGCTTGGTCATAACTCATATTTAGGAAGACTTCTGTATTACTTTTGATTTACCTGTACAGAACTTTTGCTCCCGTTAAGAAAAGAGCTAGAGAACACATTTTTCTTCATTTCTGCTTTAATAGAACAAAACTTACCCAAAAATGTGTTTCTTGAGAAAAATTCAAAACTCTTAATTTTTCTGAGTTAGGGCTGATCATGATTACAAATAAAATAATAAAATTGTTCTAATTGTTCTAGTGAGACCAAGATAGGCATAAAAGCTAAACATACTATTTCCACATTGTTCAGATGAGTTTTTGCATTGTTAAAAATGAGTTGTGTGTCTACGTGTACCTGAATATTTTACTGAAATGAATAACAAAGCCTAGCTCAGATTCATCACTAGTGAGATGGGGGACATACTATATAACATACACACACACACACACACATACACAAACATATATACCGTGTTTTCCTGAAAATAAGACCCATTCCTTTTTTTCCCCTCCAAAAGAGGCACCAGGTTTTTTGGGGGGGAGGATCTTTTCCAATCACCTTGCAGCAGCAGTACCGACAGCCCACCCAACTGGTCCACTTCTTTTGCTGCCAAAGGAGCAGCTTCATTCTGCAGCTGAGAATAGAGCTCTGGTCTGCATTTTGCAGTCAGAGGCCTTCTAGAAAGGCCTCTGCAGCCGAGAACCAAGCTAAGGGTTGAATCCATAGCTCGGTTCTCAATTGAAGAGGCCTTCTGGAAAAGCCTCTGACTGAAATGCAGTCCGGAGTTCCATTCTCAGCTGCAGAATGAAGCTGCTCCTTCGACTGCAAAAGAAGTGGGCCAGCGAGGTAAGTATTGATCCAGGGAGGCCTGGTGATCTGACCCGACTCCTCAAACACAACAGACACACCAATAAATCTTCAGTTTTACTTTTATTCAGGAGCGCCAGCAGCTTCATCCAGCTGACTGTTAAAGTCTTTAGTTGCTTCCAAACAATGGCGCTCGCTCCCTTTTCCCCTGCAGGGGTCTCCCAAAACCCAGAGTTGATTTCAGTTTCTCACCACGCTTGCAGCAAGAGTCCTTAGGCAAGCTGGCTTTTTTCCAACGTGCACCACAGGATCCAAGGAAAACTCCAGCAAGTTTACAAACCAGAGTCAGGAATTCCAAATAGAAGTGGCTGACCGGCAGGGACACGAATAGTTGTCTGCCACACCTATTTGTCTCCGCCCCTGCCTTTTATCCACAGCTGATGGTGGGGCTCTCTTAGCAGCTGATCTCAGCTTCCACCACACCTGTGCATCAATCACTGGCTCCATGTGATCCTCCTCTCCTGAATCACTTGCCTCAAGGCATGGAGGTCTCAGCCTTTCCATCTGGGGGCTGGCGGACGGCTCAGGCTCTGCCTCTGTCCCTGACTGCGACAGTTCCATTCCTTCATCCCCATCGGAGCTTTCAGATGACCCTGACGCTGAGGCCGATGTCCATCCCTGTGCTTCCTCCTCTGAGTTGGCTGTGGAGTTTTCCGGTGGCCGAGAGGCCACAACACCTGGCTGCAATAGTAAGGTCCACTCCCTCACCCCCACCCTAGCTTGATTTTTAGGCATGTACTTTGCCCCAAAACTAGGGCTTATTTTTGGGATAGGCTTTACTTTTGGGGAATCATGGTATACACACATACATATTATACATACATACATTTATATGTTTGTGTGTGTACATATACATATACTATATATGTGTATATTGTGTGTGAGATTCTATCTTGAACTTGCAGCAATGGATTAATTAAATCTTTCCTGAAAACTCAGTATTTGGGTAAATTCCTTAATGTTTCTGCTGAAATAACAAAATTCATGTTCATATGATTTGTATAATTTATACAGGTAGCATTGAATTGGGCTTAATTTGTACTAATTATTTATCCATTTTAAGGCTAGGGTATAACCTTTACATGAATTTGGAATACTCAGTAAGTCAATCCAGACTATTTTTAAAATGGATATATTGAACAAGTTCATTATTCTCCCAAAATTCTCAAGACTGGAAAAAGAGAAAAGGCAAAATAGTTTTCCTGCAAGTACGAATGACCTCCCCCCATATATCTGGAATTTTGAGATACTAGACAGATTAGGCCTTTCTACTTTTTGTTTGGGGAAAGGGAGGGTTGGTGTAGCATGAGCAAGTAAGTATCATCCTAAAGGCTTGTGAGGGTTTGGACAGATGTGAACCTAGTCACTACCCAGACATAGACCTGCATGTATGGAAGACTTTAGCAAAATGAAGGAGCAGTATGTGACACAGATGCTTCACCACTTGTACACTTCTCACTGTAAAAGGTGGGAAATAGTTTGCTGGGTAAGATCTGGCTAATCAGGATCCCAAACATTCAGAAACATGTTCATGTTTCAAAGCTAAAATCAATATTTTGCCTCAAGTATCCGTTTATGATTTATATTGAAAATAAGTACTTTGCTTTGGTCTTTTGCTAATACTCTTAATTTTTCAATTCATGTCATTCAGTGCTTAAATCATTAGGCAGTTTTATATTGCTTGTAATTTAAAACAACTGAAACTGTAATCTTTTTAGCTTGGTTGAGAATCATATTGGGTTTCTTTTACAGATAACAGAGTGTAATCAAATTCCGCATCTGTGTAAGATTTTTATTCTGTTACAAGCAAAGCGTTGATTATAAATGGGTCAAACATTTAGCAATAAAATCGTTTAGGAGGGACTTCCAACAGATTACACAAATTATCTTGATGATCTACCATTTCTGTTGTGATGGGTTACAATCTTTGTCCATTTATTTAGAAGAAACACTGGCAATCACTAGAGCAATTAGGTATTTAGAGAGCCATTTGGTGTAGTGGGTGAGGCATCAGACTAGAAACTGGGAGATTTTGAGTTCTAGTCCCACTTTAGACACAAAGCAAGCTGGATGACTTGGGCTGGTCGCTTTCCCTCAGCCCTGGGAAGAAGGCAAGGGCAAACCTTGCCAAGAAAACTGCAGGAACTTGTCCAAACAATCTCCAAAAATTGGAAACAATTGAACAGACAAAAAAAGGGGAGGCATGGATAGGATTGTCTGAATACAGAAAGGCATAAGATAGCCTGTTCCTGTTATAAAGTGAGAAAGATTATAGTGCAGAACCCTGATAAGAAAAAGCTGTCAAGGCTGTCTGAGAGTAAAGTAGAAAACCTACTCTAAAGTAGTCTAGATGTTACAATCATGACAAATGATTTTTATGCTTACCAATTCTCCCATGTAACTTGATACTGTACCATTATATCCCTTGGGCTCAAGGAAAACCAGCCCTCCAGCAGGCAGGAAGATGAGGATTCTGTGCTTTTCCATCTCTGAGAGATATTACTTGACTCAGCTAAAGGGCATATACTGTACAGTCTAATAGCCATAGACTGATAAGGGTATATTTAGAGGAAGATGAAAACATTAAGGCTGAACCATTGTCAAGACATTGAAATCTGGATTAACAACCTGCCTCCATTTTACACTGTTACTATTAACTGGAGAAAGTACAAATCACGTCTCAAAGATGGCCTGTTTAAGCCTGAAATGTGTCATAAACCAGAAAATAGCATCTAATTTACATGTTTTCATTAACATAATTAACAGTTTGCATCACATTTGCTTGAACATCAAGGATGCTACCAATGCCAAATATGTTTCCTCCTCATAAATTTTATTATTATATGCCCTGAGGGGCCTTTAAATTTTAGATTTGTTTGTTTGTTTAATCCAGGCAATCCTTTCTCACGCCAACTGGTTGCACCAACTGAGATTTCACTCTTTTTATTAAAAATGCTCCTCTCCCTCTGAAAATTTGTCACAAAATAAAAAATCAGGTAAGTCCTTAGGATTTTCTTCCAGTTTGGGGGACATTTGATTTTTATAACTCCTCAGTAAATTAGTCTTAGACAATTACCATTTCAGATTTTGCTAGCAGAAAAAAAACCAATTATGTGGGTTAGTTCTTATAATGAAGTATGAAGGTCTCAAAGAATCCAAATGTTCCATTCGGGGATATAGTTTGACACTTTTCTTAACCTGTTTCCATATCCACATTTTCTGTTCCTAGATGCCTTTATTACCCACACCCAGATTGCTCAAGATGAACAAAGTATCAGATTTCTAGATACATTAAATGACTAAGACATAGACTGGGATGGACAGAGGAGATGCAAATTCTGAATTAATCCTAAATGGTAATGATTTGTTATGGGTATGGAAGAACTGATAGAAAATGGTGACCATTTTATTATCAAATTTAGCATACATGGATGTGGGAAATTGGTATCCCACACAATCGTACTCAAATATACACTTCTAAAAAGAGGTCATCCAGGGGTCTAGGGTCCACTATCATCAATGTGCCAAGGACACCCAATTCTACACTGCAATCCTGGGTTGCTCTGGAGGACTGTTGAAGTCTTGTCATGCTATCTGGAGGCTGTAAGGACTGGGTGGGAGAGAACAGGCTTAAATTGAATCCTCGCAAAACAGCTACCGTTGTTTGCACTTTGGGGTTTCTGTACAACCCTTCTCTCGCCTCAGGGTGAGGTTGCAGTGCCCCTGAAAGAGCAGGAGTATGACTGGAGACCCTTCCTGGTCTTATAGTGGAGGTCATAGGGGAAGGGGTCTTCACCCAGCTTCAGGCAAAGTAGCAGTGTTCCAGTGAGTTTTTGGCCCTTAAGTACATAGAGTATGTTCACAGAGGACAGATTTGTCAAGACAGTGAGCATATCTAATATTCCTTCCTCTTCCTATTTTTCACACAACAATCTTGTGAGGTGGATTGGGCTTAATTGACATTGAAGTTCCAGCATCCAGTTTGTTTTTCATAGCATAAGGAGTTTAGTACCCACAGAGTTAGGTTTATGATTTTTAGCATGCTAGATACAGGCTCTTTCACCTGTAACCCAACTCTTTGTCCTTACTAATGAGAATATAGCATATATTTTACACTCAAATATCTCTGACTCAATGCATGTGTGGCAGATCTAGTTTTAATCCAGGTAAATTCACAACTGAGAATGATGTGGACAACTGCATTAAATTTTATTATGTTTTTTTGAAAGAAAGTAAGAAAGAAATCATACAAATTATATGGAAGGAAAAAGAATAATGTATCATTACAGAAATACAGCAGCTAAACAACAAATCTGAAATATCACACTAATATATGCCAATGTATTCTTAAGAATGTTCCTCATTGCTGAGGTAAATTATTATATTGCTCTTATTTTGTACGTTATATTTTACTCTTATTACAGAATTTATGTGGACCATTCTGAGTCAGATATGATTACATAGTACATTTAAATCTGATATTTCTTTTTTTAAAAAAAGCATAAAGGTGAGCCCCTGTTCTGCATAGGAATCCCAGACAACAGATAACTCATCCAGGAAAAAAGTAGAAGAAGCTCATCACCTATCATTGGTCATTGATTCCAACTGTTTAATCTTATACATGGTTTTCTTAAACTTGTAGGTTGCAATTCATATTTATTATTACTAATATATTTTAGGCATGAATAAATATGATCAAAATAAAGCATTTATCCTATACTGTAGAGAAATGTCAGTGAATCCTCTTTATCTCATCTGTTGAACAAAAAGAGAAAAATAACTTTTTCCTTTTAATCCCAGTATTTGAAGACATTCTTTTTTAAAAAAAAAAGTGGCCCACATTTTCTTTTCTAGCCCTGAATGATATGTTAAGGGCCTAAGACAGATATTGTCAGGGGACAGTTCCAAAATGTCAGTAAAAGATAATTGGATAATTTTTCTTTACAAAAAATGTAAGTGGTTACAAAATGAATGGAAGAAGAGAAGGAAATAGACAATATTTATATGGAACCAACAGATATAAAGAAAGAAGAACTCTTTAAAGATAGTCCTCTTTAAACAATCACAATTAGGACAGGTAACTCAGTTGTTAAATGAAGCAGTCACTAAGTAAAATCACAGCTGCTTATGATCTTACTTTACTTTTCCTTTGTCTTATAGACCTGCAAAGGCTATAAATTAGAGGATTTGTTGCAAAGTTACTTTTTCATTATAATTTAAACAGGCACCAAGCAAGGCAGTTGCTAAACAAGGATTACCTGTACACAGGAACTGATGGCTCTAAGAATTTGGTCATAGAAATATATAGGCAGAAGACTGGTGACCTATAGGAATGAAAATATTAATTCCTCATGATCAAACATTTTTTCTTAGCCAGTATATTTTGAAAGATGTGGTTGTAGCATTCTTGTACTGCTGCTCTTGTCTGATGAAAAATAGTCGCAGTTTGACAATTTAGAACTCATTGATCATCCACTTTTAAAATATGTTGCATTTCTTTCTGATTGCAAGGGAAGAACTTTTTTTTTGTAAAAAAATTTTTATTTTCAATTTTACATTACATTCATAGAAAATACTTCAGATAAAGAGTAAAATAAATTTATACACATAACTTTTGGTATTGCTCACCCATTTCCCCCCAAACCGCATCGACCCTCTAACCTCTTCTCTCACTTCCCTCTTTCCCTCTTCTTCCTCACTCTCCCCCTCTCCTCCTTCTCCTCAACCTTCCTACTTACTTCTCCCCTTCCTCCTATCTTCTCACTCCGGATGCAGTCCAGGGGAAATGCCCGAGCAATTCCTCTCTCCAAATTAAAACATCAATATTATATACAATAAAACTATTTCTACTTATCTGAGCTATTTAACCTCCAACCCATCCTCCCCCCACCCCCGACTTCCCAGAGCCAAGTACAGGGTTATACAAACATATTAAACATAATCTATTTAAGTTTACTATTATACAATAACCAAAATCATACTAACCCTTAACTCTCTTCAAACTTTAACATCATAATTTTATAAACAAATCCATTACTCATAAAATAAATGAAACTTTGTAGTTCCATATTTCTTCTGAACATATTCTATCCATCTTCTCCATACAATAACATATCTCTCTTGTGAATGGTCCTTTAAATAAGCAGAAATTTTAGCCATTTCTGCTAAATTAGAAACCTTAAATACCCATTCTTCTAAAGGAGGCAGAGAATCTTTCTTCCAATATTGACCCACCAATAATCTTGCTGCTGTTATTAAATTCAACATTAATTAATAGTTTCTTTAGCATCAAAATCCACAAAAATACCCAAAAGAAATAACTGGGGAGTAAATTTAATCTTCCTTTTAAAAACCTTTTGAATGTTCCACCAGATCATAATTTAAAAAGCTTTAATATTTTTACAAGTCCCAAGGGAAGAACTTTTGAAGTACATGTGTATGCCTGTGTACTTGCTGAAGGAACAAGTCTGCCCTTTGTCATTTTAAAAACTTCAAAAAAGGAAAGAGCAAAATGCAAGGTAACAATTGCTACAGTAATTAATACAAACATGCATACACACTCCATCACTTTTGTACCAATTAATCTAGATATGATACAGAGAAATTTATACAAGTTGGGGGAAAACAGACACTGACCAAAGCCAAGATCATTTCTTTTGGGGGAATATTTCACCAATTAAAAAGCAAAAGCAATTTGAAACCTATTAATTAAAGAATGAAGGACATACATTTGGTTAGATTGACAGGGTAGCTTTCAGATCAGTAAACATCCTTCAGTTTTACTAGGTTAAATTATATGTCACTATGGTACAAGAAAAGGTGGGATGTCAAAATACCTAAGAATATTGTAATAGTGTTTGTTGTTATAAAGTCTAACTTTCTCCCTCTGCCAAAACCATGCAGAATGATGGAACACCTCCATCCCTCTTTGGGAAATTTATTAGGTAATATCAACCAACAACAGATTAACCATTACTGTTGTCTTTTTCTTCCCCATCTCCCTTTCTCTAATTAACAAGACTGAGTAGTCAGTTCAGAGATTCAATTTGAAGATATTTTAGTTGACCCTCAGAATGAAGCTGGTATTTATAATTACCCAATAATTTGATCTGAATCATTCTATTCAATGAGCCAGTATTAAACTGAATAAACTGGCTGTTTAGGTCATGAACATATATATTATATACAGCTCAGAGTCCTTGGTGCTCTCTGAACTTGGTTGTCTTTCTGCAGATATTTTATTATTCAGTTAGATCAGGGGTGTCAAACTGCTGGCCCGTGGGCTGGACGCGTCATCAGGAAACCACGCCCATCCCATTGCTGGCAATGGCGAAAAATCTTTGATACGTTGCGCGACGTCGCGAGTTTGACATGTCTGAATTAGGTAGAGAACTGAAGATGTTACCTTGTTGGGTAATGAACTGTCTACAAGAAAACAACCAAGCTCAGAGAGCATCAAAGAATCCACATACACTTTTAGCATGTGAATCACTTTAAATCAAGGGATCAAACTGAGCTAAGTTTGGATATTTTGATTCAAATCTATTCAATTCAAATCAATTTGATTCTAATTAGTTGTCAAGTCAGATAACTTTGATCCAAATTGACAGTATGAACCAGATCAGATAGGAATTGCACAAGTCCATTAATTTCACTTTCCAACCGCAGTCAATCCAACTGATATTCAGAATACATTTTCAGAGAAGATGCTGAGAGAAGTCCAAACAAGCCACAAAAGGCCCTCTGTGTTGAAGTGAGCCCTAAATTGAGATCAGACAACAGACATTCTTTGCCATTCTCGCCTTGATTAATTTCCATCCATTGTTTCTTATCTTGCATTCTTTGGAAAATAGGTTGACCCCCTCTTCTTCGTTATAGCCCCTCAAATATTAGAACACTGCAGTCATGTCGACCTTATGTAATCTTTTTCACTAGACAAGACATACCCAATTCCTGCAACCATTCTTCATATATTTTAGCCTCCAGTCCCCTTGTCTTTCGTTGCTCCTTTCTGCACTTTTTACAGAGTCTCTACATCTTTTTTATAATATGGTGACCAAAAATGGATGTAGTATCAAGGATGGTCTTACCAAGACATTATAAAGTGGTATTAACATTTCATGTGATCTTGATGCTATCCCTCTTTTAATGCAGCCTAGGATTGCATTGACTTTTTTGGCAGCTGCAACATACTGCTGGCTCTTATTTAAGTGACTGTCCACTAGGACTCCAAGATCCCTCTCACAGTTACTACTATTGAGCCAGGTTTCACCTAATCTATACCTGTACATTTTATTTTTCTTGCCTAAATGTAAAACCTGACTTTTCTTTATATCCAATTTCATTTTGCTGGATAGGGCCCAGAGAACAAGCCTATCAAGATCCATCTGGATTTTAAAACTGTCTTCTGGTCTGCAAATCTGATGAGTTCCTTTTCTATTCCTTCATCTAAATCATTTATGAAGATATTGAAGACTCCTGGGTTTAAAATGGAACCTTTTGGTACTCAACTGCTTACTTCCCTCCATATAGTATCATTAAGGACTACACATTGAGTGCAGTTTGTCAGCCAGTTACAAATCCATTTGGTGGTGATGCTGTCTATCCCACATTTTTTTTAGCTTTGCAAGTAGGTTGTGGTCTATTTTGTCGAATGCTTTACTGAAATCCAAGTATACTATGTCCTATGGCACATTTTAATGCCATGCTGTATTAAAAAAGAATATTTCAGAAATCAGTTAATGGCATTAGCTCTTGTCTGACCATTCCCCTGACTGTGGCTCCTCCTCCTTTCTCCCAAGGTCATTTTCACATACCATTGCAAACCTGCACATTTGGAGAAATCTCCTACCAGTGAGTATAGCTTGGCCTTAAAAGTGGTGAGCTCTTTTTCTTATTTGTACTTAAAGAGTGCCTGGAGGGCCACCTGTCAGGAATAATTCTGCATTCTGGACACAGCACAGAATTGCACTAAATTATTGCCATTATCTCTTCAAACTACTTGAGATGCTTCAGAAAGGTTCTGGTCTAGTTTCAGCAGAGCTATGGATCCCCTGAAGAGCTTGGGTGGATGGAGACAACTCTTCTATGTGTAGCCAAATGCAATAAGCATTCTCAATAACTGTAAACCATAAAGAGGAGGCAATCTCTAATTTCAGCATACTGTTAAAATAAAATTTTAAAAAATTATGTGCCCACATTGGTTATTATAAAAGCTTTATCAATCCATAAGTGCTGGCCATCTGGCAGCAATCTGATTCACAGGCATTTTTTTTTCCTTTCAGATAATTAAGATGTAATGTCAGTTGGGAAGGCAGAAACATTATACAGGATATTGTCTTCAGCCATTGAGGAAAGCAAACTGGAACATTTATGAACATGAAATTGATGTATTTATATTCAGGCAGTGAAACATTTATCCTGTGTCTACAAAGCTCTCTTCCCTGACACATCAGCTGTTATACAAACCCGCTCACAAAATAGGCAGAATCATTGTTGCTTAATGGAGAAGGCTGTAACCAAGTGACATTGCCCCACTTGCCATTAAAGAGTGCCAGCTATCCTTGGAACAGACGTTTTTCTGTCAATCAATTAGTAACAGCCATCTCATTTGTGAAAAGGATTGTGCAAGTGTGTTCCTTTGTTCAAACTTTCATTGACCATCAGCATTACCTAGCTAGATGATGGCTGTATAGTGATTTCTCCTGTAGCTGGACCATTCAGGTGATCACATTTGGAAGATGGACTCTCCCTTAAATGGGACGGGTGCTTTAATACTGGCAACTGACTCCAGATACTGCAGCTCCATACCTGGGCATTGTATTCCCTGAGACTGAACTCAGGGACCTTGGCTAGCAGATAGATTGACTTTTCTGTAATCTAAATTTTAACCAACTGAATGCACCAACTGTGAGAGAGTAGGATTCAATTTGCAGTGGTTGGAAGCTTACAGTTCAAAAATATTCTTCCACTGAGGTAAAATGATGTGAGCATTAGGCAGGATTGATTGATTTTTATTTGTTACAGTTGTCAAGAAATATTTATGTTATATGTGTATACTTGAAAATGCAACGCAATGAATGGGAACTGAATTCAGTACCTTTTGTTTTAAATTCTTCAAAAAATATAATAACAATAAGATAAGACTTTACAAAATAGGCACTAGAGGGGGCTAGAAGAAACTAAAAATTGCAATTAAAGGAGAAGAACAGCTAAATTATAAATACAAAATGAAACAAAATATTTTAACACTGAACATATTGAAGGATATTTGTGAACAATAAATCCAGAAGTTAATTGTAATAGGGTCTCCTCCTTAGGGATACTCATGGCCCTCTTTTCTGAATATTGCCAGACTCCAATTCTAAGCAGCGTGAAAGCTGCAGTTGATTAATCTAGAGGCACTGAATGGTTTTCAAAAAATGCAAAGGAATGGTAAATGCATCAATCACCCTGGGATGCTCTATGAGACATTCGCTTTCCAAACTATGAACAAGATTGGTGGTGATATCACCATGTTGCAATTAAAGAATGAAAAAGATGATTATTTGAAGCCTTGTTTCAACGGGCAACTTTTTTCCCTGGCTTTATGCAAATCTGCATGTTAAAATTTGATCACGCACAATGATTTTGTATCTGTGTAACCTCATATATAATTCCGCAATGTTTCAAAAATTATCTGTCTCCAAAATGGTTATTGTAAAAGGTTTATCAGTAAATAAGGGCTGGCCATCTGGCAGCAATCTGATTAGCTGCCATGTTGTTGTTGTTTTTGGATAGCAATTAAAATGCAGTGTTGGTAGGAAAAGACAATAATTATTCATCTTGATTATTTCTTTCCCAATATTTTTAATTCCAGCATGGCAAATTTATCAACCTACTTCTCTTCTGTGAACAAGATTGCTTTGTGCTGTGAGTATTTCTCAATGAGAAGCAAACCGCTTGGTCAAAACAGGTGAACTTTCTGTTGCTGCAGCTATGTATGCTGCAGCTTTTAATATTTAGTGCTAATGGGAGAAGGCTACAAAGCTCTGGATATGACAGGGGTAACTGTAATAGCCCCTTTATGGATTACTGCCTTGTTGTGGCGAAGGGGCTCGCGTAACTCAATGAAGCTATAAGCTATGCCGTGCAGGGCCACCCAAGACGGACAGGTTATAGCAGAGAGTTCTGACAAAATGTGATCCACTGGAGAAGGAATGGCAAACCACTCCAGTATCTTTGCCATGAAAACCCCATGGACAGTACTAAAAGGAAAAAAGATATGACGCTGGAAGATGAGCCCCTCAGGTTGGAAGGTGTCCAATATGCTACTGGGGAAGAGCAGAGGGCTAGTACTAGTAGCGCCAGAAAGAATGAAGTGACTGGGCCAAAGCAGAAAGGATGCTCAACTGTGGATATATCTGGTGGTGAAAGGAAAGTCCGATGCTGTAAAGATTTTTTCTCCATAGGAACCTGGAATGTAAGATCCATGAATCAAGGCAAGCTAGACGTAGTCAAAAAAGAGATGACAAGACTGAACATCGACATCTTAGGAATCAGCGAACTAAAATGGACAGGAATGGGTGAATTTAACTCAGATGACCATCAGGTATACTACTGTGGGCAAGAATCCCTCAGAAGAAATGGAGTAGCCTTCATAGTCAATAAAAGAATAGGAAAAGCAATACTGGGATACAATCCCCAAAATGACAGAATGATCTCAATTCGAATCCAAGGCAAACCATTCAATATCACAGTAGTCCAAATCTATGCCCCAACCACTGGTGCTGAAGAGGATGAAATTGACCGGTTCTATGAAGCCCTACAGCACCTTATAGAATTAACACCCAAAAATGATGTCCTTATCATCATGGGGGATTGGAATGCTAAGGTAGGAAGCCAAAAGATAACCGGAATAACAGGCAAGTTTGGCCTTGGAGTACAAAATGAAGCAGGGCACAGGCTAATAGAATTTTGTCAAGAGAATACGATGGTCATAACAAACACTCTTTTCCAACAACCCAAGAGACGGCTCTACACATGGACATCACCAGACGGTCAACATAGAAATCAGATTGACTATGTGCTCTGCAGCCAAAGATGGAGAAGCTCTATACAGTCAGTAAAAACAAGACCAGGAGCTGACTGTGGCTCAGATCATGAGCTTCTCGTTGCAAAATTTAGGCTTAAATTGAAAAAAGTAGGGAAAAGCACTAGGCCACTCAGGTATGAACTAAATCATATTCCTGATGAATATACAGTAGAGGTGACAAATAGATTTAAGGAACTGGATCTGATAGACAGAGTGCCTGAAGAACTATGGATGGAAGTTCGCAACATTGTACAAGAGGTAGCAACTAAAACCATCCCAAAGAAAAAGAAATGCAAGAAAGCAAAATGGCTGTCTGAGGAAGCTTTGCAAATAGCTGAGGAAAGAAGGGAAGCAAAGGCAAAGGAGAAAGAGAAAGATACACCCAATTGAATGCAGAATTCCAGAGAGTAGCTAGAAGAGATAAGAATGCCTTCTTAAATGAACAGTGCAAAGAAATAGAAGAAAACAACAGAATAGGGAGGACCAGAGATCTCTTCAAGAAAATTGGAGATATGAAGGGAACGTTTCATGCAAAGATGGGCATGATAAAGGACCAAAATGGCAGAGACCTAACAGAGGCAGAAGAGATTAAGAAGAGATGGCAAAACTACACAGAAGAACTATACAAGAATGAGCTTAACATCCCAGATAACCACAATGAGATGGTCATTGACCTCGAACCAGACATCCTAGAATGTGAAGTGAAATGGGCCTTAGAAAATCTGAGCAACAACAAAGCTAGTGGAGGTGACAGTATTCCAGCTGAGCTATTCAAAATCTTAAAAGACGATGCAGTAAAAGTGCTACACTCAATTTGCCAGCAAATTTGGAAAACTCAACAGTGGCCACAGGATTGGAAAAGGTCAGTTTACATTCCAATTCCAAAGAAAGGCAATGCCAAAGAATGTTCAAACTATCGCACCATTGCACTCATTTCACATGCTAGTAAAGTTATGCTTAAAATCCTACAAGCTAGACTCCAGCAGTATGTGGATCGAGAACTACCAGAAGTACAGGAAGGATTTCGAAGAGGCAGAGGAACTAGAGATCAAATTGCCAACATACGCTGGATCATGGAGAAAGCTAGGGAGTTCCAGAAAAACATCTACTTCTGCTTCATTGACTATGCAAAAGCCTTTGATTGTGTGGATCACAACAAATTGTGGCAAGTTCTTAAAGAGATGGGAGTACCAGACCATCTCATTTGTCTCTTGAGAAACCTATATGCGGGTCAAGAAGCAACAGTGAGAACCGACACGGAACCACTGATTGGTTCAAAATTGGAAAAGGAGTCCGGCAAGGCTGTATACTGTCGCCCTGCCTATTTAACTTATATGCAGAGCACATCATGAGAAAGGCAGGGCTAGATGAATCAAAAGTTGGAATTAAGATTGCCGGGAGAAATATCAACAACCTAAGATATGCAGATGATACCACTCTAATGGCAGAAAGTGAAGAGGAACTAAAGAGCCTCTTGATGCGGGTGAAGAAGGAGAGTGCAAAAGTTGGCTTGAAACTCAACATTAAGAAAACCAAAATCATGGCATCCGGCCCTCTCAATTCCTGGCAAATAGATGGGGAAGAAATGGAGGTAGTGACAGATTTTATTTTTCTGGGCTCAAAGATCACCTCAGATGGGGACTGCAGCCAAGAAATTAAAAGACGCTTGCTCCTGGGGAGGAAAGCTATGGCAAATCTAGACAGCATACTAAAAAGCAGAGACATCACCCTGCCAACAAAAGTGCGTATAGTCCAGGCCATGGTTTTCCCAGTTGCAATGTATGGCTGTGAAAGTTGGACCATAAGAAAGGCTGAGCGCCAAAGAATTGAGGCCTTTGAACTATGGTGCTGGAGAAGACTCCTGCGAGTCCCTTGGACTGCAAGGCGTTCAAACCGGTCAGTCCTAGAAGAGATCAACCCCGACTGCTCTTTAGAAGGCCAGATCCTGAAGTTGAAACTCAAGTACTTTGGCCACCTAATGAGAAGGAAGGATTCACTGGAGAAGAGCCTAATGCTGGGAAAGATTGAGGGCAATAGAAGAAGGGGACGACAGAGAATGAGATGGCTGGATGGAGTCACTGAAGCAGTAGGTGTGAATTTAAATGGACTCCAGAAGATGGTAGAGGACAGGAAGACCTGGAGGAACGTTGTCCACGGGGTCGCGATGGGTCGGACACGACTTCGCAATTAACAACAACAAAACTGTAATAGATCCATCAAGGAAAGTGGTCCTAATAATTTAATGAAACTACCCTTCACAGATGCTTCACATTGCAAATATAGAGAAAAAGACTGCTTGGTACCTTGGAAAAGTGCCTTCTATTTACAATTATGGAAGTAACATGGGAAACTAATCAATAGCATTATGAGAAGACAAGAATTTGATGACACATATTAAATTGAACATCTCTGCTAGAAGTAAGAAAGCCTGAAAACTGCAATAATAATGAACTACATATTATTCTAATTAAAGTTCTCTTGGTTCATTTGCACAAGTAAACTCAGGAACGTCATCAAAGAACAACTAAACTGATTAATCACTTAATCACAACAGAATATATATAAAGTTGCCTTACATGATGTTAGGCCATCAAGAAAGCTGCCGTATATTCTGAGTATCACAGCACTCCAAGGTCTCAAACAGAATTGCATCAGGTGACCTGAGTGCAAAAGGTTTCAAATTGAAATTCAGAATCTGTGAACGAGGAAGTATGAATAGATATGACCAAAAAAAAAGGGGGGGGGGCACTCTCAGCAGAATGAAGGGAAACTAAAGTTAAGGAAAAAAGTATATGGAAGTTACCTGGAACAAAATGAAAATTTATGCTACAAAGTATCACAGAAGTGTGCAGAGTTCAGTTAATGTAGTATAAAAAATATGCTAGTGTTAATGATGAAGAGCAAGAGACTATGGATGAGGAAAAGTGCGCCCAACTGAATGATTTCTACAAAATTAAGGATGGGAGAAAGCTACTGTATAACATGCATATAGAGAAAGTGATAGATGCAAAGAATGTAGCTAAACAAAAAAAGAAACAGCTAAATATAAAAAGAGGCACAAAAATGCAGAATACTTTTGATATACATTTTTTAAAAATGGTTTTGGAAGTGAGTGAAGGAAACTAAACAAAAGACCTCCTGTAGAGTGAATTAAATTAAAGGTGGCAACATAATTTGGGATGTAATTGAAGTGAGAGAATCCTGCATTAACCAAACACAAAAGTGTTTGATTGTGCAAGTTTTAAACAGGAAAGTGTTTAATTATGTAAGTTTCAAACATGAAACTTCAACCTTACATGATTAAATACTTTCCTGTTTAAAACATGAAACAGACCTAGAAAGTGTTCCATATCATGGTCCTGGATGCAACAGCAAGGAATAAAATTGATCATGCTATTGCCATGTATACTATGTGAAACCAAAGCATCTTGTTTGCTGAAGGAACTCCCATAGGTGGATGTATGTGCTATAACCAATTCATGCTCTCTTATTAATTTATAAATCAAGCTTAGTTATAATGTAATTTTCAGTTGTCATGATGAGTGAAGGCAACTGTTATTGCTTATACACCATTATTTATTTCTCAGTTTATTGTTTGAGCCTAACCAACTGTGGCTTATTAGCCAAGCTGCAACTTATCATAATGAAGGAATAGTGATGGGAATTTGGGGAAGTACCTCCAGTGTTTTCTCTTTGCCCCGAAGTAAAAGTATCAGATCTTACTTGGACAAAAATGGCCCCATGTCTTAAAATTGCTTAGGCTAGGAAAATATGGGACTCAAGACATTATTGAGAAAGGGATTCAGTTGGGAATATTTGAAGGCCACTTGGCAGTTTCTGATTTTTTTTTTACTCTTCCTCTTCATTCTGTGTCTCTTTTTTCTTCAGATTAGCCTTCTCTGTAGGAGAGTTATTCTCAATGCCTGGTCATTTTAAGTCTCTTTTCTGTCTTTGGATTATTTCATGATCAGAACTGTACTCAGCATTCCACATTTTAATTCTCATATGGAAATGAACATCTGCAGACAGTAGCATTGCTCTGCCAGCAAAACACTCAATCTACTGCCATGTTTCAGGATATAAAGACACCCCCCCAGCCCCCATTTAACTCACTTGTCCTTGTTAAAGATAAGTCTTTTTAAAAAATTTGTATAGTTGATATACTACTGAGAACTTCATGAGATGGTGGCTTTTATGGGAGGGACTCTTCCCCATCCTCTGCTTCCTAGCATCTCTGCTCAGCTTCAGTTACAACTAACCTTCTTTGTCACCTTCCTTTTTCAGTTGGGCTTCTTTGTGATAGGAAATGCGGAGTCATTTGGAAGAGCTTCAGTATGCCGCCTTTGTCAGCATATCATCCAGTTTGTAAGACTGAGAAAAACTTACAGAAGCTTCCTGGCACAGTACCATAATAGGGGTCACCATTACCTTTTTTCTTCAAACACTCTCCCTAATTGCTACTCCTTTCATGGAGGAGGAAGGCTGCAAATGACTATTCAGATGGAAAGAAATGGCACTTTACAATTAAGAAAACATAAACAATATCAAAAACATAAAACAAAATAACGATACAAAGAATACAAAAATTGTGCATCATTGCTGATAATCAAAATTTAACTCTGCAGCTTGTTCATTTTTCATAACATTCCCGAAAGCCATAACAATGAATTCTGGATGATGCTTACAGATTGCTTGAGAATGTCGTGATAGATGCCATCCTTTGAATAATGGGAAGCAAAGATGGCTGCTTTTCCCTGTCAGCCCTTCAAGGTAGACTAGAGGATGCGGGAGATATGAATGCTAATATTATTTTCATTATAAGGTTACAGTAACACATGTATTACTTGCAATTCAGGGTGTGTTTCCCCCCCACCTTTTATTGTCATGAGAACTAGAGACAATGAGAAGCTTTCTCAAATTATATTTCTACCCCTAACTCAGATTTCTTTTATCTGATTATTGCCTAGGTTGTGGCTCTTCCTTCCAGTCTTGTTCCTCAGAGTTGTCCATTGCATGCTTTCAACAACCAATGGGTGAGTGTGATACAGTCCTGCCTGGAAAATTCATCTGGAAGCTCTCTTTGTAAGTTTGGTACATATAGATAGGTGGGCACGGTATTTGCTCTCCTTTTTCCAGAATCTCCCAGTTGTAGCTTTGTGCCTGGACTTTTGATTCCATTCTCCTTTTCTTCCTGGATCCCACCAGATCAAATGATCTTAGAACTGCTACATCTTGCATATTGTTTGATAAACCTTCATTGATATCGCATAAATAAGGTCTTAATATATAGATTTTGGATTCAAACATCATTCTCAATCTTGTTTGAAAGAAAACTTTAGTTTGTGTTTTGAAGTTTGACTGACATGTGTCCAAAGGATATGTTAGATTAGAAGGAACATTTATTGGTTGACCTCTGCAGGAGGCAACTGCTGGCCAAAAGTAGCTAATCGCTTAACTGATAAAGCAAGACTGCTCCTATTGTCTTAATGTGATGTAAGTTTAGAATTAATAAAGAATAAGAATGCCTATTAAAATAGTGGAAGCTCCTTTTGAATAACTTATGTTTAAGGGTAATGGTTAGAATCTCTGTTTTTATGTACTGGAGTTAAAATATTTAAAATTTTGTTGTTTGGATGTATGTATAATTGTTTGATGTTCATTTAAGTTGTATGTTTTTTGTTGTTTCTAAACCCTGTATTCAGCTCTGGGAAGGAGGGGGGAGGGTGATGGGAGGTGGGAGGGGGGGAGTATTTTATTGTAAAACTTTAAAAATTTTCAATAATAAAAAAAAAAGTGGAAGCTCCCTGAAGGGCTTTTTGGGGATGGGAGTGATGAAAATAAATCAAAGATGAAATGTACAAAAAGAGGGTTAAAATAAAAGATAATACCCTTGCTATTTTTTTTTTTTCTGCATTTTGGAAATCCTCCCAAGATGAACTGATTCTTACATAAATTACCATAATTGATTTAACCATTCTTCCTATATTGAAGGGCTCCCATTTGAAAATAGTAAAGTCCATTCCCTTAGTGTCCTTTAACAGTTGCCACCTGTGTAATGTTTTGATTTATTGTAATTCTTACAGACAGTAGATGGGGCTGTATCATAATGAGAGGGACACTGCTTATGAAATGATAGTTTCCTGAGTTAAATGGATCCATAAATTGTGTGGAAAATAAAATCCTATATAAGATGCTGTCTCTGCATGTTTCTTACCAGATTTTAAGCAAATGTTGCTAGCTCATGGAAACTCTATTGGAAGCCAGCAACTATCCTCTCTAAGAGATTGTGTGTTGCTCACAAGTAAAATATACCCTGGGGAGGGAGTGGTGGTAGAGTTCACCATCTGATTCCTTAATTTAGATTCACTAGAAGTTACCTGAAGCAAGACAAAGGAAGCTAGATCTACAGTGTATTGTGGGGCATGAGCTTCATCAAGACACTTGGCAACGGAGAAGCCTTTAGAAAGAAACATGATAGAAGATTGCCCAGAATGCGCACAGAATTTTTGCTGTCACTGCATTCTGTCAATGTAGACATCGTCTCTCTGCCAGGAGAGTTCCCGGGATTTGACAGTAATGTCTTGCACATATCCTGTGTAGTAAAGATACCCCAGGGAGGAAGCAATCTTCGGACTGCCAAGTACTCAGGCAGCGTGGGTGCTTCGGCAGTGGCTTTGCAAGCAGTATAAATAGAGACTGCGTGGCAAAGGGTTAAAGCTGCAGAGTTTTCCTTATAGTCAGTGAGGACAGATACAAACTTTGTGCCATCTTTAGACTCTAATGTGTACTGACACCAGCTTCCAATAAGGTCTATCTTAAGGATCAGCCACTGGGTCAAGCATAGTTGAGAAGAAGAATGTAGTAAACGGACACAGCAGATCAGAGTATCTTGCAGCCAGAGGCTTTTTTCCCTCTTTGTGGCCTTCCTGGCAGCATCTAGACTGCCTTCACATTGACTGGGATTTCAGTTCAATGGGTCATGATTGACCAACTTCCCAAATTTGTGCTGCCAGAAGCATTGAACTTAAATCCTCAAAGATTTACCATAAGTAGTGTGACTAATAGCCATTCTGACTGGGATTTTTAGAAGTGCCATGCTCGGAGGGTACAAAGCTAATACAATCCTGGGTTGCATAAGCAGAGGCATAGAAGCAAGATCACGTGAAATATTAATACTGCTTTATAAAACCTTAGTAAGACCACACCTGGAATACTACAACCAGTTTTGGTCACCATACTACAAAAAAGATATTGAAACCTTGAAAAAAAAATCAGAGAAAAGCAATTAAGATGATCAAAAGCTTGGAGACTAAAACATATGAAGAACAGTTGCAGAATTTGGGTTTGACTAGTCTAAAGAAAAGAAGAAATAGGGGTAACATGATAGCAGTATTCCAGTATTTGAGAGGCTGCCACAAAGAAGAGGGGGTCAAGTAATTCTCCAAGGTACCAGAGGGCAAGACAAGAAACAATGGTTGGAAACTAATCAAAGAGAGAAGCAACCTGGACTTCCTGTGGCGCTGTGCAGTGCCGATGGCAGCTACTGTGTAGCTGTCCATCTGAGATAGTGTAAAAACTGCGGAGACAGCTGACATCAGCTGTCCCGCGGTTTGAAACTTCTTTCCCGGTCAAAGGGAAAGAGGTGAGTTTTTTTTTCCTTGGATAGTGGTAGAGCCTCCAACCTGAGAGATTTTGGGGGGGGGGTTGAAGGGTGAGCTCCCATAGAGTCCGAGGCATTCTCCACTTCTCAGATGTCTTTGTCCCTTTTTGTTTTGGGACAAAGCAAGACGCCGCTTCCACATCCGCAATTAAAGTGAACTGGTGAGTTGATTTTGAAGCGGACAGAACTGATCAGGGGAATTTATATGTTAATTTTGAACTTTAACTCTGGAGAAGAGAAGAACAATCTTTTCCTTTTCTTTATTTTAAGGGAAAGTAAAATGGCGATGAGAGGTTTCTCTTTCTCATGCGCATGAAAGGAAAGTGAGGAAAGGACTTTCACTTTTTCATTATTTTTTTTTTTGTTATAAAGTTTTAGTAACTTTTGGGACTTTGGGTGTTTGCATGAGAAGGATATATTCTTTTTTTCTTTTTATAAATAGAGGAGGGGTTCTCTTTTCCCTCTTCTTTTTGTTTTTTTTTTCTCATCTTTTGGATTTTTTAAAAAGGAGAAAAACTTTTCAAAATGGCTTCGAAGCGTCAAGCAATCTCTGCTGTGCCTAAAGTGGCTTCTTCTCCGGCAATACTCACAGCTCAACAACCTAAACCTAGATCACCACCACCCTCTCTGCCTGTACCACCACTTACGGTAAAAGATATTCAAGATGTTATGGGTAATGTTGTGTGTCAAATTAGAGAAGAAGTGAAGGAACTTTTAGAAGAGAGAAATAAAATTATGAGGGAAGATATAGTACAGGCTCTGCAAGGACTTGCCTCTGTTGTTGAAAAGCTGGACTGTCGTCTTGAGGATGTTGCAGATAAAGTGGATTTATTGGAAGATCGTGTGGAAAGTATGGAAAAAACAGTGGAGAATTCACAGGATGAAATTGTTATGTCTCAGTATAAGAATCAGAGGCTTGAGGGAAAATATGCAAGAAAATCTGAGGGAGGTGGTGGCAAATGATATTGCTGGGATATTGGAGAGGGATCCAGAGGAGATATTGAGAGAAATAGAAAAAATATTCAGAGTCAACTCGTGGATTGCAAAGCAGAGAAATTTACCAAGAGATGGGGTGATTTACTTTGGAAAAAGATCTTTACATAATGAAATTATACAAGCATTTTACAATAAGAGATTTCAGATTGCTGCTCAGGATGTTATAATTTTAAAGGAGATTCCATCAAAAATTTTAAGAAGAAGAAAGGATTTTGCTTTTTTATCAGATGAACTTAAAAAACGACAGATGCCGTTTAGATGGGACATCCCAACTGGAATTGTGGTGAGCCATGCGGGGACCCGTTATAGACTTAATACTGTTTCAAAGGCAAGAGAGTTTTACATTTCTGTCCTGGGAGCGCGCTCATCATCATCTCTAAGGTTTAAACTATTGGATGTGAAAGAGGGAGGGCAGTTGGTTGAAGATGTTGTATCAATGAAAGCTGGAAAAGCACAGGCTGAGTTGTTACAGCAGTCTGCTGAGATGAAAGAACAGAGAATGACCCGAGCAGCTTATAGACGAAAAGAAAAGGAGCAACAGAAGAAGGAGATAAAAGAATTTACACAAGAATCTGTTTCTGAGCCTGTGGGAGGAGCAAGACCTAAGAGATCTTCGATGATTCGATCTTCGATGATTCGATCTTCGATGGCAGATCTTCAAGCAGTCTTCTCCAGGCTGGCAGCCGGAGGAGATGGCAAAGCTCCTGACCTGGAATGTTAACGGCCTCAATTCTCCACAGAAAAGGAAGACAATATTTCATTATTTGAAGCAATATAATAATGATATTGTTTGTTTGCAAGAAACTCATATTATTTTAAAGGATCAAAAATATTTGATTAATGCTCGATTGGATTCACATTTTGTATCTTCTGCTCCTGGAAAAAAAAGGGGGTGTTGTTATTTATGTTAAGAAAAGTTTGTCAGCTAAATTAATAGATTCTGATTCTCAAGGAAGATATGTTATGATTGAAGTGGGATTGTATGGTAAGAAATTGCTTATAGTGGGTTTATATGCTCCTAATCAACAACAAAAACAGTTTTATAAGTCTTTACATCAAAAATTGATTTCATTGGATTATAGATCTGTTATTTTGATGGGGGATTGGAATGGAGTGTTGGATACACATAAAGACAAGAAAGGACTTTCTACTTTCTTCAAGCAAGCTAAATTACCTAAGGCTTTTTTTTATTTGAAAGATGACTTGGAATTGAGAGACATTTGGCGGGAACGTAATATGGAAGAGAGAGATTTTATGTTTTTTTCTGATAGGCACCAATCATTTTCAAGAATTGATTTTTTTTTTTACTACTACGGACTTATATTCTAGTGTTAAAAATGTAAAAATCTTCCCAAGGACATTGACTGATCATAGTCCTGTATGGTTGGAGTTAATTGCTGAGAAGGAGGAGAGAAGATCGTGGAGGTTGAATGAAAATTTATTTAGATATGAGGTGAATGTACAGAAACTTAGAGAATATTTAAAGGAATTTTTTACTTTAAATATGTCTAAGGGAACTTCAATTGCTATGGTATGGGATGCCAGTAAGGCTTATATGCGTGGGGTTTTGATTCAAATGAATAAGGTTTATAGGCAAAAACAAATGCAAAAACGTAAGGAATTGGAGGATGAGATTAAAATAAAAGAAAAAGCATTAATTTTGAATCCTTTGGATAAGAATGTAAAGGCTTCTATAAATTTGCTTAAAACACAATTTAATATGTTAATGGCTGATCAGGTTGCAACTAATTTATGTTATATGAAACATAATACATTTTGTAATGCAAACAAGCCGGGTAGGTGTTTGGCTTATCAATTAAAGAAGAAACAGAGGTCGAGAATTATAGATAAAATAAATTATAATGGTAAAGTGGTTTTTCAGAAAGAATTGATTAAAAAATCTTTTTTAGATTTTTATACAAAATTATATATGGGTCAGAAAGTACAGAGTTCGGATATAGATAAATATTTACAAGATGCTCATTTTCCGAAATTAACAAATGATCAAAGAGATGAGTTTACACCACAATTATTTTTGTTAGGTATTATTGTAGACTGTGATGGTAAAGAGATTACCTTAATGTTAAATTTTATTATGGCGGCAAGGTTGCTGATTGGGCAATATTGGAAGAAGGATTCCTTGCCTACCATAGAAGAATGGTTTCTTAAAGTTTCTTATTTATCAGAAATGGCAAACATTTCGGCTTATCTGAAAGACCATTCACAAGAGAGAGATATCTCGGTGTGGAAAATATGGGTAAATTTTGTACAGAATAAATATGGGATCAGGAAGTATTATTTAGCTTTTGAATAATCTATAGTTTAAAATGGGTATGGTTGGATTTGTAGTTTCTATGTATTGGAGTTAAAGTACTTTAATTTTTTTGGATGTATGTATAGTGGATTGATGTTCATTTAATTTGTATGTTTTTTTTGTTTCTTTAACCTTGTATTCAGCTCTGGGAAGGAGGGGGGAGGGTTATGGGGTGGGAGGGGGGTATTTTATTGTAAAAAGTTTATAAAAATTTTAATAAAAAAAAAAGAGAGAGAGAGAAGCAACCTGGAATTAAGGAGAAACTTCCTAGCAGTGTGGATAATTATCAAGTGGCGCAGCTTGCCTTCAGAAATTGTGGGTGCTCCATCACTGCAGGTTTTTAAGAAGAGTCTAGACAGTCTCTTGTCTGAGATGGTATAGATTGTCCTGCTCGAGCGGGAGTGGGGTTGGACTAGAAGACCTTCAAGGTTCCTTCCAGCTCTATTCTATTCTATTCTATTCTTTTCTATTCTATTCTATTCTATTCTATTCTATTCTATTCTATTCTATTCTATTCTATTCTATTCTATTCTAAAGTTGGGGAAGGCCATATAGAAATGAACTCATTGAAAGGGAGTTTTACCTGTAGCACATAAAACAGTGTCTCTTGTTTGAAACCTGGGCTGTGTAGAGCTTGGAAAGAACACTTTGAATAAAGCACACACTTGCCCCTTTTCAACACTGTTTGTGAAAGTCCCCATTTCCAGAAGAGAATGTTCTTCAGTGTTGCTAGCTGTCCAAGTCACCCTGTGTGAACTGAAGAGCCATATTAATTTGTCTAATTAATAAAGTGAACCAGTTGTAGTACATCCTCATACATGCTCAATATAGATGGTCCTCGACTTACAATCTTTTGTTTAGTGACCATTCAAAGCTACAAAGGCATTGGAAAAAGTGACTTATGACCATTTTTCACACTTATGACTATTGCAGACTGTTACATGACTGTTGTGGTCATATGATCAAAATTTGGACATTTGGCAACTGGCATATTTTTATGATGGTTGCGGTGTCTTGGGGTCTTTTGTGACCTTCTGACAAGCAATGTCAAAGGTAGATTCATTTAACAACCATGTTATACTAACTTAACAACTGCAGTGATTCACATAACAACTGTGGCAAGAAAGGTCATAAAATGGGCAAAACTCACTTAACAATTGCCTTGCTTAGCAACATAAATTTTGGGCTCAATTGTGTTCCTAAGTCAAGGGCTAACTGTACAAACCTCAGTGAGCCTATTTAATGCAGAGGACTATTTAAAACCAGCTTCCTTTTCCCATGAATATTGCTAATGCCACCCTCTCCTAGGTCTTGTGTGAGTTTATTCCATGCTATTCATATTTGGAGAGGTTATTGGCTCAACCAAACTGGGAAACTCCAGCCTATGAGACTGAAGCATGAAGTCATCCTTTCTGAGAGGAAACACAAGAAACCAAAGGGAAGCTGAAATTCAAAGGTGAAGCTCCCTTTCCCTCTCCCTCTCCCCCCCCCTCAACCATTAAACTCAATATTGGAAGACAAATGCTCCTTCAGTTCTCAGTGCTTAAAATATATGGGCCTGGGCCACATAAATCTCTTCATATGCCATCCATGGGAGTCCCAGGTCCAACTTAGGTCTTCCTTCATTTCAAAGCATAATATCTTTTGATATTTTTGAACATTTTAACTCAATAATAAGCACAAAGCTTCTTCATGCAGCTGAGTCCTAGAGGTAGGTTGAAGAGAGACTTTGGGGGCAATGGTTGTGTTGGAAGAAATGGAGAACTTTGTTTGCAAAGATTTCGACTGAATTCAAGCTGTTCTGGGCCTACCTCTGACACATATTGACAATGGACTTTTTGTCAGAGCAGCTGGAAGATCATTTCCTTACTAACAATTAGCTTCTTCTAGAATCTCCTATGTATTATGACAAAATAACAGCAATGAGGGCAGGTTTAATATCACTTCAACAATGCTGGGTGATGTTATGAAGATGCTGTGAGTCACAAATGAGGGGAAATGGCCTAAGATGCTTCCTCTCAACACAGTTCTCTACCTCCCTCTGGGATACAACACAAGTTGCTGCCTGGGCAAGTGTTAGAACAATGAAATGTGTTTGCTTCCAAATTTACATTAGCACAACTATATACCAAATACTGTATTAATTGAGGTAACAAACAATTTGTACCAGGTCAATTACAGTTTCAGACCAGCAGTGGATTTAAAACTGAAGGAAAAATGTGGACTTAGTTTTGTTATATAAGGTCTGCAGAGCTTCCATGAGTTTTCCCAAAGTGGGACACTTGTCTCATTCCATCACCCAGCTCTGATATCACAGGATCTTGAAGCATGATAACCTTTTGCTTAGGCACACTCTCATAGTAACTACCCAGTGTATTCTTGTGTAAATGTACAACTAGATAAATTGCTCAACATGAATTCTAACCATTGGTGAGGGGCCCTGTAGCAATATTTGTTCCTTCCCATTAGCCTTGTGAGAGGTTAGGGAATGTTGGTTATTCTGGATTCCTTTGATGAACCCTAGAAGTCCACTTTCTCTCTCACAGCTCCTGTCCCCACTATGAGGTTCCCCTGAGATCCATATATCTCCCACCCTATTGATGTTTTGGATGGCCTTGAAGTTCTGGCTTTGGGCTAAGGTAGTTAAAGCCCCTTCTGTGTTATTTGCTGTTTTCTCAGTTTTGCCATCTTTTTGTTTCTTTGTTTTCATTGTTCTATTGTATATTGTTATTTTACAGTATTTTTACTTTGTGACAACAGAGTTGTTGAGAATCAGACAAATAAAACAAAATAAATGAAAACTCCAAGACTGGTAGTAGTTTAGGATGAATGTAGTTTTTGCATTCTCCTATTAGTCATTCGGAAAGTGTGCTGAGAATTTGTGTTCTTAGAATTTCAAAGCTGGCTTCAGACTATTTTAAAGAGGTTGAGGAGTAGAAATGGGAATGAAATAGAAATAGCCTGAATTAACAAGAGTAGAGCAGTTTTGATTGATTGATTGATTCACTCTATGCTGCTCTATGACTGCAATAAAGATTTGATTTGATTGATTTGTTTTTCCGGTAAAATAGATACATAGTTCTTTAAAAATTGGAATTAATTCTTCATTTCTATAGAAATCTCTCATTTTTTTTTCTCCCTGGGCACTTTCATATATACTGGGAAACAACCCATCTAAAGTATTCTCACCACATTCAGCAACCAGCTTTCAATTCTGAAGTCATGCAAAGCTTTCCTTCTTCCAGACTTACTCACACCTTCTCTAAATCAATAAAAGTACAGTAAACATGCTTTCTCACATTCATGTTTCTGAAAGACTTGCTAAAGGGCAAAACTCTGGGCTGCATACTATTTATTTATTTTTTATTTATCATATTTAGAGAGCAACCCTTTCCCTCACAGACCAACTCTAGATGGTGTACAGTATCACAGACATGGCATAAAACTGCTCAGCACTTCTCAGATTTTGCTCGTTATCGCCTCTCATACCTTTGGCAGAACCTGCCAAGCACTTTCTTTTAAGCATGCTTAAAACATTAATCCCCAGTATTCAGTTATGATAAGGAAGCAATAATGGTATTCTTGCAATTATCAGGCATAGATACGGTCTTCATACATACATACATACATTACATCAAAGAAGTCATACAGTTATTCCGCAAGCAAGCTAGATCTATATTTTAATATCTTTTTCATTTACTGCAGCCTTATCATTTATCACCATTCTAACATCTTTTCATCCTGTCAGGCTCAAGTAACCAGGAGTAGGAGCTTAGTTCAAAACAGTTCATTACCTGCTATCTATACACAAGAATCTGATCTACTAACAATCAAGGCAAAATGGTGCTAGATAACAGTCAGTGGAATTCAAGGGGAGGTGGATTTAGGTTTTTTGAGGTAGCAGAGTGACTCCAAACTAATTATATGCTTGACTCCTCCCTCGGGCTCAGCCTAGTTATCTCCTACATATCAGGGTTGTTTGTTGTTGTTAGAATGGGGGGGGAGAGAACACTAACATTTATTACATTTCATTTCTACAATTATATCATCAAAGCCCCTGTACAAATCTCTAAAACACTCTCTTCACTAGAGTTTCAATCAAAATCATTTCAACATTTTTCAACTTTCTCTACCTGCTTCGAGAACAAAATTTTATTTCCATTAAAATTGCTATCCATTTACTCTTTTTTAATCATAATAATTCCTGCTTTCTTTGGCTACCGCCTATCTTATTCTCTGTATAAAATTACATCTCATATTTTTTTTTTGCAACAATTGTGATGTTATATGTATTTTTTCCTCCTCGGCTACATTTTTCTGTTCATTGTTCCACCAAGCTCCCTTTTCCATGCTTTCCATTAGCTTAATTTCATATACTTTTGTGGTTTCTGTAATTCTCTTCCCTTGGTTTCAAGCACCTTTGATATCGTATTTCCTTACATGCATTCCCACATATTCTGCTAGGCAAATAATCCATCCAGTTTTCAACCAACAGAGCCAGGCATTTTTATTATTCCTGGCGCCATCTTGTTATGTTTTCTTATGTTTCATGCTGAGGAAGAATGCTGAACCCAAAAGGTGGTTCATAGCATTCTGATATTTTAATCGTAAAATATGTTTTGTAAAAGATCTTTTTTTTTTTAATCTAGCTACCTCCAATTTTCATCAGGAAAAAACCCTAGGGAATTCAGTTCAGTACTACATAAAGCTACAAATTAGAAATAGATTGATTTTTTTTGCTGTTGAATTAATTAATTAAAGGACTTCTATGGTTACCCATCTTATGTGTCACAACATTAGGTGGTTTACAAACCATAATAAACTAAAGGAAACAATAAAAGCATCCAAAAACAAATCCTAATCAATATTTACTAATCCATCAAGTAAATAAATGAGGGGTGTCCAAAATGGTTTGCACTACTACATTCTAGACGAGTCACAATTTCCAGATAGTCTCCAAGGGCAGCTCCATGTAGAATGGAGGGATAGTAATTTTAGGAGAGTGTTGTATAAGAAAGATGTAGAGGAACCATTCTTAGTACCTGTGTTTCCCCGAAAATAAGACCGGGTCTTATATTTATTTTTGGTCCAAAAGACCCATTAGGGCTTATTTTCGGGGAATGCCTTATTTTTCCATGTATGGAAGGCAGCAAGTGAATGGATGCCAAAAGTGTCTGGCCACAGTCCATTGGCCCCTTGGCTAGTGCACTCAGGGGCTGAAAAGCCCACACAATGCAGGTGAGTGGGAGCGCTGCTACTGCCGGCCTAGCCCCTGCTGAACATGCCATGTGACTGCCTGTCCACTCTGTCCCAACATCTGGTTGCTCAGGGCCACAATGGGGCAGGCCAGAGACGATGCAGAAAGTGGGTACTGCCATGAAGCAAAGCAGGTGGGGGGGATGGCAGTGGCGGCACCTGCTCTTTGCATCAGCCCTGAGCTAGCAGTTTCAGCCACTTGGCCCCCTTTGCAGCTCTGACCACATAGCCATGGGAGAGTTATATGTGTATATGAACAAAGAGCCCCCTACCTTGCTCACCATCACTTCCTACCACCAGCCTCCAGAGCTGCCGCAATTAAAAACCATACAATACAGATGGCAAACAGGGAGCAGGCAGTGTGAGGCAGCACCGCAGAACCAAAGTGACAGGTGGAGGAAGAGGAGGAGGAGGAGGAGGAGGTGGCTGCCACCAGGCAGGTGATTTGCAGGGCGGGATGGGGGTAGTGGGGACCGAAGAAAGTTCCTCCAGTGGCAGACATGGCTGAAATGCAGTGACAGCAGAGGCCTTTTGCAGTCACTCCCCCTGGCTCCAAAATGGCAGAGAGGGACCAGGTAAAGGGACCCAGTCTCCCCCACCCAGTCTCCCCCGCCCATTGTAGCATGGCAGTCCAGCTTGGAGGGGAGTGAAAGGGAAGAGGTGGGCAGGCAGCCAGATCATTGAAAGGGTGGGTAGAGGTCACTAAGCAGCCTGTGGCCTGGCTGCGGGGGCCCTGAGGTGCCCGAGTGTGGAGCGCATAGGGCGTGGGGCAACTCCACCCCCAGGCTCTTAACTGGGGCTTATTTTGTGGGTAGGGCTTATATTAGGCGCCCACTAAAAATCATGTTAGGGCTTATTTTATGGTTGGGTCTTATTTTCAGGGAAACATGGTATTTGGATTTACCTTTGGTAAATTAGGTTAAAGAAAATGAAATTTTATTTCCTCCCATTAAATTCTGGTAAGAGTTAACCTAGGTTCAAGTCTTTTTTTTCCAATTGGCTTTGATTTTCAGTATCAGTTCTCACTAGATCTTAAAACAAAGAATGCTGTGAAAGAAAGCAAGAGGCAGGATCATTTGCTGCCTTGAGATAGGAGAATATTGGAAGTGAAGACGTATGCAGGATGTCCCAAACACTGGAGTGAAGGCAGCTTGCACACTTGGAACTCAGATTTGTCAGTCCAGTTTATCTTTCGTAACTCAGGGCCTTGAAGGTGTATAACATTCTGCCACATGTTTCTACTTTTAGAGCTATCATATAGGTCTGCTAAAATCTGGAAAATATTAAATGACAGCAAAAAATTCAGTGTTTCCTAATGGTGGTCTAGCTTCTTTGATATCTCTTATCACCATTAGTACTGTAGATGAATATTATAGAGAGGTATCTGCAGGATCAGAGGTTTTCGTCAAAATGATGAAAGCATAGTGCTGCAACACAAGCTCTGCCTATTTGATATATGTGCTCAATATAACCCACATACAAAAGGCTTGGAACTTTTGTTGCAATAGCACAATGTGGTTTTGTCATTTTGTCCCCTATGAATGGCTCTGGTGCCACAGTAAGGTTAACCCTCTCAGCAAGATAGATATCTCCATATCTAGATTTACAATGCAGAAAAACAGAATGGGGAGGGCTTCCTGAACAGAGAATCGACTCTTTCGGGGACTTGATTTTCCTTATAGATCAAACTGTCATTCTGAGCCATTCCTGGAATCAGCAAAGAGCAAGAAATCTTATTTAATGTGCTCTAACTCATCCATCCCTCTTGCTAAGAAGAAGGAAGACCATCACTAATCATTCCTTCCTTCATTTATTTTCCCCCATTTCAAGCCTATCTTAGCACCTGAGCAAAAGAGAAATATTTCCTAATGGCAAGAAGAATGGTAAGGGGTTAACGGCAATTCAAAGTAGCCTGTATCAAATCTCTTTAAATCTAATTTGAGAACAATTTTTTAAGGATTGTCTGAATGCAAAAGCCACTTTAATCATATGAATCCCATGCCTTATTGAGTAGTAAGAGAATATTATTCATTTTTTGTGACCCTGAGGTTCCAAGGACATGCTGGGCTGACAGCCAAAGTAATACAACCTCAATAATGATAATCTATTCTTAAAGTTAACATGATGGCTATTTCACAAAGGCTTTGCAGATTGGAGGAAGGTTAGATCTTCCAGCCTCAGGAAGTGCTTGAGTTAGCAATTGTTTTACTGAATGAGAAATGTATTCAAGTAAAGCACATCTTAAAGAGAAAACAGCATAAAATACAGAAAAGGCATAATTTTGGGATGCCTTTCATTTGAACTAGGTTGAAAAATCACCGGTAGCATAACTTTTCCAAACAATTTGAAGCAGAATATATGGATTTCTTTTCTTTTCTTTTGTTTTTTTAAAATGCATGTAAAAATAGTCTGTGAATCTGTGGGCTGTCAAATATTAATTCAGAGTAAATCAGTAGGATTGGCTCTTTACAAGAACGGAATTCCTCAGTCCCAGCGTACAGCAACCAAAAATGTTCTCAATAGAGGCAGAAATCCAAAGTCTGTGGGTTGAGAAATATAAAATAACAATCGCTAAACTCTACCTAAAATGTCCTGCAGTAAAAAAAAGCAAAGCAAAGTGTGACACACTAGTATGGAAAAAAAAATATCAAATGAAAATTTACCAGAGTACTGTACACAAGTGGCTTGACAGTAGTGCTGCAGTCCAACCCAATGTGAATAAATAGTGTAATGCTCTGAAAGAAATTGGTTCTATTTTAAATAGTTGGATAAAAGTCTTCTAATTTGCTTTTAAATTTCTGATGAAAACAACATCCAATGCATTTCCACTGAGAGAGAGAATCCTACCAAATTAACCCTAGGAACTATACTGTACTACATTAAATTAAAAAATGCCTTTTTTCCAAATAAACAATATTGTATAGGATTGCACCACAAGTCTACTCTCTCAGACATCTTTTCAGATAATACATTCCCCTGAGTTCAGTAGAATAATTTCTGAACAGACACAACTGAGACTGTATTGCAGTCCATTTCAGTAAATATTTCTGTAGTTTACTTGTCCCAAATCTCATGTCAGTCATTTATTGGGCAATACCCACTTCCCCAGTTCAACTGTTAACAGAGTGAAGAGAAGTTTCTGACTAATGATTGTTCCATCCCGAGCACTATTTTACGGTATAAATCTTTCCATTCCCCTTTGCCATTGTCAAGAACAGAAGTAGCATTGGGTTTATTTAAGTGCCACAAACCACCATTTTAATTTTTTTTTCTTAATTCATGGCAAGACCTTAATAAATGTTGAGGAATGAACAAGGATTGGAGTTTTCATTCCCATTCTCAACTTTTAGAAGTGGGATTAAAAGAACATTTGATTAAAAAGCAGTAATATCTTCATAAACTATTTAGATGAAGGAACAGAAGGAGAACTTACCAAATTGGCAGATGACACCAAACTGGCAGGAGATAGCCAACACCCCAGAAGATAAGCTCAAGATCCAGATTGATCTTTTTTTTTTTATTGAAAATTTTTAAATTTTACAAAACAATACGGTTCCCTTCCCCAAACCCCCCCCAACCCTCCCATGCCCTCCCCCGACCTTCCCAGAGCTGAATACAGGCTTAATTAATATTTTTTCAAAAAGTCTTAAAACAAATATAAACCATAAACAAATCTAAATACATTAATTAAAGAAATTGTAAACTAGTTAACAATAATATATGTATAAAAAAAACAAAAATACAAGGAAATACGAGAAAATAGGAAGAAAGAAAAAGGAAAAAAGTCTATAAAATATCTTAAATTTTAAGTATAAGTTATTGAAAAGCTAAATAATATTTTTTTATATCCAACTTATATTGTATAAAGTCTATCCATTTTTTCCATACCAAAAAATACTTCTCTTGCGATTGGTCTTTCAAGAAAGCCGAAATCTTTGCCATTTCCGCCAAATAAGAAACTTTAAAAAACCACTCTTGCAAGGTAGGCAAAGATTCCTTCTTCCAACATTGCCCTACTAACAACCTTGCCGCTGTGATTAAATTTAACATCAATATAGTCTCTTTAGTATCACAATCAGAAACAATACCTAACAAAAACAATTGTGGGGTAAATTTTACCCTTCTTCTAAAAATTCTTTGAATATTCCACCATATCTTAATCCAAAAAGCTTTTATATTTTTACATGACCACCAGATATGATAATAAGTAGCATCCAAACATCCACATCTCCAACATTTAGGCTGTAAGTCAGGATACATACGAGACATTTTTTGTGGATCAAGGTGCCATCTATAAAACATTTTGTAAAAGTTTTCCCTTAAATTTTGGGCTTGTGTAAATTTAACATTCCTCACCCAAATAATTTCCCAAGTATCTAATAGAACCGGTTCATCAAAATTTTGTGCCCATTTAACCATACATTCTTTAACTAATTCTACTTCTGAATCCAATTCTACTAACACCCCATAAATTCTCTTAATATGGGTTCGTCTTTGATCTTTTATTTGTTTTAATAAATTCTCATCTTCTCCAAGGAAACCCACATTACGATCTATCTTCCACCTCTCCACTATTTGTCTATAATAAAACCATGAGTAAATAATATTTTCTTGTATTAAATCTTCCAAAGATTTTAATTGCCAATTTTTACCATCCCATCTAAGTAGTTGTGCATAAGAAACACTATCCATCTTGACTCCTCTCCTTATCCCTTCAATCGCATGCCCCGGTATAGCCCATAATGGAATTTTAAAATCACTTCTATAATATTTCCTCCAAACCCGAAGTAAAGAAATCCTTATAATATGAGATTTAAAGACCCTATCAACCTTTTTATTAAAAATTAAATAGGCATGCCATCCAAAAAGTAAATCCCAACCCTCTAAGAGGAGTATTTCTACATTTGTTAAATTAACCCAATCACTTATTAATGTTAAAACCACAGCATCATAATACAATTTCAAATTCGGTACCTTGAGTCCACCTCTCTCACGAATATCCTGTATAATTTTAAGTTTTACTCTTGGTTTTTTCCCTGCCCAGATAAATTTGTTAATACCTTTCTGCCACTCATTTAAATTAACCTCATTCTTTAAAATAGGCATCATTTGAAATAAAAAAAGAAACTTTGGCAAAACATTCATTTTAATTGCCGCAATTCTTCCCAAAAGAGATAATTGCAACTTCTCCCAATTTTCCAAATCTCTTTGTATATTGACCCACAGCCTTTCATAGTTATTTTTGTACAATTTTGCATTAGAAACAGATAAAATAACCCCCAGATATTTTACCTTATTGACAACCTCAAAATCTGTCAACTTAACCAAAGTCTGCTTATCCAGATTAGTCATATTTTTAGGCAATATTTTAGTCTTATTGTTATTAATTTTAAAACCCGAAACCTGTCCATACTGATGTATCAATTGTAATAACTCTATTACAGAATAAGTAGGTTGAACTAAGGTAACCACCAAGTCATCTGCGAAAGCCCTTAATTTATATTCTTTTTTATTAACTTCTATTCCTTTTATTTGCTGTGATTCTCGAATTTTAATCAACAATATTTCCAAAGTTAAAACAAACAGCAATGGTGACAATGGACAACCCTGTCTAGTCCCCTTCTCTATTGTAAACACCTCTGACAAACCCCCATTAACTATAAGTTGTGCCGTTTGCTTTTGATAAATAACACCAAGAGCTTGTAAAATTTTTTCTCCAAAATTCATTTTCTCAATTAATCTTAACATAAATTGCCAATTCAGCTGGTCAAAAGCTTTTTCAGCATCTAAAAATATCAATCCTGCAGAAACTTGATTATTTTTATCTAAATATTCTAATAAGTTAATAATTTGTCTGACATTATTCTTCATGTACCTTCCAGTTATAAAACCCGTTTGATCCATATGTATTACATGATGCAAAACCCTCATAAGCCTGTTGGCTAAAATTTTTGAAAAGATCTTGTAATCTACATTTAAGAGAGATATAGGTCTATAATTCTTTGGTAAGGTGAGATCTTGATCTTCTTTTGGAATCAAAGATATAAAAGCTCTACTCCATGACGGGGGAATCTAAGATCCAAATTGATCTTGATAGATTTGAACACTGTGCCCTATTAATAAAATGAAATTCAATGTAGAGAAAGGTAAGGTTTTATACTTAGGCAAGAAAAACCAAATGTATAGGTACAGACTATGGTAGGTGAAACTTGGCTTAATGCCAGTAACTGTGAGAGGGATCTTGATGTTCTAGTGGACAATCACTTAAATATGAGCCAGCAGCCATATTTTTTGGTGCTGCTAAAAAAGCCAATGCAATCCTATGCTGCCTCAACAGTGGGATAGAATCACAATCACGTGAAGTGTTAATACCACTCTGTAATGCCTTGCTAAGACCCCACTTGGAATACTGTATCCAAGTTTGGTCACCACAATATAAAAAAATTGTAGAGACTGTGGAAAGAATGCAGAGAAGAGCAGTAAAAATGATTAGGAGACTGGAGGTTAAAACATAGGAAGAATGGTTGCAGGAATTGGGTATGTCTAGTGTTCTGTTTTCAAGGAAGAGGCATTGAGACGAAGCACGGGTTCAAACAAGTCTTCCTTTATTCCAAACAGCAACAGAACTGGTTACAAAATGGTGCGGTTCCCTTTTATAGTCCCCTGCAAGATATCTTGCTGGCCAATCGTTGCAAGGGCTTTTTCCCGCCTTGCACATGTGCGCAAGGCTGGAAACAGCCTTTCTGGTCCCAGGCATCCACGTGGTCTGCTCGGGCCAATCGTTGCAGCCTGCATCTGCAGGCCCAGGACTAGGGGAGATATGATAGCAGTGTTCCAATTTCTGAAGGGCTGCCACAAAGAAGAGGGGGTCAATCTATTTTCCAAAGCACCATAAGGCAAGACAAAAAGCAAGGGTTGAAAATTAGCCAAGGAGAGAAGCAACCTAGAATTAAGGAGAAATTTCCCTACAGAGAGCACAATTAACCAGTGGAATGGCTTGCCTTCAGAACTTGTGGGTGCTCCATCACTGGAGGTTTTAATAAGAGATTGGAAAACCACTTATCTGGAACGGTATAGGGTCTCCTGCTTGAGCAGATGGTGGACCAGAAGTCTTCCAAAGTCTCTTCCAACTCTGTTATTCTGTTATTCTAATAATTATGAAGGCTTCCAGTTTATAGAAACATATCAATATCTCATTTTGCAGACACCATTTATTGACACATTTTATTGCCCAGTGCTGCCCTTCAATTTATGGTTTAAAACATTATATGGGATGTTTATTTTAAATGGAATTAGAACTGGATACATTTGTATAAGATTGTACTTTGCTACTTAAATTTGTCTACCCTGTCCATCCCCGAGCCTCACCTTTTTCAGGAAATGTGCCCACTCTGTCTCCTCATCCTTTCTGTCTTATGGTATGCAGAGTCATTTTTCTCCTCGGCCCGTTGTTAAAAATGTTTTTGGCAGGAAGGATGAGATTTAATGAAGGGCCTCCCCATGCTGTACATCTTTTATTGCAACTTTTGAAGAGTTTATTTTGCATCTTAACAGTGTGGAGACCAGAGAACAAAAGGGTTGTTGAAACTGCTCAAGGGCTGCAGAGCCACATTTTAAAAATAGCCAGGTTAAGAAACACACACACACACACACACACACACACACACACACACAGTTAAAAACAATTTGTGTCACCATATCCCCTGAGTATTCACATGTAGTAGATGAGTACTCTCATCTACTACATGTGAATAGCTCACATCACTGCAGGGAATGGGGTGGCCGTAGAGGGATTGGTAAAATGGCTTAGAAATGCAGAAATAAATAATGATTCCCCAAGATCATTGGAACTATGTTATAGGTAGTGAAATAACTTGGCTCTTTTAACTGTAACCTCACCTGTTAAATTCAATCAGTTTTATCTGAGGCTGTGGACAGATTGAGTGATCAATCTCTATTACCTTGGGCTACCCCTCCCTTTCATCTTCCCTCTTCATGGGGCCATTTTTCTTATTTGTAGACATTTCAGTTCATTTCCCTGAGCCACATTCAGCTTAACAACTGAACTGAAAGACTATCGCAATTGGGGAGGGGGGGGTTCTCAAACACCCAGAAGAAAGAAACTGAACCAAAAAAAGGATTGGTGGGGGCCAAAAGGAGGAAGGAATAGCAAAAAGGGTTGCACATTTTTTTAGCTATTATCATAGGCAGCTTTTTGGCTTTTTAACACTTTCCCCTGGGTGAGTCAGAGATAGGTATTCCCCCCACACATGAGAACTGGAATGAGGACACAGCAATTAGCTCAGCTGCAATCAGAGTGCTGATCACTTCCTTAGCAACGGCTGGTCTCTATGGTATCTGGAACCTCACTCTGGCAGCTCAAAACCTCTTTTACACATTGTCATGACAAAGGTCAGTCTGGAAATCGTTCTGGCTTGCTGATGGTCCATCTTTGGCTACTCTCCCACCATTTCTCCCCTCTTCCATCCATTCTCTGATACTGAGGATCTGTGGCAAATGGGCCAAAGCAGGAGGGCTGAAGAGAAGGTCATCCAAATCAAGGAGACTGCACAAGTGGTTTATGTTGCAAGAACTTGGATGATAAGCAAAGTGCTTCCTTATGCCCTGATTTGCTTTAATTGTCTTAAACATGAGGCTAATGAACATTAGTTTTCAACTCCATTGAATCTCATTATATGGTAAATATTCCTCATGCAAAATCTGCATGATGCCACTAATTGAAACTTTAAGGATGCCATTGCCAAGAAGTACAGTTCATCTCCTTTTCCTGGCTCTCCAGCAGCTTTCTCTCTTCCCAAATAGCCTATTCTCTGGTGACACATAGGCGTAAATGATGGAAAACTTAGTAGCACAAGCTGGGTCACTGTAGTGTAGGCTACTGAAAGAATCAATATACTAAACCTTCACCAGACCAAATCTACCCCACCCTCAAAGAATGAAGGCAATTTAGCCCAGCAGCTCCCATGTTTGTCCCCACAATTTGAATTTTATCTTGAGCTTAATATTTCCCACTTGAATAAACTCAGAACTGGAAAGATAGAATTCAGCATTGTGAGATGTTATCTTTGCCAAGAAAGATAAGATCTATGAGATGTAGCAGCAAGTTTTTTTTTCCAGTTTGGCCAAAATGTCTCAGGAATATATATTTTTTTCCTCATAAAATTATATGGGTTGGTTTTCTTATTTTTTTTTAAAGAAAAGATGTTTTTAGTGCTTCAGTTCCATGTGCAGGATTCTCTAAATCAGGCATGTCTAACCTATGATTTTGTTCTCCTCTTGTATTTCCCAAGAGCTGATTTAAAGCTGCATCATGGGGCCCCACAATCAAAACTACAGGGAAAAGTGAAGGGCATACATAGTGACCCACTTCTTCAGTGGGCTTCTAGAGCTTTGGGGTAGCATTTGCCAGGAGCTCTGCTTATCTCAGGCATTTCCCAATGGGAAAGATGGAAAGAGAACGAAGGCAACTCACTGCTGAGTAATCACTTCACACAAATCTTGCATCTGGATCCCGTGATTCTTCACACATGACAGCAGCCCAACATGCTTGCTAAAAACCAGTTGCCTTTGGACCAGAAAAACCCTAACCTACTAATAATATATAGCTTTAATAAGTAGGCTCCTACAGAAAATGTCACAACAGCAGCTGAGCTGTTTTGCTCAAGCAAAGGAAGGAAGCTGAATATAATTGCCTTGTCATCCAGCCAAAAGGACCTCACTGCCCAACAGAGGACAGTGGTAGTAGAAAAATCCAACCAATGATTAGAAAAAAGAAAAAAGCAGGCATGAGAAAGCATTTGGAAATTATTTAACCAGGGTTAGATCATCTCCCTAAACTTGTTAGACAAAATTAAGGAAAGTAGGGAATGAAATGACCACCTTTTATTGTCTTTAATCTAATCTAGATAGCTAGATAAAAGGCATTCTCAGTTCCTGAGTTAAGCTTGTAAAGTTTGGTAGTGCTAGAAAATCCCTGGAGGACTTTGAGATATTTTTTTTCACTCAGCAATTTAATTCTGTCCCTTCCAGCTACAACTCTCCTATCCCTCCCAGCATCATCCCATTCTCCTTTCATCTTTATTACCACTCTATTGCACAATTACAAGAGTAGAGATAATTGGCACAGATGACAGCCATGGAATGTTTTAGTCCTGAAAGGAGTTTAAATCAAATCTAACACACTGGATTGACTGATTGATTGATTGATGGAGTTGTACAGAATTTTAAGGTATCATTTAATAGGACTGAAAACTAATTATGCCTATTATTAATTATTTATCATATGGCACATTCACATCATATTTCAGTAAAAAGGAAGAAGGGTAAAATACAAAACATGGCATATAAAATCTGAAATCTTAATAAGAAGATTACAAATTTATATCTAGGTTGCAGATATAATTTTTTCCTTCATTTGTCACAGACAGGAAATCAGCGAATCTGTATTATAGGTTCTGTTTTGACACTCTGCCACTACGTTTTGGTCATAGTTATGTTTTGTTTTAGTTGATGAACATATCCCAAACAATGATGTGGGGTAATTCTCTGGAAATTGTGCCATTTAAGGATCCAAAAGAAAGAATCACATATTTGAAAGTTGTCCTCTGGTAAAGAAGTTCCATCTGCGGGGCCTTAGAAAACAAGCCCTTAAACTGAGTAAGTAGAAGTCTGCTTTCTGTGGGTCAGGCGGTCATTCTGAAAAGAGATGTTTTCAGAAAGGTTGCCATCTGATTCTCCTAAAGATATTAAATCAATCAATTCCAAACTGCATTTAAAATGGTTTTAGAAGGCTTGCCTGGGATAAAGCACTTCAGACTCCTAATGGCTAAGTAATCTTCATATAAAGATAATTACTTCCACAGAAGAAATGAGAGGCTTGAGAGGAGAATTTTGACATCAGTGCTGATCCAAAACACATTGTGACATGAGCCGAGTGGCAAATGGCATTCTCTTTCCCTGGCTCAACTTAATAACCATGACCAGGCAGCCTTCTTCATACTTAGGAAAGAGAGTCTTGTGAACACTTTACCCTCTTCCCTAGCCATAAAAAAAGAATATATATATATGAAACACAGGTCACTCCGATTGCCTGTTAACATTAGGCAGTCCTGAGATTTCAAAGCATTTTGCCAGCAATGGAGCAGTAGGGCCAAAGCACGAGAGAAGCAATGCTGGTCACTCTTTAAGAAGAGCTTTCAAAGAATATTTTTTTAAAAAAGGATGTCTTCCAATTAGTTTAAATTCCTCTAGGCCAGGTATGCAACTATCAGTAGGGAGCACATTGTGCTCCAAAATTTCTCCCTCTATGGCTTCTTCCTAACTTTTTTTCAACATTTGAAAAAGGTTGTAAGTCTTTTTCAGCTTTTCAATGTTAGGCTTTTCCAACACAAGAAAGAATGGCAGAAGGTTAGAGGACAATTTTTTGGTGTTGGATTTATCCCTCTGTGGCTGGCTCAGATTTCCAAACTGAGAAGGGAAATCTGAGACAACATATGGTTCTGTTGAGTCCCGGTGCAATGGTGGAACTATATTCTGAATCCCTTCCAAATAGCTACAGATCTGATCATGCCAGTCTTATATTACTAAAATCCTGCTGAGCATGTAGATGACCGAGTGGAGACAGAGGGATTGTAAACAATGTATGTCCAAACACAAGCTATTAGAAGTTTTATGGACAAAATCCCAGTCCCCTGTTGGGACAAGACGAGAGAGAAAAGACTGGTTGTAGATAGCTGCATTGCTCTTGTTTCAGACAGAAATGAAATGCTAAAGCAGAGAGGTGGTCTTGATGGTGAGAAACCCTTCAGGGGCAAAACAGTTTGTCCCTATCAGCTGCCAAAATGTGGCCAAAAGTCCTGGAATATTAACAATTCCAGTAATGTTCTGGACCTGAAAGGAAGAATGATTTTCTTTGGTTTGAGGAAGAAGCAGATTCATATGCCACAGCTTCTGCATTATCAAAATTGTCTTTACATAGAATATTTTGTTTGTAAAAGGACATCTGGAAAGTCTCTTAGTCACAAATAACTTTCACTGGATTATGCCATTACAATTTCAAGGAAATTGGCTGCCCCACCTCTTCCCATTGCTGAATTAATTTTGCATTAAAGGCTGATTAAGGTAGAACACTCAGTGCTATAATAGAGTTCCCGAGAGCTGCAATTGAAGGGATGCAGTATATTTTTTACAAAATCTAAATACTAATGTTTAAGCATCACACAAATTTGTTCCCAGAAGTACACAGAAGGTGAATATGGACAGTAATGCCAGAACTCACTATATTTTTCTTATTAGAGAATACCAATTCTCCATTTTCCTAATTGATTCAATAGACAATCTGAATGCTGTTTGCTGATTGCTAAGCAAACATTATTGAAGTGTCAATATTTACTTTTTTTCTTACAGCTATCATTGCTTGAAAGGCTGTAATTCACATGGGGAAATGCTGTAGCTGTTCTGTCTTTATTGGACACAACAATAGCTGGCAGACACTCTCTTTCTCTTTCTCTCTCTCCCTCCCCACCCCATTTTCTCTTTCCCTCACACATATATACATATACAGTACATATACATATACATTTCTGTGTCTTCCATCTCAGTAAGAGAAGTTACATAGAGAAGGATCAACAGACTTCCCTGTGAAAGACCTTGGATAGACACTATATACTGTAGATACTAATGTGTAAAATGCTTTTTCAGAACTGGGCAAATAAAGATGATAATTAAAACATTGGAGTAATTAACAAATTAAAAAATTGAATTTGTGCACAGCAGATACAATATGCAGCTGTGAGCCTAAGACAGAAAAAACATTTTAATATGGTGTTGACCTTGCTAACTGATGGATACTGAAGTCCAAAAGATCTAAAGAACCTGTTTATTTACCCTTGGCATAAGACCTGTCCTTTCACCTATCAAGGTGAAAGTGGTTGAGACAAAATGATATAGCAATGGCTATATATTTAGACTGCTTTGAAAAGTTATTCATATATTGTCAAAAGTACTGAGGTTTGAGCTTCTGTTTTGCAATCGTGGTGCCAGCGAATGTGTGCAGAGAGCACTCTCTCCGCTGTCTGGTTTTCCTTCGTTGGAAGACCCTGGAAAGGGCCGAAAGTCACCCTGGATGACTACCGCTGAGGAGGACCCTCGACAGATCGTGGAAGGGTGGCAGCCCTCCCGTTTGATCTGAGGCAGCTCCTTTGGACCGACAAAGAAAAGATTGGCCATTAACATGGCCGATCACTAAGTCGTTCCAGCCAAAAGCACTACCAAGCACAACGAAAGCAACATGGAGGAATTGGGTGAGACCTGACCTTATCTTTCTTGCACCCCAACTACTTTCCTGTAAAAGCCTTTGGAAATTCTTTTTTCCCCCTTCTTAATTTGGCGGCTTCTGCCTACTCTGTGAATATAAAGCTATGGAAAAAAAAGAACAACTAAACTAAATGACTAAATAATTGGACTTGTAATTTTTGGATACTTGAGGTCCCAAAAAGTTTCTATTCCTACAGAGACCTATTATCCTACCTATCTGTCAAGCTGGCAAAAAAAGAATATTTTTTTTAAACCGGATAAAAGCCTAACTTGAGTTTGGGAAAAGATTTTACATTTTACTGGGGACATCTTGTGGCGACATTTGGTACAGCAAGTGATTTTTTTCTGACTGGGAGACCTGTGAGACTAAGATTTGTCCTTGGCACGATCAAAAAAGATAAGAACTTGAAACAGCTGGGTGGTGAAAACAACTCTCTATAGTGGAGGTGGACATTTATTGACTTTTATCAAAAAGAGCATCCACAAAAGGACTATCTGTAAACACCACATAAATGGAAGAATACTAACCACAACTTAACTACAAACTTATACTTGAAAAATTCCTTGAGGCTACTGAGCTAATGAATTCCAGACTGAAAGATAAAGACGCCATCTTAAAGCTACAAAATGCAGCCCAGATTTCAAGTGATGAACTTACAATCCAAAAGGCAACAGAAGAGGAAGGAATTAACACTAAAGTGGACTTTAAAAAATACCAGCTACAACCTACTGAGAATCTTGATAATCAAACCTTGATTTTAACTAAAAAATCTGCAATTCTAACAGCAACAGAAACTGAAGAAAGCAATTCCTTTGGTACGAGAAAAACAAAGTACATAAATACTTCCAAACAAATGCCATAAGGAATGTATTACTTTCAGAGTGGGAGATAGTTAAAAAGAAAATTTATATGAAAATACCTGAGTGGCTTTCCACAATGGAAGCATTTGCATATCCAAATTTAATTAACTATGACAAACTTGTGGCCTATAAAGACATTTTAGATAAAGAAGGAAAATTTAAAGATAGGCAAGAACTTCAACAAACTGGCATTGATTTAACATGGTGGTCATACTTGCAAATTCAAACAAGATATGAAAAAAGATGTAAAAGTAATGGGATTTTACAAAGAACAGACATCATTAGATAAAATACTTTTGAAAACAGATGAAAATCTGATTAAGAAACTGTATAAATTCCTGCTAAACTGGAAGATGGAAGAAGAACAAGTGAAAGAAACAATGATAGTGTGGGCAAAGAATTTTGGTTATTCTATAGATTTAGAAGATTGGCAAAAACTATGGGACCAAAATATTAAATTTACTAAAGCAGCTGCATATAAGGAAAACTTATATGAAATGTTTTATAGATGGCACATGACACCAGTTAGATTAGAGAAAATGTTTAAAAATGTATCAGATATGTGTTGGAAATGTAAACAACAACCAGACACTTATTACCATCTCTGGTGGATATGTCCTAATGTTAAAAATTTTTGGTTTAAGATCTATATGTGGCTAGAAGAGATGATTAAAATACAGATAGAATTTAAATCAGAACTCTGTTTGTTAGGAATATTAGGTTTGGATTATGAAAAAGAGAATGAGTATTTAATATTGCATTTGCTGACAGCCGCAAGAATAATATTTGCCCAATTTTGGAAAAATGAAAATTTACCATCTGACCATAATAAGAAAAATACTTGAATGTGCAAAAATGGATAGGCTGACTTTAGAAATGAAAGAGAAAGAAGACACAATTTACTTTAAAACATGGGGAAATTTTTATTATTGGTTAGAAACATGCTAGAGTGAGAAAAGGTTATGAAATTTAAAGAGATAATTGATAATTTGTATTTATATTCCATGATTATTTGTATGAACTTGTTCTTATTTCTTCTTCTTCTTCTTCCTCTTTGTATATTTGTGATCTTAAATAATATGGTAAACTATAATTAATATGTAGTATATTATTATTATTTTAAAGTGATTATAATTAATTAATATTAAGCATTATTAAGTAGTGAAATGAATGAGATTTATTGACTAATTTGTTATTTACGTGATTATATGGAAAGTTGTTTAATAATAGAGTAATTATTAAGATTTAATATGTAAACCAGGACTGGTAGACTTGCTGAAGCGATGTTATTTTGTGGGATTAATCCCACTTTTGTGTTATCCCTTTCCCCTGGTCTAACCTTTTTGTATGTTTCCCGTTGTCTTACCCTTTTTGACCCTATCCCCTTATTATCTTTATAAAATTCAATAAAAATATTTATAAAAAAATTGAAGAAAGCAACACTAAGACAGAAGGTGCTGAAGACCCTCATACACAGCACATTGAGAACTTAGATAGCCCAGACAACCAAACAATAACTACAACATTGAATATGACTTTTTACTTAAACCAGCTGAAACCGGAGGAAGAAGAAGACCAGTCTGAACTGACAAATATACTAACCCAAACATGGAGATTTGAATTATTAGGCCAACAATCTAATGACTATGAAGGGACCAGCTTCCTTGAAAACTTGATAATTGAATGGTCTCCCTTGATTCAAATGACATGTGTAGGAATGAAGGGAGATCCACCTGAGGACTTAAAGGCACTGCTATGGAAACCTGCTTGGCACAAAAGGAAAACCAGAGTTAGACTTAAAAAAGATTTCTTTATGTGACCTTTAATGGAAGAGCCTAAAATCTCATTTAATGGGCTAAGGAGATTTTAAAAGACATTAATTGATTTAATATTTAGGATTTAGACCAGTGGTTCTCAACCTGTGGGTCGGGACCCCATTTGGGATCAAACGACCATTTCATGGGGGTCACCAAACAACGCAGTCCACCATTTTTTCCCCCTTTTCCTTAGCTGTGCTACTCCCTTTTATTCTATTGGCTTTTGAAAGCCAATAGAATAGACTCTCTTGAATAGAGTCTAATTCTATTGGTTTTCAAAAGCCAATAGGAATTGTCCAGGCTGTCTCTGCCCTGCTGAGCCTGCCAAAAGTCCCATTCTGCAAACAGTGCTGCACCAGTTGAGTAGTCCTTGACTTACAACCGGTTGAGTAGTCCTCGACTTACGACCGGTTGGGGGTCGCAGCATTAAAAAGGTTGAGAACCACTGATTTAGACCTATAAGGGAAATAAAAATTAGTTACTAGAATAATAGTTTTGAATTATAATATAGAAGCTGGATTGAGACAATAAAGGTTATTTTATTAGTAAGTGATGATATTAGAATGAGAAGTAGAATATGATTATGAAATAAAGTAAGAATTTATCTGAGTAAATAATAAGTGTATTTTAGATATGATAACTATTTTGTAATGAACTAAGGGAACCTTGGGCTATCCAAAATCTAAATACTATGCATATTAAGCTAGCTGGAATATTGTAACTGAAATTAGATAAAAGTTAAAAACTGGACATGGAGGCATATAAGTTAAAATATATTGATAAATGTTTTAACCGATTGAGTTATAACTAGCAATGTATTAATTTGAATGTGATATAATAATCAAGGGAAACAGAGAGGACATTTTTGATGATGTAACCTGACATCTGTATGAAAGAGCTTGTTATTGGACTATGGATTATCCAATCAACATGTTGCTTCCTTAACATCTGCAGCTTTGTAAAATTGGAAAATTAATAAAACTTTTTTTTAAAAAAAAAAGTATTGAGGTTTGGTCTAGTAATGACTATTAACTGTAAGTGAATACTCTATCAAAAATTTGGAAGTATTACTCTTAAAATCTTTTTTCAGGAGCCAGACAGGTAGATTTGGCCTTTTCCACAACTTTCCAATATTTGAGAGGCTGCCACAAAGAGGAGGGGATCAATTTATTTTCCAAACCACCAGAAGGCAAGACAAGAGACAATGGATGGAAACTAATCAAGGAGAGAAGCAACCTGGAATTAAGGAGAAACTTCTTAACAGCAAGGACAATTAACCAGTGGAACAGCTCGCCTTCAGAAAATGTGGGTGCTCCATCACTGAAGGTTTTTAAGAAGAGACTGGACAGTCACTTGTCTGAGATGGTATAGGGTCTCCTGCCTGAGCAGAGGACTGGACTAGAAGACCTTCAAGGTCCCTTCCAGCTCTATTCTGATTCTTTCCACCAATATCCATAACATTATAGTACATAACATGATAATATGAGGATATGCTTCCTAATATCTGCATAACTTTGCCTCATACTGTATACATATACTTTTAGATCATGATATAAGGTTTCACCTTATTACTCTTCTATACTTATTATGAACTGCTTGGAGCTTACAGAAAAGTAGCTCTAGCTCATTCTCCTATAACTCATTCTGTATAACCTAAGCTGAATAAAATAAAGGAAAAAGAGAGGAAAAAAATCAAGTCAAGAAGTAACAGATCCCTATGCAGTATTTGAAGATTTCTCTTTCCTTTTTTTCCTTTTCATAGACTAGTCAGGAAAAGAATCAACCTCCTGACAGTGAGAACCAGTGGAATGGCTTTCCTCCAGGATTGTGGGTACTCCATCACTGAAGGTTTTCAAGAGATTAGGTAGTCATTTTGTTTGGAAATAGTATGGGGTCATCTGCTTGAGCAGGGGGTTGGACTAGAAGACCTCCAAGGTCCCTTCCAACTCTGTTATTCCAAAAGTGCTTTTTTACAAGGCAACTGGAATTTCTTTTTTTTTTTTTCTTTGAAGATGTTTCGCTTCTCATCCAAGAAGCTTCTTGGATGAGAAGCAAAATGCCTTCAAAACAACAACAACAAGAAAGTCTAGTTGCCTCATGAAAAAGCACCTTTGGAATAACTATGACCTGGATGACTGAGAATTTCCATAGACTTCCAGCTCTGTTGTTGTTGTTGTTGTTGTTGTTGTTGTTGTTGTTGTTGTTGTTCTTCTTCTTCTTCTTCTTCTTCTTCTTCTTCTTATTCTTCTTCTTCTTCTTCTTCTTCTTCTTCTTCTTCTTCTTCTTCTTCTTCTTCTTCTTCTTCTTCTTCTTCTTCTTCTTCTTCTTCTTCTTCTTCTTCTTCTTCTTCTTCTTCTTCTTCTTCTTCTTCTTCTTCTTCTTCTTCTTCTTCTTCTTCTTCTTCTTCTTCTTGAGTTGTTAAGCCATGAAGGGGCTTGCCTAGAGTAGAAGTGGATTCTCCCTTGCTGGAGTCTTTCACATGGAACTGCACCTATCAGGGACAATCCCATCTTCCACATCCCAGCAAACAATTCAGGAGCTCCAGTAAAAAGGGCTCCCAATAGCACTATGCAAAGACCACCCAGTTGGAGCCCTGGAAAAAGCCTGATGTTCTTTACATGTCTTGAAAGTAATCTAATCATTATCTCATTGCCTGGATGCAGAAGATAAATAATAAATTGTAACTGATTAACAGAAGGAAAATACAAATGGTTCTAACTATTTTGTTCTGTGGCAGATAAAACATGAAAATAGACTATGTTTATTGATAGATACCAAGAATTACCAACTACTAACACAAGCTATTTATGTTTGATTGATCATATTATATTTTTTTATTTATCAAATTTATATGTAATCAGAAGTGATTCTGGGTGGTATACCATACTGAAAAATTCTGGTGAATGTTGTCTCTGGGAATCTGTAAGTACCTGACTCCAGAGTTATAAGTAGCTCAGCCAGGAGGTGGGAGGAAGTCGGGAAGAGTTATTAAAAGGGAAGGAGAAACGAGCACTGAAATGTTCCTCACTTGGAATAATGCTTCCTCTTTTGTTTGGTTTAAAATAAAAAGAGTGAGCTCCTAATCTGGGTGAATCACTCTTTCGTTTTCTAAAAACTCTGAATCAGTAAAAAAAAAAAAAACAACCAAACCTGGCAGAGTCGAATACAGAAAAAGGTGTCACTTTGGATATATGTTATGAAAAAAATGCCTCCTGCATTCATTGGCAAATAACATATTTAGAAAAGCAAAAGAACAGTTCATCCTTACCTATCAGGTTTATAACCCATTTTTCTTCAGGAGTCAAAGGGTTAGTCATAGCTCTCACACTCTCAATTATTCTTCAGGGAACAACCTATGAGTGTGTGTGTGTGCGCGTGTGTCCGTGTGTAGGTGTGTGTCCGTGTGTGTGTGTGTGTGTGTGTGTGAGAGAGAGAGAGAGAGAGAGAGGGAGGGAGGGAGGGAGGGAGGGAGAGAGAGAGGGGGGGGGATGCCTTAAAATCTCCTGTGGGCTTCTGTCTCTGAGGGAAGCCTAGAATCTCAGCCTCCCCAGTGCCAACCCCACAGCTTAGCCATTGCATGGGATGAACTGTTCTTTTGCTTTTCTAAATCTATTATTTGCCAATGAATGCAGGATGTCTTTTACTAGACCCTGTCTAGTAGCCTGATTGCAGGATGTTTGAATACTCCCCTTTTCCCCATCACATGTGTACAGGGCTTTTTTTTCTCATAGAACACCCAGAACGGAGTTCCGGCACCTTTTTTGGATGGAACCTTGTAGGGTAGGCAAGGCGGGTTGTATGACATGTGTGAGTTCTGGCACCTTTTTTTTTTTTTTAGAAAAAAAGCACTGCATGTGTATATATACAGTTCGTACCACTTCGGCAGACCGGTAGCTAATTTTTTGTTGCCCAGGCTGGAAGTGGCATCCACACAGAGAACCAGTTGTTCACATATCTGAATCCCACCACTGTATGTATATTTCCCCATGAAAGTATATTTGTGTGTATTTAAACAATTTAGAGCTCCTTGACTCCTAACAGCTCTACACCTACAGTTAGAAAAGCAAGAACAATATCAGAAAAGGTTCACAAAATGACCCAAAGACAAATAGTACATTGTGGGCTCTGTCATCCACTTAATCCAAGGCCTGGGAGAAAAGCCAGATCTTCAGTAACTTCCTGAATATCATCAGGGTGAGGGTCATCTGGATCTCTGGTATTTTTTTGTTAACTGTTGTGATATTGCTCTTTGCTGTTTTTCTAGAGAAGCAAATCAAAGAGGAGCTTCACTAAAACCTGGAGCAGAATTATTTGGGAGGGGAATGAATATCTATTTAGAATGCCCCCACTCCATTTTAAAATCTGAGCTTCACCTAAATTCAGCTTATAGCCTACTTTCCAGTTTCAGACAGGCTCATCAGAGCCCAGAAATAGCATATCTACTTTCTATATTCTTCTAAGAGCCAAGAAAGATGTGCCTTGCTGATTTTCCTACATTAAATCATTATGCAACAAGGAGCTACCAGCAGAAAGCTCCTGCTCTATGTAGCAGATGTTCTGACTTCTTGTTCTGAAGACAATTGAGAGTATCACCTGATTGTATAACAACCCTACTTAGAAACTGTTGTGTCCTTCGCGAAATGGCAAGACACGAGAAGCAGTTGTAGTTCTCAAAGACTTCTTTATTCTTAGTTCAGCTTACAGTTGGAAGACGGCGGCAATGCCCAAAACTCTTGGCCTCTTATATAGGCCATTCCCGGGTCAATCTGCAACTTTTGGCACGCCAGCACTTGCGCATGCGCACAAGTACTGGCGACAGCCTGTCTGGTCCCGGGCAACTTGCACCTGTCCGGGACCATTTGCAATGCCCTGAGCCTGCTTGCACAGGCTCAGGACATAATACCCCTTTCCCCCGGGTTAAAACTATTAACCATGCCATAGTAACACATAACCCATTTCGAATGCAGTGCCATACTACCCAATGCCAGGTATTACTTTTGCTTCTATTAGTCTAAGTGTTCTGTTCCCTCTGTTAACTCTGTTTTGCCAATAGAGTTACAAAATCTTCTAAATACTTAGGAGATTTCTTGGCTCTCTGTGACCTCCTAACTTCTGGGTACCTGCCAAGTACCCCTTGACTGAGGGGTGATGCGTGCCTGTCCCCCTTGTTTTACCTTGGTGGTTCCCAAGGACTGTGCTCCAATGCCTGGCCTGCTTGCTTGCCCACCGGGCTTGTCAGGCCAGGGCTTCTTTCTTTATTTAACCTGGTTGTCCTGCCTTGCTGCAGGCTCTCTGGCCCCTCTAAGTGACTGTCACTGTTGGGCGATTCTGTAGAACCTCCAAGGTCCATCCAAGACCTGTCAGGAGGTTGTCTGTCCCCTGGTTCCCATTCTGTCCCCAGGCTTGTGGGGTTTCCAGTACTGTCCCAAAACTCAGTTGTCCCCTTAGTGAAGTCAGAGGTGTTGTAGTCGGGATTTGGTTCCTCGACCACCTCCCTATATGTTTGCCCCCTTCTAGGGACAGGGGTAGTGTCGGGCCAACTAGAAGGAGTGTGTGCCAGCTCTCTTGCAGGAAATGGTTTATTGGGATGCTCCTGGGTATCCTCCCTGACTGGAGTACTGTGTGATGCGGGTGAGTAGTGATTATGCCCCCGGGGTGACTCCCTGGATGGAGTAGGCGTTGATGCCTGGTATCTAGTTGGGCTCCTTGAATTCCTGTTTGGAGCACTCGCGGAATCTTGAGATGAGCCATTTGTGGCTTCCTCATTGATCTTGAGCTGGAAGTGCTCCTTCAGTAGCTTTTTTAGATCTGCATAGCTGACAGACTCTAGAGGGACAGGTGCTGCAAGGTTCTCGGCGATTTCGAATGCGTCTTGACTGCAAACGCACAGCAGGGTGGTAGCCTTTAAACTATCTTCCCATACTTGATTTACCTTGAGGTAGTTTTCCACCCTGGCTACGTAGGACTCCCACCTCTCTGGATGTGAGACGTCGAATTCCGAAAGCCTTCCAATTTTTGCCATTTTGTAGAAGGAAGGGTCTATCTGCCAGCCTACCCCCGAATGCACGCTGGATTGGCGGGTAGCTGCCGAGTCAACGCCGTTCCTGCCACTCAGGACTCACTTGGGTAAGCTTACACCTTTTTGCTTGATGTAAGGCATCCCACCCTCGTAGCCAGTGTTGCGTCCTTCGCGAAATGGCAAGACACGAGAAGCAGTTGTAGTTCTCAAAGACTTCTTTATTCTTAGTTCAGCTTACAGTTGGAAGACGGCGGCAACGCCCAAAACTCTTGGCCTCTTATATAGGCCATTCCCGGGTCAATCTGCAACTTTTGGCGCGCCAGCACTTGCGCATGCGCACAAGTACTGGCGACAGCCTGTCTGGTCCCGGGCAACTTGCACCTGTCCGGGACCATTTGCAATGCCCTGAGCCTGCTTGCACAGGCTCAGGACATAACAGAAACCCTCCATCTAAGCCAGCGGTGTTAAACTGCTGGCCCACAGGCCAGATGCGTCATGCCAAAACCGCGCCCACCCCATTGCCAGCAATGGGGAAAAAGTCCTGATAAGTCACGACACATCATGTGACATTGCAAGTTTGACATCCATAATCTAAGCATTCCAAATTGGTTGTATAGAAAACTCCAAAAGGAGATGCTAACCTATTTTATTGTATATTTTAAATCTCCATGAAGAACAAAGATTATTCTTGAAACAGTATGAACATATGAAATGGCCCCCGTTATATTCATTGTGGGCTGTCTAGTAAGTGGTCTGTTAGAACCCAACATGCTTTTTCACACTCTAATTGTTCTTTTGGGAGTTTGGCATATGCCTTTCTTTTTTGAATAAGTAATTGCTATCACACACAGTCCTTCCACTTAAAAATCCAATTTCAACTACAGTTCCTTTTCTTCCATTCAGAGTAAGGTAAGATGCTTTGCTTACCTTAGGCAAGTGATATCTCACACAAACAGCAGTGTTTTACACCTGAATACCAATTCTGTGGTTAGTTAAACAGTGCTACTGTAGGTATGTCATTCTGCTATGACTCATTATGCTATCAGATGAGCAAACCATAAAGTTGAAATTGACAATAGAGTGTGCTGTTTTTTGAAGAAAATGATTTTTAATTGTTTGCTTTACTTTAGAGCATCTTTTTTTTTTTTTTTTGCATTGCCAGAGCGGCCTCACATGATGCAACCAGCCCACGGGCTAGCAGTTTGACACCCCTTAGAGTATCAATTCAAGCTGCCCTATTTATAGTACAAAATCACATTTTGCTATAGTCTAATTTGTCTATTTCTCATAGACAAACTTTCCTTGTAGACGAGCAACTCATAGATTTTGATATTCTGGCACTTTTCATTACATTCAGCCTATCCCCTTCTTATCAGAAAACTAAATGTATATTTTCTGTGATGCATTTTTCCAGTGATTGTAGAAGCACTTCAATTTTTTATAGCACTTATGTAAAGCCAGGAATATATCCCTAAAAGAATCAGTTTTCAGAACAATTTTTTACAGTTTATATCCCCCGCTTCTTTCAGCAGTGGTGCTGTGGTCAATTTGTTTTCATTCCAAAACAGTATTATATGGCCAATTACAACATGTTTACTAATTATTCCAAGGCTGGATGGATAGCCAGAAACTTTAAGTAGGATTGTCTTTGTACATCTTCAGAAATTGTGTAAGAAGAGAAAGGGAAGATGAAAAAATAATAATGGTGGAAATGAACATACGTGTACACATACATATACACATCACCAAAACATGGAAGAAAACAGTGTGGAATCCTTTTGTTAAGGGTACTGCTAGGTCTTGTGGGAAAATTATGCTATGCTGTGCTATGAATTATCCTTTTTCAACTTGTTCTTCAGATATTTCATGCAAGTCCCATAATTTTGAACAATATAGTTTGGTTGGATATGTTTTGTCTGTATAAAGTACAATTAAAAGTGAGATATGATTGTTGCCTTCAGGTATTTGAAGGGATGTCACACAAAAGATGGAGCAAATGTTCTGTGTTGCTCCAAGAGGCAAAACTGGAATAAATAAATAAAAATGTCAATGAAACAGATTTTGATCAAACATTAGAATGCTTTTCATAGGAATAGTAACTATTCTATAGTTCAGTGATGGCGAACCTTTTAGAGACCGAGTGCCCAAACTGCAACCCAAAACCCACTTTATGTATTGTCGGGTGCCTTTGTAAGATCTTTTTTTCCCTGCGACTTGAAATTGATTGAACCTTTTTTTTTTTTTTTTGCACACAGCGGTGGAGGCCTAAAGCAAAAAGGTTTTATAAAACCCACCCGAAGGCCTAGGACTGGGGCGACGGTGTGCGTGCCCACAGATAGGGCTCTGCGTGCCACCTCTGGCACCTGTGCCAAAGGTTCACCACCACGGCTATAGTTCATAGGAATAATAACTATTTTATAATACATGGGTGTCAAATTTGCCACATCATGTGATGTATCACGACGTATCATGACTGTTTTTGCATTGCCGGAGCTGGGGTGGGCGTGGCCTCCGCATGATGCAACTGGCCCACCGGCCAGCAGTTTGACACCCCTGCTATAGTAGATAAGGATTTAGTAAGTTTCCAGTTCCTGGGTTAATTATCTAAGAGTGTATGCAATTCTTTTTTTTTTTTTCTTTTCTTTTGTTTGTATTTTTAAGGGTAGGACAGTAAGCAAGAAGCTTTCACAACACAAATTGCTTCCCATTCCATCCTTAATGCAGCCCAGAACCCAGAAAATGTCCTAAAATTATGCTGCTAAAGTTTGAGGATAAAATGGCTGAATTATGGAAGCAAAGTGTCTAGGTGTTTTCTGGAAATGGAAGGTAGACATGGAGGCAGTTTTCTTCTCAGAGGTCTTTTGCTCTCTTTCACATGGAGGACAAAGGAAAATACAAGATTGCTGAAAATTTGTAGAGTACTTGTTTTGGGGGGATGCTGTAAGGCTGAATATGACCTGCAGATCATCCAGCTCTAATGTAATGGTTACAAAGCCCTCTGTTGTCCTCCAACCGTACAGTGAGATGATTCTCTTGCTGGAAAAAAAAAAAAACAATCTCGAAAATGCCTGGCAGATGCTTAGCAGCCAGAAAAGCCGAGGACCAGCCATTCCACAGCTTTTAGGAATATGGCATTATATCTTGCATGGTGAAATTATCTAGCTTCATACATCATGCTAATTTAATCAGTCAATACAGATTTATTTGGTTTAATTATCTGAGACTAAAACATGACCAGTTAAAACGGTAGAAGAATGTTAAAAATGCCATTTTATACATACCTATACAAACTGCAGGAAGTACACAACTATAATTTCAGACAGCAGGTTTGCATGATGCATTTACGAAGCTTCAAAAGGAAGTCAACACATTGCACTTCCTGCTTCAGAAATCTTATTTATTTTTACCTTGGTGCCAATTTGGCAGTTTAATTATTTCTTCAATTAAATATGGTTCACTGAAAATTAATTTGATTTCAGATTTATTATGCATATTTGCTTAGTAGTATATGTCACTACATTCTTATCATTTTCTGTCTAGAATATATATGTATTTTGTTGTCTTTTAGAAGAGGTAAAATGCAAGTTTATAAACTACATAATTTATAGCTGTTGGTTTAATTTAGCATAAAGGTTCAACATTCTGCTACTTCTTACTGAAATGGTAAACCTGTTTCTGGAAGAATGAGCTTTATTCCTTTTCATCAATTTGGGTTGAAACTTATCTTTGTTCCAGTCGACTCTATGAATTTTGGATGAAAAAACCAAGTCCAGACCCATAAGATATATGTGTGTGTGAATAGGTGTATGTGCCACACCCCTTCCCTTTTTAGCACCTAAACAATTGTCAAGTTTTTTATATTGATCTATGTTAATATTTTCCTTTTCTTGTGGAAAACAAAAGGAACTTTTACAAATTCCAGAGTGTTTAGCAGAGAGATTTATTGCGCATGTTCAGAAGCAATAGAGACAAGCAATTCTGAACCCCGAGGGCAGGTTCAGGCTTCAGTTTTATACTTTCTCTTTCTCGGGAACAAAGGACTACACATTTATGATACACATTGTATTACATTAGGTTAGTTTCTCACAGGCATACAATGGACAGTTTTGCTACATATATTGTCTCCAAGTGCAATGTGCATTTGGTTAGTCACATATTGCTAACACAGCATTACTCCAGTAATTATGCAGACACATCATTATTTTAGTGATTTTTCATTATTCCACATTATTCCCCCCTTTGGAAGTTTTCCTGCTTAAACTTCCATCATTCTACCTCTGATATTAGTTCGTAGCCGTTGGCATCTATTCCTATCCCAAACATCCAATCTTCTCTTTCCCATCTATTTTGTTCCAGGACACCAACTGCCATTCTTGACTGTGAGAGTCACTAAATTACAGTTATCCATTCCACAGGAGTCTGCTTTTGTATTATTCTTTTCAAACAAGATGTGCTCCATCTCCTTTGGGTCTTGGGTATGCCACTTAATACATGACCACCACTTACATCTGACCATGGAGACTGTACATCCATCTGGTGGGCACAAGTACTTATGGTTTGGGATATAGCTGTGGATATAACTGATCCCTCTGCAACCATCTATTGCAGCCCAATAATTAGCTGCCTTACAAACATCAAAGGTGACGCTAAAATTGGAGTGTGGGTTGGATTTCCACTGAGAGATCCCTAATAGTGCTGGGTCCCTAGAGCTCCCATCTGTTCTATATGTTCAGATTTGTAAGGCCCAACTATCAGGATCAGACTTTGGGTTATAACACTGATCTTGGACCCCTTTTCTGCAAACTTTATATGTAGTTCTATTATATGTACAGGAGCTAGGGGAGCTATCTTGGCATCCTTCTGGTTTCATTATATAATAAATCAAAGTCTTAGTTATCTGGCTTCCTTGTTTTGTAATCTTGATGCAGTTTTGACAACCCTGGTTTCCCTATGTTTTTGTTCTTTCTTTGTGTGTGTGTATATTCCCCATATTAAATAACTAACAGATATTATGAGCTGTAGAATCCTCATATCTTCCACTGTGAAGAGAGATACAGCTTCCAGAGTGTCTCAGCAAGGTTTGTTGTTCACACCGTGTGTTGAGAACCCGTTGCCGGTAGGGTTCGACAGGGTGTATTTCTTGTAAATTTCAACACCAAAGGTTTGTCAGTTTTATCCACCTTGTAAGTTACTGGATCGGCAGGTGCAGCTGCTTTCAATCTACTCCAGTGGATCCAGGACTTTCCCTCCAAGGTTTTCACTGCCAAAAGAGAACACATGACAACAGTACATGGTCCTTTCCATCTTGGGCTATTCCCCCCTTACGAGTCAAGTCCGGCCAGCCCTGACTGTCAGGTTTAAATAGACAAGGGGGACGGCCAAACATGAGCTCATAAGGGCTAAGTTGTAATTTAGTACGGGGGGCCAGTCTGATTGCATACAAAATCATAGGCAAAACATCTGGCCAATGGTGATGAGTTTCCAAACAAAATTTGGTAATAAGGGTTTTAATTGTGCGATTAGCACGTTCACCCTTCCAGCTGATTGGGGGTGAAAGGCACAGTGAAATCTCCACTTAATTCCTAATGCCTGGGTTAAAGCCTTATTAATTTGGTGTACAAACTCAGGGCCATTATCTGATGAAATCCTAGAAGGGCAACCAAATCTAGGAATAATTTCTTTAAGAAAGATTCTGGCAACCTGTATAGCTTCCTTATTTACAGTTGGAAAGGCCTCAATCCACCCTGAATAGGTATCAATTATAACTAACAGGGCTACATATTTCTTACTCCTAGGCATATCAGTAAAACCAACAATGACATAGTCCATTGGAAAATAAGCGATTGATTGTCAACCAGGTGGTACTATCGGTCCTTGGCGTGCATTGGTTTGGGCACAAATGGAACATTGAGAACATACTTGTGCCATTAGCGAAGAAGCAAAGGGAAGATAGAAAAATTGTTCAAGCTGCTGTAATAATGCAGTTTTTCCCAAATGATGTTGCTTATGGGCCTGAAAAATAAAGGGGCGGGCAAGCGCAAGAGGAACAGCAATGCATCCATTGGGAAAGGTGTACCAGCGTTTAACCACTTCGGCTTGTACATCCTGCTTCAACTTTTGGCTTTCCTCTTTCGTATATGTAGGGTCAAGTTGTTCTAAGTAAGTGTCTAAATACATGACTTCTGTCACTATCATCAATCGCCATATTTCTTCCACTGGGTGGTGCACTTGAATTAATTGCTTCCCATTGTCAAAGGAAATGGTTGCTTTTAACTTATTAAGCAAGTCTCTTCCCAATAATGGGACCAGACAGTCTGGGACATATAGAAATTGATGTTTAATGATTCCTTGTCCCACTTGGCATGTTAGGGGTTCTAAGAGTGGTCAGGATTGAGTTTCTCCGGCTACTCTCTGAATTTGGATTGTCTGGTTTGATGGCTTGCCAATAGATTTATTTAGGACTGATCTGGTGGCTCCCGTGTCAACTAACATTGGGACAAACTGTCCTCCCACCCGTATTTTAACAATGGGCTCCGGGGGTGGGACCATAGAACCCTGTCCTCTTCAGTCTCCCCATTCCATGTCAGCTAAGCCGATCATGTTTTCTTCTCTTTCTTCCTTCTGACTGGGATAGGCTGCACGCCCTCTTTCCCTAAAGCTTCCCTTGCAACTTCTCTGGAAAGTCCCTCTAAATCCTCTTCCTCGTCCTCTTCCATGCTGGCGAGATTGTCCCCTAGGTTGGCCATTCTTCTGGGGGCACTCCCTTTGCCAGTGTCCTTCCTGTCTACAGATGGCACATTGGTTGGGTCCAATACGCATGCCCCCCAATACCACTGCTAACATTTCAACCTTCTTTTTCTCTTTCTGATCTGACTTACGCTCTTCTTCCTTTTCATGGTTACGGAACACCTTCTGAGCTATTTCCATGATCTCTGCTACATTTTTCCCTAAGGCCCCTTCTGTGCGTTGTAATTTTTTCTTTATGTCTGGGGCACTTTGGGTGATAAATCTTTCAATTAGGAGTGGGCGATTTTGAGCCACTTCCATATCAAGGCCTGTGTTTACTTTATAAGCTTCTATCAGTTGGCTGAGAAAAGCGGTTGGTGACTCATTTTTATCTTGCCAAATACTAGTTACTGCAGCATAATTAACTGGATGAATTGCGGCTTCTCTCAGGGCTTCTAAACACAAAAGCTGATAATTCTGCAACAAAGTTTGGTGTTGTGCATCGTTAGCATTCCAGTTTGGTCTTTCTTCTACTGCTTCGGCATCTCTGCTTGCCTTATAATTCACTCCCCCGTCAGGGTGTCGGCGGGCAACCACTTTTAATTTCCCTAATCTATATTTTTATCTCCCCTCCATATCTAGTAAAGTAGAAATAAGTTGTTGCATATCATCCCACATGAGGTTATGCGTCTGAATAATGGTGGAGAATAGGTCTATTATTTCTTGAGGTTTTTCTGAAAATGGCCCATATTGCTGACGCCAATTAAATAGATCAGTGGTTGTAAAGGGAACATACTGAAGCATCAGAATATTGGTGTTGTTTGATCCAGGGACCAAGACTTCTCTTAGAGAGGCTATCATTTTTTCTGTTTTGACCCCCGTTTTACTTCTAGTTTGACTAGAAACTGATGTTTTGCTGTCATCGCTATCCAAGTCCTGGACTTTCTTCTGAACAATTTTATCTTTTTTATTTTTTTATTTTATTTTTTTTAAAAAAAATTTTTTATAAATTTTAACAGAAAAACAAAAAAAATAACAATACAACAACAGCATAAAAGAGAAAACAAAACAAAACAAAACAACCCTTCCCCAAAACACCCACTCCCTCCCCCCCCTGGAGCTTCCCAGAGCAGAATATAGGCTTAATTAAAAAAAGTTAAACAGATTATATAAAAAAAAGAATATAACACTAATATATATATATATATATATATATATATATATATATATATGAGTTATAAAAAGGCTAAATGATATTTTTTTATATCCAATTTAAATTGTATAAACTTTATCCATTTATCCCAAACAGCAAGAAATTTCTCTTGCGATTGTTCTTTTAGGAAAGTCGAAATCTTTGCCATTTCCGCCAGATAAGATACTTTAAGAAACCATTCCTGCAAAGTAGGCAAAGATTCCTTCTTCCAATATTGTCCTACTAACAGCCTTGCGGCTGTAATCAAATTCAACATCAATATAACCTCCTTTGCATCACAATCAGTAACTATACCTAACAAAAATAATTGTGGAGTAAATTTTACCCTCTTTCTGAAAATTCTCTGAATATTCCACCATATCTTAATCCAAAAAGCTTTTATATTTCTGCACGACCACCAAATATGATAGTAGGTGGCATCCAAACAACCACATCTCCAACATTTAGGCTGTAGGTCAGGGTACATAAGAGACATTTTTTTGTGGATCAAGGTGCCATCTATAAAACATTTTATAAAAATTCTCCCTTAGATTCTGTGCTTGTGTAAATTTAACATTTCTCACCCAAATAATTTCCCAGGTATCCAGTAGAACTGGTTCACCAAAATTCTGCGCCCATTTAATCATACAATCTTTAATTAATTCTGTTTCTGAATCCAATTCCACTAGAACCCCATAAATTCTCTTAATATGACTTTGTCTTTGGTCCTTTACTTGCTTAATAAGATTTTCATCTTCTCTGAGAAAACCCACCTTACGATCCATCTTCCATCTATCTGCTAATTGTCTATATTGAAACCAAGAATAAGTAATATTTTCATATACTAACTCTTCCAATAGTTTTAACTGCCAGTTTTGTCCATCCCATCTGAGTAACTGTGTATAAGACACCGTATCCATTCTGACACCTCTTTTTATCCCCTCTATTGCATGCCAAGGTATAGCCCATAATGGTATTTTAAAGTCACTCTTATAATATTTTCTCCAAACCCTAAGTAAAGAGATTCTTATAATATGAGATTTAAAAACCCGATCCACCTTCTTATTAAATATTAAATAGGCATGCCAACCAAAAAGTAAATCCCATCCCTCCAGGTGGAGTATCTCCAAATTTGTTAAATTTACCCAATCGCTAATTAATGTTAAGACCACCGCATCATAGTATCTTTTTTATCTTTCTCTTTGCACCGGCTTCTGGTTGAAGATGGACTTCATTTCTTTCAACCGGAGGGGTGGAATTTGCTGATGTATCCCCCCTTCTTCTCTTCTAGGAACATAGGGCAGGGGCCTGGCAACTTCCTCCCTGTCTTCCTGGCTCAAAATCTTAGCTTTTGTCTGAGGTTTGGCTTTTTGGTTTGCCAAATATATTTTAGCACATTCTATCTGACACTTTGCTAACCATTGAGGCTTTTCTTCAATATTGATCTGCCATTGGTCTATATAGGGATATTGGTCCCAATGACCACTTCCAGTCACAATTTGATGAACCCATGCCATGAGTTCGGGATTCGCCGATCCCTCTTTGGGCCACCCTACGCCAAAGGTGGTCCATTCAGATTCACAGAATCTTTTTAATATGGCTGGATTTGGTCTTGGGTCCCCATAATCCCTAGAAAAACCCTTTTTGAAATTTCCTAACATGCACTGAAGCGGCGTCTGACCAATGCCCTTCTTAGTCTGGTTCCCCCCCATTTCTCCCTAACACACTACCACCGACCTGGAGTGCCGGACATTCCAATGGTCTCTCTTCAGGAAATGCGATGGTTTAACCACCACACAATCCTAACTTTTGAAGACTTAAGGATGCCGCCTTATCTTCTAGGGAGTGATCAGTCTCCTCTTCTGATCCAAACGGGATCAGGTATCCCCTTACAATACTTGCCTGCAGGCGTTCCAGACCCTTCCGCGGATTAAAGACTCATCTGCTACCCTTGGTGGATCCTTGACTGGAGTGCTTCGCTGGCGGGTGAGTTCCCCTCCCTTCCCATCAATGTCTCCCCATAGACAAAGGCCACAGAGCCAGCTTGGAGGAGTCATCGTTAGGAGAGGGGCTACCCACAAGGGCAGTCCATCTGGAAGGTCAATGGCCTCTTCCTAAAAGTCCCGGAGGAATCGCCATAAATCTTGTGGAAAACAAAAGGAACTTTTACAAATTCCAGAGGGTTTAGCAGAGAGATTTATTGCGCATGTTCAGAAGCAATAGAGACAAGCAATTCTGAACCCCGAGGGCAGGTTCAGGCTTCAGTTTTATACTTTCTCTTTCTCAGGAACAAAGGACTACACATTTATGATACACATTGTATTACATTAGGTTAGTTTCTCACAGGCATACAATGGACAGTTTTGCTACATACATTGTCTCCGAGTGCAATGCGCATTTGGTTAGTCACATATTGCTAACACAGCATTACTCCAGTAATTATGCAGACACATCTGGTGTAGTATTTTATCATAAGAAGGGGAATTGGAAGATAAAACAAAGATAAGTTTAACCAAGAAAATAAAATACTTAGGGACCTGGCTTACAGCGAAATGCTCCTCAATTAAGGAGGACAATTATGATAAAATACTACACCAGATAAAAAAAGATTTAGAAAATTGGGAAAATTTGCAAATTTCATTTTTAGGGAGGACCGCTATGGTCAAAATGAATGTATTGCCAAAAATATTATTTCTGTTCCAGGTTATTCCAATAAAATTAGGGAAAACATTCTTTCAAGAATTAAATAAATTGATCACTAAATTTATACGGCAAAGGAAAAAAACCAGGATTAAATTAAAACTCTTGCAAGACACGAAAGATAAAGGGGGATTGGCATTACCAGAGTGGGAAATATACTACCAAGCATCAAGCTTAACTTGGCTAAAAGATTGGATGGATTTGAAAAATACTAGAGTCTTAACAATAGAAGGACATGATTTGCAAGCAGGGTGGCATGCATTCCTATGGGACGAAAAACATAAGATACACAGATATTTTCAAAGACACATAGTTAGGAATGCATTGCTAAAGACTTGGAAAAAAATAAAACAAAAACATTATACAAGAATTCCAATGTGGTTATCCCCAACAGAAGCTTTGAAATACCCAAATCTATTGGATATAAATAAGATAATTAGATACAAGGAATTAGTAAATGAACAGGGAAATTTGAAAACAAAACAAGAATTGGAACAAGACATTGGCAGAGAGATTGATTGGTGGACATTTACACAAATTCAATCTAAATATACAGAGGACAAAAAATTATATGAAATTCAAAGGAGCTGCAAGAATTGGATAAAATTATATATGAAACAGAAATAAAATTAATTAGCAATTTATATAAATACCTATTGAAATATAAAATGGAAGACGAGGTTGTCAAAGACACAATGATTAGATGGGCAAAAAATTTCGGATATAATATAGAATTGGAGAAATGGGAAAAAATATGGGAAATAAATATAAAATTGACTATGTCGGCGGCATTCAAGGAAAACCAGTTGAAAATGTTTTACAGATGGCATCTTCCACCTGCCAAACTTGCCAAGATGTTCCAGAATAACTTGCCAACATGTTGGAAATGTAAAAAAGTACATGGAACATATTATCATCTATGGTGGACATGCCCAGTTGCAAAAAAATACTGGTCTACAATAAGAAAATGGATCCAAGAAATAATAGACCAGACTGTAGACTGGAAACCAGAGATCTTTTTGTTGGGTATTTTAAATAGAAAATATAGTAAAGAAATATGGTACTTAATTTTACATATAATAACTGCGGCAAGAATAGCATATGCACAGTGCTGGAAAAATGAGAATATACCATCAGAGGAAGAAGTAATAAGAAAAATCCTGGACTGTGCTGAGATGGACAAATTAACAAAAGAGATAAAAGAAAAGGAAGACACAGCCTATTATATAGTATGGAACAAGGTGTATGTCTGGTTGGAGACTAGAAATAATAGAGGAGAATAAATATGGAAAGGTCAAAAGTGAAAATATGTGTACACATGAAGGAAGAAAAATGTAAATAAGAAATAATGGGGCTATAAAGACAAATATTTAAAGAAGAATAAGGGGGAAATGTAAATATTAGATTACCATTACGTAATTGCTGTAAAAAAAAGGAGGTATATATTGTGTGTGTATGTGTGTTATGTGTTGCTTTGTTCTGTTTTGTCTTGTTGGTTAAAAATAAAAATTTAAAAAAAAATTATGCAGACACATCATTATTTTAGTGATTTTTCATTATTCCACATTACTTTTGTTTTCAGCAAATCTAGAAAAAAAGTATTTTCAAACTAACAGCTTTTCATTTGATTTTCTTGTTTCATTTGGTCCTGAAAGTGCTAGAAGAGTTATTAAGCAAGAAATCTGGGAAATGGAATTTCAAAATATTCATGGCTGATTTTCTGTCATTCCTATGTTGGGGGATCTCAAAAAACAGATTTACCGCTGCCTCTAACTTTTCAATGTATTATAATACTGAAATACCATTGGGCCTCCACATATCTATCTTGTGAATATGGATTTTGCCACTCAAATTCCTTTATATTATCCCTTAACAAGTACGTGACTTTGACTGTCCCACTGCTATGAAGACTAATTTTTGTATGTTATTTATTATTGGATCAGAATACAGCAGCATATTAAATTTTGCACCATTAGTTGCCTTACAGACCAGCTGCTAGTAAAGACAAATTAATGTGCTATACTTGGTAGTAAATTGCATTGGGGAGGGGGGGAAACCTTAAGAGATGAAGCTTGGTTATTCGGAATTAGAAGTTCTTTGCCATCTTTGAAATCATTTCTTTCTTTGATTAAAACAATTGTAGTATGATTTCCTGAAATACATAAATGTTCACCACTTTCGTTTCCTACCCTGTTTCCTAGAAATGTTTTACTTGTATAATGTTACCCATCTGGATTCTAGACATTTTATAAATAATACAAACCTTCCCATGTAAGAATATAAGGTCTTTCTAATTATAATTTCCTTGAATAAAATTATATTACCTATGTGTGTATTGCGTATGTATGTGTGTAGATCAGTGGTTCTCAACCTGTGGGTCGGGACCTCATTTGGGGTCGAACGACCATTTCACGGGGGTCACCAAACAACGCAGTCCACCATTTTTTCCCCCTTTTCCTTAGCTGTGCTACTCCCTTTTATTCTATTGGCTTTTGAAAGCCAATAGAATAGACTCTCTTGAATAGAGTCTAATTCTATTGGCTTTCAAAAGCCAATAGGAATTGTCCAGGCTGTCTCTGCCCTGCTGAGCCCGCCAAAAGTCCCATTCTGCAAACGGTGCTGCACCAGTTGAGCAGTCCTCGACTTACGACCGGTTGAGTAGTCCTCGACTTACGACCGGTTGGGGGTCACAGCATTAAAAAGGTTGAGAACCACTGGTGTAGATGGATGGATGGATGGATGGATGGAGAGAGGGGGGAGGGAGGGAGGGAGGGAGAGAGGGAAAGAAGGAGAGAGGGAGGGAGATGTTGTGGCCTGATGGTCAAGACACTCACCTGCCACTTGGAAAGTTGAGATTTCAATCCTAAGTAGTAGCAGATGTTTCTCTACTAGGGCACAAAGAAAAAAAATCTGCTGCAAGCTGTGTACATCACATATGTGCACGCATGTATGCATGTGTACATAGACACAGATACACATGTAATATACACAAATACACACACATACATGCACATATATGATTTTGACTGTCTGTTCAAAGATGCTGCAAGTGGATCCATTTCTTTATGATAGCGCTAAATCAGAGTTTGTCATACTTTCAAAGATAATATTTCTTTCTTTCTATTTTTATTTATTGCCGTTTTTGCTTCTGTCTATATATAGAAACTAACAACTTTTTAGACTTTGTCTTCTTCCTGTTTTCAGTTAACGTTTTCAATAATGGGGTCTATCTGAATATCCTGACTGATACTTTTACCCATTTCTACATCTACCAAGCACTCTTTGAGCACTTCCACCACAAATGAAAAGACATGGCTTCCCCTTTGCAGTTATGCAAGGAATTTAAAGATTTATTTTTAGTTATATATGCCAGTTTCGTTAGTCATATACCATGCGTACTGTATACATTAAAAGAAAAGACTTCATTTCAATTCCTTGGAAGGACTCTGCAGACCATTTCCCCGAAATTGTTTCAGTTTAATGAAAAAAAAATCTTCCAAGAAAATAACGTAGAAGTTAAACATACTGTAATTGAATATATATATTCAAATTTAATAAGCTAACTATTGCTTATTTGTCAGAAAGAAAAAATATATTTGTAAGAAATAAATCTAGATAAACTGAGAGCAAGACATTTTTGTTGTATTTGATGTAAGGAAACTTAATGTCCCTCATTCTAATTCCCTGATTACTGTTTGCCCTATCACATTCTTCAAAGAAGTCCACAGAAAAGGGATGAACCAGCTCTTTCCAGTGCTAGTATGTCCTCTATTTTGTTTTTATTTCAAACAGCTGCCTCTCCGTTTCTATAATGGAAAACAATTATGTCACAGGAGTCAGAGGACTAGAAACAGACAATCCCTCATTGTCAAGGATCCTATAAGCAGCAGCTGGCTATTTCCTTTGAAGAGCACTTCCTCTGGACCAGGCTTTCCAAACTTATGTGCTCAGATGTGGTAGTGTGCAAGATCCCATAATTTCCAGCAAGATAACTGTGGGAGAGGAGGTGATCAGCTGTGGGAAAATTGCCCTATATTGACTTCCAGAGGCTGCAGCTCTAGTCACCTTCTCTGTTGAGGTCTCTATCCATTGCAATAACTAAAGACCAAGCAAAAAGAAAAGGGAAGGAGAGGTTAATTACAGCTATCTAGAAGGTTAATGACCAAATATTTCTGCAAAGATTCCTAGAATTTCTTATTTGAATGTATTCAGGGAATATACTTGTTAGTTCCTCTCTTTCTCCACCAGACAACTCAGCACCTGTTTAAGTATTCCTTTTCTTATTTACAGTAGCCATTCAGCTCACAGATCCAACAGTGAACTCCAGAAGGAGGGAATGGGATGGAATAGAATATTTTGGATTTGATTTTATGAAGTGATGGCATTTCACCGATTTGCTCGGCTCTGATCATTAGAGCAATGTGTTTTGAGAAAGTGCCTGAATCCCCAAGCAGGAAGTATTGACCTCCATGCCTTCAAGTGAGTGGGTGGGCTGTGAAATAATTGCCAATTGTTTTGCAAAGCAATCTGAAAGGTATACTTTGGTTAAAGCTGTTATCAAAGTCAAATGCCTGTTTATGTCTTTGCACAGCTACAAATGGTTTGTTATAATCCTGAACAAGAGATGAAAATAACCTGCAGCCTGCTGCATTAACAGAGGGATAGAATCAAGATCACGTGAAGTGTTAATACCACTTTACAATACCTTGGTAAGGCTACACTTGGAATACTGCATCCGGTTTTGGTCACCACGATGTAAAAAAGAGATTGAGATTCTAGAAAGAGTACAGAGAAGAGCAACAAAGATGATTAGGGGACTGGAGGCTAAAACATATAAGGAACGGTTGCTGGAATTGGGTATGTCTAGTTTAATGAAGAGAAGAACGAGGGGGGACATGATAGCAGTGTTCCAATATCTCAGGGGTTGTCACAAAGAAGAGGGAGTCAAGCTATTCTCCAAAGGCAAGACAAGAAGCAATCTAGAACTAAGGAGAAATTTTCTGACAGTTAGAACAATTAATCATGGAACAACCTGCCTCCAGAAGCTGTGAATGTTCCAACACTGGAAGTTTTTAAGAAGAGACTAGACAGCCATTTGTCTGAAATGGTATAGGACAGTGATGGCGAACCTTTTAGAGACCGAGTGCCCAAACTGCAACCCAAAACCCACTTATGCATCGTCAGGTGCTGGGTGGGCATGGCCCACTGGATGGGCGTGGCTGCAGTGGTAATGGCAGACTGGGTGGGACTAAAAAGTTCAATCAATCAATTCCAACTTTGCAAGATCTTTTTTTTCCTGCAAGAAGTCGAAATTGACCGATTGATTGAACCTTTTTTTTTGTACACGGTGGCGGAAGCCTAAAGTGAAAAGGTTTTATAAAACCCAGCTGAAGGCCTAGGACTGGGGCAATGGCACACGTGCCCACAGAGACGGCTCTGAGTTCCACCTCTGGCACCCATGCCATAGGTTCGCTACCACTGGTATAGGATTTCCTACCTGAGCAGGGGGTTGGACTAGATGACTTCTAAGGTCCCTTCCAACTTTATTATTATTATTATTATTATTATTATTATTATTATTATTATTATTGTTGTTGTTGTTGTTGTTGTTGTTGTTGTTGTTGTTGCTGCTGCTGCTGCTGTTGCTGTTGTTACAGGCTGATATTTCATTTTGTATTATCAATAGATTGTCTTGGAAGACTCTGTAGAGGCAAAACCTACTGGCATTGGCCTTGAAGTTAAGCCAAACAGCAATTGCAGCAATTTATTTTGGCTTCCGCATGAAATGACCCCAAATAACACCAAAAACAAGAAGCAAGCAGATGTTCAGCCTACAGCACTGAGATAAAATTGTAGTAGTTACCCAAACCAAGAGGTGAATCAACAGTCACTTTGACAATTATGGTTATATCGGTAGGTTAGGTTGTGGAAACATTGGTTCTGCAAATATTGTTAAATCACAACTCCTGGCATGTCTTAACATTGACTAATGTTTGCTGGCTCAGGACCCTGAGACCAACATTATCCTTGTTCGTAGACCAGGCAAAGTAGGTTGTGTGCCCTACCAAGAGAAAAAAAGCCTTTTCTATTTAGTGTATAGTTTTGTAGCATTAGGCCAGTTTTAATGAATAACATCCTACTCATCATGAAATTTTCATATTAACACATGTGGGACACACAAGCCAAAGTTGCCAGAGTTTTAAACAACATCACTGGCACCAGCCAGTTGGTAGATATTTGACCTCATACTGGTGACTTCTGCTTCAATCTCAGAGCTCCAGACTCCTGCTTGGGTTGTCTATCTCTAGCTTTAGTCTTGAGCTATGCTGCAATATAGAGACTTACTTCGCCTCTCCCCTGCTCTAATTCTATGATTTATAAGACTTATCTTTCCTGAGGATGAGACAGGTACAAATGATCATAGAAAACAATGCATACTTTAAAATCTATGGTCACCTGTGCAGTGCAGAGGAAAAAAAAACTTGCAAAGGAACTCTCAGAGGCAAACAGTGCATGGCCCAAAAATCTCCATCATCAGCATCTTTGATTTTCTAACTTCAAAGAGCCAGTGAGGGGAACAGGATGCTCATTTGATAAATGAAGCATTGCTTTGGAGAAGGCTGTTTAATTTTGTATCCCCCTTGCTCCAAAGCCAATAGCAGCTGGGGAGCAGTTTAGATTGGCTTCTACAGATCAAATAAGTAGATCTTTGAAGAAATGGCATTGGGAAGGAATGTGGCAAAGATTTAATCAGAGATCCCATCATGGTTTCCTTTTCTCAAAGAGAGCAGTAGTGAAAAGGTTAATAGCCATTCCAGTTGAAAATAACTTTTCAGAATGCAGCACTGTAAACAATTATCTGGTAACCAATCTCTGAGAAAAAGGAAATGGGAACATGGCAAAGGAAAAGAAAAAAGGCACTAGAGCTCAGAGAGGTCACTGAAGCACATGAGAGAGGGAATACCTTCATTTTCATAGGCTGTGAAAGAACTGACCTGACACATGGAGTAAATTTCTGCTAGAGTATCACTTCGGCTGCTAAAGCTCACTTGATCCCTTCAGGGATTGCCTGCTGTTTAAAGAAACTGTCCAAAAAGCTACCTTCTCAGCTTGATTGTAAATGAAAACAACTAGGATAAGGAAGTCAATCTGGGCAATTCTGTTTTTTGGGTTTTTTTTGCAAAATAAGGAGATGGGCCATAGCTGCTACTATCCCAAAAGAAATATGCTTTGTAAAAATAAAGGCATTTTGTGTTCTGAGAAGAAGGGACAATTGGAGAAAGCTTCTTCTGAAAGAGTCACCTTGTAAGTGGGAGAAAGTGACTGCCACCAGAGTGTTTTGGAAAAAGAGAAATGGCCTTAAGGGACCCTCTGTAGACCAACATAAATTTCATCATTAGATTATAGACTTACCTCCCTCATAAAGTGCCTGAAAGAGCTCCTCTACAGCTAAAGCTAACTCCCATCTGCAAAAACAAAGCAAAACAGAGTAGACTTGGGCCTTCAGTTGGAAAAAAAAAAAAACATCATTAATTGTGTAGTATGTGAGGGGGAGCTGTTTAGGAATTCCAAACCTGAGAACATAACAATCTTTCCAACAGTCCTGGATGGAAAGGAAGGAAATGAGTCTACTTTTAATCACTGCCTGACTTGGTGGTGAGCTTCCTGACATTTCTTCCTGCTGGTGCTCTCCAAGAATTGCAGGAAATTAAGCATCTACTGTGGAAAGAAGAAAAAGAAGCCACACTACACTTAGTGAATAAGTTGTAAACATCTCCACCCTGGAGAGGGAACACTTAAGTGTTGCTGAGAAAATGACAAGTGAGATTATTTTAGTAACAGTTCTCACAGCAGAAACATCTGATTTCCACACTGAAAATTCCAGTTGCTTTAATCAAGAGAAATAAAGTAAAATAGATGTTTCAAGATGAGACAAGGTGAGCATCATTGTGATGATGTATAATAAGCGAGTAGAAACACAAAGTTCTTTTTTTAAAATTCCATGTGAGGGATTTTGTACTAAATGATATTTTTGTTAGCTCAGTCATTCACTTCAACCATCTACTACATGAGAAGTGAGCCTTGCTCCATGCCCATGTTTAACCACTTCTATTTTTTTTTAGTTCAAGCTATCCCGATTGCTTTACAATTTTTAAAAGGTCTAAAAATGCCATAATCACAACTGTTTATGGAAATTGTCTAAGCATCATAAGGCGTAGAGGTATGGAGAAATCATTGAGGAAGATACGGGACAACCATTAGGAAAATATGAACTTAGTTCAGAACACAGGAAGGAGTGAAAAAGAAACTCACGACAGGTGAGCCTGACCCTCTTTAGTGTAAGACAAGGGGAAAGAGAAACACTGCCAGACTATCAAGAGTTTGTTTATAACCTCACAATAATTAAACAAAGTCTATTATTTCTTGTTGTAGCCGTTTCTTGGAAAGGGCTGTGTTGAAAGAGTGGCCAAGGTTTATGGTTCTGTAGCTCTTTAGCCACTATCTGTGAGGAGAAGGGGATCAAAAAGGTCAAGATGGCAACTGCAACTATGCAAATCACAAGTAAGCAACAAGGGGTTAGGACATTGATTGCACAGTTACGGCTGCTGTTTTGACCCCCACTCCAGGTTTCTCTTTAATTTTCCTACTCTGTCCTGTTTCTTGAAAATATTCTGCACAGAAAGTTGGCACTTGTCTTTATGATTTGAAAATTTCCAAGGACCACAGAAGAAGAGGCAAGAATAATGTAAATGCCAAAATCTAAATTATATAAAGTGAATATTCTGCCCTAGCACTGTAATCAAGCTTTATCCAATGAAGAGGCTTAATTTAACATGACACACAAGCTTCTCAAGCAACAATAATCTGGAACAGAGCAAGTGTAGCTGTTGAGCTACATTACAGGATGAAGCGTCAGAGTTGTTTTCTCTGTATTAACTACTATTCTTCCACCAGAGTAAGCTATTTCTTTGTATGTACAGCTATACTGCTCCCTCAATCATGCCTCCTCCTCCCCCCCCCAACATAGTTAGAATGAGATTTCATTATGACAAGAAATGTAGCAGCTACAGGAGTCCAGCTATACTGGATTTAATTCATATCCACTGTGTCAATGACATTATCCAATCATGTCATCTTTGCCATCCCTTTCTCCTTTTGCCTTCAATCTTTCACAACATCAGACTATTTTCTAATTAGTCGTCTTCTCCTCTCATTTGGTATCCAAACTATTTGAGCTTCAGCTTCACTATCATTCCTTCCAAAGAACAGTCAGGGTTGATTTCCCCTTTAGGATTGACTGATTTATCTCCTTGTAGTCCAGGAGACTCTCAAGTGTCTTCTCCAACACCACAATTCGAAAGCAAGATACATTAAGTACATTGCTGGGAAAACACATTCCTAAAGTTGGCTCTAAAAGAGTGAGTAGCCTTATAAAGCATACAATGTGGTGGATTTTCAGGGAGTACATGGCACAATTCATCTCTCTCCCAGATACAGGAACCTACTCTCCAGAACAGACATACTACTGAAACCAAGAGTGGGACAAACCCTTGAAAATAGCAAATATCGGTGTCAGTAAATACATGCCACAGAAACTTTTTCTTTAAAGCTGAACAGAAGAAACCCACAAGCAGTACAGGACAGGTCTGTCAGAAAGGAAGGGCCAGATAGATAGCAAAGGCAGATCAAGCAAGTTGATCAACTACTTCACTTCACCTTATGTACTGTCCAAGGCCATATTTCTTGCTTTGGGGAACTCTCTTTGCCAAAGCTTTGTCAAGCTGTCTTAGCTTGCCAAAAAGTGTGCCTGATTATAGAAGGGACTAAGCAAAATTCTGAAACAATTCATGTACAGTTTTTGTACAGTATATGCATTTGTAGAGTTATAGGTGCTGTCCAAATTGAACTCCATAAATCTTCTATTCAAGAATGAGATTTGTTTTACATTATTTATCAATAAAATTACAAAGAAGTTGAGAAAAGGTGTTGTACATTCATCAATGCTTTCAACCAAATCAGTATCTGAAGTAAATTTGGTATGTTCCTCAAGGAAGGAATCTAAGAATTCTGAGACAATATGGTTTACTGTAAACCATTAAACCTTTTCAGAAGGTTTTGATAAATAAATCTATTTCTTGTTTGGAACTTTATTTATGTATACGTCTACTCTATTCCCTTTCCTTCTATATTATAAGTCCATCAGTATAAAGAAGAATAGGAACTTTGCTCGAGTAGAAAACCAAATGCTACAGCATTCTAAATCCTACAGATTATGAAAGCAGGGGGTCCTCCTGTAATAGGAGAGTGCATGAGCAGAAGGGGGTTTTCACCACAGTATGTGCTTGAATGGAGGAGCATGTGATAATCTGAAGATCCTCTGGTGCAAACAGTTACTTGTGAAAGTAACTATTGGATGTAATCCAGAAAATTTTGCTTCCTCATTGTTGTGAGTTACCGCGAGATACAGCCCTGTTTTTATCTTTATATTAGACAGTTTTCTCTCTGCTTCAACAAAAAATACCCAGGATGCCTTGAACCATTTTCAGGCCAAACACATTCTACTTTTTATTACACATATTACATTCTTAAATAAAAATGCGTCACATAACTTTTTTTGCATAGATATCTTACAATATACCAATTTAAAAAAGAATTATGAAACAGACCAGTAACAAAAATAAATCTTCTTTTTCATTAATAATCTTGTAACATTAACATACCACCATCATATAATACAAATAATATTTTTAAATCTTAAGACTTTTGTACAGCCAAAAAAATGGACAAAGTAATATATTCATATATTTATATTTATATTTATATATTTATATATATAAAAAGCTTAAAAAAAATAAACACCAACCAAAAAATGGGAGAATGGAGGGCTACCATTTTGGGTACTTCTGCGATATACTAGAGCCATGTTTTTCAACTTTGCCAACTTTTAAGATGTGTGGACTTTAATTCTCAGAATTCTCCAGCTAGGAAGGGGGATTTCTGGGAGTTGAAGTCCACACATCTGAAAATTAGCAAGGTTAAGAAACACCGTACTAGAAATACCTGAGAGAACGAGGCTGAAGGTTCCTCCAAATGCACTTGGCAGAAACATCTGATGAAAGAAAAGCTGTAGTGCAAAAAGAAAGTCCTTCAAGAATTGGTGGTGGTTACGCAGATATTGTTTTGAAAGAATGACTGGATTATATATATATATATATATATATAATTAGAATGAAAAAAGGACCTGGTGAATCTGTTACAAATACACCAATCCTTTACTTCCCTAAGCAATGTTCATTGTACCCATTGTCTAAATTCTGACATGCTTTTCCCTTGATATAACTTTAGAAAGATTAAAAGGGGGTTGTTTCAAGGGAGTAATTTCTCCTACCATGCTCCTGGAACCTCTTGCCAGGGGTTCCAGTTCTGGAGGTAATTAATGCTGCTCATATACATCATCAGTCTTTAAGTCAAGACCAGAATCACTGTAGATCAGCTCCTTGAAAGATCTAACTGTATGCTGAATGTGCGCCTCAGCAGATTGAGCACATTACATGTGAAGGACGAAAGAACCACTAATCCATGAAACCCAGTACCTCCTTTATAGTACGAACTACAGCTGGAAAATTGACTGGAAATGGGGGCTGTGGATCTTTGGACTGATGCAACTAGAAGCTAATCTTGATCATGAGGCAATCTTATCAGGATTGTAGCTAATAAGGGGCAAAAGCAAGCTTGCCTACTTTGTTATTCCTTTAGATATTTTTCTGAACTTTCTTAGAATCCAATTTTTTTGTTTGTTTGTTTGGTAGAACTGTGGAATAGGAAGGACACGGGTTTAATGCAATGCTACTTGCTAATTCCATCCCATCCCTTCCCCAATGAATTTGGGGACTGAGAACTACTTCTGGAAAGTGTTACTGCAGACAACAGGATACACATGAGAGATGCCTGACCTCTTTATTTTTTTAACTTGTGTGCAGCCCATCTTGCCTAGAAGGCGGGACCTCTTAACATATTCTCAAACCTTATGTTTTGCCTCTCAATTCAATGCATCATCTCTGCATGTTTCCTCCCTGTCAAAAATATATACTTCACAAGAATAACCTTGCTTTAGAAGCAGCAAATGACTTGATTATGAAGATTGGCAATAAAGCTCAGCTTTGGCTAACCTTGAATTGGGGTGAGATTCCAATTTTTCCTTCCCAATTCAGATTCTGATTGACTTCCAATTGTTGATTTGCAATTTTTCTCACATAGGAGGGTGGAAAAAAGGGGCAATTGCTTGACCAGCTGCTCAAGACATCTAAATATTGTTCACTTTGTAGGTTTGTGCACAATAATCAGCAGATGAGCTTATGCATCTGGTAAGGGTCATGTGAGGAAGAGACAGACCCTGGTACATGATTCTGGATTTGGGGCAGTATTTCTTCTCACCAGGAATGAAGTATTAACTTGCCCATTCTATCCCCAGAAAAGTTATTTACTTGTTATAACCTTTTCATACATTTGTGCATCCAGGCTTCTAGCCTTGTCGCCCTCCAAGTGTGTGGCATCCATGGAATTGGCAGCCATGTAAAAGGCATAATTCCAGCTCTGATGCAGAATTCCTTCAAGTGCAGATGACTCCTGAAGGAACCAGACATGAGCAGAGCCCTATTGTATCCCCACTGGAAGCACTACTCTAAGAGAAGGTGCAGAGAACTCAACACAAGGCAAGGAAGGAGGTGAGCTGAAAACTACTACTACCTTGTGTGCTCAGCCTCTCCGCTCAGCCAATATTTGTGATATTCTATAGTGGTTTTTTTTAAAAAAAATCCCTCAAATGTTCTCTTTATACAGTGCTCATTTTGGGATAAAATACTGTTCTCAAAATGATACCATTATAGTACTCTCAATTTGTTGAAGAGATTTTAACCATGTATATACTTACAGTGTTCATTTGCTGATGATACATGCTAGCATAATTGAAGTGCTGTTTAGTTTTTTCTTAGAACTGAGCAACTTCATACAAATTTCACTATATCTGTGGAACTAAAAAAAATTAAAAAATAATACAATGTCTATCAGGTAGTGAAGGATCAATAACAAATGAGTGCTTAAAAACAGTGTTACAATTTTGGTGTTCAGGGATTAGCAGATACAACGTTCAGAAATGCGTAAAATACAAATAACAACAAATAACAATATACTGGATATACTGGACCAGATATATACTCTGGTCTGACCATATGGCCTTCCAGGGAACCATTTATTAGCCACAGGAATAGTAATACAATAAATGAAAATATTAAGTGACAGACGTGTAAAAATATTACTTTCAGGAATGGCTTCCCAAATGGATCTATCAACCATGCTGATTTATTTATCCAGGTAATAATCTGTCACACAGGAATTTAAAAAAAGATGTCCAAGAAATTGTATGTTATATTGATAGGTGATTTTTGCACACTGAAGCCTCAGCAGATAAATAGGTCAATTTAATGTCACTTCCCTCCATGTGACATAAAACTCAGGGTACTTTTGTAAACACTTCCCCCCCCCCCAGTTTTCATTTTGTTTTCTCATGGTATACAATAAAGATACACACAAGCAAAATCATTCCCAATAAGCCAACATTCTTTTAAAATTCACTATCAGTAGTAAGGGCCCTCACTCAAATGAGACAGAAACAAGGATTGTTGATTACTACATCAGGCAGAGTTGGATTTCACTTCATCTATATGGGCTTATATTTTAGATATATTCAAATGTTTTAGCATATGTATAGATATACAGAACTTGGGAGTGTACGCCTGCAATTTGGCCTTATGCCCAATCAACAAATAAAAAAAATATATAAACATAGTTCAATTTAAAAATATGAGTATGCCAACATTAACTTTCAAATCTAAGAATATTTTAGTGTGCTTTTGAAATTACAGCAGGTTAATACATTCTTGATACTTTTCCCCTATTGTTCGAGGGCTTTTAAGAAAAATGAAGCATTTACTGTATCCCTACTGAGAAAGAGAGAGATCCTTGTTGCTGAAAGAGGTCGGGTGTGTGTGTCAATTCTTGCTATTTTTCTGAAGATAGCCCCTATCTTATTTTAGCAAGGAAAGGCAAAATCCTTAACACATATACACACATATACTCACACACATATATACACACACACACAAACAAACACACAGAGATGGCCCTCTGTTAAGTGTTTAAAAGAAAACAAGAGTTTTCTTTTGAATCCAATTATCATGGGGTCTACCAGAAATGTGTAGTACAAGTTAGCATGTAGAGTATGCCATGCAATTAACCGATTCTAAATTTTCCAGAGTATATTGTAAACTGGCATACTGAAAACAGGATGCAGCAGACACTGCTGCTGCTGAAGCAACAAGAATACTGCTCAAAGGCCTGAATAAAATGCCTCAGATTGCTTTTGCCTGTGTTTTCTATCCAAGCTTCCTTATATTAGACTAGGAAGTTAGCTACTCTCTCGTGCCTTGCCATTTCCTTTCCTTGAGAGCATTAATAAAGACTGGGTGGTAAAACCCTGCCATCATTGCTGTTAGAAAATCCTTTTATAGGATGGTAAAAGCCAAACTAAGATCTGCTAAATGATGTAATTAAGTCCTTGAAATATTTACACACTCTCTCCCTCAATTTCTGTTGAATTTGTAATAGAAATACAGAACCCATTAAAAATCATTTTTGGTATGGCACAACCATCACACATGATTATCTTTCGGTAAGTGGTCAAAAGAAAATCTCAAGAACAAATTACTATTTGTGTTTGCATTTCCCACGGCTCATTGTCCAGAATTCTTCCTCCTCCTTCCTGCCTCCCACGTTTGTGAGACTGTCAGTATGATTAGGATTGCAGACAGATCCTATCACCATCAGCGGATGAGGTGGTTCACTGGGAAGTAAGAGGCTGACAAGTGCTAACAGCCTTACAGACAAACATTGCAAACTAGGGGCAGAGGCAGATGGCTAAGCTGTGATTGATTTGCTGTACCAACTTATAGGCTTCTGATTATTTATTTATTTGGTGGTGCTGGCCAGCTAATAACTATATAATCTACTGTGGAAACATAGCAACCTTATGCATCAACTATGGATTAACATCTCTTCCTCATTCATCTTCTCACAGGCTGAGAGCAGATCCCTTTCACATTTACTCAGGAAAAGGCCCTGTCCGATTTAGTTGACTTACTCCCAAGTCCCTATACTTCAAATCTACTTTGAGCAGGGAGAAAAAGAACAAGCTTTTTGTTCCCCAGATTATTTCAAGTCCTGTTAACAGAAAATTTTCTGAGACTTCTAATATCAATAAGAGTTAGATGAACACAATTCCTTTTGGTTTCTCGGGATTCCCATTCCCATCTGTTTCAGATTATTTAAAGAAGCAAACTTATTTTAAATTTGTCTGTTAACTCTTATAGTCTCAAATTAAATACTAGATGCAACAGAACTGAATATTTTGGTCTATGGGTATTACTTAAGGACTATGTCATGACAGTTACATATATATTTGTGTGTGGGTTCGCGCACATACAGATATATACGTACATACATACATATCTATATACATACACACATACGCACAGATACATGCATGCACATTATGCAAGACTCTACAAGAAAACAAAAAAATCTTGACAGTAGAGATTTTTCAACTAATTCGTTGTCTAGATGTTCAGTCTTCTCTCTTCTCTGATATTCTAAAACTGTCACACAATATTCCAATACCAAGTTACAGAGTTCTCAAAATTCCCAGTGAACACCTCCATAGAACAGAAAAGATGCAAACACGGTTAAAGAGAACTACAAGATTGTCAGCAAACAATGCTCCAAGATTTCTTCACCACAAATCTTTGGAATAAAACTTAGATCTTGCCCTTATTCTTAAATCCTAATGTTAATTGCCTCTGTAAAGATTATTCGTGTTTTTGGTCTGTATCTCATCCCATCATTAAGGGCTACATTTTGTATTTGCAATATAAATGGTTGTTGATAGTCACAGTATGTGCAGGGATTATCTGAGCCCGAGGAGAGGACTGTTTGGAACCTCAGTAGCTGAACAAAATTACAGATGGAAAGAAAACCCCAAGAGCTAAATATTATGTATCAATGTCTGTACTTCCATTATATATTTGAAGATATAAAAAGTTATTTTAATGTTTCTGCATCCTAAACATGAATTAGGAAATTAGTGAACAGTCAACAAGTCAAAAAACAGTCCAAAGTAGGGCAGTGAGCTAGTTTAGTGAGTGGAAGAGTAGCAACCAAGAGAGTTACAGGCCATTCCGTTTCTCAGCACATCTTGCAGGGATGGTCCCAAATAAACTATACACAGCCATTCTGAATCACTATCTCTTTACCTGCATGAGAGATAGTTTGAAAAGGCAGTCTTTGGAATAGTGCCAGCTCCAACTAGCTAAAAATAAACATAATGCATATATAGAGAAAGGTGTGTGTGTGTGTGTGTGTGTGTGTGTGTGTGTGTGTAGATAAGTACAGAAAAAAATAATCTAATTTGACCACAACCATCAAACTATCTACAAGATCCAAGCATGAGCCTGATGCCTTCATTGTTCATTAAATAGTACAACCATTGCTTGAAGTGGACCCATGCATCTACTTTTTTTTTTGTTTATTTAAATTAGTTGTTTGGAAAGAAGTCCGTGCTTACCAAAAAGCCAATCCTTTCATTCAACTGCATTGTGTTGGACAAGTGGGAATTACACCACCTTAATAAAATGGGAAAGGAGAATCTAGGCAGGCATTTTCTCTTTTAGAAAACATGTAGGAGACTAATATTAAAAGCAAGAGATTCTCACTTCTAACTTGCATGATTGCAAGTATTCTATTGATCTGCTTAACCCAAAATATTTCTTTTGCGAGTGCCAGACACACACATATATGTTACCACGTATTTCACCAAGTAAAAGGCTAGCAACAACAAATAACCAGAATTGCTAACCATTTTTTGTGGGTTGCCACAAGCATGCTCCCCAGGGTGCAGAAGGAAAACCTGAAGTCAGGCCTGAGTTAGAGAATCCAAGACAGATATCCAGGTGTGTAAATGAGTTCTCAGAAACTTGGAGAAAAGGTTCAAAGCTTCAAATAAGCTTTCTTTCAAGTTTTCATTAAGTAATTAAATAGGAAGTTTGAACTATGGCAATATGGTGATGCCTCCAAAGATATACTGTGATCTTGCTCAGGGATTTCACTTGTCAACCATTATGCAATCATATCAGCAGTTTTCACAGTTCCTCTGTGCACGGGATGTGCAATAACCAAATACCAAAATTAAAGGAACAAAACAGTATGCCTCTCTCTTTCTTTCTCTCTCTCTCTCTATATATATATACTGTATATCTCCTTGACAAAGTCCATAACAGCTGAAGCAAGAAAACTGGTAGGTGTATCCTAGGATCTCTGCAGAGTGTACTGCCAATTAAGGCCATTGGTATTGACTTAAACAGATCTTGACAGCTCAGTTCTATGAAAAAACAAAACGGAGCAGATCAAGAAGTTCTTGAGGAATCTTGATGAATCATTAAGGGTGCCTTAAAACAAAATCAGCAGAAAGGAACCAAGACAGTAATGTTTTGGCTACCAAACTGGAATTTGGTTTTTCTAGGTCATTAGTTTTCCTTCCAAAATTATCTCCAAAGAAAAGTTAGTGCTACAAATATGCAAGTCCAAAATAGGTTTCCCCCCTCCCCAGTCAAGTTGCACCAAGAAGCGAGTTACATATATGCTGCTTCTATGCTGTTCACCTGCAAGGAATTCTCTTCCATCTGCTTTGATTTCCATTGGCAATAAACAGGAGCAAATATTTTCAAGTTCTGAAGTGCTGTAAGCAACTGTGTCTTAAAGACTTCCCCTGCATCCCTTTTCCTAATCACGTCTTCTGCCTTTCAGATGGGCAAGGCGTTGGAAACAGATGAATGTACTGCTGAGTGCATGACAGCATTTAGTGCATGTTGTGTGAATAGAAGTTTACATGTGATCAAATTCTCTTCTTCTGGAAGGTAGCAAGAGACAGGCAATTGGGTTCCACCCTTCTCCCCATGACGCTATGGTCTAACTGCATCCGGGTCACACTGTATGGTCCCTATTATTTAGATGTGCCTCTTCATATGGAGGGCAAGATGATCAGACCTTGAAAAACACCTGCAAAGTAAACACAAAAGTAAAATCAGTATCAAAGACAATTATACAGTTCGGATTTCACCTCTCAGTGTACAAGTTTGTAATCAGCTGGAAAACTCTCTGCTTATTCCTACATAATAAAATTGCAGAAATTGTAAAGCACCCGATATGTAGTAAAAATGGTATGAGTAATAAATGAATACAAATTTATCTGGCAATTTTAATTCTATTACATCCATTTCAAAATCTACTTTTTTAGCTCTCATGGTTATGGAAGAATCTTTAAGAAGAAAAATGGGTGAGGCAATCTCATAATTTTGAAGTATGTATGTATGTATGTATATAGATAATTGCTCCGTAATAACTTTAGTCAGTGGCGTACAACTGAAAAGGGTGGCTGGGAAGAAATGCCCAACTAATCATGGTCCAGCCAGAAGGAAGCACAATAATCATTGAAAAAAAAGACACAAACTTGGTCCCATTTATGGAGAAGCTATTCTCAAACAATATGTAGTATTTTAAAGGACCATTGTGTGCTATTTATTTACAGACAGCTCCTACTGCAATAAAATTTGAGCCCACTAAAATACTTTAAACAATCTTCTACCTAAGAGCAAAGCATTCAGAAATATGCATATATATTCATAGTTCAAGCTGATATCACTCTTAAGAGCTTCATGTCACCAAGGATGACCATATTTGGGCTGTAGAAATTCATAAAAGAGACGAGGTGGCGCAGCAGTTAGCGTGCAGTACTGCAGGCCACTTTAGCTGACTGTGTTCAGCAGGTCAGCGGTTCAAATCTCACCGGCTCAAGGTTGACTCAGCCTTCCATCCTTCCGGGGTAGGTAAAATGAGGACCCAGATTGTTGGGGGCAATGTAAATAAATATATATATACATATATATATATATATATATATATATATATATATATATATATATATATACACACACACACACACACATTGCTTACTGGTGTACACCGCTTAGAGAGTGCTCGCAGTTAAAGCGATATATAAGTCTCATAAATAAATAAATAAATAAATAAATAAATAAGGTCACTAAATAGAAAAGAGAGATATGAAAAACTATAATTCTTTGTTGTCAATTAGCAGTCATCTGGTTTTTGGCAGCCCAGCTATGGTAGCCCTAAACAAAAGCACTGTGATGATCTATGTCCGCTTCCTCATTTGCCTCTAACCACAGCGCAAACTTTGCCTCAATATCTGCTTTTTTCCTTCCATGTCCTCCTGACATTGTTTTGGGGGTCAAACAACCCTTTCACAGGGGTCGCCTAAGACCATCGGAAAACACATATTTCCGATGGTCTTAGGAACCAAGACACCGCTTCGCATCCGTCTCCGTATGGCCTCCTCCGCCATTTGCAGACAGAGAGAGAGAGAGAGAGAGAGAGGCACTTTCGCTTCCCTTCTCTCTCTCTCTCAGGCAGACTTACCTCCTGCAGGGCTCCTGATTGGCCCTGTGCCCAGGTGCCCCACCCCCTGGGAGAAGCGCGGCCAGGGCCTCGTGGCTGGGGAGCCGCCCAGGGAAGCCCCGGGATCCCTGCTGGGAGCGGCCCACTGGAGGCTACGCTGAGCGGGCCAGCCCTCCCACAAGCTGTGGCCCAAGGGAGACCAGCCCCTGCGATCCCGAGCCAGCCCGACCATTAGACCCGCTGGCCAGGAAGGCACGCCGAGTCCAGGCTGCCAGGAAGGAAGAAGGAGGTTCAGCAAAGGTAGGAGAGGAGAGCTGCCTCCTGCAGCCCAGTGCTGGCGGCGGCTTCCTTGCCCTCCTCTTCCTCCTCCCCTTCTTCCTCCTGCTGCCCCCAAGGTGGCTCGGGCGGGCGCCGGGGCAAGAGGGGTGCCTGGGGGGGAGCAGCCGGGCACCAGCCCCCACCGTGACTCCATCGATGGACGGAGGACAAGGCCAGGCAGTGTGTAGTCCCGGCAGGGGCGGCATCCAGGCTGGGGCGGCAGGGACCCCCAACGATGCAGCAGTGGCCGCCGCAGCCGCTGCCTCCCGTCCTGCTCCCCCTCCCTGCCTGTTCAGCTGAGGACATGGCGGAGGCCGGGCCGGGGGCGGTGGGGACCCTCAACAATGTTGCCATAAGAGAGAGAGCGAGGGGGGGAAAGAGAGAGAAACAGAGGAAAAGAGAGAGAGGAAGAGAAAGAGAGGGGAAAGAGAAAGAGAAAGGGAGGAAACAGAGAAAGAGAGAGAAAAAGAGAGAGAAAGAGAGAGAAGAGGGAGAGGAAAGAAAGAGAAGAGAGAGGGAGGAAAAAGAGAAAGGGAGGAAATAGAGAAAGAGGAAAGAGAGAGAGGAGAGAGAGAGGAAAGAGAAAGAGAGGAAAGAGAGAAAGAGAGAGGAAAGGAAGAGGGAGAGGAATGGCACTTCTTCAACCAGATTGGGCGAAGCCAGCGGAATAGCCTTCCTGTCCCCCTCCCCGGCCAGCTGGATGGGGGGTTGGGAGTCACCACAACATGAGGAATTGTATTAAAGGGTCGCGGCATTAGGAAGGTTGAGAACCACTTCTCTAAAAGAATGCAAATGACCAGCTGTCTGCAAGGAGTATAAATCCTTCCACTCGCCACCATCCAGTCAGAGCTGAAGAAGCTTCTTGGATGAGAAGCGAAATATCTTCAAAGAAAAACCAGAAAGTCCAGTTGCCTCTTGAAAAAGCATCTTTGGGACAGTGTGTTTGCCATGCAAATAATAATAACAACACTGTGGCACTGGGAACTGCCAAAGCCAAAATGGAGTAGACAAAATCATATTCCCATTAAATCAAAGCTTTGCCTGATTCGTATGATAGTTGTAGAGCTCTTGCATAAGTTATCAGAGATAATAAAAAGGGTAAAAAATACAATCACACAAATTTCTCTTGACAGCAGAACCAATGACAACCAGTAATGCACCCAATGGAGACAAAAGTAGTACACACCTGACGCTACCTAGCACTCACTCCTATCTTCTGTGCAATAAAGGATTGGTGCTCTTTCAGAAGAGTATGAAGTATGTATTTAAAAATAAGTTTGGTGCTCTTTCAGAAGAAGCAGGAAACAAGTTTGTATAAGGAGTCCACCTATGATCTGACAAGCCCTATTGGAAAGCTCAAGCCAGGTATTAATAAAGTGGAAGTCAGATGTCCTGTCTCTCCTGAGGTTAAACTACCCTGGCAGTGGAAAACAATGCCAAGAAACAGAACAGAGGGCTGTGATCACCAACATTTAAACTGGCTAAAAAGGGGCAGGGTTGATCCCAGCTCCCAACCATGTCAGCAGTCAAATGGCCAGTGAAGTGTGCCAGATTGTACTTCTTGCAAAAATCTATTGAGAGAAGAGAGGAGAGGAAATATTCCTTTAAAGCTGGAACTGAGGATGAATTTAAGTTGCCTCAGATATGGGTTAAGACAGCGGTTCTCAACCTTTCTAATGCCGCGACCCTTTAATACAGTTCCTCATGTTGTGGTGACCCCCAACCCCCCATCCAGCTGGCTGGGAAGGGGGGCAGGAAGGCTGCTCCACCGGCTCTGCCCAGTCTGGTTGAAGAAGTGCCATTCCTCTCCCTCTTTCTTTCCTCTCTTTCTCTCTTTCCTCTCTTTCTCTTTCCTCTCTCTCTTTCCTCCCTTTCTCTTTTTCCTCTCTCTTTTCCTGTTTCTCTTTCCTCTCTTTCTCTTTCCTCTTTCTCTCTTTCCTCTTTCCTCTCTTCTCTTTCCTTTCTTTCCCTCTTTCTCTTTTTCTCTTTCCTCTCTTTCTCTCTTTCCTCCCTTTCTCTTTCTCTCTCTTTCCCCTCTCTTTCTCTCCTCTCTCTCTTTCATCTCTCTTTTCCTGTTTCTCTTTCTTCTCTTTCTCTCTCTCTCTTACGGCAACATTGTCGGGGGTCCCCGCCACCCCTGGCCTGGCCTCCGCTGTGTCCTCAGCTGAATGGGCAGGGAGGGGGAGCAGGATGGGAGGCAGCGGCTGCGGCAGCCCCTGCTGCATCGTCGGGGGTCCCCGCTGCCCCCAGCCTGGACGCCGCCCCCGCCGGGAATCCACGCTGCCTGGCCTCGTCCTCCATCCATCAATGGAGCCACGGTGGGGGCTGGTGCCACATGGCCCACCTTCCTCCCAGCGCCCGCCTGAGCCGCCTTGGGGGCAGCAGGAGGAAGGAGAGGAGAAGGGCGAGAAAACTGCCGCTGCCCCAGCCGGGACTCCACGCTGCCTGGCCTCGCTCTCCGCCCATCCGATGGAGCTGCGGTGGGGGCTGGTGCCGCGCGGCCCCTGCCAGCCCCTCTGCCAGCCTGGCTGCTCCGCCCAGCACCCCTCTTGCCCCGGCGCCCGCCTTGAGGACAACAGGAGGAAGAAGGGGAGGAGGGCAAGGAAGCCGCTGCCAGCGCTGGGCCGCAGAGGGTGGCTCTCCTCTCCTACCTTTGCTGAATCTCCTTCTTCCTTCCCGGCAGCCTGGACTCCGGCGCGCCTTCCTGGGTCCAATGGTCAGGCTGGCTGGGGATCGCAGGAGCTGGTCTCCCTTGGGCCGCGGCTTGCGGGAGGGCTGGCCCACTCAGTGGAGCCTCCAGCGGGCCACTCCCAGTAGGGATCCCGGGGCTTCCCCTGGTGGCTCCACAGCCATGAGGCCCTGGCCATGCTTCTCCCAGGGGGTGGGGCACCCGGGCACAGAGCCAATCAGGAGCCCTGCAGGAGGTAAGTCTGCCTGAGAGAGAGAGAGAGAGAGAAGGGAAGCGAAAGTGCCTCTCTGTCTCTCTCTCCCTGCAAATGGTAGAGGAGGCCATGCGGAGCGGTGTTTCGGTTCCTAAGACCATCGGAAATATGTGTTTTCCAATGGTCTTAGGCGACCCCTGTGAAAGGGTCGTTTGACCCCCAAAAGGGTCGCGACCCACAGGTTGAGAACCACTGGCATAAGAGATTGCAGATATGGTGAACTGCAAAAATAGTTGTGACAGTCAGCAGCACTGCCAGTTGTAGTGGTAACATTTTAGATATGCTTTTTTTTTTTTTTTTTTTTTTATTAAAATTTTTCAAAAGTTTTACAAATAAAAATCCACCCCCCCCCTCCCCAACCACCCCACCCCCCCCCGACTTCCCAGAACTGGATATAGGATTATTTAACAAATTTTTTAAAAATAACATTTACAATTTATAAAATAGTTAATAATAATGATTAAAAATCACAATAATAATATATATAATAATAATATGCATAACATAAACTTTAAAATAAGTAATATATACTAAGAAGAAAAAAAAAAAAAAAAAAAAATAAAAAAATGAAAAAAAGAAAAGAGAGAGAGAAAGAAAAAGGAAGAAAATAGACGAAAAATATATATGAATAATAATACATAAAAATTATATATATATAAAAAGGAAAAAGAAGAAAGAAAGAAAGAAATAGCATTCATTACAAATTATGAGAAAGCTAAATAATATTTTTCCATATCCAAATTATATTGTATGAAATTTATCCATTTTTCCCATACCGCAAAAAATTTTTCTTGAGATTGCTCCTTTAAGAAAGCCGAAATCTTTGCCATTTCTGCCAAATACGAAACTTTGTAAAACCATTCTTGTAAAGTAGGCAAAGATTCCTTCTTCCAATATTGTCCTATTAATAGCCTAGCGGCTGTAATCAAATTTAACATCAATGTAACCTCTTTAGCATCACAGTCAATAACAATACCTAATAAAAATAATTGCGGCGTAAATTTTACCCTCCTTTTAAAAATTCTTTGAATATTCCACCATATCTTAATCCAAAAAGCTTTTATATGCTTACAGGTCCACCAAATATGATAATAGGTAGCATCCAAGTATCCACATCTCCAACATTTCGGCTGTAGATTAGGGTACATAATGGACATTTTCTTTGGGTCAAGGTGCCATCTATAAAACATCTTATAAAAATTCTCTCTTAAATTTTGCGCTTGTGTGAATTTAACATTTCTTATCCAAATAAGTTCCCAAATATCCATTGAAATCGTTTCACCAATATTCTGTGCCCATTTAATCATACAATCTTTAACTAATTCAGGTTCTGAATCTAATTCCACTAAAACCCCATAAACTCTCTTAATATGGGTTGGCCTTTGGTCTCTTACTTCTTTTAAAAAAATTCCATCTTCTCTAAGCCAGCCCATTTTACCATCCATCTTCCATCTATCCACTATTTGTCTATATTGGAACCATGAATAAGTTAAATTTTCATGTGTTAATTCTTCCAAAGATTTTAACTGACAGTCTTGGCCATCCCATCTTAGTAACTGTGCGTAAGAGACCTTATCCATATTTACCCCTTTCCTTATACCTTCTATGGCATGCCGAGGTATAGCCCATAATGGTATTTTGAAGTCACTTTTATAATACTTTCTCCACACTCTTAACAAAGAGATTCTTATAATATGAGACTTAAAAACCCAATCCACTTTTTTATTAAATATTAAATAGGCATGCCATCCAAAAAGTAGGTCCCAGCCTTCCAAATGAAGTATTTCTATATTTGTTAAATTCACCCAGTCGCTAATCAAAGTCAGTACTACAGCATCATAATACAATTTCATATTTGGCACCTTGAGTCCACCTCTCTCACGAAAATCTTGCATTATTTTAAGTTTCACCCTTGGTTTCTTCCCTGCCCAAACAAATTTATTAATACCTTTTTGCCATTCATCTAAGTTACGTTCGTTCTTTAAAACAGGTAGCATTTGAAATAGAAAAATAAACTTTGGCAGGACATTCATTTTAATAACTGCAATTCTACCCAAAAGGGATAACTGTAAATTATTCCAATTTTTTAAATCCTTCTGTACCTCCATCCACAGCTTTTCATAGTTATTTTTGTACAATTTTACATTAGAAACAGATAGTGTAACCCCCAAATATTTTACCTTATCAACAATTTCAAAATCTGTTAAGTTAACTAAAGCCTGTTTATCACCATTAGTCATATTTTTAGCTAATATTTTAGTCTTATTATTATTAATTTTAAAACCAGAAACACATCCATATTGTTGAATCAATTGTAATAATTTCACCACCGAGGAAACAGGTTGAGACAAAGTAACAACCAAGTCATCTGCAAAGGCTCTTAGTTTATATTCTTTTTTATTAATTTCTATTCCTTTTATTTCTTGAGACTCCCGAATTTTAATCAACAAAATTTCCAATGTTAAAACAAACAATAACGGGGATAACGGGCATCCCTGTCTTGTTCCCTTTTCTATTACAAAAGCCTCTGACAAACCCCCATTTACAATAATTTGAGCAGTCTGTTTTTGATATATGTTAGATAATACTTGTAATATATTTTGTCCGAAGTTCATCTCCTTAATTAAACACAACATAAACTGCCAATTCACTTGGTCAAAGGCTTTTTCAGCATCCAAAAATATCAGACCTGCAGAGACTTGGTTATTCTTTTCTAAATACTCTAGTAAGTTAATAATTTGTCTAACATTATTCTTCATGTACCTTCCAGTTATGAAACCCGATTGATCCCTGTGTATAAGCTGCTGCAAGATCCCCATAAGCCTGTTAGCTAAGATTTTTGCAAAAATTTTATAATCCACATTTAAAAGAGATATAGGCCTATAATTTTTAGGCAAAGTGAGATCCTGACTATCTTTTGGAATCAGAGATATAAATGCATTTCGCCAGGATGGAGGGATTTCTAACCCCTGTAATAACTTATTAAACAGTTCACACAACGGTTGAATCATCTCTTCTACTAAAGTTTTATAATAAATAGATGTCAACCCGTCCGTACCCGGCGCTTTGCCCAATTTTAATTGTTTAATAGCTGTAACAATTTCTTCCTTAGTAATTAAACCGTTAATCTTTTTTCCCTGATCTTCTGTTAATTTAGGAAAGTTAACTTTGCCTAAATAATTATTTATGTCTGTAGTTTGAATATTAGAACCCTTATATAATTTTTGATAATATTCTAAAAAAGATTTCTTAATCAATTCTTTCTGATAAACCAATTTACCATTATAATTTATTTTATCTATATTCCTCTGTTTCTGTTTTTTTCTTAACTGATAGGCCAACCATCTCCCTGGTTTATTAGCATTACAAAATGTATTTTGTTTCATAAATAGCAAATTGGTTGCAGCTTGATCAGCCATCAGCATATTAAATTGTGTTTTTAACAATTTTAAAGCTCCTTTAACCTTTTCATCTGAGGGATTTGAAATTAAAGATTTCTCTTTTAATTTAATCTCCTCTTCCAAGTCTTTCCGTTTCTGAGTCTGTTCCTGTCTATGCAAATTATTCATTTTTATCAAAATACCACGCATGAAAGCCTTACTTGCATCCCACACCATTGACATTGATGTTCCCTTATTCATATTTAAAGTAAAATATTCCTTTAAACATTCCTTTAATTTGTGAACATTTTTTTCTTTTTTAAATAAGTTCTCATTCACCCTCCAGGATCTCCTGTCTTCCTTCTCTGCAAACAGTTCCATCCAAACTGGACTATGATCGGACAGTGTCCTAGGAAAAATTTTTACATTCTTTACCCTGTTGTATAAATCTGTTGTAATCAAAAAGAAATCAATTCTTGAAAAAGATTGATGTCTATCTGAGAAAAACGTAAAATCCTTTTCTTCTTGATTACGTTCACGCCAATAGTCTCTCAATTCCCAATCTTCTTTCATATCGAAAAAGGCTTTGGGTAGTTTAGCCTGTTTAAAAAAGGTAGAAGAGCCTTTTTTATCCATTTGTGTGTCTAAGACACCATTCCAGTCTCCCATTAAAATCACAGATCTATAATCCAACAAAGTTATTTTCTGATGTAGTAACCTGTAAAATTGCTCCTGTTGCTGATTTGGTGCATACAACCCCACAATAAGGATTTTCTTACCATATAAACCAAGTTCAAGCATAACATATCTTCCGTAAGGATCTGATTCTAACAGGGTAGCAGATAAATTCTGTTTAACGTAGATTACCACACCCCCTTTCTTCCCAGGGGCGGGAGATACAAAATGAGATCCCAAGCGAGGATTATTTAAATATTTTTGGTCTTTAGCTGTAATATGAGTTTCTTGCAAGCAAATGATGTCATTGTTATGTTGTTTCAAATAGTGGTAAATTTTTTTTCTCTTTTGAGGAGTGTTTAATCCATTAATATTCCAGGACAGGAGCTTTGCCATCTCCCTTGGCCTTCAGCCTGGAGAAAATCCGCTCAAATTCTGCTGCTGATGAATATGTAGCAGAGCTTTTGGATCTTGCTCCTCCCACCGGCACTGAAACAATTTGCTGAGTAGATTCTCCAATTTCTTTTTCCTTTTCTTTTTTCTGTTGTTCTTTTTCTTTACGTTTATGTGCTGCACGGGTCATTCTCTGTTCTTTAATCTCTGATTGAGACATCCATGCCACCTGTCCAGCAGTCATCATCCCTATAGCTTCAGATTTCTGTTCCACCTCTTTATCACTCAAAACTTTCTGCATCATGGGCAAAGGAGAGCCTGCTCCCAGGACCGTTTTATAGAATTCCTTAGCTTTAGCAACTGTATTGAGTCTATAACGTGTCCCCGCATGGCTCAAAACAATGCCCATCGGAATCTCCCATCTAAATGGCATTTGTCTTGCTTTAAGTTCATTTACTAAAAAAGCAAAATCTTTTCTGGTTCTTAAAATTTTAGGTGGAATTTCCTTTAAAATAATAATATCTTGAGCAGCAATCTGAAATCTTTTATTATAAAAAGTTTGTAGAATCTGATTTCGCAAAGACTTCTTAGCAAAATATATCACCACATCTCTAGGCAGATCCCTCTGTTTTGCAACCCAGGAGTTGACTCTATAAATTCTTTCCACATCCCCACGTAACTCTTCTTTATCAATATTCAAAATAACAGCCAAGTCATTAATCACCATTTCCATCAAATCTTGAGTTTTATCTTCTTTCAGACCCCTTATTCTCAGAGCATATTTTTAGATATGCTTTTGATTTGACAAATATGTTGCATATATCTAACAATAGTGTTGTGATCTAGCAAGTAATGCCACAAATAAATAAGCATACTATGATGAAGAGCAACTGTTCTATCAGTAACATCTACAAGTTAATATATGCAGTCTGCATATATGGGATGAACTATACCACCACAGGAAAGTAGCAGCGGTTTAGAAGGCAATGGGAAACTACTGTGCTATGAAAAATCACCATAGTTGAAAATAAGTACAGGTAGCATCGTGGTTGCAAACCCCCATTAAGAGGCAGCATTCAAGAAGAAAAGAATGTGTGTCATGTTTGGAGCTAGGATTCCCCTGAAAACATGTGGAATTTAATTAACATCACTATGCTCCACTAAAAAAATAACGCAGGAAGATTCTGATCTAGAAAGTGAAATGAAAAAGGGAGCAAAAGATGGGATGAAGAAATCTTGAGAATAATTGCCTAGTTCATTCTAAAGCAACTGAAAAGATAAGAACACAAAGTAACTCTCTTACCATATAGTTTGGAAAATAGCCTAGTGACTTAGTCCATTAAAAATGGAATGTATGTCAGTGGGGGAGGAAAGGACCAATCAGAATCATCTTTCTCTTATCCTCATATCAATCTATGCATCTCTAATACTACAATATAAAAGAACAACTATTCTAAGAGGAAATGTGAGGTATTTTGAATGGCAAATGTGACATACATCAATATCAAGGTGCCACGGTTTCAAATATAAATATAAATATTCACATTGCAGAAAATATTCTTGTTTAATCATACAGATGGAATCTTCCTGGGCATGCAGAATTAGTGGGGTTCTTCCATACTAGTTACTGTGGAATACAGATATCAGTATTATCAACAGATCAATTACTGTAACACTGTGATAAAGTAATATGGCACGGATTGATTATAGCAATGAAAAGGTTGGAATGAATCGAATTCTGGATTCCTCTTAAGAATAAAGATTAACAAGAAAGCTCCACTCCAAGAATACAATTTCCTGGCTGTTTCAAGTTAGTATTATTTCCACCAACATCAATGAAATGGCAATTGTCTTGAGTATTCTTCCATTGCTCCTAAAGCACAGAAAGAAAATATTTCTTTAGTTAACCAAATTAAGCAAAACTTTGGGGTTATGGGAAAACTAAGTATAGTCAAGGATCCAGAGATAAAAAGCAAAGGAAGGCAGTGCAAGCAGATAGCAGGAGGAAGACAATTAATTGGTAATGCAAAAAACCTCAGAAGAGAGATGTGAAAAAAGATCAGATTTCTTTCCTGTTAAGAAACAGGAGACTGGTTCTTTCGTTCTGCGTGCATGGGTTTTGGCAATTCTCATGTGCTTAGGAGGGAAATAGAGCTTTGATTGTATTATAAACATTTTCTTATTATAGCAATGGACTTGAGGCTGCATGAAAAAAGGATGGATAATTTTCTAAAACCTGCCCAGAAAGCTACTTTTATAAATAGGATTTTAAAGCATGTCAAAGCCAGATGTAGCTATATTATTTGATTAGTCCCTCAATAGGACCTTAGTTTTAGACTGCCATAGTCCATATTTCCAGTTAAGTAGTCTACAGCTTGTTTAGCAAAGACAGACCTATTATGTTTTATTACCCCAAAATCTATTAAAGGTTTTATTTTATCAGCAATATGCCAAGATAACTAAAGTAAACAATGAAGTAAGTTTTCAATTTTAGATTTCTAAATCAGATTTCAAAAATATCAAGGACTTTAACAGCTGCTTGTACAACCTCTTACCTAGATACGTGAGTTCATAAAGCTAAATAATAAGTATACAGTTGTATATTCATATAATATTAATATGAGAGATTTACATCCTGCCTTTTATTCAGCTATTATATAGCTTTCTTACCTCTTTTTTTCCTATATAAAATAACCCTACAAAATAGGTTGAACTGTGAAGAAGTGACTGGCTCAAAGTCACCCTGTATCTCTGCTTCACTGCTCTGATAAACAGACCAAGAGAAAATGTGTGTGTGTGTGTGTGTGTGTGTGTGTGTGTGTGTGTGTGTGTGTGTGTGAGAGAGAGAGAGAGAGAGAGAGAGAGAGATTACTTCAATATTAGCTACATTTTTTCTTACATGAAGAAAAATTCATAATTATCTTCAGGTAATGAAAAGAGTTTTGGGTTTTGCTTTTGTATTTTATTATTTTTTCTTTCTAGTTTTGCTTCATACTTCATACTGGAGTTAATTGTTAAATCGGGAACATTTTACACTTTTCCTTTTATTTATTGCAGCATTTCCTATTACTGTTTTGATCAAAATCTGCATCCATGTTAACTTATTCATAATTTTATTTTTATGGCTGTAACTATATAGTTAGCAGTTGTTATTTAGTCCTTTGAAGCTTTGCATATCCACATTTGCTCTACTGAAACAAGATTTCAGTATTTGCAGAAAAGGTTCTCATTGGATCTGTGGTTTTTGACTACAATGGCAGATGGACTTTTGCACAGGTGTATAATTTTTTTAAATTTTACTATGCATGGTTTGATAATATGCAACTGCAAGGCAGAAGTGTATAATAAGGATGACCTATAATTTGAATTCTTAACATTTCAAGATGCAACAATTTTAAATATGGCTTTTTATTTCTTTCAGTGCCTTTGATAAAAATAAAACCAAAACATTTGCCATTTTATGTATCTGATTTGGAGGCTGGTTTTCAATTTGGCTTCATCTTTCATTAGGGGTCAACAAATTTGTTAATACGTTTCCCCCCAGTTTTTCACTTTTGCAATCCTTAGCGAAAAAGTAGGCAATCTTTGGGACTAATGGACATATTTTGAAAGCGTATTATAAATGTTTCATAAGAACCTTATCAGATGAATATAAAATGGCTGACATTAGGCAGCATTCATAGAGACACACAGGAATAAAAACATCCATTTCCCAGTAAGAGTATTATGGAAGTTTGTTTTAACCATCACCTCTAGTCATAGGTCACTCTCAGGAAGCTAGCATTTTGTTTTGCTATTTGTGTTTTTCTTTTCAGATAATTAAGGAAATTTGTAAAGATGGCAGGGGGAGGGGGTAGAATCTGATAGAGAAGTATGCAACATCCCCGGATAGTGCTATTCTTGCTTAAATTCATTCCATCTTGTTTGCACATTTATTTGCAACATTTTCAATGTTTCTTTAAATACTATAAGGATTTCTCTGAATATTTCCCCAATATCTGCGTTTTTTCAATACCTTTTTCCTAATACATATCATACAAGTAGCTGTTCTTCATTTAATAGATCTTTTCCATAAATATACATTTTATATATATTCCCTATTTTATTAAATCTGTTGTATATTTGTATATGAGCCGTGGTGGCGCAGTGGTTAGAATGCAGTACTGCAGGTTAATTCTGCTGACTGTCGGCTGCCAGCAGTTTGGCAGTTCGAGTTTCACCAGCTCAAAATTGACTCAACCTTCCATCCTTCTGAGGTCAGGAAAATGAGGACCCAGATTGTTGGGGGCAGTATGCTGACTCTGTAAGCCTCTTGGAGAGGGCTGTAAAGCACTGTGAAGCGGTATATGTCTAAGTACTATTGCTACCTGACGGAAATGGGAGGTTTAGAAATAGGATAAATGAATGAATGAATAAACAAATAAACAAACAAACAAATAAATAATAATAATTTATTTAAGTTGCTTGTTCGGAAAATTTGGCATTATATAATTTTGAGACAAATGCCAAAAGACATTTGTTCAGAATGTGAACTATATACAGTTCACATTCTGCTGCCAGAAGTGTACATTCTATATATTTTAAATTCTTCCTATTTCAAATTTTTCCCTATCCTCCTTTCTGTCTCATCTTATAGGCTATAATAAACATATCTATCAAGCTATGCTTGAACTAATTTTTATAACAAAGGATTTATATGGATAAATAGAGTAGCATATTCTCCACATTTGGCTCTTCCCTACACATCGGAGCTTTTTCGCCATTGCCGGCAATGGGGTGGACGCGGCTCCAGTATGATGAAACTGGCCAGCGGGCCGGCAGTTTGACACCCCTGCTCTACTGCTTCAGAGAAGGACTGCAATACTTTGGCAGACTGGTGTCTCATAGTAGAAGCCAGCTATATGGCAAGTGTTTAATTTTTCTCACCATATGCATTCTGCTAAATGTTAATGCCTTCCCTATATATTGTAGGGTATGAATGGGACAGGCAAAGGAATGTTTTAATCCTGTTGCTAATCCTATAGTGAGGTTGTTCTCAACCTGGGCGGTCATGAGGTAGTCATTGGGGTCCCTGCAGCCTTGAAGAAATGTTATGATTTAAATCTTGAGTTAGGTCTTTGGGGTTTGGGACCATGGCCGGTGACCACAAAAGGTATTTAAAGGGGGTCTGTAATGAAGAAAAGGTTGAAAACCACTGCTATGATGCCTATAAAAAGAAAAGATTTCACCAAGAAAACTAGCTATTTATTATAGCTGTCGAACTCTAAGGGATTCTGGGTGGTATACAATACCTCCTCTCCAATCCATAAAAACAGATAAAACCTAAAACCACACAAACAGCCTAAAGTAAAATGATCCAAAAACAGCACAAATAAAAAAAAAATCAAAAGAGTCCCCCTGCCCAGCCCAACAAACAATAATGCACCCATCCCAAGCCTGGGATCGAGCCAGGTTTTATGTGCTTTCCAGAACCCAAGGAGAGATAGCGTAGTCCTTATCTCTGGGGGAATGCTGTTCCAGAGGGTGGAGGCAATGATGGAGAGGGCATGCTTCCTTAGTTCCACAAGATGACAACATTTAATAGTGAAGACCTAGACTCGCCCACTCTGGGAGAATGTACCGCACAGACAGAAAGGATAGGAGATAAGCTGGCCCTGAGATTCCAGGCCCTATGCCATACACAGCTTTGTAGGTAATAAACAGCACCCTGAATTAGACCTAGAGGCTGAATGACAACCAATACAGCAGAGTATTGGGGATTCATGGGCATGTTGACAGATGACTATTACTGTTACTGCTACTGAATTTTAAATCAGCTATAGCTTCCAGGCTGCTCCAAGTATGGTAGTTGTGAGGTGATCAGAGTATGAGTTACAGACTGAAGGACCTCCCAATTGAAGAAAGGGTACAACTGGTGCCCCAGATGAACCGATACAAAGGCCCCCTGGGCATAGCTGCCACCTGCTCTTTGAGCAGTATCTGTGAATCCAGGAGCTGCAGAATGTATTATCTTTTCTTTAGAATCTGTGCAGAGAAGTCATAAAAGTACAAATGTATACAAAACTATACATTTGAAAGACAAAGTCAATACATTTTCACAAAAATAAGACAGGTGCTGTATTTAAATAATGATAACATCAAAAGACAGAGGCAGCACAATAAAAGAGAAATAACTGGAGAAAATAAAGTCAAAGACCTACAAATAGAAATAGAAAAACTGTGGCAAAAGAAAGCAAAGATAGTACTAACGGTAATAGGCACTGTGGGTGCAATGCTAAAACACTTGCAGCACCATCAGGATTGACCAATTTACCATCAGTCAATTGCAAAAGGCAGCTTTATTTGGATCAGGTTATATTCTGCCACAATATCTTTAACACTACCAAACAACAGCTGCCTTTCCCAGTTCCCAGGACTCGATAGGTGGATAAAAATGCCAAATCCAGCCTAATCGTCTGGCTGACTGTGGGACCAATCAACATCATAATATTTTAATTGCTTTGAGAGCACTTCTTGAATTAAGAAGTGGGATATAATTTGAGAGAAAATAGTAACTGTTACCTGTCACAATGGCTGCACTTGAAGGGCTTTGCTCCCGTGTGCTTCCTGTAGTGCCGTGTGAGTTCATCACTTCTTGCAAAACGCCACTCACACCCTTCCCATGAACACTTGTAAGGCTTCTCACCTGCGGAGATTATAAAAGTCTTGTTAATGCTGAAAGCAAAATTTGCATAAAAGGCACACTTCCTATTCATACCAACATTCCATAAGCCATTGAAAGTGGTTGCCCCGATGTAATGATTGCTGTCTGAACAAGGACATCTGACATAATTCTGTCCTGAACCTGCAAGTTATTATAATCACTTCCTGTGCGAAAGTAAATTGAACTTGCAATGCCACATTCTCATTGCCATGGCTATCTTATATTTATTTTTCATATCTACTGTATAAATCCTTGCACACATTTTGTAAGTGATAATTTTTGAGACTGGAGAATTGGTAGCACCTCAACACAGCAGCAAAATCCTAAGTTAAGTCAAATGTGTTTTGGCATTCTTCATTCCTAAGGCCTCTATAAGTAATATCATAATTTAAGATTTAATCTTCAATTTGATTCCCGGTCTGGGACTGGGAAAAAAATTTAACAGTTCAAGTCCTAACCAAGGACCTAAGAGCTGTTAAGGTAACTTCTGAGTATATAAGCAGTTCCAAGTAGAATGGTTTTTTGCAGTCAGGATATTCAGGATATTCAGGCAGCCCTTTGGATATTGTTACAAGAGCTCCTATTATTATTATTCCTCCACACTCGCTCAACTTCAATTTGCAGATTATGGTATTTTGTTATTTTTCTAGCTGTTTTTCTTCAATTCATGCATCACCTGGTATTGCAATATCAATGAACCAGACTTTTTTCTTTTCCACAATAGTGATGTCAGGCATGCTGTTATCTGTCTGTTTGGATCCGAAAGTCCCACAAGATCTTGACTTGTTCATTTTCAAGAACTTTTGTCAATTTGGTGTTCCCAGTAATTTTTACTGCATTCGAACCCAAACTTCTGGCAAAGCTTCCAATGTATGATTTTGGCAACTCGATTATGACGTTTGTAGATAACCAGTCTGTGAGATTTTGCTGCAGCCACTGATAAGGTGATCCACTGTCTTATCTTTCTCATTGCATAAGTGACATTTGCTGTTGTTACTGACATGCTGAATTTTTGCTTTCATGGAATTTGTCTGCAGGGCTTGTTCTTGCAGCCAAAATGAAGCCTTCAGTTTCTTTATTCAGCACCCTTGATCTCAACCAGCCCCATGTTAGCTTTGTATCTACCTTTCTTTCAATGGCTTTCAGGTATTGACTATGCATAGGCTTCTTTTTCCAATTAGAAGCTAAATGGTCAATTGTTTCTTTTCAATATTCTGCTTTCAATCTCATTGTTTTCAAGAGGTTTCACTTATTCAGCAAAGGCTCTTTTGCTTTTTTTAATGTAGTCTTTTAAACCATATTTTTCCTCTTCCACAGTTTGTTTCACATATACGAGTCCTCTGCCATCCTGAGATCTAGACAAGTACAACAGATCAATATCACTTTTTGGGTGCAGAGCATGGTGCATTATCATTAGTTGTCTTTCGATCCAAGTTATCAAGTTCTAGCTGTGTCCAATCAATGATTCCAGCTGAGTATAGTATTACAGACCCTGCCCAGGTGTTAACTGCCTTTATGATATTTCCTCCACTCAGCTTTGATCTCAACATATTCTGAACTCGCTTTATGTATTTTGTTATTATTTAATATTTAATCTTTAATTTGATTCACAGTCTGGAACTGGTAAAAACTTAATAGTTCAAGTCCTAACTTGTTGTTATTGTTATCATATCATTATTATTTTCATTATTTGCTTAAATTTATTGACCACCCAACTCCAGTGGACTTGCAAAGACAGTAAATATATGCATGTACATATGATTTTCATGGAATTTAGCTTATTAGACCTCTGGTTTGGACAGATCAGCATCAGTACTCAGAAACCTTCTAAGCATTTTTTTCTTTGCAGTTTCTGTAGTTCTGAACAAATGATTCACTATAGACAAACAATATTAATTCATGGGAATAAATAATAGTCAAAATATAAATTAAGGTTGTGCAATGCCCCAAAGGCACTTTTTACTTTATTTGAAACTCTGACCCTTTACTGGCATTTTAAGCCTAAGCAAGTAGTGAACAGAAGGTAATGTTTTTAAACAGAACTGGTTAAACTGTCACTGACTTTGTACATTGATTCTCACTCTTTTATAGGTATTTTTTCGGATATTCTTTAATCAATTAAAAATTTTAGATCCATTTTAAGCAGTTTTAGATTCACTTTTATAATTTTTAGATCTGGTTGAAACTATCCCAGTGCCCCCCCCCCAAAAAAACAGTTCTATATATCAAAAACAATACCGTAAAAGACAGATTAGGAATGCAAGTCAAAGTAGGCAAGAAAATGGTAAGAAAACACTTATTCACTCTAGATGAGTTCAAATCACCAGGTCCAGATGGATTACATTCCAGGGTTCTGAAGGGACTGACAGATGTGATCTCAGAACCACTGAACCACATTTTTCAAAGATCCTAGGGACCTAGGGAACTACCAGAGGATTGGAAAAGGAAAAAAATATGGATCCAGAAAATTACAGACCTATCAGCCTGACATCAATACCTGAGAAGATTCTGGAAAAGATAATCAAGCAACGAATCTGTGAACACCTAGAGGCAAGCAAAGTTATAACCAGAAGCCAGTGTTGCTTTGACAAAAACAGATCATGCCAGTCAAATCTTATTGAAATCTTCAAAAAAGTAACTAAATTAGTGGACCAGTGAAATGCTGTAGATATAATTTACTTGCACTTCAGTAGGACATTTGATAAAGCAGACCACAATCTACTGCTTAATAAACTAGTAAAATGTAGGATAGACAGCATCACCACCAGATGGATTCGTAACTGACTAATAAATTGTACTCAACTTGTAGTCCTCAATGGAACTACATCTGTATAGAGGGAAGTAAGCAGTGGAGTATCTCAAGATTCTGTCTTAGGCCCGGTACTCTTCAATATCTTCATAAACAATTTAGATGAGGGAATAGAAGGGGAACTCATCAAATTTGCAGACAACACCAAACTGGCAAGGGATAGACAGAAGATAGGCTCAAGATCTAGATTCTTGACAGACTTGAAGACTGGGCCCTATCTAACAAAATAAAATTCAGTAGTGAGAAAAGCAAGGTTTTAGGTAAGAAAAACCAAATGTGCAGGTATCTGGCATATTAGCAGTAACTATGAAAGAGAATTAGGACCGCTAATGGACAACCAATTAAATATGAGCCAGCAGTATGTTGCAGCTGCCATAAAAGCCAACACAGTCCTAGGCTACATTAACAGAGAGATAGAATCAAGATCACATGAAGTGCTACTACCGTTTTACAAGGCCTTAGTAAGACCACACTTGGAACACTGCATCCAGTTTTGGTCACCACAATATAAGACTCTCAAAAAGAGTGCAGAGAAGAGCTACAAAGATGATTAGGGGACTGGAGGCTAAATCATATAAAGAACGGTTGCCGGAATTGGGTATGTCTAGTTTAATGAAAAGAAGGACTAGGGGTGACATGATAGCAGTGTTCCAATATCTAAGGAGCTGCCACAAAGAAGAAGGGGTCAACCTATTCTCCACAGCTCTTGAAGGCAGGACAAGAAGCAATAGATGGAAACTAATCAAGGAAAAATAAGGAGAAATTTCCTGCCAGTTAGAACAATTAACCAGATTTGTCTTCAGAAGTTGGGGGTGCTCTATTGCTGGAGGTTTTTAAGAAGAGATTTAACACCCATTTGTATGAAATGGTATAGTGTCTCCTGCTTAAGCAGGGGGTTGGACTAGAAGACTTCCAAGTCCCTTCCAAATCTGTTATACTGTTCTGTTCTGATTATCTTTCTTAGGAAAGAGATAAGTGAGATGCACCCTGTCCATTCTCTTAGAGTTCTCTGGAGCTTTCAGATATCCTTCTGAGAAAATTCTTTACATAGGTCAGGATAAACTGCTTTGTAATGGTTAACATGTCTAGCTCCAATAGTGGTGCTGGAAGATTTCTACTCAACCTATTGACATTCACAATGGGGGAGAATTCTCCAAGGTTCTCACGTTATAGAACACCCTCAGGGAACAAAGGAACATAGGGAACATTATTTGGAGATGTGGAGTAATGTGTCATCTGCACGCAGATGTTTTTACTCTTTTCTCAAGAATTCCAGGTAAGGAGTTGGAAGTGCTCAACCAGCACTTGACTGCACTGAGGGTTTGGATGAAAGCCAAGAAACTGAAGCTCAATCTAGGCAAGACAGAAATGCTATTACTGTATTCTTGTTTTGGGAGGATCAGGTTTATAGCTTCTAATTCTATTTTTATCATTATATATACACATCCTTTGTAGAATAATACACATTTTAGGCTGTAGTGCTCCGTGTGAATAGGTCTCGTTGCAGTAATCCATATCCTGATACACGTTTCATTAGGTTAATGCTACATGCTATACAGCTGCCCTTGAAAACAGCCTAAATTATTTGATCCAAAAATGATGCAATCAGAGCGTTGAATATACTTGGATAATGAGAATATATTTTGCAAGTTTTATAAGGTTCTTTTCCAGTTCCAATTCATGTTGCTGGTATTAACCCATAAAGTTCTAACACATTTTTTTCCCCCTAGCTATTACCAACAATTCCCTAAGATCAATATCAGAGGTCCTCCTCTGGGTGTCTTCCCTGCCTGAGATATAAGAATCAGCCACTGGAGAGAAAGCTATTCCAGTAGCCAACCAAATACGACCTGGCTCTTCCTCACAATTAAAGCAAATTGACGGAGGGTCTGAAAATATCTTCCTGCTCAATTACATGTTTCTTCGTTCAATAAATGGAGTACTGCATAATCATCAAGGCTATACAGTGCATTTTAACTACATGACTTCAAGAGGATAAAAAGGAGGACATAAAGGAATTTATGTTTATTGATAAAGTATTTCTAAGCTGCTGTAGATCAACAGATCTCAAAGAGGAACATGCTCAATAAAATGGGTTAACATAAAAAATAATCTGTAATCAAATGAGTATGAAATGCTGCTGCTGCTGCTACTGCAAAAATTGTTAAGAGTTCTGAAAGGCTTTCCCCCATGATTTACTTGGTGAGCTGGATATGTTTTATCTAGGGACATCCTTGAAATACACCATTCTTTACAAACTTTATTTTGCTTTTGATATCTCTTTGTATTTCTATTTCTTCTATTAGAAAATATCTGGGTATGCCATATTGGTGGGGCTGCTGAGCCATGTTTGTGATTCATACATTTTGGACTAATGCTTAAATTTGAATGGCACTGTCCAGTGGATAAAAATGGCAGGGATCGGTCATAAGACATTCTTCTCATTCCCAAGTGCTCTTACCTACTTATTGTTTATCTGCACCTTTATTACACTGTTCCATTCCTCCATTATTCCAGGATATCCTCCTTCATTAAATAGCATAATTCACAAAACCCCATAATGCTGTGTTTAGGAAACAAAAAGTAATTTCAGAGAGAATTTTAATTAACCCCCCCCTCCTTCCTTTTTTCCCACATTCACTGTGCATTTGATCAGCCAATGAAGATCTAATTTAATGCAACTATGCAATATATTTGTTTCTATGCCACCATGATCAAAATCAACATTCTTGGCAGCTCAAATACAGTACAAAAATGCAATATAAAGCGCTCCCTAGAAAAATAAAAACATAGCAGATTCCAACAATCCAAAGAAGACAGAATAAAAAGAAGGCAACCACAATTGCTTTAGCTCCCCAAATGTGAGAATTGTTGTAATTTCTTCCTGCAGAAAAGAATTTTTTACATGCCATTGTGAATTCCACATAGGGCCTCTGCACTTACACAGTCATCTATTTGAAATGTTCTGGAAAGGAGTCTCACCTGCTATGCAGCATTCCAATCTAGCAACTGAAATGACTTCAATTTCTGTCCTGTTGCTGAAGTATGTCCAATCCAAACAGGGAAGCTTCCTAAATTGGGTAGTCAGAAAAGACTACTCAAAAAGCCACAGTTGGGGAGAAAGGTGGCTTTTCTGCACTGTGGTGTTTCTTATTCATGCATATGGGCAATTAAAGGGCAATGTTGCTTAGTGATGGGAAGTACTGGGAGAGAACCAACGACTCCTTTGCAAGTGAATATCAATTATAATGAGAGAGCATGTCACTGGCGAAGTCAGGTCTGGAAAAATTACAGGTAACATAAACTCTTGCTGCAGAAAGAAACTCTGGTGCAACCTTGGAGTGGAAGGAAATACTCATTTATAAAACCACCCTATCCTTGTGAAACATCAAATATCTGAATAAAAACATCCAAAAGAAAGACTCACATTCCATGGATTGATGTGCTGACATTAGCAACAGGAAATGCTGTTTTTCAAGTCAGTAGAGAGGAGAAAGAACTATGGGACTGAAGGGCTTAGATCAGGGGTGTCAAACTGCCGGCCCATGGGCCGGACGCGTCACTGGGAAACTGCGCCCACCCCATTGCCAGCAATGGGGAAAAAGCTCCGATACATTGCGTGATGTTACATGACGTGAGTTTGACATGTCTGGCTTAGATATTAACAACTAGTGACAAGCTCCATGTTGAAGTAGCTAATTATCTGGAAAGAAAGGAATTAAAAATTTCCTTTCAAAACCTACTTAAAAATAGGATGGGAGAAATACAATGGACATCTCATATTGCTGAAACTTATTATCAGCAATGTTAATTGCTGATAATAAGAAAGATCCGATCTGGTGGACAAATGGAAAAAGAAAAAAAAAGACAAATCTGGCAATGGCAAAACAAAAAATGAAGTGTAGTGAGGCACCCACTCTCGTTCTGCCCAAGAAATGTGACTTAAAAAAATACCTGACAAAATATTGTTCCAACCTATCAGGTGGATCAATATGAGGAATACTTGCAAGACATACACCAATCCCAAAAGTCAACATGGCATAGAATCATAATACAAGTATCTGTTCCAGAATAGTACCTGCAATTGGAAATAACCTTTTTTTTAAACAGCAGATATTGTTCACACTTTTGCATAAGGTTTACTGACTGACAGATTCTGCCATGAATTTAGAAGCACTGACACCCGCATGCCTGACTGTATTAATTTGCTGCTTAGCAATATGAATGGCCTCATTACAAAACACATTGATGACCTCTTACTTGTCATCTGTCAGATTGCTGAAATGGGGCAAAGCTTTCACCCATAAGAAATTGCTAATATTAGTCAGACAGGGCTGGTAATTGGCTAGTCTGAGTCTCCAGAAGAATTAAGCTTCTGCCCCATTGTGTTGCATTTACAAACTGTTCTATACAGGGAGGCAGAATACTGATGTGTTTCACATAGACTAAGATACTTTCATGCTGACAAAATTATGTTGTGGACATTAAAACAACCTTTGTCTTGGACTCTATATAAAATATCAAGATGCTGCAATGTTGTATAAAAGTGTTTTCATTCAAGATTGCAAATTTCTGAACAGGCATAGGCATAAAGACAGGATAACACAGTAAAATACAGGCTGGTTTACTTCTAATATGAGGGAATGTGCTGTAGGTCAGACTGGCTTGGTATAGGTTTAATTTTTGTCTGAAAGAGAAAACCCCTCAGCTCAGATCAACAAATGAGTGTTGATTATTCTGATGAAGAATCAGAGTTATAGGAATCTCCATCCAAAAAGTGATCTAAATGCTACGTGGGAACCATGCCCAGATCTGAAGTCTGTACTGGTTCAGAACTGGGCTATAAATAGTTGCCACGGCAGTGGAAATATATCAGAATACACCTGGACAGAATATCAGATTTGATCGCTAAAATATGGAGCACATAAGATCCTGTAAAAGCAGATAGTTGTTTTAAAGTACTGAAGAGTGGTGCTATGATCACAATCTTCACATGCTCATCAAAGAATGGAAGAGCGAAGGTGCAAGTGGGATTAGCTTAGGATGGAGATTGGTCCCATCATATTTGCTTTTGAGACGGAGACCCCTGAGTTTCTCTCTGGAAACAGATCTCAACACTTAAGAGTTAAGAGGTTAGCAAGAAAAGCAGAAGCAACAGTATCAAAATTGGTAGAACAGGTGAATCTTTGATATAAAGGAAGGAAACACTCAAGGGAGGTTGGGTAGAAGTCAACATTGTATTAGTTTTTCTCTCCCCCCCCCTCCCGAAACTGATCATTGGGCATAGCAGAGCTTGAAATGGAAGCAGAAGGCTTTCATATACACAATATGGAAGATGCAATATCAGGGGATCTGCCAGGTTCAACAAAATGGAAGACTGAGAGGAAAGCACTGGCAAATTTGCTTGAATATTGAAAATAATGCAGTCCATTGGCTTTAGCAATGAGTGATGAAAAGGTTCAGCAGGATCCAGAATTACCACTGAATAGTCCTGGTGAAGGACTGTTACACAAAGTCTTTTAAAGAAAAACTTGACAGTAAAGATATGTTCTCCAGCACTGGAGATGGAGAATCCACTAATGGGTTTAGACTGTGTTCCTGCCCAATCAGATCAAGTCAGCCAAAGTTGCCATGCCTCTCCAGGACTAGAAGATCCCAGTCTTGACTTGATCTTGCCCATGGACAGACGTGCAAGTTTGGCTCTTAGGCAGGTATAGTCTCCATTGGTGGATTTTCCATCTTTCCTTGACTTTAAACAGTTTTCTGCTCAGTGCTGGGCTCAGCACTGGGGTCGGATTGCTGTTTATTTCCAACCCCCCCTTCCCCTCTTAGCTTTAAAGTGAGGCTTAGTTCAGCTTCTCTTTTTGCGTTTGGTTGGCTTTCGTTTTTTTCCATTCCTCCCTAAACTTCTTCGTTGGTTTTCTATTAAGTTCAATACCTTTTATTAATTCTTTACAAACATCAATAGTAGTTTTTTCTCTATTTTGCTCTGCTTTTCTTCCCTGGTTGGGGTTAGCAACCGCAATTCCAAGACTACGATTCAGGAGGGGTGTGTGTGTGGAAGTACTAATCAGTCAGGGAGGCTTCCCTGAGGATTATTTTCGTTTCGTTTTGGGTGCGTAGGCCCAAGGACGCAATTGAATTAGACTGAAGCAGGAAGGCTTCCCAGCATTTTAAAACGCTGTTTTTCATGATTTCCGGGGCTGCCTCTGCAGTTCTAACAGTCTGGAGGCTCGATCTTTTCCAATTGCAATCCTCGTCACCGGCTGAGCACACACCGCTCCAAACCAGGTTTTTTTTTTCATTAAATCAGCTGGCTGGCGGCTCCTTTAGGCGGCTAAAAAGGGCGGAAGACACAGGCGAGCTCCGTTTGTTTTTTTGGAGGCTGCGACCGCGCCACCGAAGCTATTTATTGATTTCCTTGTTGGGAAGGTCCTCTGGATTCTATAGGGATGTTCAGACCACATCATAGTGGCCAAATAGCTCTTTCAGAATTACGTCTGCCATTTGTGGACACTGGGCACCATTCTCTATTGTTTAATAGACTCAGTGAGTTTCATTTTCACAACGGCCGCCATTTTGAAACCACCATTTTGAGAACTAACAGTTCTCTTCATATTCTATCTGCCAGTCCTGGTTTGTTTGTTTGGAGCCTGCACTAATCCTCTTATCCAAATCAGTTATTCATTTGATAACACTACTCCTTCTGGCAGAATTTGAAATGGTGTCTCCTCATCTACACTTAACATTATTTACATAAACAATAGGTCCTTGACTCTCCCTGTATAGCAGTATTGGATTCCAGGTGTACACTTTTGTGCACCTGTGTTATTAAATTGACAGTCTTTGGATACCAGGTGTACCCCATCGTGCACCTGTGTTATCCACAAATTAGTAGCCCTTGGATACCAGGTGTACCCTATCGTGCACCTGTGTTATCCATAAATTAGCAGTCCTTGGATACCAGGTGTACCCCATCGTGCACCTGTGTTATCCACAAATTAGTAACCCTTGGATACCAGGTGTACCCTATCGTGCACCTGTGTTATCCATAAATTAGCAGTCCTTGGATACCAGGTATACCCTATCATGCACCTGTGTTATCCATAAATTAGCAGTTCTTGGATACCAGGTGTACCTCATCGTGCACCTGTGTTATCCACAAATTAGCTGTCCTTGGTTACCAGGTGTACCCTATTGTGCATCTGTGATTATCCAAGTAGACAATAACAGCTGTCTCTGGATTCCAGGGGTACTCTATCATGCTCCTGTGCTTATCCACAGTAGACAAACAGCTGCCTCTGGATACCAGGAGTACCCAATCGTGCTTCTGTGATAATCCACGAGGATGGAGGAGTCTGGCTCTTCCAAGAACGGAGCTTCACCACTCTCATCAACCTCTATACGACAGAAGTCTTCTAATCAAGAGGCGGCAGGAAAGATTTCAGCCAAGGCCAAAGCCAAGGCTAGGTCTACAGGCAAAACATCAAAAAAGGAGGAAAAACAGGCCAGTAGGAGACACCAGGCATTAGAGAGGGTATTCTCTAAAGCTCAAAGACAGGCCAGGACTGAAGTCACTCAGGCTGAAGTTCCTTCATTTGATTTACCACTGGGACCCTCCGCTTCCCCTCTGGGGATCTGGTCCCAGGGGATACCGTCTCTACCCCTCTACCGGGTGGTTCATCTCATCGGGAACACATTGTGCAGCCTGTGGCTCAGCAGGCTCAACAATCGGCCCCGGAAGCCACATTTACTCCTACTGCGGCTGGACTTAGACCAACAGAGCCAGTTCCTCTTCCCTTGGAGGACCGCCTAAATGAGTTGATTGCACAGGCGGTAGCACGTGCCCCTCAGGCTGGATCTCAGGTGCCTAGGTCTACCTCGGTTTCCCCCATACCAATCCACCAGCCAACTACCGAGGCATATGGTGCACCTACTTCACCTTCACAGTCTTCTTACTCTGAGGGTTCATCCTTTCGTGAGTATGGTGCGGACGTGGGGATTCCGATGTCGGATGAAGAGGAAGACCTTCCCGAAATGCCATCCTTTACGGGTCTCTTTAATCCGTCTCATTTTGTCCCCTTGCTCCGAAAGGCCACTTCAACGGCCCATCTTGGTCCCGAGCCTTCCACATCAACATCGACTGCTGCTCTGGACTCGGAGGCGGATCCGAACTTCACGGAACCGATAACCACACAACACCGCATACCATGTCCATCTATGTTTCTAACTGCAATCAGGAAACAGTGCGAATCTCCGGGTACCTTCCCTATTCCGAGAGGCAGTGAGAAAAGGCTATATAATGTGGCCCAGGACTTGGCAGATGCCCTGGAGGTCTCCAAGATGGACGAACCCTTGGGATCCCTGGTATCTCCCACTGCCACTCCTGGGGACGTGTCTGATGCCCTAAAGGCAGAAGACCATAAAAAGGAGCTAACTTTTCGCAAGAAAACACCAAGCTACAGCTTGGGTTATTAGGGCAGCTACATCAGCCTCTTTAATAGGTCTGCTCTCCGCTGGCTCAGAGAGCTTCAGGCCAGAATTCCGGTGGAAGATATCCGAACCCACCAGGATTTGAGCAAGATGGTGGCGGCAACAGAATATGCTTCCGATGCGACACTACAGGCGGACAGATTTTCATCCAGGGTGAAAATACTGGACGCCGTATGCTTTGGCTGAAACACTGGCATGCGGATGCCAGGTCCAAATGGCGCCTTTCTGCAACCCCTTACTGGGGGGAGAGCTGTCTGGGGAAGCTTTAGAGCCATACCTTACAGAGAATAAGGATAAGCGTAAGGTCCTCAATCACCTTATTAAGCGTCCGGACAAAAGATCCAACACATACTCACGGAGGCAGTCCTTCCGTACAGGGACTAAGCCCAGTTATTCCTATCCGCCCCGTTCCTTTCCTGTCAGACAGGACAGACAGGACAGACAATTAGACAGAACGGGCTCTAAGCCCAGACAACAATTTCAGGGCAAACGGCCCTTTCGTGGGAGCAGTCGGCCCGTTGTTCCAGATGACTCTCCGGCGGTCCCTCCCATAGGCGGCAGACTTTCTCTCTTTGCCAGCCAGTGGGAGGTCACCACCACAGATGCATGAGTGCTGAACACAGTTCGCTACGGGCTCTCCCTAGAATTCCTCACCTACCCTCTGAATCGCTTTATCTCTTGTCCCCAATCAAGAAATCTCACAAAGAAAAGGATGATGCAACAGGCCATTCAGCACTTCGTAAGCATAAGGGCCATAGACCCGGTACCGTTGGATCAGAGAAGTCGGGAATTCTACTCCATCCTCTTCGTCGTCAATCCTAGATCTAAAAAGCAATCCTAGATCTAAAAAGACTACACCGGCATATCGCAAATTCAAGATGCAAACGCTCCAGTCAATTCTCGGAAGCGTAAGAAGAGGAGACTTCCTGACGTCCGTAGACCTTACGGAAGCTTATCTTCACATCCCCATCTCTCTCAGCCACCGCCGGTTTCTAAGGTTTGCTTACAGGGGCAAGCACTGTCAATACAGGGCGTTACATTTCGGTCTATCCTCGGCCCCGAGGGTTTTTACCAAGGTCCTCACTGTGCTAGCAGCTCACCTCCGGATGGTGCCAGTCAGAGTCCAGTGTTACCTGGATGACATTCTGATTCAGTCATCATCAGGACAAGCCGCTCTGGCGGATCTAAAACGGGTGATACACCTTCTTCAAAACCATGGGTTTTCGGTAAATTTTTCCAAGAGTCACTTGTCCCCCACAACAAGGCTATTACACCTAGGGGCCATCATAGACACAGTCGACTACCGGGTTTTTCTATCCCAAGAACGTCGGAACAGCATACGACAGTTTATTTTATTTATTAAAATTTATAAACTGCCCCACTCCCACAGGACTCCGGGCGGTTAACAATAAAAACACAATATAACTTAACAAGACAAACAATACGGTAACATTCATCCAGGGGTCAGATTTTATAAACCCCAGGCCTGCCGGAAAAGCCAGGTCTTAAGCAGCTTGCGGAAAACCAACAGGGTGGGAGCGGTCCTAATCTCCGGGGGGAGCTGGTTCCAAGATGTGGGTGCCATCACAGAGAAAGCCCTCCCCCGCGGCCCCGCCAAATGGCACTGTTTGGCCGACGGGACCTGAAGGAGGCCCAGCCTGTGGGATCTAACCGGACGAAGGGAACTATGAGGTAGTAGGCGGTCTCGCAAATAGCCTGGCCCTGAGCCATATAGAGCTTTAAAGGTAATAACCAACACCTTGAATTGGACCCGGTGACCAATAGGCAACCAGTGCAGCTCGTGGAGGATAGGTGTAACGTGGGTGTACCGAGGAACACCCGCTATCACTCGCGCGGATGCATTCTGGACCAACTGTAGTCTCTGAATACTTTTCAAATCATTCATTTGTAGGACAGTTGGTCCTACAAATCTGCGGGAGCGGCATGGCAACACTAGCAAGTCTCTCCCAATTACTGGGAAAATTGATATCGGCCATGGCCATCGTGCCTTGGGCCAGGCTCCATTCCAGGACACTTCAGTGGTTTCTGCTCCCTTTCCAGAGACGGAACCTCAGCTCGTCCATTTGGAGAGTGCAGTCCCACTCAGAGTGTTGCGCTCCCTCAGGTGGTGGCTCTCATCGGCCATGCTCAGGGGGTCCTCCTTCAAGGAGCCGGACCAAATTACTCTGACGACCGACGCCAGTCTGTACAGTTGGGGTGTGCACCTACAATCACAGTGGGCCCAAGGCTGTTGGTTCCGATCCGACCTACGACACAATATAAACTGGTTGGAGCTCAGAGCCATACACCTGGCCCTTCGACACTTCAGTAACTCGGTAGCAAAACGTCACATACTGGTCCTCACGGACGTTGCTGCCAAGGCCCATGTGAATCGGCAAGGGAGCACTCGATCTCGTGCCCTCCTGACCGAGGCTCTTCTTCTGGGTTCTTGGGCGGAGTCAAATCTGGCCTCCATCAAGGCAGATCACATATCAGGGGAGGCAAACACGCAAGCAGATCTCCTTAGCAGGACAATGGTGAACCACTCAGAGCGATGCCTGCACCCAAGGATTTTCAGGGAAATATCCCACAGATTCGGTCTTAGACCTATTCGCCTCCCCGACAAACGCTCAGGTACCGAGGTTCTTCTCCCGCTTTCCATGCCCAGGGGCAGAGTGCACGGACGCTCTACGGAGTCCATGGCCGGAGGGTCTGCTCTACGCCTTCCCTCCTCTCCCTCTTCTCCCGGCAGTCATACGCAAAATCCTCAGGGAAAGAGCGGAAGTTCTCCTAGTGGCACCGTACTGGCCTCGGAGACCGTGATTCTCCGACTTAGTGAACCTCTCACTAGCAGAACCGTGGAGGATTCCTCCAGACAGGGTCTCGTTCAGTCAGGGGCCACTACTGCACCCAGACCCCAATGGCTCCAGTTAGCCATATGTCAGTTGAGCGCTCAGTTTTAGTTCGGGAGCACTGCTCGCCAGGAGTCAATTCTATAATCCAGGCTTCCCGTCAGGTCTCTATCAACCGTATTTATGAGGCCACGTGGAGAAACTTCTGTTCATGGTGCTCAAGGCACCACTTGACATTACTGGATTTGACAATTCCTCACATATTGGACTACCTATTGGAGGGTCTGGAGAGGGGTTTGGCTCCCAACACACTATGCAGACAGATTGCTGCTCTTTCCACCATCCTTACATGTGAATCTGCAACTTCCCTGGGTCACCATCCCTTGATCCAATCATTCATCAAGGGTGCTACCAACACCAAGCCCCCTGTAGTCCATAGATATCCCTCTTGGGAATTACCGAGGGTCTTGCGGGCTCTTACCAATCCGCCCTTTGAACCCCTCAGAACATGTGATTTGTGATTCTTATCACTCAAAGTAGCATTTTTGGTGGCTATTACCTCTGTGCAGCGGATTTCCGAATTAGCTGCTCTCTCCACCAGAGATGATTTGTGTATCTTTCACCTGGACCGAGTGGTCCTTCGTCTTGATCTGACTTTTGTTCCAAAGGTAAATTCCTTATTTCACAGGACTCAAGAAATTGTGTTACCAGATTTCTGTCCTAATCCCTCACATGATCTGGAACGGCAGTGGCATCTGCTGGACGTCCGCAGAACACTCCGTTATTATATCTCGCAGACAGCTGCCTTCCGCTCTACCGAAGCCCTTTTCGTTTCATATCATCCTCCTTCCAGGGGCAGGAAAGTGTTGTCCTCCACGATTGGCAGGTGGATTAGGGCTTGTATTGCAGAGGCGTATAGGGTGGATTCAGTGTTGGTTCAAGGGCGCATCATGGCCCATTCCACCCGTAGCGCGGCTACTACCGCGGCCTGGGACACTCAAGCGTCCATTGAAGATGTTTGCAGAGCGGCCACATGGTCCTCTCCATCACCCTTCATTAGCCATTACAAAATCAACAAGTTCGCCTCGGCGGAGGCATCCTTTGGCAGGAGGGTTCTGCAACAGGTACTATCTCAAAGTGCCACATTGGGCAGGCCTGATTCCCTCCCTTAGGGACAATAAGCTTTGATATGTCCCATTGGTGGATTCTCCATCTCCAGTGCTGGAGAAGGGGTGTTGTCTTACCTGAACGCCTTTTCTCTTCACGGAGGTGGAGAATCCACTCCCACCCTAGCAGGTTATTAGGTCTAGCTTTACATTTATGAGCCAACACGTCTTGCTGTCAGTCATGGCTTCGCCTTCATCAAGACTGGGCTTTTCTAGTCCAGGAGAGGCGTGGCACCTTTGGCTGACTTGATCTGATTGGGCAGGAACACAGTCTAAACCCATTGGTGGATTCTCCATCTGAGAAAAGGCATTCAGGTAAGACAACGCCCCATTTCATTACATGTCCTTCCTCACGACAAAGGATAAAGAATGTCCATTTGAAGAATGCTGCTTGTTGCTACAGTTTTGACTGATACACAAAGGATCCTTAACACCATAAACACTCTCAAAGAAAACACAAGCAAAACATGCTTCATTATCTCTGTATCTCTCTGTATGTGTGTGTTTGTGTGTCTGTCTGTCTCTCTGTACCTACTTGGATAGCTATGTAAAAATGTATATGACAAGATAGCTCTAGTGTATAAAGTTATTTATAATGTATGTGTTTTTCAGTAGGAAACGAATGTAGAAAGCAACTGTTATATACAATTCAGCTGCAAACTCATAGAGGAGACTGCCCTTGAAAGGATGGGTACTAGGATAGGACTGAGCTTGCCATCTAGATAAATGATTAAATATGTAAATGTGCTCATATTGATAGACATAAAAAAGCAACATTCAAAAACACAGAAGATTTAGTTCTCAGTGCTACACTAAACACAGCACGTAGTTATTATCTAAGCAGATACATTATTGGATAAGGGTTTGTTGGCAGTAGGTTGGAAAGAGGTCAGCATTCCTCCTGCACTATTTTGTCTCTTTGAACTGCATCTTCACACATACCCCACACTGATTTGAATGTAACTAGGCCAAACCTGTTTCCTGAGATACAAGTAAGTTAACTATAAATTAATTTTTTTATGAGAATGTTCCTCCTAATTCTAGTCCAAAAGTGAAGAAACCATCCCCCTCCAGCTGCTGCTCAACTACAGTTCCCAGCAACCATTGATTATGATGAGAAATGCTCTCCCCACCTCACAGCCCTGCAGCTATGGATCTTCTCTGAGGGAAAATTCTTTGTTCCCTACAGCATCTTGAGTTTTTAACACTGTAGGTAAGGGATGGGGAAATTTTGCATTCTGGTTGTCATGGTAGTAATACATTCCCTTGATGCCCAATTCAAGTTAAAATCTAGCCAATAAACCCAATAACTTGAATGCATTAATTAGAAGGATTTCAATTTGGCTAACCAAAAAAAAAATGTATAATCCATGATTTGATATGCTGCATGGTAACCAACCATAAATACACATTCTTTTCTCAGTTTCTGGTATACCTTTAACATCTATGATATTTGAGCTCCAGGGGCAAAATGTCTTTGCCAAGCATAGAGACTAGTTTCCTATTCAGTCTTTTTCTTTGTTAACATGAGCTGCTTGCTGCCAAATGTCAGAAAATGTCTGTGTTCCGGGCTCTGCAGGCTTGCTTAAAGGATATTGTATAGAGACAAAAATGTAAAGACAAAGGAAAACGTGTCCTTTAAAAGGCATTTGATCCACAGATTTCAGCAAAGCCTAATTTACCCCTATCAAAGCTGTCATAACACCAAAACAAAATGAAGAGAAAGAATATCTCAAAAGAAAGGGGGAGATGAATATTTAGAGCACTAATGAGAGCCCATTTGGTGTAGTGGTTAAAGTGCTAGTGAGTTCCAGTCCCACCTTAGGCATGAAAGCCAGATAGGTGACTTTGGGCCAACTCATCTCACAGGGTTGTTGTCGTTGTTGTGAGGAAATAGGAGAAAATATTATGTTCACTGCTTTGAGTTACTTATGAAAGAAAGGCAGTATAAAAGAAATCTAATAAATAATGTATTATCTTTCTTTGATGTGTTTAAATGATTGCATTCCTACTAATTCTCTAGCTTCATGGCCATGCCAAATAGGTGTTATGAAATTGTAATTTGATGTATCTAGAGGGCATCAGTTTGGAAGAACTACTATACTGGGTGCAAAGGATAGTTATACGGAGCATTACTTTTATATAGTCATGGGATTTATTTTATTTATTTTTTAAAAGCTAGGTGGCCATATATATTTATAGCGTCACCGATCTTGTAGCACCTTTCTCTGGGAAGCTAACAGTAGTGATAAAATACAAACAAGGAAACCAATAAAAAAGAAAAGAAAAGAAAAGCCTTCTACCATTGAAAGCAGTACATTCTGAAAGTGGTGTTTGGTTTCAGGCAAAACTAAGTTTGAATGTCACAGGATCTCTTGTGGGAATGGAATGGAACACTTTCTCTTTATTTATCTTATTTCTTTGCACATCTCTTTTTTCTAAGACTGTAGCAGGTTGTTGCAAAGTCTCATACGACAAAATTAATAAGCTTGAAAAAGAAGTCACCTTCAAAATCAATTTGCATAATCAATATTGTTTATAATTTATGAATGCTTTCAATTGGAAGAGTACTTGTGACACTGACACCTCAACCATTTTTGTAAGGGACATCCACCATTAATTCCATCTTACACAATGCAAGTAGTCCTTGATTTACAACCACAACTGAGCCCAACATTTCCGTTGACAGTTGTCAGGTCACAAAAGGTGATCACTTGATCCCAGGACATTGAGATCATTATAAATTCATGCCAGGTGTCAAGCAACCAAATTTTGGTCACATGACCACAGGGATGCTGCAAGAGTCATAAGTGTGAAAAATGGTTATAAGTCACCTTTTTCTCTGTTATAACTTCAAATGGACACTAAACAAATAGTTGTAAGTCATGGACTACCTCTATGTAGGTCCAACTCATTCTCTGTTTGCACACCTACTGATTCCTGCAAAGAAACAGTCACATAAACAAAGCTGCAAGCTTCCTAGCTCAGTAATCTTTTGCATAAAATTGGTTGCATTTTGGTAGAATTCTAATTAACTGCTGGGTTGAATATGAGTGCAGCAGATTCATATGTTCAAATCAAGGTTATCACTGCTTAGCAAAAGTATGTTATCACTGCAATTAAAAAGCAAAACTGCCTTCCAAAACATAACAAAATGTAAGTTATTTAACTTGCTTGAATTTTGAAGTTTTTTTTTCCAACTTGGCATCCCCTAATATATAATGATATATATTGTTAACTTTTATGCTTTTCCCACTATCAAAGGTATATACTTCAACTCTAATGGCAGGCCCTGGAAGTGGAAATAAATACATGTTTTATTGACATAATGACTTATAATGCAATCCTCTCCTCGAAGAAATCTATTCTATTCTAAATGTATAATGTGCTTTCTTAGATAAAAGACACCTGAATCTGTTGCTTTCTGACTGGATGTAGGGGGAGAAAGAGGAAAGGCACAACTGAGGGAATATATCCCACACTTAAAAATCAGAAACAGAGCATCAGTATGGGAAAATATGATTATTGAATCAATTATACAGAAATTAATTTAAGAAATCTATTGCAGTTTTATTTTAAGATCCTTTCATTTCTAGATGTGCCTTCAGTTCATTTCAATAAAAAAAAATCCTGGGATGTCTTAATAAAATAACAGATGCCAAGTAATGGTTTATTGCACAACTCTTATTTTCTAACTGCAAAAGAATTTTAGCGTTATTGCTTGAAACAGTTTATTATTTTAAAAATGAATTGCTCTTTATTGATACAAAAAAGAATTTATTTGCTTTACTTTCTATTGTCTTTTATATTTTTGTTCCAAGAAAAAAAAATGCAATCATTATCATAGGCACCTAAGTAAGAAAATAATTCAGAATCTGACACTCAAATGATAAAATAAATTTAAAGCAGTTTCTTTTGTCCTTTGAAAGCTTTTGAGGAATAGGCAAGCAGAATCTACACAAGGAGATGACTAACTTCAATACATATATGTCAATTTTCACCCAGCCTCAACCTCTAATTTGCATGTTGTAAACAAGCAATTAAAAGTCAGACCGATTTTTTTCTATCACATTATGCTACCTCAAATGCAGTGTCACTGGAGTTTGAGTGCACATTTAGATGTTCACATCAAAAGATATACCTCTTTCTATTTTTTTATTTGGACTGACTGACAAATTATTTTTTTACAAAATATCTGATGAATTACAGTAACAACAACCTCCTTTGCTACCTAATAGAATAGCATTTCAACAGTTCTGTTAGAATGTCTGATTGCAATGGGAAATTCTCATGGCTTGAACTGCCATTAATCCAATGGTCACATCTCACAACGATTATGATACTCATTACTATTTTGAACATTGACGATACAGAATCTGTGTAGGAATATACATCCTGAGGAAACGCATTGTCAAGATGACCTTGGTTTGCTTTTCATCTGCACTAGTGCCTTGTTTTTCTTTTTCAGCCTATTTTAATAGTCCAATTAGTTGTACTTTCAATAGTTTCTCAAAGAGCTGTGTTTTAAAACATTATTTTCTCCCCCATCCCTGCCAAGCAGGCAGGCAGAAATCAATGAATAAAAACATGAAGACAAGTGACAAAAAGTGTCCTGAGAAAAGGATATTATCCTTCAATTGTCTCTGCAAGTTCTCATTTAAAGGAACAAAGGTTTCTCAGTTCCAATATAATTTTAAAATGTATCCTTATGGGCTTAGCAAAAACTGAAGCTGGAGGCACCTGATGTATGCTCAGAAGAGGAGGATTTTTGAGGGGGGGGGTTGCTTAGGGGACACAGGTGCCAGCCTTCTGTAGAATGTGCACTTCTGCTCCATTAATTGCTGACATATCCTCTACCACCCCCACTTCCATCTCTGATCCCTAGGGAGAACAGCAGAGCGGCAGGCCCAGACTGGTACCCAGCAGCAACACCAGCAGCAAAAGTAGACAATTAGGTGCCAGAAGCAAAGGGAGGGAGGGAAAGAGGGGGTAGAGGATGTAGTTGCTTAGCAACCAGGCAGCAGAAACAGCTGTGTAGCAGGCCCAGGCTGGTACCCAGGCACTGACAAGCTAGCCAATTAGCACACTGATGCTAATGCTGATGTTTCCTAGCAACAGGATGCACAAGTCTGCCTGCCACACTCTCTCTCCTCACATTCCTCCCCCACTAGCATTCAAACCATTACTTGTCCCCCTTTTGACTCAATGACTCTATTTTTTGTCCCAGGAAAGATCAGGAAACTTTTAAAAATCCTTGGAGTATTTAGCTTCCATTTCACTTAGCATTAAGAACTCCATATGTAGGACATGGTAACAACTGCAAAATCCACTGAGGAGTATGAGGATATCACAATTTGAGTTCAATAAGATTTTCTTAGATTACAGTAGCATCATTGCATTTCATTTGTGTATGTAGAAAGGGTTACTTTTCTAATTCTAACTGCTAAGCATAAAAGAAAACATTAACATGTTGTGCATTTGCATCTGAAAAAAGATGCTATTAATCAAAAATAAAGTCCTATTACTGTTTCTCTGGATAACAAAAAACAAAAACACCCTAACTAACTACTGCTAAATTGAAAGCATCAGCAAAATGGAAAACCTGGCTCTACAGTATGTTCTTACAATAGAATGTGACATTTGTATGCATCTTATCCATGCATTAGATCGGGCATGTCCATGTGGTACCACAAAATCGTAATCTTTTAACATTATTATGTGATTTGTATACATTGTATTATATATTTCATATGTGGCCCAAGACAATTCCTCTTCACTCAGTGCAGTCCAGGCAAGCCAAATGTTGGATATGCATGCATTAGATGGTTCACCCTCGAGCTTCTTGATCATAATGCTATATATATTGACACAGACTGCCACTTGCCATGGATTGATTTCAGTCACATGAATGCATTATATCAGATCCAAAATTCTTATTTATTTGCCTAATATAGTTATTCTTGATGAGATTATGTTCTACCTTGTCTAATGCTGTTTACTTCAGCAGTGGTACACTAGCATTCATTTGGCTGAAACCAATGCATAACATTCCCACATATTAGGGAGACAGATAACATGGTATTGGCATTGAAATATACATTATGTGCTAGTACAAAACTCTGTATTTTTTAAGATACAATCAAGACAATCGTACCTCATCATCACCTAGCTACATTTTAAAGTACAAAGACCTTGTATCAATGCTTGATTTGTTTAGCATTCAAAACTGTGTTTACAGCTTTAAAAGAGAATACGGGTTTCAGGGAATAATTCTGCACTAGATCGAATATACTGAAACCCTTACTTTGATACTACTGTAATCAATTAGATTTTTCTCACCTTATTACTGCTCTTAGAATGTAGAGTTGAGAAGAAATAAAATATACCTTCTTCTTTCATGAGGCAAAATGGAATTTTACTCTGCATGAATAAAACTGAAAAAGAACTACTCTTTTAACATTAGAAAATGTGCTTCAGAAACATGCTTTTTATTTAGATATTAAAAAGCCAAGTTAAAACTGTTGAATAACTCCACATATTATCACTTAATGCAATTTCCTTCAATTCCCATCTTCAGCTGAAGACCTTTAGACCATTATCCTGTTACAGATCCTAAGCCTATCGTTTTGTGAATTTCCACATATTTACTGGTATCACCTGAACACTTTACTGGTATCACCGGAAATCTGTAGGATTTCCCATAGTAGCATGAGTCCTCACTGCTTTCTTCACTCTCCTCCATCTTCCCTCTGAAGACGAGCACTTTTTCCAGATGGTCAAAGAGAGAGCCCACTACTGCTGCCAATTAACAGAATAACTCCCCCCCCCAAAAAGCAGGAAATCCTATTTCATTTCAGACAAATGGTTGTCCAATCTCTTCTTAAAAACCTCTAGTGTTGGAGCACCTACATCATCTGGAGGCAACTCGTTCCACTGATTAATTGTTCTAACTGTCAGGAAATTTCTCATAGTTATTATATTAGTCTCTTCAATTTCCTACTACAAGTTGCTGATTTTGAATAACAGAAGCCTTTGCCCTAATCTGGATTTCCTTTCTATCAAGTTCTACAATAAAAAATTTGCTCCCTACAAGTTTTTGCTTAATGATTACATTAAGATTGGAGCCAGACTAATACTTCCACAAAAAAGTCAGATTTAATTTCTAATATATTTTTTTTTCATTTAAAGCATCTGCTTCCAATCTTGGATAATGACAAATTTATACACTTCCTCCTCTCGTTGTTCAATCTAAATTAATTCTCCTTCTGTCACTTAACTCATTGGCATTTGCTGAGATAGGTCTGAAAAAAAAATCCCTTCCCTTTCCAGAAGTGAAAGTGTCATTCCTTCAGAAATATTTGCCATGCAAATGTGTTAAGGCTGAGTTTATTTCCTCACATCATTAATTATATGTTTTATAACAGATCCTTTACATAACTTATAAAATAGGTAATCTTTCTCCCAATTGCATATCTCATCTTTTCCTGCACCTAGTGCTCTCTTTCATACATATTTTACCACATACCAAGTGACTTCTCCATTTTACACTAGGCCAAAATCTGAATCTATCTTTTGACACATTTGTTTTTAGCAGGAAGACTTTGGTGCAACATCAATGAGCACCAGTTCTTTAAAAACCTTTTAGCTTATCGGGAAGAAAACTAAATAGCTTCTTGCTTTTTCTGAGTTAAATTTCTTTCTGTACCAAGGGGTTCAGTTTACCAGACAAATTTCAGTTTTATATATATGACAAAAATCACATTAATCATAGGAAGCTATTGATTGTGGAATACATTTACAAAGAAGTGTACTAAATGAGTTCCAAAGAGGAGTCTTCCTCAACCATAAATGGAAATGTGTGTTCTGGGTTAAACCTGGCACTTTGTACCTGCAAAACAAGTACTCTTCAACACACACATCTCTGTCTCCCAAGTACTCTATCCATCCATTTACTGCATGTCATTCCAGAGATTAATTGTGTCCTCTTTCAATTTTGCCTATGAAGTTCTGTGCTTTTTCCTTGAGATACTGCAAGCACTTTTTCCACAGACTGTCATGCATGGAAAAACAAGTGTCAGCAAAACAGGATTACTCCTGATCTTACTAATGGTCAACCCTTGCTTTTGTCAAATCTAATTGAGTTTTGCTACCTTGTCATCTCACATTTGAATTACTGTATCTAGTTCTTCATTTGCTACAAGCAGCTAATGGGAAAAACAAAAATCTCAGAAACTTTTCAGACCTTCAGCTCAGCAATCAAGAGAGCCAAATGGCTGGTAGCCATTGGCACTGTGAAGCTTGTTCACAATTGAACAAGCGACAGTTCCAAGAAACTAAGCCTGTGTTCAAAGACAAAGGATCCAACAAAATGACTGCTTTATGCCTATAATCTTGGCCTTGGGACTCTTACAATACACATCAAAACTTCCAAATCCCACCCCCTTTAATAATTTTCCTTTTGGGGTTTTGGAGCCAGTTGAAATGTCTGCTTGCATAAATAAAGCGACATTATTGTTTAGAGAGATAAGGCAGTATGAACTGGAAAAAGCAAGCTAGGTAAACATAAGAGTAGTTGTTTGGGGTCATAATCTGAATTCACCCAACTCAGTAGCTAGACTCCAAAAGTGAACTGCAGAAGGAAATAATAGCTCATTTGGAGATACCAAGCATATCCTAATGAGTAGTATAATTTTAATAATTTTATGGGAAAGGACTCAATGTGTCTCCTTTTAAACTATCTCTGATTTCAGATGTTGGTCATAAACTCCCAGCAAAAATATTTATGCCCAGCATTCTACTGTCAATTGATCATTGCTGGTCTACATTTGATTTGGACTAGGTTTGAATCAGAAAGCCAATACTGACACCAAATCCAAACATTTTAAAATTCCTCATACCTCAGTCCATTCATAGAGCAATCCAGGTCAAAGATACCACAATTACAGAACTGCATCACATGAAAGTATTGGTTGGAGATGAACCCTTCCTTGAAATCCACTAAGAATAAATGTAAGAAAACCTATTTAATCTATTAATATCTTCCTGATATAAGCAACTATTTTAAATAAACAAACAAAATATTCACAGGATAATTATGGAATAAATAAGAAACCTTAAAAAGTTGTGAAATTTGGCCAATTTAAACATTTTGTTTACAATTCTAGGATTTCATAGGCCTAATTGGTGACTCCTGTGTTATACTATATATATATTCAGTAATCCTTCCCATTGTCTTTTATTATTTGAAATAATATTTGCAACCATTTAGCCAAATCAAAATCAGAAAGCATGACTTCAATCTTTGCAAAGTACAGTATAATTTGATGTCTAAACTGACAAGTCCTATTTTTGTTTTTTATATTGTTCTGATTTAGTTAGTTATTATTACTATTTTGTTTTGTTTTTGATATTGTATGTTGCCAAGAGTCTTTGGAGATTGGGTTTAAGTATTGCAAAACACATTCATTCATACACTTACCTGCAAGAAAGATAATTTTGAATTTAAGATGATACCCTTCTTCTCAGAGGAAGAATAGAGGGGAGGGAAATCACAAAAACTGCCCCACCACCCCAAAAATGTGTCCATGTGATGTATGTTCATGTGCATATGCCTTTGTGCAAAAAAGGTTGGCCACAAAAAAGTATACTCACTGAATAATCAGAAATGGCTTAGGAACGAGTAGAAAAGGAAAGATGAGAAAACAAAACTGAGTAGAGAAGAGGCAACTGGAGAGGTAAGGAAAATAAAGAGAGAAAGAGAAGGCCAGTCAACAGTTATCCAAAGTTCATAACCCTAAAGTTTCCCAACCCCGCCTCATACAATCTTCTCTTAAATAGGCTATGATGCTGGCAACCATTTTTAGTTCCATCTATTTCAATAGTGAATTCTTTTAAGTACACCCTGCCAGTTCATAATTTTTGAGTAAAGAAATATGATCGCTATAGGCACAGGTTTTCACTCCAGATCCTTAATAAGGTAGAAATTCATCTCTAGGAATTGTCCTTTACAAAGGTAGGACAATTGGCACTATCATCTAAGGCTGTCTTTTACAGAAAAATTGGGAAACTGACTCAGCAGTTTTGATGGAAGCAAAAAATAACATAGCATTCAGGAAGTCCTATCATCCTAGCAAGAAGCTGAAAAAAGAGAAGAGACTAGCCAGCTCATGCCCCATTAGGTTATTGTTTTGGAGATATTCCATACCTAAACAAGGAAACAGAATAACACCTGCCAGAAAATATGCATGGAGCTCCTTCCTCCCTCTTCCTTCTACTTCCTTGTTCCTCCTTCCCTTCCTTTCCCAGAAGGCACGTAAGTGTCTGCTACTGGGTGGGGGAGGGAAGAAGGAACTGCAAGATTGTCTAGGAAACTGTTACAGAACGCTGAAAATGAAGATCACATAACTGTAGCCGCAGCCCAGCAGTACTTAATAACACTGAAACAGCCACAACTTCCCCAAATTTCATTCTCTCGGGAGTCATGGCCCTGGATTTTGAATATATTTTGTAAATTAGTCCAGTTCAGATACCTCTGTTCAAAAACTGTTGCCCTGTGATTTAATGTTTTACCGTTAAAGGTCATAACAAGAGTTTTAGTACAGATAGGAGCTAATTGCAAGACTATAATTTTTCATAGAGGAGTATTTCATACCATAGTTACCATACATCAGGTCAAAGTAAGAGCATATAGGTTTTTTGACCAGGTGACTATTCAGATTGTAAATGAGGGAATAGTTAGTTAATTGACTGTGGTTCACTGGTATTAACCAGAATTAATCAAACTTTGTTCTACCAAAATACACAACTATCACCATGTTGGACATATAGAAAGATTCTGAATTTCTAGATATTTCTAGATAGGAAGGTATTTTAGTGCTTAGTGCTTATTAAGGATTTCTTAAGGATCTTACATGTTCAATGTGGAAATCAGAAATTGGTTCAAATGTGATAGATATATAATGTAAAGGGAATACAGTTGAAAGTACATTCAGTTTTGACTACAATACCTAGTTTCAAATATCTGTTCAGCTGAGATAACTTTAATCAAAGCATTCGTTCTCTGTGATACATGAAAATAGCACGAACAGTGATTTATCCTACAAAGCTGTCTCTAAATAAAACTGATTGAAGTTGAATATGTTTCACACATATTCACTAAAGGAGATTTATTTATTTACTTATTTATTATAATGAAACTGACAGCCTAGAATAAAAACAGCTATAACAATAACAATAAAATGTGGCAGACCCCCCACAAACATATTAACTCTAGAGCTGGGAACAGAGCCAGGATTTCAAAGGGACTTCCAGAACCCCAGGAGTACAAGCATCTGGGAGCTGCTCCAGAGGGCAAGAGCTGCAATGGAGAAGGCATGCTTCCTCAGTCCCACAAGATGAAATTCAATTGAGAGGACCGTGCAGCAGAAAAAATGAAAACAGGCTGATCCTAAGTTAACCAGGTTCTAAGTCATGATCAGTAATAACCAGTAAAATCAGTAATAATGTAAAATTAACAGTAATACTTTACCTTTTACTATGAGTAAATATAGGTGAGGAAATTTTTATTTTTATTTTTGCAAAAGTAGGGGCAACTGAAACGCTTATGTGATAAAATTATGACTCCTTTCAAAGCCAGAACCAGACTCTCATGAATATGGCTTGATCTACAGTGAATTATAATTCTTTGAACAGGCTGGCTGGGTAGCAATCAACAAAACTAATAAAAATTTGGCTTTGATTTCTAGACATAATTGCATTCCACCAAATAATCTATAGAATTATAAAGCAGCTGTGACATAAAGACCATCATCCCTCATTGATAGGATCTTTAGGAGTATTAATCTTAATCTTTATAAAAGGAGAGAATTATACCAGAGGTGCCTTCTATGCTCAAGGAATGTAATTTAACTTCCTCAAATAGTCAAACACAATCTCCCTAAAAACTTCCTATGCCAATTATTATTGTTATTGCTATTGTTATTGTTATTATTATATTTATTTGCCACCTATCTCACTATAGAGCTACTCAAAGCAGCTCATAACCATAAAAAATGAAAATAAAAAGGAAGTTCAAACAAAAGTAAAATAATAGAACAATAAAACAAAACATGCTGTATGATTATTTGTATTCTCAGTAATCTGGGAAATTCTGACAAAATGTTACTAATATAGGAATTATAGAGCCATACACATTTTCATTCTGCGATAGCGAATTCTCAAACTCCTTGACATAACATGGAACACAATGTTCCAACCCAACTTTTTATACCAAGCCTGTAATTCTTATCCTCTAAAGCTTCATTTCAGTACATGATAAATAATAAATAAAAGGCATAAGTTTGGTTAAAGACAACCAAGCATCTAACACATGTACCTGTGTGAGTCCTCTGGTGCGCTTTTAGATGTGAGCTCTTTGTATATACTTTACGGCACCCATTAAACTGACAACGATGAACCCTCTTCTTGTTTTCTGGGGATGTATCAGCCCCTGACCCTCCTTGTTCACTGTCACTGAGCGCACACTTTGTTGTATTAGCTGGTGTTATTACACCAACCTTTACTGAGCTGAGGGTGGATTTCTTGGTCACTAATTTCAGTGTAACTGTGCCATCAACTGCAGAGATAGTTTGTGAGGTTTTTCCAAGATGGCGACCGAGTTCAGGAGAGGAAGGAGGTGTTAGTGAGGTCACTGCGTTGAGTTGGGCCTGGTTAACAGCAGCATAGCCCTCTGTAGAGGAGCTGGTAGGTTGCAGGCTGAGACAAGTCTCAGACAATAGTTTGTCCCTTGAGAGAATAATGTCCATGTTGGCATTTTTATCACAGGTACTCATATCTATAGGTAATAAGAGTGGGTCCAATGGCTGAATGCTGTCTTCTGTGCTTTGAGCAGAAGAGGCATGAAGAAAACAGTCTAAGTCCTCCCCGAAGCTTTCTGAGTTCTTCCTGGGTTCTGTCTGAAGGTAGCGCTCCAGCTCAAGGCATGTCTGTAGAAACAAAAAGGAGAAAGAAACCATCACTGGACAGTCAAACCTGGTTGCAACCACTGCCAAAAAGAAAAGAATATCTGAATAAAACAACCTGCCACAGTAAGAGGTAATAGAAAAGCAAATCAAAGTAACCATAAGACAAAAGAGGAAGAATGTGGCTGCAGCAAACATTTCAGAAATGAATTCTTCTGTACAATAAGAATACAGTGGCTATTCAGCTCTGGTGTGTAGAATCTGGAAATCCAGGTACAAATTTATTTGCAAAAATACTCAAATTGTAAAAAGGAAGGCAGTTGAAAGCACAGGTTGCTAGTTGCCTAGCAACTATAAGAACAATCACTTGCAAACCAAGTGATTCACAAATATTACACAAGCACAACTTGACCAGTTCTGAAGAAATTCTCAACTCTATTTTGTTAACTACTTTGGGTATTCATACTAGACAGCAGTGTTATAAATGTTTCAAATGAATCAATAAATATAAACTGAGAAACAAATATATAATAAATTTTCTACACTTTCTTTACAGATTAATTCAGACTACAACATGACCATGGCATTGATAAAATCTGTAAGTTCCTAGACCTCTAGGAATTAATTTTATGAGTGAGTCTATACATGCAAAACATGCCATGTAATTCCATGATCTTGTATCAGCCATTTAAATCCAAAGTAGCGTAAAAGTTTACAATGGGATGTAGTTCATTCATTTCTTTTTCTCTTCCCAATGTACCAAAGAACAGTATTGTGGATTTTCTCACACATACCATAGATCACCTATGCAACTACAGTATATCACGGAGAAATAGAGACTGCTTGTGATTCTTTCCGATGGATAGGATCAAGAGACAATAAAACGCAGTGATGTCTGAGCTGTTGGCTAAAGGACTGCAAATGTTAAGATTAGCCCAGGCAAGCAGGAGATTTAACTATCCATTTACATAGATTAGTCTTTCACACATGTTTAGTCAAAACCAAATTATATATAATAGAAAATTCAGTTAAATCATAGAATTTGTCATCTCCTAAACCTGCCAGTGAATAAATAATAAGCATAATGTTATTGTTTTCTCCAAGCTTAAGTATACTTTCACGGAATTTCTTCTTGTCACAATAGAAATACCAATCACTCTGTATCATCTTGATTTACGCTCCTTAAAAGAGAAACCGTGAGGCTCACACTATAAATACAAAGTCCATGAATCTTTGGCTAGCAAGATGGAAAAAAGATTTTCAAAGAACATTAAAACCAGCACAGGCCTTGTGAAATCTCCAGATGATACAAGGCTGTGTTGGGTCAGCTAATATCCTGTGGAGAAGGCAGGAGGGAGCTGTCCCTGTAAGGCATTACTCCTTCTCTGATGACCACAGTGATCCTGACAAGCTTTAAGCCTTGTCATTAATTTTCCATAAAGAACCATTTCTGCAAGACCCCTTTTGGGCAAGGCCTGATGCTTTGAGAAACATGCAATTATTCTTGGATCCCACCCCCTGCAGTCTTTGCACCTGTGTCAGTTCAAGATACCAGCTGGTCAAGGCCTGCCTTCTGCCTCAGAAATAGAAAGGCACCTCATCAAACTCACCTCCTCTTAGAAGGGAAAGGGAGGGGGAAGGTGGCCCCAATCATGAAGAAGTATAAGTAAGCAAGCAAGCTTGCTTAAAAAAACTTACTTCCCTGCCCCCATCCCCGGTCAGCTCAATCCCAGTCTAGCAAGATTTCAGTCTGAACAACAGGGGGTGATGATGCCTACCGTAGCTTGAACAAACCACAAATTGTTCCCACTAGCTTCTGGGCTACTGGCAGAATACAAAGAATACTAGGGGTTTTTTTTAATGAAATAATAAATTAAAAGTTACATATGTTCAAATACTTTATATGAGACACCAGAATGCTAATTAAGAGAGAACAAAATACCAATGTCTTTTTAATCTTATGATTTCAAAGTCCAAACTTTAATATTTTTCAGATTAGTAACAGAAATTTATTACTGGGTAATAAACACTCTTGGACATCCTTAGCATACAGGAATATATTGTAAGTAGGAAGCTGAATAAATCTACCAAGTTCTTAAAAGTCATGTTAATAATACCCAAATATACTATGCAATACAAATGTGATTATGTTTTTTTTCTGTACAACATTCTGAATTTTATATTTCCCCATCCTGTCAGAGAGGAATATCCGTAATGCAGAAAAATAGAAACATACACTGAGATAGATTAAATTGGCCATCTTTAGGATAATGAAGCAGGATTCTTTTCAAACTGATCATAACCAAAGTCTCTGAACAATTACCTTTGAAGACCATAGAAGACACTGGAACCTTCTGTGGATTACCCATTCTAGTCAATTGGGAGATAAAACAATTCTGAATTAGTTGAATCTAGCTACCTTCCATGTCACTGAGCTGACTGGCACATTCTGAAATAATTCTCACGCAAAATATAAATTGAAAATCAAAGAAACCAAAGAACCAAAAAAGATGGTCATCCCAGTGAGCAGACATAAGAAAGCCTCATAAAGAGAGTCCACACTCAAAGACTAAGGGAAGAAACAGGTCTTCAAAATTTATTTAAGAGAGTTGGGGCTATTCAAGTCTTAGGAAAATGGTTTTGGAGGACAGATGCCATGATTGAAAAATCTACTTTCTGGGCCCCACCAGTTTAATTGATGAGACTCGGAGCGTGACCATTTTCTCAGAACTTAAGGAAGAACTACTGAAGATAGGCAGTTCTTCGGATAACAAGACCCTAGGACAAGGCCCCTATCCGGCACTTTGAATTCTACCTAGAAACCTACTGGTAACTAGGCAGTTCACAAAGCAGAAATGCCCATAACTGCTTGTGCCCCTGAATTATGGATCAGCTGACCATTTCTGAATGGTCTTCAAGGGCAGCCCCCAAATAGAGCACACATATGGAGTAATCATATACAGTGGATCTTCTTCTTTGTGTTAAATCAATGGTACAAAATATGATACTTTTATAAAATATCATCTAATCCTTTTTTATATGCAAGTTCCAATATGCCTAGTCAAAATCTCAGCTAGTCAATGAGCAATGTTGCTCAATCTAATTACCACAGCTGATAGATCTAGTTGCTCGATTTGGGTTCCTTCAGATGGCCTACATTTTCTAACATCCTTCACTAGGCCAACTGAGGCTATTGGGAGTGGCAATTTAGCAATATCCGAGGTGCAATGCCTAAATTATCCCTGTACTAAATTATGGAGTGTGATGGAAAGTTGCCTCTGTATCCGGTACAGAGATTAAAATGTTAATTATTACATTGGTTCATTCAAAGTGAACTGGTGGTTATTGTTACTTTTTGCGTATAATCTCTACTGTCTTCAGTCTTATCTTTACTTGGTTTATAGCAACATCCAACATTATTAATATGCTTCTGTTTTTGAGAATTGGTTTTATGCAGTCAGATACTCAGTTTAGTGGTTCAGTGCTTCACACCCAACCTTATTAAATCAAAGTTGATTCTTAAAGAGTGGGGGAAGAGAAGTTCATAGTAAATGCTATTGTATTCTCACAACAAAGGCACACAGCACAGCAGGAAGCAGACACACATACAAACCTAAGGAGAAGGAAAAGAAGCGCTGTTATTAATACGAAAGCCAGTACTGAACAAAAGATCCCTTAAGATAAATAATGTAACACAGCTGCTACAGTATAAAGAGAAATTGATAAATGTTATTCACTGCCAGTCACTATTTGAAGAGATGGAGAAGATGGTCCAATAAAGAGAAACGATAATTGGGCTTCTTAATTTCCTAGCCCCCCCCCAAAAAAAGACCCTTAGCTATTCTGGAGTATATTACAAATCTATCCAATTCATCTTCTCCATCAGGGATGCAGTATTGGAAGGATAATCTATTCTCACTCTCTGGTGATGTAGGAAATCCACTCTTACTGTATTCAGTAGGTAAGCTATTCAACCTCTACTTAAAAACAGGGAAATAAGGGAAAATCCACTGCCTTCCAGGACATTGTATTCCTCTATTAAAAGAATGTGTACCATCAGAAAGGGGCATTGTCTTACCTGAACGCCTTTTCTCAGTACGGAGATGGAGAATCCACCAATGGGTTTTCTCTGTCTGCCTGCTCTTGAGACCAAGTAGCCAAGCTTGACATGCCCCCTCTTGCTAGGAGATCCAGTCTTGACGAGGGCGAAAGTGGCTGATGCAAGGACGAGGCGTTGGCTCTCAATTCCCTAATAACGGCCTAACTGACCATAGGGTGGGTGTGGATTCTCCATCTCCGTACTGAGAAAAGGCGTTCAGGTAAGACAACGCCCCTTCTCCAGTACATGAGATGGAGAATCCACCAATGGGACATACCAAAGCCTCACTGTCCCGATGGGTAGGAAACAGATAAGGCCAAATCTACGTCCCCGGAGACCACTTGCTGGGGGACTCACCGACCAAAGGAGGTGTCCGCTGAAGCAAAGCAGTCAATCCTATAATGACGTCTAAAAGGGGAGGACGATGACCATGTCGCAGCCCTGCAAATGTCTTTGATGGATGCCTGAGTGGCCCATGCCGCAGATGTCGCAGTGCTGTGAGTGGAATGGGCCGTAATATGACTTGGAGTCAGTAAGGAGGAAGATTGCTACACCTCCATGATATAGGACTTGATTCACCTGCCGATAGTGCCAGCGGATACCTTCTGTCCCAGGAATGCCGGACAGAAGGAAACAAAAAAGGGCCCCAGATCTGCGAAAGGGTTCCGTGCACTTCATGTAACGCCGCAGGGCCCTGCAGATGTCCAACGTGTGGCACTACCGCTCCAAGTCAGGGGAGGGATCAGGACAAAAGTCAGGCAAGATGACTTCCTATGTTCTATGGAAAGGTGAATTGACCTTGGGCACGAAGGCAGGATCCAACCAAAGGTCTTGGTGGAAGGTGCAAAGGTCATTCCTGACCGAAAGAGCAGTCAGTTCTGAGATACGCCTGGCTGACGCGATGGCAATTAAGGTAACCTTAAGAGATAAAGCCCGCAATGGTATAGTAGCTATGGGCTCAACAGGCAGTTTTGTTAGTGTGCGAAGCACACGAGGCAGCTCCCAAGCAGGGTACCTGTGTACCACGGGAGGGCTAGTGTTGTAAGCCTCCTTGATGAAAGCGTGTACCCTGGGATGATGAGCTAGAGGAACTGAGTCCAAACAAGTGAGCCACTACCTACCTATGAAGGGTCGCAGGGGCCAGGCCTCTGTCCAGACCGTCAAGAAGATAGTCTATGATCTGGGGAATAGTTAAATTGTACACATCCAGTTGCCGCCTTCTGCACCAATGGCAAAAATTGTTCCATGTGGAATCATAAATGCAATTGGTCGCCGGTCCACGAGAGGCCTGAAACATGGTTATCGCCCGTGGAGAGAATAACTCTTGTGTCATGATGTTGCGCTCAAGCGCCAGGTGGCTAACTGTAACCACTGAGGGTCCAGATGTTGGAGGATCCCCTGGAGTAAGGACATGCGATGTGGGGGAATCCTCTACGGAGGACAGCGGGAGAAATTCATGAGATCGACAAGCCAGGGTCGCTGCGGCCAGTATGGGGCCACAAGGATCACTTCCACCTGCTCCTGAAGCAGTTTGCGGATGGTCGCCAGAATGAGCAAAAGGGGAGGGAAGGCATAAAGAAGGCCCCGCGGCCACGGAGTCCGCAGGGCACCCGTCCCCTCCATCCCCAGAAGATACTAACAAGAGAAGTACCTGTGGAGTTGGGCATTGCTCGATGAAGCAAACAGGTTGATGACCAGATGGCTGAACCTGCTGAATATTCCGGAAAAAAGATCCAGATGTAGTCCCCATTCCAAGGGGTCTATCGTGGAGCGACCAGAAAAGTCTGCCTGCCGGTTCTTGACCCCCGAGATGTGTTCGGTCTTGAGAGAGGCCAGGTTGGGCTCTGCCCAGGATCCTAGTAATTGGGCCTTGGACCTAAGGGAGTTGGACCTGGAGCCCCCCTGCAAATTCACGTGGGTCTTGGGCGCCATGTTGTCTGTGAGGATTAATATGTGACGTTCCTGATCCAGTGTCGGAATCGACAGAGAGCCAAGTGAATGGCCCTGAATTCCAGCCAATTGATGTTGTGTCTCAAGTTTGCGCAGGACCAATATCCCTGCGCAAACTGAGACTGAATGTGGGCTCCCCAACCAAAGAGGCTGGCGTCTGTTGTGATGGTGAGGCAATCTGGCTCCTTGAAGGAGACCCGTTGGCTACCGCTTGTGACTTTGGACTTCCTGAAGGGATGTCCTGCTCCTCGAACTGGCCTCTTATATTGGTTCTGCTGCCTGGGGTGAAAGCCTGGTCTATCATACGGATGGTCATATGGCCTGTCCTGCCAGGGTGTGTATGAACGGGGGGTTGGGTGGCTGCTGAACCTGCTGCTATTCGAAGGATCTGCCTGCAGAAATATGGATTGGCACTTTTGTTGGACAATCTAGTAAGGTGTGCCATAACCTTCCATTTATCCTTGTTCTCGACAAAGTACGGATTCAGTACCTCCCCGAAGAGATTGTTGCCCAGATATGAGGCAGTGGCGAGATGCCATTTAACTCTGGCGTCAGCCTGCCAGTGTTTCAGCCATAGCATTCTTCTGGCTGTGATGTCGGAGGCTAGGGACCTGGAAGCAAAGTTGGCCGACTGAAGAGCCGCATCCACGGCATACTCAGTTGCAGCCACCATTGTACTTAGGTCCTGGTGAGTCCGAATGTCCTCAGGAAGGACCCTGACCTGTAGTTGGCGCAGCCACAAGAGGGTGGTCCGGACAAAAAAAGGATGCCCAGGTGGCCGTTTTGATAGTTCATGCCGCTGATTGATGAGTCTTACAGAAAGTCTATTCCCACTTCTTGTTGTCCGCTTTAAATGCCTCAGACATATCCCCAGCAACCGCAGTCTGGGATACCAGTGTGGTCCAGGCCTCATCCACCTTGGGGACCTCAAGGGCCTCACTTAAATCTGTAGAGGTACCAAGGATACTTTTTCTCTGACTCGCTTACGGAAGGAAATGAGGAAGGGGGAGATCCATTGCTTTTTAATCCCCTTGAGAAATATAGAAGGAGAGGGAGTGTGGTGCTGGGCTGTCACCATTTCAAGGAATATTGGATTTGGACTGAAATCTGATGTGGCCTGCGGTTGAGGGGACTGATCCGGCCTATTGATCCTCATCCTTCCTTGCCTGGCCTCTATTCAGGCCCTCTGCGCCCTTCATTGGACCATCTGGTGCACCTTGACTGGCCACCTAAGGCCTCCAGGCGGAGCCCAGAGTGGGTCCCCAACCGTGCCTTCGGCATCAGCTGCCATTGCCATGACCAAGCTCAGATAGAGTTGCCTTTTTGGTCAGGTGGTCAGAGGAGCAGTCCTCGTTACTTGCTCCAATTTTGCTTCCGCCAACTGTTTGCCTGCCAGAGCTTTGCCTCAGTTTCCTATTTGCGAGACCGCCTACTACCTCATAGTTCCCTACGTCCAGTTAGATCCCACAGGCTGGGCCTCCTTCAGGCCCCGTCGGACAAGCAGTGCCATTTGGCAGGGCCGCGGAGGAGGGCCTTCTCTGTGATGGCACCCACGCTTTGGAACCAGCTCCCCCCGGAGATTAGGACCGCTCCCACCCTGTTGGTCTTCCGTAAGCTACTTAAGATCTGGCTTTTCCAGCAGGCCTGGCGTTTATAAAACCTGACCCCTGGATGATTGTCTTTGTACTGTTGTTCTGTTATGTTTTATGTGTTTTTTATTGTTAGCCGCCCAGAGTCCTTCGGGAGTGGGGCGGCTTATAAATTTTAAAAATAAAATAAATAAATAAATAGAAGCTTGATTAATTTAGTGTATAATATTACAAAACAAAACGTCCCTCAAAAATCACTCTGGTCTTTGTGACTATAAGCCTCTGGCCTGATGAGGTCTAAATTTTATTTTATTTTATTTCATTCATTTTTTTTTAAACGTGGCATTCAAAATGGTGGCCATCAGAATTCGGGTGGAAATTAGGGACTCTAGGGTTGTGTGACCTGACCAGGGACCAAAGATCCAGAAGGCAGAAACATTAAATCACAGGAGGAAGATTAAGCAGCCTAGGTATGCCAGGAAAACTTTTTACTCTTCGTTGTTTTAGCGGTAACAAAATGGCAGCCGCCACTTGCTCTGTCGCCGAAAACAACTACTGTGACCACACGGGGGAAGTTTCCCCAACGTTGGGAAGGTCCTGGCAGAAGCTAGTGCACTGGCTGTGGAAAATTGCTCCAATTTGTCTCCGATCGTGAGAAAGGAAAAAAACAGAGTCTTGGGAGTCGTTTTAAATTTTGCAGCCAAAATGGCGTCCACAACGTCCCAAACGGCTCCGGAGGTCTGGGGAGTAAAATAGAATCAATCTGAGGTGGGAACGCTGTTCCCTGGGTCCTAAGAGGGGAGGTGACATTCTCACCTAAGGCAGTTTGTGAGCTGCTCACAAAAAAACAACAAATTCCTTTCCCCCAGAGCCCTGGGGAAAACGGAAGGAATCAAAGGCAATTGTCTTTCCCCCCACACACATCCTGCAGTTCAAAAGCCTCCAATTTAAGGCAGCGCTGAGCCCAGCGCTGCAGGGAACTGTAGGAAATGATTCCCAGACTGTGAGAATTATTAAATTATATTGAGGGATATTACTATTAAAGGGAGAATTCACCAATGGTTTACTACCTGCTAATCTGCTGAGAGAGCCAACCCTGATGCGTCTTCAAGAGCTTGAGACCAAGTCAAGACTGGATCTCCTAGCAAGAGAGGGCATGTCAAGTTTGGCTACTTGGTCTCAAGAGCAGGCAGACAGAGAAAACCCATTGGTGGATTCTTCATCTCCTGTACTGGAGAAATTCTTGGTTCTAATTCTTTTTACTGTAACTTGAATCTTTCACCTGAGATGTTTCTTCCTTTTAGATAAAGAAACAAATTTATTTTCTACACAGAAGCCTTTCAAATATTTTAAAGTAGTGCTTATTTCATCTATTAATCATATCTCCTCCAAGCTTTTTCAAGAAAGTTCTTCTAAAGCTTTCTTGATTATATTAAGAGCATCAGGCTTTCACATCTTTGTAACTCTCCCCTAGATGAATATGTTGTATTATGCTAGAACTAGACACAACACTCCAGCTGAGCAAATACCTACAACTGAGTAGTACAATAGCTTCTCAACACTATACTGTTTGATGTAGCCTTGGATACTTTAGTTTTTTTAGCTGCTGGATCACCCATTAATTCATATTTAGTTCTTAAAATCTCTGGGTCAGATTTGTATACACAGCTGTCAAGTCATCTTGCATTTGCACATTGATTTTTCCCAGATCAATCTAGATCTGCCTTATCTCTGTGGAATTTGTTTTGCAAATTTTGCCCAATTCTTGGTATCAAGATAATCTTGAATCTGTTTTTTTTACGGGTTACCCTCTTTTCAGTTTGGTTCACCAGGATGTTTAATGACAATTCTCTCTATCCCTACAATACTAAACCCAGGGCACCTGTTCTACTCAGAATGGTAAAAATTGACCTAATTTTAGTATTCTTTTAGTAACCACTAACCACTTAAACAGTTTATCAGTATGCCAGTGAGAACCTTTTAGTGAAAGTCATATTGAACTTAAGAACCATAGACTAGACTAGACTAGACTAGACTATTCTTTATTGGACGAATGTGATGTTTAGTATACAAACCTAGCAGCTATTAAAAGAGATAGCTTACATTTTCTTCTTTCTTTAAAAAACCCAATCCATGATGACTCTATGTTTTTAGTCTTTGACCCTGACTGGTATTGAAATGTAGAGGCTGGAGCCATTAAAAAATGGTAGCTGATGGATCAAAGCCTGAAGCCTAATATATCATATAATGTGTAAAAAGTACAGGTAGTCCTCATTTGGTGACTGCCTCATTCAGCAACTGTTTGCATTTAAAGTAGTGATGGGAAAAATAACTGTGACCAATCTTTGCATTTATGACCTTTGCTGGTCGTAAAGCAAAGGAAAGCTGAAGTAAAATGGTAAGTACAGCTATGGTTTCACTTATCAAGTTGCCAGTCTTAATTGTGGTCACTAAATGAGGATTACCTATATCTGAAAAGGGAAAAGAATGACAATATGCCCAATTGAGGGAAGAATCTTTCTGAGTCAGGACTTAAGATAAACTCAAGCTTCAGGATGGAGGAAAACCAGATGACAAACTACTGATCTTGAAGAGAATATAATTAAATTTTTACAACATTTACAGAAACTAATAATAGTATCAATTAGGATTATCCACTGAATTTATAGTAAACATTAAAATAACCATTAGGAAAAAAACAACGCAACAGAAATCAGTACTAAAAAAGAACACAAATTAATCTCTCATCTCTTCAGTGAATCATGGGGAAAAGCTAGATCTACAAGTGGGAAGAGGTAAATGGCATTGGTCATGCTTTTGGAAAATCTCTAGTATGCGTGGGATGGTGGATGTGTATCCATTCTTGCTTTATATGACCTCTCGGTGGCTTTCAATACCATATTTTTTTTATTTCGTTATTAAATTTCCCATCTCTCCTATAAGGTGACTCTGGGGGTCTTGTTATGCTTCTGGATCAACTCAGAAGAGGTTTCAGTTTTTTGGTGAAAGCTATATTATCTGTATTTTTGGAGACCATGATCTTGAAGTCAATACCCAAAGTTCTGAATAGGGTTCTTCACCCCAACAATTTCTTCTGAAGGCATCCTTCCCAATAGAGGCTACATCTTCTGAAATACTGCATTCCACTAATGGCAGCCCTGTAAGTTTGTCCAGTATTTCATCGTCTACTTCATTTCCAGCACATCCCATCCATTAAGCACATTCTGTTTTTAATCTGGGTTCCAAAGTGAAACCTGAGTTTGAATGAAGCAGCCAGACAATAAGTTTCATCCAGAAAAAAGCTGAAGTCAAGAGCATTTTCCCAGAGTATTAAAGGCAGGCCTGAAATCCTCAGTGTTAGTCTGATAATCATTACTTTCAAATATGCAAGGAGGATATCTTCACCCAAAGAGGTAGTTATCCTTCCCTCCATTTTTTGAGCTAGTCTCTCTTATTAGCCAGAACGCCCCCAAAGATGCTTTTTCATGAGGCAACTGTATTTTCTTGTTTTTCTTTGAAGACATTTCGCTTCTCATCCAAGAAGCTTCTTCAGCTCTGATTGGATGGTGAAGAGTGGAAAGATTTATACTCCTGCAGACAACTATTCATTTGCATTCTTTTAGTGAGCCCTTAAAGCTACCTGGAGGCTTATCTGTGTTTTAGCTTTAACAACTCGCTAAAAGAATGCAAATGAACAGCTGTCTGCAGAAGTATAAATCTTTCCATTTCCCAACATCCAGTCAGAGCTGAAGAAGCTTCTTGGATGAGAAACGAAATGTCTTCAAAGAAAAACAAGAAAGTCCAGTTGCCTTATGAAAAAGTATTTTTGGGATAACTATGACCTGAATGACTGAGAATCTCCATAGACAATTAGCCAGAATGGACAAGTCTCAAATATATAAGTAAGTAGCTACAATTCTCCAAGAATCTTGTGCACATCTTAGTCTTGCACATGCTTCAATATATTCCATTTTAACTGGACAAATACATGCTAAGGGAATTACTCTTCTAAGTGAAGCATTTATACTGTAATAGATAAGAATCCTCTACTCCAATTTCTTAGTTAAGAAGTAGTAGACATCTAGATAAACGAAGTAACTTTTGCCAGCTGGCTTGCTGGATAGCTGAGTAGAAGCAATGGCAGTTGTTGACTAAAATTAATTCTTTTCCAACTATAATTCTCATGGATTTTTCTTCAGCAAGATTTACTGAGATGAATGGAATATTGTCCATGCATTTTGGTGACTAAACTATTTTCTATTCACAAATATTATATCTCTGTTTACATTAGAAGGAGCCTATGCTTGGCTGGAATCTGGATGTGAGAGTTGTTTTAAAGAATGTCTTCAAGGAAAGAAAAATTCTGAGGAAAAAGAGAGTGATGTTTGCAAAAGTGGCTGTCACAATTAGGTGGTAGAGCTCAAGAATAATAGAGAATGGAAGGCCAATATATGTAAATGTCTGACAAATAGTTTCCTGGTCTATTCCAGGGAACACAGATCCACTAATCTTGATTGTAAAAGACTTAGTGCCAAGAGAACAAGGCTGCACCATTTAAAATGGCAGTATGGAACTACTAAAATCAGAAAGTTGCCTTCAAAAGAGAACAATTACAAAGTGGCCAACTACAATTAGTCATCTCATCTCAAGATACCCAAAAGGGCATCTTTGCCTATCTTAATGGATAAGAAGATGGTGAGAAGGAGTAGATCTTAAGAGAGATCTGACTCAAAGCTCTCTGATTCCTTTTCCTTCAGACAAGCTATTGGGGACTGGAAAATAAAACTGAAAAGTCCATTTTGAACAATAGATGACATGGAAAATGGCATTTAGAAAGATCTTTAGGCTGTTGAAGTCAGAAATGGATAGGCAACAGAGTCTTTATTTTTTTTCTTGCCTGGAACTGGCTGGGGCAGGCCACTTAGGAGGTTTTGATGGGTTATTTCTTTGGTGCCAATAAAAATAGACATTTGAAGGAGATGGGGAATTCCATCAATCTTTTGGAAAGATCAGAGAGCTACCAGGCAATTCTGATATATAGTAAGAAACTTGGAGGAAGAAAAAGGAAATACAATAGCTTTGAAGATAGCAACCCTTAAAGCTAGCTCTCTGGTAGTGCCTCAGAACAAGAATGATTATAACAAGCCTATTTAGTAGACATCCAGCAGTGCTTATGAAAATTTCCAAGAATTTGCAAGATTCTTGTATAAAAGGGTAAGCCACTGTGCTCATACTACCCCAGTTCCAGGATGTCCATATGTTATAAACATATCAAAGTGCTCTGAGTTTGTGTAATTTCTACATGAACTACAGGTAGTCCTTGACGTACAACCATTTATTTAGTGACTGTTAGAAGTTACAACGGCACTGAAAAGAGTGACTTATGACTGTTTTTCACACAATTATTGCAGTATCCCCATGGTCATGTGATCAAAATTCAGATGCTTGGCAACTGGTTCCTATTTATGACGGTTGCAGTGTACTGGGGTCATGTGGTCACCTTTTGTGAACTTCTGACAATCAAAGTCAATGGGGAAGCCAGATTCTCTTAACCAGTTACTAACTTCACAAGTGCAGTGATTCATTTAACAACGGTGGCAAGAAAAGTAAAATGGGGCAAAATTCACTTTACAAATGTCGCAGCCACAGAAATTTTGGGCTCCACTGTGGTCGTACGTTGAGGACTACCTGTATACACATAGTTGCCAATATCAGTCATTTCCAATTGCTGCTAAACTACAAATCAAGTTTTCTGAAGGGAGTATTTTTTTCACATCAATTTGTTTGCTGATTCCATCTTCCCTGGAATCTATGCAACCATCAGAGGATTTTGATATAGTTATCACTTAACATGAATAAAATGTTATGCTGAAATCTGGCCATATTGCTTTAAAGCTGACTGCAGAAAAGTATTCATATTCCACTTTATTTTTAAACACTCCTATTGTGAAGAAAAATCTGAATATAACCGTATCCTGACAGTACAATTATTATTAATGCACAGAGAACATCAAATGTGGAGAGGGTTCATACAGGCAGACTTAAAAGATGTGATCCAAAAACTTCTGCTATCAATAAAGTGTCCACTTTCCATTAACATACTTTAAAGGATGGATGGATTCTTGATTTCTATTCAGTTAGTAGCAATTTTAACTTTTAAATGAGGTAGGAATCACATTTTTCACCTATGTATTTGCTAAGATGAAATTCTTGTATAGTTATCAATATATTTATTTTTAGTGGAGGGCAGAGCAATTTTTCTTTACACAGGATTGACTTGTTCCTTTGTGCCCTTGTGCAAAGATTTCTTGTTACATTCTGCCAAACAAAGAACTGGGATAAGTTATTCAGAGAGTAAATCCATCATCCTCATACAGCTAGAAGCTCAACAGAAATAGCTTCTACTATCATCACAGCATTCATTTATGTTTTAACAACACTATTTCTATTTAGCTTGATTTTCAATTATCTTAATAAGACATTCAATGTAAGACTCCAGGAAATTCTCACATCTTAAAAAATTAAAGTTTATCCATCACAGAAGATTTTACTGGAGTGTTAACTATAATTTGTAATACAAAGCTCCTGAAAAACAAATGTTTCCATATGATTTGGTAGCCATACACAGGCTTATAAAACAATTGCCTAATGGTTTTGTTTTGCTTGGATAAAGTTTTTACATCATCATTGTCATGGCTTTTTCACATCTCATAAGTTTCATTTTATCACAACCTTCTTCTCAATTGAGACAATTAGGAAATCTAATCCAAAATTCACTTAGATGAAGTTTCTAGGAAGCTTTTATCATGAACTTGACATTTGTATCTTAAATATCCCTAGGAATTGCCCAATACCTTTCTTCCACTGCAAATGTGCAGAGTTTGAAAAGTTGCTTGTCAGTTGGTGAACTGTAATCTTGTAATCACCCCAAAATTAAAATTACTAATAATATCCCAAAATTAAAACTACAAATAATAAAAGAGTGGAATAATAGTTCCAGTCCTTCAGAGTATTTATAGAGGAAAAACAGGAGAAGAATGCAAGTGTATGCTTTGATTTAGCTCTTTGTAGGTCAGCGTTCCCCAATCTGGTGCCCTCTAGACAGTAACAGCATTGTGACTGGCTGGGAATTTTGAGAGTCACAGACCATATGCCTTTAAAGAGTATTAACTGTGAGAAAGGCTGACAAAAACATTAACATATTTTTTAAATTTCTGTGTATGAAATATGAGGATAGACATGGCAGTTCCAATCTAAATAGGTTTGGACATTACACTTGACCTTTCTCTTAAGTAACCACATATTCTTCCTCAACACTTGTCCAACTTTCGCCAGCGTGATTGAGAAACAGATGCAGAAAATGGGGGAAAAAAACTAAGACTCTTGCTCTTATATCCAGCATGAAGATGCAGGCCTTAAGCACCTTGGACAGCTACAAATTTATATTCTTAATTTTGTATTGCGTCTTTACCTTTGGAGTAACCAATAGGTGTCATGATTTCAAATGCTTAAAAATGTTAAGATGGAGAAAATAAATAAAGTGCAGATATCTAACTACTGCAGACAGATTTAAAAACTGCTGATGACCTGGAATTCTCAGTTTATCAAGCATTTTACATATTCCAAGACTGTTCCCAAATCCTCATCTGTGCATCTCTGAAAAATTCCATCTGAAAAATAATGGAAATTACATTGTTTCTAAACGATTAATGGAGTATGGTTGGTTATATACCTAAAATTCTATAAGAGCAGGGAATAGGATTAACCGTTTTCTTTTTTAATATATAATAGTATGCATGGGACAAAAAATGTTCCAGAAAATAAACTAAATCCTTGATTTTTTTTTAAATTAACTGCAAATGTAACATGTTGGAATTAACTTTTTTCTAAAGTTGATCCAAATATATTTCTCTTTCTAAAACCAAAATGGAAATCAAAATTCTTTCAATGAACCTAAGGCTTTCTGCTTTGGGATTTATGTTGTTGATGATGTCTATGTTCCCCAAAAAGTAGTTTGCAGTTATCTAGGGGAGGGGGGTTAAATCAACCAACCAATTCCCCAATAAAGCAGTTTTCTGTAATTATTTGGCTTTGCTTTAACATAACCACCCAAATGGGTCTTGAGGCAATACAATATTTCAGCAACCTTCCTTCTCTTTATTTAAACACCATTTCCATATTGTAGAAACCTAAATATGTGTTCATGGAGGCAAGCAAAAGACAAAAGTACATAAACAAGCATTCTCAATAGCCCTCTTGCCCATTTACCCCACTATCCATCCATCCGCTATCCGCCATTTGATACCTGCTGTGTATTAAGTCAGGCCTACAGACCCTTTTGAGGTCGCCACTGATATTTTTTGCCTCCCTTTTCCTTTTTCTACTGGTGCACGTTGCCTGGTCACCTAAGACCTCCGGGCGGAACCCAAAGAGTGGTTCCAAAAACCTAAATATGTGTTCATGGAGGCAAGCAAAAGACAAAAGTACATAAACAAGCATTCTCAATAGCCCTCTTGCCCATTTACCCCACTATCCATCCATCCACTATCCGCCATTTGATACCTGCTGTGTATTAAGTCAGGCCTACAGACCCTTTTGAGGTCGCCACTGATATTTTTTGCCTCCCTTTTCCTTTTTCTACTGGTGCACGTTGCCTGGTCACCTAAGGCCTCCGGGCGGAACCCAAAGAGTGGTTCCAAACGTGCCTTCGGTACCTCCCTCAGCTACCGTGACCTTAGCCCAGAGAGAATATTTTTGTTGTGGTCGGGTGATCAGGGGAACAGTCCTGGTACTTGTTCCAATTTCGCTCCCGCCAATACTTGCCTGCCTGAGCGTCTTCTCAGTTTTTCTGGGACTGCTCAAGCGGAATGGAGGGACCCTCGTTGCCTCAATCCATGAGCACGACCCCTCCACCTCCCAATTACGGCTGCAATACACCTTCTGACCAGAAGGCGGCAGGCAAGTACAAAGCGAAGACAAAACACTCGCTCAAGAGGCCCTCCAAGTTGGCGGAAAAGCAAGCCAGCCGTAGGCACCAGGCCCTGGAGAAGGACTTCTCCAGAGCGCAGAGGCAGGCCCAACTGGAATTGGTTCAAATAGCGGCCACCGAGATGGAATTACCATTGGGTCCATCCACATCTCCTGTACTGGAGAACACATTAATTATGCAGGTAGAATATATGGAACCTCTATCTGCAAATTCTCAGATCATCCTGCACAGTAATATGACCAAGGGCTTGTTCATCCAACCCATGGTAACAATTATCTATAGCTTACCACAACCACCTTGTGGCTGGTAGTCATACTTACCTTTTTTGGGGAATGAAGACTACAGCTACAGTGGATGAAGCCAAGGCGCTCAAATGGCTAAAGGCAGAGATTTCCCAAGCTTTTTCTCCTTTGATTTTAGGAAAAGCTGAGGATTGTTTTTAGTTTTTTTTTAATTCCAAGCAATCTCACTTTGAAGTTTACACTAAAGAAAGTTTTGGTTATTGCACTGTTGAAATATGAGTGATAAACGGTTCTAGAGGCGATTAAAAGGAATAGTGGGGTCTCATGCAAATCTGAAGTCCCAATGCACTCCAGTCTTAATCTGTTGTAGGAATCGGGCCTTAATTATAACTAAACTAGCTTCAACATTGGCTTAAATATACAAACCTACAATAGGAACAGTATCACATTAAAAGATTTATCTTGCAGATAAAGAGATCTGCTAAACAGTGTTATGCTCAACAGCTTTAAAAGAAAGTATCTTGAACATTCTGTTACCCAGTTTTTCTTGTCTTTATAAGAAGCCCAGTATGTCCTTTGCAAGGCTACATTTATTCATATTCTTGGACCAGAAAGCATCCACCAACTACCTTCTTGAGAAGCTTCATAAGAATGCAAATCATATTATAAATTTTAAAAGATAAACACCAATGAAATAGAGACAGTTTATTAGGAGTCTCTGTTCTACCGTCCTTCCATCCAGATCCTCCCCACTGGCGTAAGCAAACTGATCATTCTATTAGTATTATAAAAATACATATAACGTATGATATGATATTTGAGCAAAAAAAATATCTAGCAACAATTGTATAAATGGAAAATATTAAAGTTATTACAATGCAGGACACAATAAAAAGCAAAGACAAGAAACAGCAAGATCTTTAAAATCACACAAAAAAACCCCTAACCCTTAAAAGTCTGGGCAACATGAAAAGATGGCTGCCAGGCACCAACAGGGTAACTAATCGGGTTCCAGTTTCCTCAGGAAACTTTCTCCAACTGGAACATATCCATATTAAACAACCCCTCCTTTTCTCCTGCCTTGTCTCATATGATGGAGGCCATCTGCTGAAGATATTAAGCTATTGGATGTGCTGAGAGACAGGTAAATCCCCCATTCCTTACATTATAAATGGTGCTTAAGGTCACAAACAGTACTTGAACTTGGAGACAGTCCATTGCCTCCCAACTGAATGTGATGGGAATGTTTAGTTCCAGCTAGCAATCTAGCAACTACACTCTAAATTAATTGCATTCCAATCTATTGATTAGATACTATTTTATTCTGTAGAAAAAAGAAGGATTCAGATGTAATTCCTAACTTCACTTTCAACTAACTGCTGTCTATGGTTTATATTCTAAATCAGGGGTCTTCAAACTTGGCAACTCCAAGCATGGCTGGCTGAGGAATTCTGGGAGTTGAAGTTCACAAGTCCTAAAAGTTGCCAGTTTGGAGACCCCTGTTCCAAATTAGTTAAATATTGAAGAAAATATGTTATTTCAGTGTAGCACTTAGTGTATATAAATTGTATATAACACACAAAGCCATAATTCTTTCACATATTAATTGCTCAATATGCTGCAGTTGCTAAATATTTTTTCCTTAATGCTTCTATATAGGTGCTTCTGAAATATTTAGTCCAAAGCAAAAAAAAAAAAAAATTAGTAACCAAGGGATTTTATGAAGAAGGGTCAAGAGTATCAGAAAAATTATTAATTCATGTCAGTTTGCACCGCAGCCCCCCCCCAAAATCCATGCAGTCTAATAATTGTTTAAAAATCAAAGCTTGTGACTGGAACCACCAGTTAAGAATCCTTTCAGACACCATCAGTTGTTTTCATTATCATTGGAAAAGCACGTTAAAGATTATGTAGTGGTAAAGATAAACCCAAGATGAAAGCAAGATTCCTCTTATGTACCTGCCATCAAATATGGGTGCCTCTAAGACAGAAATCCCCAAAGAACATGTGCTCCATAGAGAAAATGCTGTAGTGCTAGTTATGGGTAATTAGATTCCAGGAATGTGAGCAACAATCAATAGAAAGGACAGGAGCTTCCATAGCAACCATTTCTTACAGCCGATGCTCCTGCAGACACCTCCCTTGGTGACCCTCAGACTCCATTTTTTAAAGCATTCTTTAATCAAAAAATAAAATAAATGGAAAATTAACAAAACAAAGGGCTATCTTTTAGCATTACCCTTATTTCAAGGATTTATCTGAACCCATGGAACTCAAGAGGATAGCCCAATGTTTCATTTGGTAGCTTAGCCATGTGTCCAAAAAATCAAAAAAGAAAAACTGAAGGTGAAGAAAGTATATTTTGGGGGCAAACAGGATGGCAAGGACAACTTATAAAAATGGATATTTTGTGACTAGCCTTGATCTCTGTGGCAGCCATTCTGTGACAGCAACTAAAATGTCTTCATAATATTTCAAATGTGTGCATTGGTCCAAAAGACTGGGAAGTCTTGATATGACCTTGCACTAAAATCAAAGGGGAAACTCTGTTGACAAATAAGATAACTAAAGAAAGAAATAGCATATATTAAAGATTACTTCAGTGACATGCAACTAAGTCAGTATATAGACCTAAAATGAATTCCTGTATTTACTTACCTACAATTTAGTGAGGCATACTTTAAGTTTATTATGTTTGTTTGTATATTAGTTTGTCATTTTGAATAGTGTTATAACAAGTTATAACACTATTCAAAATGACAAACTAATATACAAACAAATATACAGTCACTGTGGCAACACGGGAGGTCGTATGAATCTAATTGCACAATGAAAGCTACACCTATTTTTTCCAAAAGAAAGGGGCCATTGGGCTTTGGAAGGCTATAAATTAAATTGTCAGTAGTATCTGTTGGATATAATTGTAAATATATAATGTAAGGAGTTTCAGTGTCAATATATTCAGCTGGGTCAATCCTACAGAAGAATGTTGGTCCACATGTTATTGTGGTATCTATCGTACCAAGCATATTTTGATTAGAGAAAGTTCTTGTATTAAGCAATCCATCTGAGACATTATACAATGAATAGAAAGATTAGATCTGTTATGGAAGATAATAGACAATAGATAAAATACTGAAGCAGCATTCTAAAATAAAGCAAACACAATGCTTAATATTTTTCCCCAAAGTCTCACATGTTGTAAAAGATAAACATTTTTCCTCCCCTCCCAAAAAAGATAATTTGTAGGGTTTATTAGAGAATCTTATAGTATCTTAAAAGCTTATTCCCTACTGCTGATACTGCTGATTTTGTGGAAAGCACTAGAGAAAGTGTATGCATCTTTTGGTGCAATGCCAGAGTGTGGTTGGTATTTACAAGCAACTTGTAAATTTTATTAGAATAGCATTCATTCATAGACTATGACTTTATATTTAAAGAATTAGTAGAATTTTCCAATATAGATTCTTTGACAAACTACAAGGAGGCCATCATTCATACCACATTGATCATGAAATGAATGCTGTAAAATAAGTGGAAGGAAGGGTGTATATATATAATATATAAGCCCAGATAATTAGATTCAGCTTGTAGACCTGATAGTAAATTAAAGAAATAAGGAAAAATAACAAATTTGAATAAAATCCAGCCTGCATTTCTGTATTATTACAGAATTATGTATTATGTAGTTTCCCATAGTGAAATGGGAAATGTTAGGTCTTTTTACCATTTATGCCACAATTTAATGATGTATTTCAATATGAATATCTTTGACTTGAGCCTCTGAATTTTATATAATTATGTAAGCCTTAGAAGACTTCAATTAAAATTATATTAAAATATTTATACAGTAGCTAAATCTATTTTTAGTAACTTTCAATGTGTACATTTTTCCATAAACTAATAGCAATCATTAGATGAATTAGGTAAATTTATTTTCCTGTATCTTTCAACAAATAAAAGATTTCTATTAAGATAAGCTAAATAATATTCACTATGGTCATTTTAATATTTGGCTGGTTGAAACAATCTCAACTTCCAGCAGAAATAGTATAGGTAAATTTCTATAATTTTTCACTAATTTTAATAATTACAATACATTTCCTCATGATGTTCACAGAGAGGACCACTTGGGTATTTTGTCTGATATACCTTGGACAAACTTTGATATCATCAGATATTCTAGAGCAGTGGTGGCGAACCTATGGCATGGGTGCCAGAGGCGGCACTCAGAGCCCTCTCTGTGGGCACGCGTGCCATCGCCCCAGTCCTAGGCCTTCAGCTGGGTTTTATAAAACCTTTTTGCTTTAGGCCTCCGCTGCTGTGTGCAAAAAAAAAAAAAAGGTTCAATCAATCAGTCAATTTCAACTTCTCGCAGGAAAAAACAGATCTTGCAAAGTTGGAATTGATTGAACTTTTTAGTCCCACCCAGTCTGCCATTACCACTGCAACCACGCCCACCCAATGGGCCACACACCCTAAATTGGCCACACCCAACCAATGGTTTACACCCACCCGGCACCTGACGATGAATAAGTGGGGTTTGGGTTGCAGTTTGGGCACTCGGTCTCTAAAAGGTTCGCCATCACTGTTCTAGAGAGTGACATTGCCCATCTTAGGCTCACAATTATATGATTCCAAATTAAAATGAAGTGTGTCTTTGAGTATCCACCATATTCCAGGGTTCATTATGCTAATTCTACTAATTATACTGCTATAATAATTATTATTTTGTCATAAAACAATCTCCATCCCACCCAGTTCAAAGTTCAACCTTAAAATTTGAAGCATTAAGCTTCTTCTATTTAAAATATATTTCAAAACTGCTAAAGGTTTTCTTTCTTCTTCTTGCTGGCTAGGCATCTCAGCAGCTGGAAATTTAACAGAAAAGGATGCAGTTAAATTTATAAAAATAATTATTCACAATTTATTTCACATTACTCTTGGATATCCTTTTCTGATGATTAACCGCTAGCCGATTTTATAGTTATTTACAATTTCTTTGAGCTCTCAAAAGCTCCAGCTAGATACTAAATGGGAATCAATGTGTAACAGGGAATGGATATCATTATTTTGAGTCCTATGCTGTTCTCGTACATTCTGCACTTGCTTGGTTTTTCTATTATGGAATACTGTTTGTCTGGCAATTAAATTTGCATGAGTGGGCTAGATAGTGACAGCATCTTCGTCACTAACTGGTAGTCCACATGGACAGACAATTTAGAGCACCAAACAATGTCTACAAATAATTTATATGAGCTACATTTAAGGAGACCAGGTCTCAATACGTCTTGGCCTAAACAAGGCCAGATCATTGATAAGTTTTTACTTTTACACTCCAGTATGGAAAATTAAGATCACCATGTTCTTTTCATTGCCTCTAACAGCTAACAAAGTCTTGTAAAGACTCTATTTTTGACTCGGTGATGCAATTCCTACTCTGCTTACACAGAAACTGAGAATATCATTTAAAATGGAATACACCCTTTGTGAATATTGTTTATGCAAAATAGAAATTTGGAGATCACCATGTCTAAAACCAATAAATAATTAAAACAAAGGAAATCTAGGATAAATGCTAATGTCAAGAATTATCTCCCTGCACCTTTGAGAGCTATATAGCACCATTTAAATACTCACTGAAGCATTAGTTAAGAGAGTTCTAGACACTTAGTTATCTCTGACTTTTTATTTTCTTCTGCATACTCTATTTACCTCTTCTCAGGGGAGGAGACAAAAAAAGATAAATAAAATGTAAACAAAAATGGGTAGGTTTTTGCTCCTTCTCTAGGATTTAGGCACAATCCTTACTTACTCATCTAGGAGCATGCCCCACTAATCTCAGCCAACCATCCTTCTGATTTATATATTACAACTTTAGATACAGAAAGGCATGAATGCTGGACTTCCATGGAAAGTATGGTGAATTAAAGGCAGCTCTGAGAAAGCAGAGTGGATAACCACAGCAAAAACCAAGGAACCGGTGAGTAGAATAGTTCCTTGGAACCTCTCTGGATAAGGTGAGGAGAGGGCACAAGATCACTCACAAGTATTTCAGATGCTGTTCTTCATGAATAGACCAAAGACCAAGAATTGGAAAGAAATCAAATACTGTGACAATATTTGAATGAACGAAAGATTTAAACTGTTAGAAGTAAAAGAAAGGAATATAAAATTAGTTTATTTGATCAAGGTTAGAATAAGATATGGTATGTAATTACAAAGCCAGCAAATCTTTATGGACTTTCTGCTAATGTCTGGACTGAAAGGTTGGTGCTTTATGTAGTGGTCTATAGATAAGGGAAGGGATATAGGATGAAGAGATTTTTGTTTGTAACCTTACAGGGGGCAGAGATCTCCTAAATGTGTTTATAGTAGTTGCGATGAAGGTTGGAAATAACTTCTTTACATATTTTTATTATAGTTTGTGTTAATTTTTACCATTATAATAACAACAATAATTCTATGGATAAATGAAAATATAATAAAAATATTTTAAAAGAGGAAAAAAATTCTATTATCATTAGCTGGCAAGCCCAGTCTGTAAAATAATATACCCTACAGTCTTAGCTAACATAATCATTCTAGTGAGTACAGTCATAAAATAACACTGTGAAAATGGTCTTGCTTTTTACTTGTCCTTGTCTGCAATACTATAATCAGAATTGTGCACTTCATTGCAGAGTAAAGATCTTGACAGGCTGGCAATCATCCAGGAAAGATCAATAGAAATTGCTGAGGTTAGGAAAACAGCTATTTCTAGAGAAATCGTAAAGCATTTTATAGTTACCTTGTGACAATGCCCAGAGACCTCATTGCAGTTCATTTCCTGACCATATTAAAATATTGGTCCAAATTCTGACAGCCCAACAAAATTCATATATTCATGTAAGTCATATTCTTCAGGTTAAGTTCTATAACAGAAATCCATAAATTTAACCAAGATCCACCTAGGTGAATAAGAGTCTATGTCTCACAATGGTTACTGGATTAAAGCCAGAAACATCCCCATAGAATCAAACTTAAGTTCTACAGATCACATGGGCATGACTGCATTGTTTTCTTGACAGAAATCTGGAAGTGATTTGCCCCTGCCTTCTTCTGGAATATTATTCTACTTTCCGGTCTAGGTCACATCCTCAAGTTTTGTGGGGTTTGTTTTCTGTAACTCCCCACCATGACCAGTTCAAGCAAAGTCTTTACAAGCTACTGCTTGCTATGTGAAGACCAGGTGTTTGGACACCAGTCCTGAAATTCAAAGGGGAACTCTAGGCCTATCACTGTTTTTCACTACAGCTTACTCCCTTGGTTAGTGATTAAAACAGGTAAACAACACTTTGCATGATGAATAAACATGAATACATATATAAAACCTTGGACATCATTCCCATAAGTCTTTGAGTATAAATATTACAAACTGGTATTTTTGTAACAGTGGCAATCTACCTTACAGAGTCCTTTCCATTTATTTGAAACCATGTTTCTTTATAGATTAAACAGCATTGCAAATGAATCTGGATGACATTAAACAGACATTTGCCTGTCATTTTTTAGTTTTGTAGATACAGAAAGAGAGAAGGAATCAATTTTTATAACAGAGTTCTCCCAGATTTTCATCACAGCAATTTGTTTCCCAAACATCATTTCCCATATTATTAATTGTAGTACATCTGATCATTAGTATGCATGCTTGTTAACATACGCAGAAACCCTAATACAGAGAAATTCAGAACAAAGGAAAGTAAATGAAGAAGCAACAAAGGAAGAATAGGTGTGAAAATTGTATATCCTTAACTTTAAGCCAACAGCTTTACAAATCTTATCTAATGCAGACAATACAGATTTATTAGCTTGAGTTTTCACATCATCATTCACCTTCAGAATGCAACATATAATTTAAAGAATTGTGCACATCACAGGGGGAAGGGAAGGATCCCTTAAAATCAAGAAGCCAGATTTTTAAAAATCTCATGCCAAATGTTTGATGAAAACCTACAGAGTGACAAACCAATAAAATGTTAATGTGTGGTATTTAGTCAAGAACACTATTTCTATTCTTAAAATTACAATTCAGAAATACAACAATTCAGCAGTATAACATATTCTAGTCTATAATATACAACAATATAGTACACAGTAATGACCATGAAATTTCAAAACATATTATTTTAATAAGATTACTTTTGCCATATGTTCTTTCCTTGTAAGAGGAAGATTGTTGTTATGTATCAATTGTACATTAGTTAATCTCCGATTAGCTAATCCAATTTACACATTCTACAAAAGAAAAATTCAATTTTTGGAGGTTATGCTAACTTTAGTGCTATCCTGTTGTGAATAATCAAATTCAAAATGATTTAGTTTCTGGGACAGAAGTGCTTTCAACTTGACTGTGCTTCATGATAAGAGTGCTTATATCAGCCATCTAAAGCTCACCTCATTAAAGCACTTCTGGGCAAACACCGACCTAGGTAGCACGGGAGTCATTCAGCGTATCTTTCATAAAAGCAGAATACCAATATTTAGAAAGACTAAAAACCTAATGGAGAGGAAATATTGTTATTATATTAGCCTCTGGTACCCCAGTGACCTGAAGATGATGATGCTTTAAAATCTCTGCAAAAGTCAAATTTACAATCCTAATCCATTCAAAAGATAATACGGTTCAACCAGCAACATGATCTTGCAGATCAGGGATGTTAGTGAAATAAAAAATTCTACAATGTCATTTTGAAGGTTAAAATGTCAATTCTTTATCTGAAATAGCTAGAAGCTTTCCAAGATTACATTATTCACAAAGTTTCCAACTAGGAGCCAAAAATTCTTATCTTTTTGGTTTTTAAGATATCAATGTAAGGCACGTTAAAGACACATCTTTAGAGCTGCCAGCTTTCTCATAGGAATGTCCTAATTCAAAGAAAGTAAATATCAAGAGCATCCTCAAATGTATTAAAGGCAGAATCAATCTAGATAATTTACTGATGGCTTTCGAAGCACATGGGACTAAATGTCTGTAAATTCACCTTCTTAAGAAGGGTTCACTGCATCAATTGCCAAGGACTCACAAAAGTATTTTCCCTTTATCTAAGCAACACAATAGCTATTAAAAAGCCACATGCCATAGCAGCAACTGCAGAATCACCACTCACAGGTGCTCAAAATGCCAGTTTGTACTATTTATGCCAGCATGCACTCAATTATATGACCATCTAATTCAAACTATGTAGGCAACATACAAAAGAGAAAAAAATAAATGATTAGTATAAAATAACATAGCACATTAAAGCATACAAAGCAATAAAATGGGAAAAGGAACTGAAAACTCACCCATTGGGGACTCCACTCAACCTGACCCAAAGTCCCAATATGAATTGCTCTGTGCTATCTGAGTCTTGTGTATCTGCCCTTACACATCACATCTGATATGCAGAGCCCCAGCCATGCTAAAGTATGACCTGAGCTGCAGACAAAGAACACATAAACCAGACCTCTTTCAGAATACGTGTCATTCTCAATCCAGAAAACAAGCACATTATAGCTACTGACCTGAAATCCAGTTATAATATGTCACTAGGAATTCCAATATTTCTTTCACTTCCAAATTACCTATAAGAATGCTTGTGTACAACAATTTTGCCGGATATAGTATGGCTTCCATAAAACATCTTGATATCAAGATTGTCTGTAAATTTGGCAGAGGAGTCTGAGATGTAACAACCAACACTGCAGATAAATCAAATGCAGAAGTCAAAATGCTGCCTCTGATAAGTACTCCCTATATTCAGAGAAATGTGCTTATTGTGAATTAGTAACCATTTTGATCTCAGATTAAAACTATTACCAGAGCATCTTGGAGGCTAATAACCTAATCCTAGTCATATTTAGAAGTTTAAGAATTGGTGACCAAGTTTGCTTCTTTTCCTTTTCCCTGCCGATCCTTTTCCCTGCTTTTCTTACATCTTTTAAAATTAAAATTAGAATGCAAGGTTTATATAGATCCTCTTTGAGAGTCTTTCCAGTTAAAGAGCACAATATAAAAGCTTCAGATAATAGCTAATATCCTTATAAATCCCATTTTATTCAAGTGGACTTACTTTTGAGGTACATGATCTGAAACAGATCCATAGATCTTTAAATAGCCCTAACCCCCTATGTGAGGTAAAAATTGCAAGCCAGCAGCCAGATAGCATGCAGTATTTCATCCAGGCACATTGTTTCTGTCTCACACTTTACTCTTTCCTTTTAGGATATGATAACTAGCTATATCTGAAAGCAAGCGAAAATGTTTTGAAGCTAGCAACCCTGGAGTATGGTTGAACTGTTAAGCCCTAGCCCATTAACTGTGGCTATGTGAACAATCTAACCATGCTATATTTCCAAGAATTCACAACCTGTATATTTCAGACAGTTTTCCTTTCATTGTCTCCATCTCAGGAAATTTCACATTTTCATGTTTTTTCAACACCAGTCACAGGAACATTTTACAAAGATTATCAAATTTTCAGCTACTTTTTCCCAGCCCTAGAAAAGACACTTCTTTTGAATAGGTTTGATCAGATTTGATAACTATCTTGAAGCAAATTATAATTTAAGGGTACTGTACACAACCAGCATTTGCAGTTATTTAATTTTTAAATGCAGCTTTTTTTCAAAAGGAATTTACATCAGATTATCACTGCCATATCAATCTGCTTAGTAACGTGCAAAATTTGTCCTAGGTGGCACTCCTCCAGATTTCCATTAGACAGCACTACTTTTCTACCAGCTATACATCAAAGATAAAGCATTATTTGAAGGGTGCTTTTTAATGCATCCAATGTTTCTTTGCTATCTTTCTTCCCTTCTTGCCCTTAGCATGGCAACTTTTTCTTTTCCAGAGTAATTATAACATTGCATGACAATAAACACAGATTTCAAAATATTATTTCAAAGTAATTCTTTGATTAAAATATTTCAAGATAAGCTCTGATTGGGTACCACAAAGAAATAGCCACCATACAATCATAGCTAAAGCACAAACAAAGAGCTCTTGATGAAAAAGTACACAAGAGAAACATGCACAACGCTGAGCTAACTATGGAAAATAGATTTCAAATACAATCAGAAAGCCAAGACAAGGCAAGAAAAATGGCTTTGTTAAGGCTGCCAGATGTTCCAGGGGTCCAATTTTCATATTACTGAAATTGGTGACTAATCTGCCATTGATTCTAATGCTTACGGATTGCGCCACATATATATATATATATATATATATATATATATATATATATATATATATATACACACACACACACACACACACGTATATATAGAATTGTCCCTATCCGCTGTGCTGTTGCATAGTATACATCATACTTTTATGGTGATTATAAAGCCAGGGAAACCCCACTGAGACAACAATTCACAATAAAGTGGCCCTATACAACTATATTTACCATTGAATTCACTGTAGTGAACACTAAATCTTTCTTGATGATTACATGAGTGAGATTTAGAATCATAAACAAAACTGTACTCATAAAGTATGTGCATTAGAACAACTAGTCAACTATGAATGATTGATATTTAAAACCAGATCTTTTAGGCCTTGCAGTCCTTTTTGTATGTATGTATGTATGTATGTATGTATGTGTGTGTGTGTGTGTGTGTATGTATGTATGTATGTATATATGTGTGTGTGTGTGTGTGTGTTTTTTCTGAGGTTTTCACAGGTGTTTGTATGTAGGTCTTGGTTATTCGGGTTTTCTCCCGCGTAAAATTGGAAGTGTCTTGGCGACGTTTCGATGAAGTCCCATTCGTCATCTTCAGGCTGGTGTTTTCGGCTTCGTGCTTCTAGGAGCATATACATACATACATACATACATACATACATAATAAAAGTTTTATTTGTATTTATATAAAGGCATTCAACATTAAACATATCTTTGTTTTATATATCATTACAAGACTACAAACCATGATGAGCATAGTCCTATGTGTAGGACACCGTTCTGTACTTAAAGATGTTTTTTTTAATAATAATCTACTTATTTCTTTGTTATATAAAACAAAGAAAACTGCTAAATACACCAGGAAGATGACAATACCTGATTGCTTTAAAACCATATTCTTACATTGCAAAGCTTTTGTTCCCATTCCTGTTTCATAAGTAAGACTTGAATCTGAGCGATTATGTTTTCAGGCTAACTGGAGAATCTTACAAAGGTCTCATGTGTTCCAACTAAATAAAGGGGCTGGTTAAATAAGATATTTTAATCCAAAAATCATATTGCATCCTTTATATCAACAGAAATAGAGCAACATCAGGAAATAATGCAGTCTGGGTGAGGGGGAACAAAGTTACTCAAAATGGATCAAAGGATTGTGCTGGGGAGGTTTTGCTCCCCAGAGCATATCCACAGAAAAGACACCCAGGGGGTTGGAGTGTGGGAGGGGGTACATTTCACTTGTGTTAATGACCAGGCTAAATCAGCCATTCTCTGATTCTTCAAGCTTATGAAGAAGAGGTGTGATACCACTTTCTCTGTATCACACCTAATCCAACAATTCTCACTAGCATCTTCTCATAAACCTATGAATAACAATTAAACAATGGCTCCTGATGCACCTGAACACTGAAAGAGAAGATATCAGAAGGCAGCGTTCTCATTTTCTAGCATCTGAAAAGACAGTCTCCCATTATCATTTCTAGCATGGTCTCAGCTTAAGGCGTTATCTATTTTATAGCTGAACTCACTTTCATGCAGTTTCATCCAAGCAAGGGTTAAACTTTGAACACAGTTTTAAATGCAGATAAACAGTCCTAGGATAAGACTGCCTTTCTGTTCATAAAAACATATTTCATCATCATGGTTCTAGAATGAAAAATGGAAACAATTCTAAGAAGGCAAAGTATCTGAGCTCCCATTCTTCTCATTTTAGAAGTAACATATTTTTAACACAAATCTTCACTGAATAATATGGGGCTACTCAATGGATCAAGATCAGCCCTCCCCAACCTAAAGCCCTTCACATGTGTAAGACCATAGCTTCTACCATCTTCAGTCAATAGAGAAAATGTCCATGTTCAGTGGGATAATAAGTACTGTAAGCCCATACAGTCAAGGAATATTCTGTTGGGATTTGACAGGCAGTTCAAAAAGAAAGAAAGAAAGAAAGAAAGAAAGAAAGAAAGAAAGAAAGAAAGAAAGAAAGAAAGAAAGAAAGAAAGAAAGAAAGAAAGAAAGAAAGAAAGAAAGAAAGAAAGAAAGAAAGAAAGAAAGAAAGAAAGAAATCACAGCTGCAGGACTTCCTTTATTTGATAATAAAGAGGAGACAAGAAAGCAGAAAATGTATTTCTTGCAATGATTTCCAGTAGCATAAATACAAAGGAAGCAGGCTCAGGAAAGGGGTTGTTACTATGACATAGGCCTGTCACAACAGCCTGCACTGCAATCAGCACTAAAAGATTAGGCACAAGGTCTTGTTTGCCACTGTGACACAACTGTTCCTGTCCAATATCATCTGCTCTAGCAGCTTTTTGATCAGAGCTGCCTGTGTATGGCATTACAATTTATCTTACATTTTATTGCTGGCCAAGTGGCATTAACAACTTTATAGCCTCCCTTTTATGCTACATTTGGCTTCTAAGTTGAATTCATTCCTGTATGCACTTGCATTCACACAAAGCAAGCAAAGCAGAACTCTTCACTAAAAGATTTGCCAGCTGGATTCACAGTTGGAAAACAACCACCAGCACTGAATAAACCAAGGTTTTGTATTTATGAATATCCTTTCAATCCTCTATAGTTTTGAGAGAACAAAGTCTGCACCATAGGGCTGTTAAGGCACTCCTGCATTTTTCAGGCAATCATTAGCTTTATGCTATATGGCTCCTGTACTCATCTCTATAAAGATCTCTGAAGCAGTTAAATCAAAAATATTAGCAAGTCTCTTTATGCCCCAGAATGTACTCTTTGCTACATTTGGAATCAGCCCTGGCTTCTATAGAGGTTTTATATGGGTTTGACCATCCTAAAGTCTATACTAAACTGATTTTCACAGAGGAATCTTTGGCTGCTGTAAATCTCCCAAATGGTTTTTATGCAGCTTGAAAAAAAGGCATTGAACATAAAACAACATGGCCTCTCGCTTCAATATCTGATTTCACTAGAGCCTGAGGGAGCCTATCAGAAATTGACATCTTGCTTTTGATCCATCTTCATAGTGACCAGGGTACTACTATCCCCCTCTGCCTGGATAGAAGCCTTTTATTCCAACAAATTACCTAACTAACATTCTGAGCATATCACATCAAAGAGCTTTGGCAAAATTTAACTCCCTGACTCTTGTGCTACCAGAAGGGAGCTGGAATCTTCAATTCAAGTTTGACTATGTTCTTGCCAACTAGGGAATATGGGGTCTGTTGCCCATATTTTATTGCACTGTCTTTTTTTTATACAGCTTGGCACACAGACTTAATAGTCCCCCAGTGTCAAATTGTTCTGGCTGGTTCAATGAGAAGTAAACTCAATTCTGGCTGATGGTTTTCTAAAACATCCAACTATCCAAGGTAGCCAAGTACAATTGCCATTAGGAGACTAACAATTTAGATTTTTCAATGATTATACAGCAAACATCTGAAATGCTTATTTTTCCCATGCCATGGATAACATTAATCAGAAGCTACTTTCCTAGTTTATCTAGTTTTCCATTTTGTTTGTTTTGTCTTTATTTTATTTCATTTACCTGTTATTTTACTTAATGGATTTTTTTTGTTGAAATATATAATTACATTGTTATTTGGTCTTAAACCATAAGGAAGTTGTTATTAACCACGCAATCATTAGGGAGAATGAGACACAAAGGGGGCAAGCCAGGAAGATGGCCTGTCCTACATCTGAAATTCCCTCTTGTTTCAGGTAAAAGCTTTTAGCAGTGATTACAAATGCTGGGCAGGAGCTGTCCTTCAATTTCAGGAATGCAAGCAGAGAAAGGTTGGAAGGGAATATAACCTTGTTTTATAATAATAGGAACAAAGAGATGTTCTATATTTAAGTGATGATCTGCAGAGCAAAAGCGAAGGTGCTACAACTATGCCCTAATCCTTACACTTCTCAAATTTTCAACAGTCCTTTTGGAGCCTAAGGTAAAGAATTATATTTTCGCAATGTCAGAATAACTGAGGACTGAATGCTAGGGTTTTGGTTTTTTTTTTAACTGGAAATCATATATAATTCCTTCTATGGAAGAATAGCAAATTATGCTCTAGGCGTATGCATCAGTCTCAAAAATATTCTGTTTGAAAAACAAGGCTGATAAAGAATTTAATTCAACTTGGAAACTATTTATGGGTTACAATATTACACACATTCTTGTACCACATCCAAATGTTGGGTTTTTCTTAATATGCTTTCATAACTAAGCTTTTGTTTGATATACCAGATAAGGTCTTAAATTAGACATTTTTAATGTATTCTTCATTTTGACATGATTTACATTATATTGGCTATTGTTAATTATTGACTATCAACCTGACTTTAATAATGTTCAGAAGGTCTAAAGTGGTACAGGCTACTCTCCATCACTATTGTGATGTTATATCAATTTCTACCTTATCCCGCTTGAAAATCTCTTCTATTTTCTTTTACTTTTCTGTTTTTCTTAAACAATGCTTTAAACACATATACAACCATTGCTTGGTCATCAGTATAATTCCAGCCCTGGGTAATATTTCTTTTAATATACAATAGAACTTGGGACTTGCTATATACAAGTAATTGAGACCAACATTTCTATGGTCAATAGGCTATTTTTTTTTAAGTCAGCAAAGATAAAAATAAAATATAGCAATAATATATACTTACTAATTTCTCAGACATATGTAACATATTTGCTGGTTAACAACTATGGTAGAACCTCCAGTTCTGAAGAGGTTTGCTCTGAGCATCAGCAGATTTAATGTTTCAAATAAAAGACAGCTGTCTTTTGAGGAAGTGAGGAAACAGTTCATGGTTCAAGGCAAGGATAAAAAATTTAACTGAAACCACCAAACCCTCACTCTGCTCATTAAAACAGTTTCTATAAATTTCAAATGTCTCCAGACTCTGGCTCAAAAATGCATATAAATAGTACAGGGGAAAGAAAAAAAATTGTGTGCATAAATCATTTAAATGCCCATTTAAAAGTCATATTGAAAGATATTTCTGGCTGAACACACACAAAACTGAAAGACCAGAAACAGAGAGATCCTTCCTTCCCCCTTACTTGGAGGACGCTAGCATGGAGAGACACCCCTTTGAATTCCCCAGCACTAGCCAAAATTTCAGCAAATCAATTCTACTTGCACTGTACATAGCAAATAGGTTTGCAGTGCAGAAAATATACTACATTAAATTACATCTGTAATTTAAAGATTTAGTGGGTTACTTCTACTCTACCATTTGTGCTATTGTGAAAGAAAGCTTTTTTACTTACTTAGTCATTCTTTCTCACTGTATTACACAAATGGCAGTTCCTGGAAGTTGATTCTTCCTGGAAGCTATCTACTACCAAGGCATGATGTACAATGAGCACTTAGAAATGTGTTTTGCTGTGACTGGAACTAAGATAAAATAGCAACATTGTAAGAGATGAGTTTCATTTATGGAGGAGCCAAGTATCCCATTATTCTAGAACAATGAGAGACTGCAAAGAGAAAGCAATGTCCTGCAGTGTGATTTATTCCTTTCCAGTTGCAGTAGAACATTTCTGACAGACCAGCAAAACAGCCCCATCTGCCAAAGTAAGTCTGGGTAAAGGCTAACACTGTTCTGCTCTATTAGTTGTATCACAGTAATACTTCTGCAGCACCAAGATTTCAGAATACTTCATAGGCATCATCATCCTTTCAGTAGCATCTTTGAGGCTTAAAGAATGCCTCCAAAATCAACACTCCATATCACAAAGCCTGTCAGAACAAATTTATCCTAATGTGACAATCTGAGCAGATATTTACATCTCCAACCCAGCAAATCCTTTACTATATTTTTCACAGGAAGTTATAGCAGATAACTTGGGCTGATCTTAAGAAAAACTAAACAGGAGAGGACTTGGTTATTATTTAGATGAGAGATTTCTAGAGAATCTCAAGACTTTAGTCTAGATTGAGAATTCCAAGTATGTCCAAGTAGTCAGAACTCCAAGGAAATGTGACTTCTTTAGATTCACTACCACCACCCATGAGATTTATAAATAAAGAAGAATCCAGGCTCAAGAATTGCCCTTCTAGGAGAAGACAGACCTTTTTTTTCCAGAGCTTTTGTTTTGCCTTCTGAAGAAACAGGTAAGCACACAGGTCAATATCTGCCTCAGGAGAGAGGATCATTACATATACTTGGCAAAAAAAATAAATAAATTAAGTCCAATATTTAATCAGAATACATATTAAAAACCCAGTAGAGAGGAGACAGGGAATGGTCAGTTGCAATTTAAAGTAAAACATATCATAGTTTTTACTAAGAAAAAATAGGCCAGACTAGGTCAACTAGAATTATCCAGGACCTTAATCCTTGTTCTTACTGGGCAATTCCATGAGACTCCATAAGAAAACTTGCTTCTACTTTCTACCAACAGCAAGTGGAATATATTCCAGGGAAGGAAACTTTGACCAAACAGTATCTTGGATGGCCAGGTGGTTATTCTTACCATTCATGTTTTGCATCATGCTGAGTCAGAGAAAAATCACCTGGGATTACCTGAACATATCTGGGCATTTTCTTTGTTCAGTGGAAGAGGGGAGTCTCAATCCACTGCCCAATAATTATGCATGTTATCTATACCACACCGTTCACTACTAATTGCTCCAAAGTCAATTTGGCAGCATTAGATAGCAGACATTTGTCCATATATAGGCTGGGGTTGGGCCCAACTCAACAGCACTTAACTAAATATAGATTTTTAAACAACTACAAGGCTCTATGTAGATCTTCTTCTCCCCTCTGAATTACATGTGAGAACAAAACCAAATTTTGTGAAAAGTGAGTTCACATATGAGATGTACTGAGCAGGCTGTGGTATCACTGAAATGAAAAGAACATGGTTGAAAGTAGGTACTGCTTTTCCCAGGGCCAGCCTGCACAGAGAGATTCCATGCATGTAATTATCACAAAAAATGTGATCACAAAAGATTGGCAACTGAAGTATGCAACCAATGTCCCTCTTTTCTCTACATCATTATTCTAATGGAAACACTTTGTGCACTAGAACTTTTCATTGGTTAGATCTTTCTTTTCTTCTCTTTTTTCCATATATAGGCTCCCCATGGGATCTTATTTTCATCACCACCACCGATAGTCAATCCAACCCCAATTCAAGGTAACATAACAGTCAAGCTGTTGGATTTAGTTTGCATTTACAAATACTGCTCCAGCTGAAAAGGTTTCCCCATCCATTTGTTTGTTTGTTTCCTTGCTTGCTTCCTTATTTATTTATATAGCTGCCTACTCACTCACAGTGATCCTAGGTGGCTTGTAAACAATAAAAACACAATATAAAAAAATAATTTATTTGGGAATCTTGTCAGCCCAAAGTCTGAAAAATCTTCCAAATTCAGGACAACAATGATCAACATGGTTCGATAACTACCATGTTAGAATTCCATTTTCCCCTACCTTAGTCAAGTATAGGAGAAAGCAATATTTGATTAATCAGGGTGATGCATGATAAACAGAGATATCACAGTAGAAGCATAATTTATATATTATTGCTGTCAAGATGGTTTCAATAAATAGGACCGTTAAGAATGTCTACCAATGGGGGGGGAGGAATCCAAATATGACAGAAAACAATTCTTCTTTCCAGAAATGACAAAAATATGGAACTCCCATGATTCTTTTAAAAAGGCAATTGTAGTTGTATTCATACTTCAGTGCTAACCAGAATCTTCATTTCAACATGTTCTCCATAATCTGAAGATCAAAAGAAAAATCAATGGGTGCTGGATGATTTGCCAAATCCAAATCCAATGAATTTTTCATTCACATAACCAGAATTTTCAGATATATCTGCTTCTCCCCATAAGGCAGAAAATATATTTAATTTTTCTGGGTTTAGCCATTTGAACATATTACAGAGATGCATAACTAGCTTTGCATCTTCTTTGTCCCTTCCAACTTTACTACTATTACTATTACTATTACTATCTGTAATATCCAATGAGATCTCATAACCATGAAAAATTGTGTCTACATCACTCACTAACCCAGGACAATTTATTCAAAAAATGTTAAAGCCCTTAATTATATTTTAAGGGTTACCTACATCCTATGCTAAATTCAGCAACTATTAAGAAAATGTCTGCAATAACCAAATGTATAGTTAACAAATCTGGATATATTGTCTTGTTTCATTTAATTTATTTTGAGTTTATACAGCCAAATGAGGGGGGGGAAGTGAACTATGGATGCTGTTTAATACCAGAACACCCGCTTTGCAAGCAAAAGGCCTGAAAGTCAGAACCAATTCCTGGGATCACCAGTTTAAAAAGATCAGAGGTGACAAGGAGCGCCCCTACCTGGGATGACCAGACTGAATTCTTGTTGCATTACTGTTTGCCTCTCAACAAGTTACATTTCTATATGTCTTGTGAAGTTTTCCTCTAACAGCTCTTAGCAAACGTATACCAAAGCACACTAACCATTTTCAAGAGCCTTTCCAAGATCCACAGACACAGAGTATAAGCAATGTGTGCAAAGGAAAGTAATTTCTGTTTGAACAATGCCCACGTCCATGAGAAGGGACAACATTTTGACTGGAAAATATATGTGAAAGCTATGCTTATTTAGTACAGAGGTAGCAAACAGCATAACTATATATACTCAACTCTAAACATACATAGGTTCAATAAATAGCATTCTAAGCCAAACTACCTCAGGGGGTTCATAACATCTCCCCTGAGTCCAAATGGTAAAGACATGTAAATGGACAAGATATAAATTATTTATTCCACCTCTCAAGCCATTGCAAGCAATAACTTCAGATTCCAGTCATCATTTCTAGTCATTTCCAGCTTTTGCTTATGTATATTCTAAGCCCAAATCTTGATTTTTTTTTTTCAGTTGTAAAAGACATAGCCATGCTGTGTGGTAAGCCTAAAGCAGGGGTAGGCAACCTTGGCTCTTTTATGACTCGTGGACTTCAACTCCCAGAATTCCTGAGCCAGCATGGCTCAGCTTGGAAACCTCTCCCTTTCCCCTCAGCATGGCTGGCTCAGGAATTCTGGGAGTTGAAGTCCACGAGTCATAAAAGAGCCAAGGTTGCCTACCCCTGGCCTAATGTAATGTATCAGATGCAAAAAAAAAAAAAAAAAACCCCACCTATTTTTTTACAGGTTCATTTTAAATCCTAGTAGTCTCCCATCCAAATAATAACATCTGGGCTAAATATTCCAGCCAGTGATAACTCCCCTCCCTGTCTCACTTATATCCGTTGTAAAACTATATTGAAATTCTGCACAATACTATAATGCAACACTGGGAAAAGCTGCATGAAGAGCTCCTTTCCAACTGCCCAGAGATGATACATGGAGGCAGAATTATTTGGACTATCCAATTGGGTTTATGTCTATGGGAAGACATGTCTACATGGTACAAGTAGTCCACAACCTGCTACCACAATTGATCCCAAAATGTCCATTACTAAGCAAGACAGTTGTTGAGTTTTGCCCCATTTTACAACCTTTCTTGCCACAGTTGTTAAGTGAATCACTGCAGTTGTTAAGTTAGTAACACTTAACAGTTGTTAATTGAATCTGGCTTTCCCATTGACTCAGTTTGTCAGAGGGTCACAAAAAGTGATCAGATGACCTGGGGACACTGCAACCATCATAAATACATGCCAGTCTTCTGAATTTTGATCATGTGACCATGGGGATGCTGCAATGGTTGTTAAGTGTGAAAAATAGTGCTAAGTCACTTTTTTCAGTGCCATTTCAAACTGTCACTAATGAATGGTTGTTAAGGCAAGGACTTTTTATTGTATTTTATTGGTGTACATACATAAGTTTTCAAGCATGGGAAGGGGGAAACAACACACACTTTGGCTATCACCAAAGCAGCTAAAATGTCACATATATCAAGAATTACCTTGCCCACTTTAATGCTAAGAATGCTTTGCTCCAAAAGGATTTCTAACCGTGTAGCTCCATTTCTAGGAGCCTCTAATGTTTCTAACCAAGCATTTCTAGCCATATACCTATTAACACAGAAAAGAAAGGATGCAGACATGCTACAATGGTACTTGCCATATTTCTTTGACCTAAGAGCAACATGGTCTTTTCTCCAAAAACTCTGAGCTGTGTAGGAACTTCCTTGTAACTTTCCATGCAGCTAATTCTCAGAAGGACTTAACAACTTCCTCTTCCTATAACATCAGGCAAGGAGGAGGACAACAAGGAGAACGAATGGCAGCAAGTGTTTATTTAGCAACTGACATGAGTTAAGGCTGCAGTCAGTACAGTAGGTTTTCTGTTTATGACACTTGCCAACTACATGCAACTTTTCCTGTTCTGAATTCACCAGTCACAAAACTATAGACTAAGATAAAGGCAGGAAGGAAGGCTACTAAAGCAATACCATCTTACTATATTAGTTTTCTACAGCTGTCACTCACACCAAAATACATGAAGGGACATCAAAAAAAATCTTCCATTGAAAGCAATGAGACCTATTTCCACATAATATTACCCATGGAAGTGAAGGACCATGAAATCCCACTAAATTCAGTGGGAGATGTTTAAGCAAGTAACTTTATCCCATTAACTAAAATGCCCAACTTGGTCGAAGAGTACGCCATCAGTGCTTTCATAATGAGTCTCAGGGCATCTCATCATATGAGTAATATCAGTTATTGTATAACATCTGTATAAACATGGGTTTCCTGGTAGATCGTTCTTGCGATAAAGAATATTATGCTATTTTGTCTTAAGGATTTCATCTGAGCAAGAAGTTCCAAATTGCTGAAGTCATCAATGTAAGTGGTCTGTTCAACAGAGCTGTATCTTTACCTTGTTTAGGAATTCAGAGAAGAAGCAGACAGAACGGGGGATGTGGAAATGAGAAAGAATTATGCTTTGAACAAAATGTATCTGGAATCCATTGCCAATGCTACTTACTCAGCCTCTGGAGCAGATTTCTCAAATGTTGCTGTGATCGGACAAAGGGGAAGGGAAATTTGCACATTGAGCCTTCTTGCTCTTCTTTCATTTGCAATGTCTCCCAGATGTTTTGCTAGATGGCATTTCAATAAAATGGAGCACATATTTTTTTAAAAAAAAATGAGTGGGGATCTAAGATTCCTGGGGCTATTCTGCTGCTTCCCAAAGTCAGCAAACTCATTTTTAGAAGCAAATATTGATTCTATGATAGTACTTCCTCAAAGAAATTATAATATTGAAAACTCAATTGTCTTTATAATTACAGATGTATTTCCAGAAATCACAATGTCTGGAGTAGACTGAGAAAGCAAAACATATCCTTTAAAAAGTTAATTTAGTGTAAGTGAATTCATGCTCATTGTTTCAGGACACTTTCCATTCACCCTCTTCCTTGTCCCATATAAGTAGAGTTTGATTGAGGTGTGTACCCTTCTTAGACTTGGAACAAGGCTCTATGGGATGGGATGCAATTGGAATTTCTTCTGAGGAGACGTGTATACATTCGGTATATTGGTGATAATTTTTATTCATTGGCTTTTAAGATTTATAAGCCATCTTAAAGCAGTAGCCTTAACAACGCAAGGGGGCCTACAATTATACAAGAATATTAATTAAAACAATTTAAGTTTCAGCCACTTCACCAGGAGGCTTTAAGGGCACGATGTTACTGTTCAGCTCCTCCCCCAGCACACACAATAGGAAGATAAAACTGGCTATCTTACAGGAACTATTTTTAAAAAAAATAGGGACATGTGAACAGAGGGCTCTACACACAGACTACATAAATGTCAAGTTTCTTGAATGTGACTTGTTCACATGGCAACCAAGATTTAACAAAAAAATGCCTGCAAAACCTAAAATTGGTATTTTAAAAAATCCTTTCCATTTTGATTTCCGAGCAGAATGCTTTTTTATTGAAAAAAGCAGGCAGTTTCCTTTTTCTATAGTAGAATAATCTCCCAAAATATAGCAGACAATATCAGTGTTAGGTTGCTGAATGTGCCAACAGATTATCTTGCCTAGAACGGTCTAGACTGTTATTAATATGCAACTGATGCACAAGCAAGACCACTGTTGGGAAGCAACTGGAAGAATTGTTAAGGCAATAATTATTTGCCACTCCAACTGGATCAGCTGCCGAAAGGAGAACCATAAAGAAAATCATATGTGACTCATTAACCATGTGTGTAACAAGCAAGCCAAACACAGGCTTCTGCCTTTCACAACCAAGAGGACCTGAAGTGCTTCCACCATGTATTTTTCTTTTAAAAAACACACATTCAAAAAGAAATATGGAGCTAAATATTATACATTGAATTTTAGTGAGAGTTGTTTAGCCATTCCAGAGCAGTAAAATCCAATGCCCCCTTCTAGAACTGAGCTAATCAATAATGTTTGGACTACAAGAGAATAAAATACAGCAAGTCATTAGCTTGTTCACCCTATATCAGTCATAGGCATGGAAGTTACATGACTACCACATGGTGCACGTTCCTGGTCTTGTTAACTCCACAGGCCAGAGTTCATCTGCCTCTCACTTTCTCTCTAACGAAAGGAGTTTTCAGAATATACCAACAAATCATTAATCAAACCCAGCCATAAAACTCATACTACCATCTTAGGTGTCATCTTGCCCTAACAAGGGGTCTCTTGGAAGGGCTGTCCTCTCCAGCTACATTTCATCTTGCCAGCTGATAGTTAGACTGCTAAGCATTCCCTCTCCTCATCTGGATAGTTGGGCTAATCAGGGATTTGATGAAAGTCTCTGATTCTCTCTAGATTCCCATCTCTCTTGACAGTATTGTCTACCAGCGCAGTTTTAACCTCATTACCCAATTTTCCGATTTTGGTAATTTTTCTTAACTCTTCTAGCGTCTAAGTTCTCTCTGTTGGATGTGCAGAAATAAGCTTGAATGGCATTGTTCTAAACCAGTATCGCTCGTGCAAGTTTTTAAAAATAAATAAAAATTAATAAGTGGAAACAGACTGTTAATACAGCACGTTCCTGCAGACTACTTTTAGTAAAAACTGGCTTATACTTATGCACCAATTACTTTTAAAAGAGGAATATACATTATTCCATTTCTATCAGTTGTCAGTTGTCAACACCAGTTAAAAGTGATCCCTCCTTATTCACAAAGAAAAGGGGGGGAGGGCAACACTTTATTCCTTTCTAAAAGGAACTCAAAACATAATACTAAAAGACCTCCAAATAATTTCCACCAGTCCTCAGGATGTTCCCTAATTTATTACTATTATTTTGATCTCGGATTTAACGCAAGCAGCTTCCAACTACATCGCTTTGTTAATGAAACTGTAACAGTGCAGCTTACTTTACAAGAAGGGGGGGAAACCAAGGCGAGAGAAAATGAGAAATAAAAGCAAAAGAGAGATGTACAGGAGTAAGGTAAATGGTTCACCTGCTGCCAGTTCTCCTCCAAGGATGGCAAAGCTGAGAAGTACCCGGTGTCGTGGACAAGCTGCAGTTCCTGGAATATACTATAACTAGCCAACACATCCATGTTGTTGTTGCTGCTGCTGCTGCTTCTGAGCAAAAAAACAAACCACAACCTTTTCCTTTTAGATTTGTGTTTGAAATTTCGTGACGGGGTTTTAGTTCTGTTCATTAAAAAGGAGGGGGGGAAAGACTCTTAGGCGTAATCAATCCAGAGGTCCTTTTTCTCTCGTTTTGCTTTTGTTTGAGAGAAACAAGAGAATATTTGAAGTCACACTTTCAAAGATAGGGGGGGAAAAATCAAGGCAAGAACAAGAGTAAAGGAAGGAAGAAGAAAAAAAAAAGGAAAAGAGCCCCATCAACAACCCGATAAGAAAGGAAAAATGCTCCCAAACATGTACGAGGCGAGCCGTCAGCCAGGCAACCAAGAGGGGGAACTTCTCCACTTGTAGTAAAAAGCAATTGCCTTCAAGGGCTCTGTTGCTGACTCCAGCGCTTGGACCAGAGAAGGGGGGGAATGCAAACTCACTGACACGAGACTGCCATCTATTTCTGCATTGCTGCTCGCTGCTGAATGCAATCTTTGCTCTTTATTGGGGGGGGATTGCATTTTCTCCCTTGTGCGCGCTTCCCGGGCGCGCTCCCCACTCTCTCCCCCCCCTCCCCGTCCTTCTCCGCGCAGTCATGGGCTCTTCAGAGGAAACCGTCCATTAAGGCAGCGCGTGACCATGTAAGGTAAACAGGGGGAGGGAAGAGAGGGCCGCTCATGAAGTCACTGAGGCCCAATCGAGGCCTTCCTGGAGGAAGAGGGGACGGGCCAGAGCACGGAAGAGCCGGAGGGATTGGAGGAGGGTTTCATCCGACTGCCGCCTTATAAGGCAGTGTAAGGGGAGCTATTTTTAGAGAACTATATAAGCGGGCTGGGCTCGATGCTGTGCGCCGAGGTTTGGGAGGGCTAGATGGCGCGGTAGCTGAGTTCTGGTACATGCAAATTTCCAGGGGATGTCTTTGCAGTACAGCCAGCCAGCCTGCCTGCCTTTTGCATGACAAGGAGAATAAACGGCCGCAAGCTGGAGAATGGGGATAAAGCAGGATGCCTGGCCCGCAAGGACGGCTGCGGAATCAGGGATGGACAGGAATGATGAGGAACTGGGGTGCTTTTCTTCCTTAGCTGGTCGTCGCTCTTATTTCCCAGTCAAAGGCAGAGTCCTCCTTTGAATCTAGAGATAGATCTATATAACCGAAAAGGCAGCGGGAGCTCCACGCAGCAAACGGTGGAGATTGGGAGGGGGGAAAGAGACACCAGCGAGTCCACGAAAGAAGCTAAGCATCTCCGCGGCTCGGCGTCCTTTCTAGCTTCGCTGGCTACAAACTAGCAATCTAATGGGAAGTGCGCGATAGTTCCCGTTACGAGGGATTAAGATTCATTGAACTCATCCGGACTTCTAAGTAAAACCTGCCCAGGATGGAGCCGCATCCCTCTGCTGGCTAACGGTGGTTGACCTTGTAGCGCCAAGTAACGCGGCTCGGAGTTCGGACGCGCTTCCTTGTAGCAGAGCAGCGTAGGCGGGCTCCGCTCTGTTGCAGAGCCAGCTTGGCTCCCAGAAAGAAAAGAACGGGAAATTCCAAACTGTAGCGAAGATTTCAAGTTAAGAATAGGTGCAAGAGTTTTAATGCTTGGAATACTGGACAACGCAGCGATGGATGGGAGAGCAGCTGAAAAGAGATCAAAACCTTGGGAACATAAATGAAATCCTGATTAAAGTGTTTGAAAATGTTGCAGTATAGCGCCTGAATCCATTTGTTTTCAAACAAAAAACAACCTACTGGCCTTTTTGTGTATTACATTTTACATAAACATCTTGACAGTTTTTCCATAAAAGGTTAGCCTGGATGACATTGACTTTCCAAAAGTTTTTCTGGAAGGGGGGAGGATAATGAGCTTTTGCCCCCAAAATACAGAGAGACTTAATTACGATGTAATTACTTCTCCACACTTCACAATATTATGTGTTTTGTACACACAATCTCCTTTGCAATTTTAAAAACTTAACGTTTAGTGAAAACTTTTACTAAAAAGTTTTGCTCACCAACCCAAGTTCCTGGTGAACTGTCTTTGTAATGTGGCTGGGTTTACACACATTCAGCTGAAAGAAGCTGTCTAGTTTTGTGGTTCAATGAATTGTGCAAGCTCAGCCGGTGTGGTTATTTTATGGTTCAGTGTATTATGCAAACTCAGGCAATTTGATTAATTCAGTAAGCCATGGTTCAGTAACCATAAGAGTGAGGTGTGAACACACTTTCAAAAGATCATATTCCTGCCATTATCTGTTTCAAACAGCAGCTCTCAATAAAATTTGGGGTATATTTGTCAAAATGATGATCAATTGATCAACCTAATAACCACTGGAGGGGAGCAAAGGATTCATTCTTCCTGGCTACAGCATAGAGGTGATGCTGGTAGATCACTCAGTAGAAGCTGCTGTAGATCAGCTGTTGTTAGGTATTTCACTGGACTTATATACTACTCCAGTTGAAGCTGATCTGAACTGACATACGTTTGAAACATCACAAATGCAGCTAAAAACATAATGCACATTAAAGTAAAATAAATAATAATGTATACCAATATATAATACAAGGAATCATTCAACAGCCGTCATCAAGCAAGGAAAAACTTCCATTTCTAGGGGAAACAGTTCATATCATTTCAGTTCTGAAGTCCTTATAAAATAGCTAGTGGTAAAAATGGGGGGGGGGTCAGATGCAGGCAACTGACAATCAGCACAGCTCTCAATATGGTGGTGTTATCCAGATGAATTGGGAAGCACCCATAACTTCTCAGGCCACTGAATTCTGGAACAAATGTGGTTGCCAAATATTCTTCACCGGACAATGCAATAGTCCAATAAAGATGACTAAGTCATAAGTGACTATTTGTAGAGGTTCCCATTCCAAAACTAGGTGTAACTACCAACTAGTAAACTAACTACCAACTAGGTAAAGTAATTAAGATCATTGACTGAGCAGATACAAAAATAGCCAGGGCAATTATTGAAGCCTTGGAAACATCCCTCTTGTCAATCAACAAGAGTGCCGATTTACCACCAGTGTGTCAGGTACTTAGGAGCCAATGACTTGACAGCATAAGGAAACAACAGCCAATGACTTAATAGCCTGCCATCAACATCCCAATCAATCAATAAGAAGCCACACTGTTCTGAATCATATAGCTCTATGTAGCCTCATATAGCTCTATGTAACCCTAACTAGAGAGCATGTATCAGTATATTAGAATATCTGGCAGTTATTGGGTTAAATGCTGATTTGTTAATGGGTCAGTGGGAGGAGTCTCTAAAGGGCATTGGGAGACTTCCTGGACACAAGCCAGATTGCAATGTCTTTGTCTGAAAGAAGCATGGGCCATCAGATGCCACCCGATGAGCCTGAGCCGTTATAAAGATGGTATGTGTTGAGTCCTCAGCTAATGGCAATAACTCACGAAGCATCTCGTAGTTTCAGGAGCCTCTTTATTGTTGTTCTGTAGCCCCGTTACAATGCCGAGGCACACAAGCCTCTCAGTCACTCTTAAAGACAATCCCCGGGCCAAACGGCAACATTTAGGTGCGCTGCGCGCCTCGCACATGTGTGCAAGTGCCGGCGCCAGCCAGTCTGGTCCCGGACAGCTTGCAACTGCCTGGGATTGTTGCAACGTCCTGAGCCTGCCTTTGCAGGCTCAGGACACAACACCCCTTCCCCCCCAGCTAAGACTACAACTACATGAATAGTTACACGCGACCTCAACACGAGCGTGGTGTGCCACCCCTTGCTCCAATGGTGCCGGCTATTGTTCTGGAGATTAACTCCCCAGTGCCCATATTTCCAATTTTCCACAGAAACACCCTCTTACTGTTTCTGCTTTGCCAGCAGAGTTACAAAATCTTCAAGGTACCTAGGAGATCTCTTAACTCTCTGTGATCTCCTTAGGCCCTGATAATCTCCAATTACATTTTGCCCAGGGGATGATATGGATTCGCCCCCTTTCTCGGATCCTGATGGTCCCCATGGACCGTGCCCCATTGCCTGGTCTACTTGCTTGCCCACCGGGCTCGTCAGGCCAGGACTTTGTTCTCTCCATAACCTGGTTGTCCTGCCTAGTTGCAGGCTCTCTGGCCCCTCTAGAAGACTGCCACTGTTGGGCAACTCTGTAGAGCCTCCCTGGCCCATACTGGACCTATCGTGAGGCTGCCTTCCACCACTCCCCAGTTCCATAGTAGGACTGTCTGGGGTTTCAGTACTGCCCCAAAACTCAGTTGCCCCCTCAACTATGCCGGAGATGTCAGAATTGGGATTTGCCCCTCCGACCATGTCCCTGTGTGAATGCCTCCTTCTGGATGCAGTAGCAGTGCTGGGCCAAGTAGACTGATTGTGTGCCAGCTCTCTTGCAATGTGTGAGTTATTAGGATGCTCCCGGTTATTCTCCCTGACTGGAGTGCTGAATGGTGTTAGTGGATAATGATTATGCCCCTGGGGTGACTCCCTGGCTGGAGTAGGCACTGGTGCCTGTGTGCTAGCTGGTTCCCACGAATTCCTGTTTGGAACACTTGCGGAATCTTGTGATAAGCCATCTGTGGCCTTTCTGTTGGTGCCTGGCTGCTGCCAACACCCCTCCCTTTGCCCGTAGAGGTCCGCCTTCCCCCCTGGAAAAGAACCAGGAGTCTCTGAAGGTAAGTCCAGTCTTGTACGCAGCTGGTCGATATGCCGTCGCAGGATACGACCGTCATCCAAGGAGACCTCGTATGACAAAGGACCTGTAACCTTGCATACTACAGCAGGAACCCACAAGTGACCTGGCCCGTAGTTACGGGTCCATACCGGGGCACCCACTAGCAATTGCCTCGGTGCCCTGGGTTGTGTAAACTTAGGAGGCAGTCTGTCCAGATGCAACCAGTCAAGTTTAGTAGTCAGTTTGCGCCCCCAGCGAAGTTCAGCTGGGCTTCTCCCCATAGAAGTTGAAGGTGTGGTGCGGTAAGCAAGAAGAAAATCAGCCAACCTGTGGTGCCAGTCCCCATAGGTCAGTTTATTTAAAGTATCCTTGGTGATGCGGATCATCCGTTCAGCCATACCGTTGGTGGAAGAGTGGAAAGGCGCAGAGGTGGCATGATGAATCATGTTGGCCTGTAAGAAAGCTTGGAATTCGGAAGAAGTGAATTGAGGGCCATTGTCAGACACCAAAACATCCGGAAGCCCATGTGCAGCAAAAATCCCCCTCAGTACTTGAATGGTCTTGGCAGCGGTGGTTGAAGAGACAGGTACAACCTCAAGCCACTTTGAATAGCTATCAACCAGGACCAAGAAGAATTGACCCTGAAAGGGCCCAGCATAATTGATGTGCACCCTAGACCATGGAGACTGTGTTTCCTCCCATCTATGCACAGGAGCCTGGGGTATTTCTGGGTGAGAACGCTGACAAAGATGGCATGCATGCACCTTAGCCTCAATTTCCTTGTCTAACCCAGGTCACCACAAATGGCTGCGCGCAAGCGCCATCATTCATACAATGCCAGGATGACCCTCATGAAGGGAGCCTAAGACCCTAGACCTCATTGAGGTAGGAATGACAACTCTGCTGTCCCACAGCAGACAACCCTGAAAAGTGGATAACTTGTTCCTCTTAAGCCAGAAACTCTTGATTCAGCAGTCATATCCTGGCATTTAAAGATGACTCAGGCAGCGCCTGAATGGAAAGGATGTTGATGGCAGGGGCAGGATCAGCCTCTACTACTTGCAAGGGTAATCTACTGAGGCCATCAGTGTGGCCCATTTCTTTGCCAGGTTTGTGAATTAAAGAAAAGTCATAGGCTGACAGAAAGATTGACCATCTCAGCATCCTGGGGGAGATGATATGGGGAGTTCGTTTGTTTGTGGTAAACAACCCCAACAAAGGCTTATGGTCAGTGTAGACCGTGAAATGTCTGTCATATAAAAAATCATGGAATTTTTTAATTCCAGCAACAACAGCTAAGGCTTCCCTGTCTATCTGAGCGTAGTTTCGTTCAGCAGAAGACAAGGTTCTGGAGTAATACGCAACAGGAACCTGAGTTCCATCCGGTCTAAGGTGGCTGAGTACTGCTCCCACCCCATAAGGAGAAGCATCACAAGCGATGCACACAGGGAGTTTCATTAAAATGTGCAAGCACATTGTTGGATGTGAGTAAGGCCTTAACCTCATTGAAGCTTGCTTCATGTGCTTGTGACCACTGCCACACTGCCTGTTTGTCCAGAAGCCTATGAAGTGGTTCAGCTACGTTAGCCTTGTTAGGAATAAATGAATTATAGAAATTCAAGAGGCCCAGGAAAGCTTGTAGTTCAGCTTTGGACTTAGGCCAGGAGCTTGCATGATAGCTTTTAACTTGGACTCAGCAGGATGAATCCCATTGGCATCAATTTTGAATCCCAGAAAATCTGTAGAAGGCACCCCAATTTTACATTTGTCCTTTTTGAGTTGGAGGCCCATTTTCCGGAACCGCAGCAGGACAGCCCGCAATCTCTCAGCTAAATTTTGAGTGGAATCTCCAGCAATTAAGACATCATCAAAATAGGGGCAAACCCCTGGTATACCCCTCAATGTATTTTCCATTACGCTTTGGAAAATTCCAGGAGCCACATTTACTCCAAACTGTAGCCTTCTGACTTTGAATGTCCCCCTCTGTGTTACAATGGTTTGTGCTACAGCAGCAGCTTCATCAACAGGTAACTGTTGATAAGCCTGTGCTAAGTCAAGCTTTGCAAAAACATGCCTCCCCTTGAGGGAAGCCAGAATATGGCTGACTACAGGTACAGGATAGGCATGTTATTGCAATGCCTTATTTAGAGTGCATTTGTAATCTGCACAGATGCAAATGTCCCCATTAGCGTTAAGAGGCGTGACTATGGGAGTTTCCCAAGGACTGGAGTCAACAGGTTCTAAGACTCCTTGCTGAATCAATTTGTCCAATTCAGCATCAATTTTTCCTTTTAAAGCAAAAGGTACTCTCCTTGCTTTTATTCTGATAGGAGTGACAGTGGGGTCCAATTTTAAGGAAACTGGGGGCTCTTTGTATGTACCCAGCTGTGGGCTGAAGACATCTGCAAATTCTTTGCAGACTTCTTGTAGACCTACTGTTTGCAAACTATTGAGCCCTGTAACTTGTATTCCCAAGGCCTTATGAGACTCGTGCGCTCACCCTCCACTATCAATACATCTAATGGACCTTCAAAATCCTTATACTGTACGTTAAGGGTGGCCTCCCCCTTAACACAACTTTGGAGTTTTGAAAGTCTGTTAGCACTATATTAGAAGGCCTAAGCTTGGCCTGGAACCCACTACCAGAGCAAATCTTTCTGAATGTGTGAATGGAAATGATTGAAAGTGCAGACCCAGTGTCCAGTTCCATGACCAATGGAACTCCTTGCAACTTCACTTTAAGTGACAGTTTCTTCTTGAGTGGCTTGTGTGTGCCTGTCCTATAAATGCTTCTTCGTGAAGCACAGAAACCCACCCTGTTTTGGCTAGGGACCCTGGTACCTTTCAGGCACAATTCTTCTCGGGGTTGTACCTTCTGATGGCCCAGGCACACAGCTGCAATGTGGCCTTACTTTCCACATGCTCTACAGATTGCAGAACGAAACCTGCAGTCAGTCCTCTTGTGGCGACCTCCACACCCGAAGCACTTGGGAACAGCTGAAGACTTTTCTTTGCCTTCCTTCTGCTTCCCTTCTTTGGTTGGGTAGAGATGATCTACTTGTTCATCAGGGTCCTCTTCCGAGCTCCCTTGGACTCTCTCATAGTGCACGGGAACAGCTTCTGGAGTACTTCTAATAGGCCTCATATTCTTACTGCTGCCTCTTCTGCAGTAACCTCTCTCAAGGCATCTTGGAACGATAAGTCTTCTTTAGCAAAAAGTCTCTGCTGCAAGTCTCTGGTTCTCAGCCCACATACAAATCTGTCTCTCAGCCTTTCTTCTAAGTCTTTAAACTCACACGGCATAGCTGCTCTTCTCAATGCAGCAATGTACTCTTTAGCTGATTCACCAGCCTGTTGATCCTTCTGTTCAAAAGTATGTCTCCATGCAATAACAGACAACTTGGGCTGAAAATGTTCTTTTAGTAATTTCTTTAAATCTGTGTAGGTAACAGATTCAAGAGGTGCAGGGGCTGCTAAATTTTCAGCAATTTCAAATGCATCTTGACCACAAACACACAGCAGGGTGGCGGCCTTTAATCCATCTTTTCTCACTTGATTTACTCTGAAATAATTTTCTACTCTGACCACATAAGACTCCCATCTTTCTGGATGCGTAACATCAAACTCAGAAAGTCTTCCTATCTTTGCCATTTTTCAGTAGTACAGGAAGGGTCTATCAGCCAGCTTACCTCCAACGATGTTGCTGAGTTTAACGCCATTTCCTTGCTGCTTCAGGACTCCAGGGTAAGCTTACAATTCTTCTTAATTAATTATAAGGCATCCCACCTTCGTCACCAGTGTTGAGTCCTCAGCTAATGGCAATAACTCACAAAGCATCTCATAGTTTCAGGAGCCTCTTTATTGTTGTTCTGTAGCCCCATTACAACGCCGAGGCACACAAGCCTCTCAGTCACTCTTAAAGACAATCCCCAGACCAAACGGCAACATTTAGGCACGCTGCGCGCCTCACGCATGCGCGCGAGCGCCGGCACTAGCCAGTCTGGTCCCGGGCAGCTTGCAACTGCCTGGGACCGTTGCAACATCCCAAGCCTGCCTTTGCAGGCTCAGGACACAACAGTATGGAAAAGAGCATCATCCTTTTACCTATAGGAATGGACAAAAGATGTATTTTCCAGAAGTAACAACCACAGCATGATTGCAAGTAATCTTTCTGATTGAAATATATTTTTTGTTATGAAATCATTTCTATTGAGTTATCTATCTGACTTGATTTAAAAGAAGGCATTTTTAACTCGGAGTCAAAATAGTAAAAGGATGCTCAAAGTTCATATCAACTTTGTAAAGGCAAATAGTAAATTGATATGATTAATTTTCCTCTGATCTGCAACAGTTTAAAGAAGCAAAGTAAAGATTCTCTAGCTTTACAAAGGCAAGTAGTAATTGGATGTGGCTAAATTCCTTCAATTGCCTGCAACAGTAATCTCTGGGATCAGTCTCCCACTAAACGCCTGCAAAGTAAAGTCAGTGTGTCTGTTTGGCAGACAGCGTTTCAAAGGAAGGTCTGATTCAGATGCATTGTTTTGTTGATTCTGCAAGTAGCCACTGCATGATAAAGTTTATCTGCATATTGACAAGCATCTACTGGCAAGGAATCATTGCTAGTCAAACTCTGCATGCTAGTCAACATTTTAGAGTAAAGTTATAAAGTGCCTTGTGTTTGTTTGGATGCTTCTGCTAAAATTACCTTTGGATCTGTTTACAAGCCAACGTTTAAAGCAAAGAGATATTGTGATGTCTATCTCACTAAGCAGAAGAGAAAAGTCTGCATAGCCTGCCTAATGCAAATTAAGGATCTGGAATTTAAGTGTTTAGAAATATGTTGATTCTTTATGCATGAAGAGAGACAAAGCTACAAAACTTCTGTTTCTTCTTCATAATTCTGCTAGCCAAGAAAGCAAGCAGCAAGGGGCCCCTTTGAGGGCAATAATAGGTCAATTAACTCTCAACCCAATGCTGTTTTCTTAGTCCACTTGCCATAGCAACAGGTTACTAAGGAAAGCAATTAAGGCAATTAACCTCTTCACCCAGCCACAGCACTGGTGAAAGAAGCTAAACTCCCCCCCTCCCTTAGGAATGCTTGGAATTTCAGCCGATGTCAATGGAATAAGAAGGCATCTGGTTTCAGAGGCAGAACCAACCCCAATAGCAATGCAGTAGCACCCCCTAGTGGCCAATCTGCACATGACATCCTGTTAAATTTGAATTTGATTATGTTGGATTACAACAACTTGATAATTAATTTAGCACGTAGCAGGCTTATACCAAGCCAAGCTAAGAGCACCCCCTAGAGAGGAAGAAGGTACTTCACTGCTCAGATCACTAACTACGCAGAGTAAATCTGTTAGTTAAAGAGCAAGTTACTTAAATTTATCCCAAGCTACCAACACCCTGTAGAGGGCACAGAGTGAACTTCGCCAAAGTATTCACTCACTCAAGCTGAAGACCAAGTTGTTCCAGTTTGAGGGAAATTAAGGAGTAGAAAGGAGAGCCAATTGTCCTTGCTTATTATCACAAGCTGATGACCAAGGGGTTCCAGCCTGCAACTTAACGGCCAGGTGGGAGTTTTGTAGCTCTACATTCTCTCAATGGCCACTAGCAGTAACGTGGTAATAGGAAGAATTTGGCTGGCCTTTCTTCAGATGCCCCCTAGTGGTTAAAGGAGGAACTACATGGAAGCCTTTAATCACGCCCAAAGCCAGCCCTTCAGTGGACAAAGGGTGAACCTCGAAGGAAGAGCGCCCTGGTAGCTGACCCACAGCAAATGACCCCTAGTGGTGAGGGGTGAACTGTGTGGAAGTACCCACAAACACAGGAGAACGCACCCAGTGGCATCTCCACCTACAGACAGCACCCCTGAAGCTGATCTACAAGCAGCGACCCCTAGCGGTCAAAAAGAAAAGTTCATCTAATTTGCTTTAAAACAGCTAGGAAGTGTACTGAACCTGTCTTAGCCATGGCAGAGTGTCTTATTGATTTAGATGAAGGGGTTCAACCAACCAGCCTAGTTGAGACACCAACCAGCCGGCCAAAGAAAAATGCTGCGAACAGCCAACCTTGACCTGCACACAGAGGCTGTAGCTCAAGACTCAGTGAAGCCAAAGACGTCTCAGGGCCACTATGATTTGAGACAACAAAGAAAGCCCACAGAAGCCATGCACTCACATCTGATGGAGAAATGGGACATCATCCACAAGCACCATGAAAGATGCTGGGAGAGATTATACAAACTCTACCAAGAACAGAAGGAGGAACTCTCCCCAGAACATGCGCACGCAATGGAAGGAGATAAGGAAGACGCCTATGCGCAATGGATGGACTCTGAATGGCAACTCAAGGACATTCGGGAACAATTAAGAGTCTCAAGAGTCGATAGCGAGATGCAAAGCCTCAAGCTACTAAACGAGGAACGTAAGAAGCTTCTAGAGAGCTCACAGGGTTCCCCACAGCCCAAGCCTCGCCAGAGAGACAGACCGGTCGACAGGGCCGAGTCCGAAGTTTCCCGCTCCTCACATGCACCATCACAACAGGCACATGTGGCTCCATCTCACGTGTCTGAAAAGGCCTCATTCTTTCACCATATCTCCAAGATGCATTCCAGCTTGTCACAACAATCTCACATCACAGGCACCTCCCGCCTTTCGAAAGCATCTTCCCGTCATAGCCAAGCATCCAGAATTTCACATGCAGAGCAAGTAATCATCGATGCTAATGCTGCCAAAGCAGTATTTCACGTGGCACAAGAGGAGCAGCTGAAGAAGAAGGAATTGGAAGCGATGGAAATAGAAGAAGCTCAACTGAAGGCCAAATGAAAGGTTGAAGCGGCCAAAAGGAAGACTGATGCAGCCAAAAGGAAGACTGATGCAGCCAAAAGAAAGGCTGACGCAGACGCTGAGGCGGCTGAAGCAGCTCAAAGAGAAGCTGAAGCAGAGGCTGACGCAGAAGCTGAAGCAGATATAAGGAAGGCTAAAATGAAGGCAACTCAAGACGAGCTTGAGTTCATAAGAAGTCAGCGAGAAGTAGCAGACAAAATGGCAAGAGCAAAAGGCCTTCAGAGAACACTCCAGCACACCATTTTCCTGCCCAATAGGGAACAATTGGAAAATGAAGAGCGGCATAGCCACATACAGCCTACGTGGACAACCAAAGCACGTTTCAGCGTGGGCAGGTGAGAGCGCCACAGCCGGCCACAAGCCCCCCAAGACCGAGTAGGCGAACAGAAGAATCTCAATGACCAGATGTGCCGGTCAGCCAGAGAGTTGATGCCACGACACCTAGGTCACGAGATCTTCCCACCGTCGCTGCCCCATTGAACCCACTGAACCATACCCTTGATGGCAACCAGATGGGTCCACCAGCAGTGACTACAGCTATACAGAAGGCAGCGCCACAGGATCTGTCCACCGTTGTTGCCCCACGGAATCCATTGAATCATACCATTGATGGGAACCAGATGGGTCCATCTGCAGTGCCAACGGCCCTAGAGCAGAACCAGCCATCACTCGGGGACAAGATTGAAAGAGCTCGAGCCATACTAGAGTCCCTGCTGCACCAACAGGAGGCAGCGTCCCAAGGAACTGCCATCAGACCTGACCACAGAGGAGAGTCTCGAGCACCAGCCGTGCCATCCCACCAGGGAGCCAGCTACACTCTACCAGAAAGACAGACCCTCCAACAAGTAAGCAAGCAGGAACCTGGGTTCCCTCAGCTCAACGCCCGAGCAGAGGAGTTCAGACCAAGCCAACAAGGTCCTTTGCACGTGACATGACAAAATACCCTCAGCCAACAATATGCCGAAGGAAGTTACCAGCCAGCCATGGTGCACACCCCCACTCCCAGAAGGGATGCACCACCTCCACCAAGCTACAGCCCACACACGGGATCGACGCATCACCAGATGAGGAACTCGTCCAGCTGACAGGCTGGCTAAGCCCAAAATCCGTAATCACTGTGAACAACATCTTCGCTGCCCATTTGGGTGACCCTGACATCAGCCGTACAAAGACTTGGGCCACACTTGACAAGGACTATGGTGAACCCACAGTGACAGAGTCCTCGCTTCTGGACCACATTCTTAGTTTCCCCGACATAAGAATCTACGAACATCAACAGCTGAAGACTTTCTCGTCGCTCATTACTCAACTACAGACAGCACAACAGGATCCTATCTTGCTGGGATTAGCTTGCCTTGACCTGTTTAGGACACAAAATCCTATCATCCAAAAACTACCATGGTTGATATGTGAACAATGGATCGAGCTTTCTCAAGCTTACATGAAAAACAACCAAAACAAAATTCCCCCCTTTGCGGTTCTCACTGAATTTATCAGTGACCAGGTTGACCTCTACAATGACCCCCTATACCTCTCCAACAGAGAAGCACACTTCCCAACGACCAAGCGAAGCAGTCAAAACTCTGATGTAGTCAAGGGACCCATCCAAGCTACGAAGGACAGAATCACCTTTTCAGTGTACAAAACAGACATCATGCTTCACCCAAAAAAGATTCCCGACGAACGAACACCGAGGAGTTCTTATTCGAATCCTTGTCCAGCTAAAAAAGGCCTGACTTGTCCAATGCACAAGGCCTCTCACTCTCTAAACGATTGCAGAGAATTTAGGAAAAAATCCCTAGATGATCGAAAGACCCTACTCAAAGAGAATAGGGTATGTTTCAAATGCTGTGACTCTATGGAGCACATGGCCAAAGACTGCACAGCTAGGGTGAAATGCCACCTGTGTGACAATAACAAGCACCCAGCAGCCTTACATCTAGAAACTAAGAAGCCCTCTGAAGTGACACAACAAGCAACTTCAATGACGGAGACTCAAACTGACTGCAAAGAGCAGCCAAAACAGTACACGACGTACTATACAGATATATGTGGCGACTCACCATGCCCTCCTTCATGCTCACCCATCTGTCTTGCAAAAGTCTACCCTGACGGGCAATCTGAAAGGGCCGTAAAGATGTATGCCATACTAGACCCACACAGCAAAGTTACTATAGCTAAGCCCACCTTTTTCGACCTCTTCGACCTCCAGAGTGAACTGAAGCATTTTGCAATAAATATGTGCACAGTACCAATGCACAAGGCGGGGAAGAAAATCACTGGTCTACGCATAGAAGTGATAGATGGAAGTTCACATTTCCGGGTACCATCAGTATTAGAATGGGAGACCTTACCAGATGTTTGCAGCGAAATCTCAACACCAGAGGCAGCAAGAAAATACCTCACTTAGCACACATAGCCGATTTAATCCCTCCTCTAGATTCTGAAGCTGAAATCCTACTCAAGGTGGGGAGAGACGCCCCAGAGTCTATTGGCTCCGATGAAAGAATCAAAGGTCCACCAGAAACCCCAGTAGCCATTAAGACGGAACTCGGATGGGCCATAAGAGGGACGGTTTGTGTTGATCAATTGCAAACCCCAACCCAGGTGAGCATCTCAAAATCTCCATTCCCAGTAATGGAACAGCACCTCACCTAAAACCACACCTAGAACACTGCACGTTCGTGACAACCAAACCTGTTTTGGAAGCGACAGGTTTGTATTTGTATTTGATATTTCTGTATCACTTTTAATTTCTAACTACAAGCATCAACATGATTTACAATAAAATAACAACATGGAATAAAAGCGATCAGTTAAAAAAACAGAATGATAAAACATTGGTAAGTTGCAATGGGCTGTTAGCAATACTGGCAACCAAGATATTCACAGAAAACTCCCCACTGTGAGTCTATTCTCAATAGGGACATAGTGAGTACAACCATGAAGAATGCCCTTCTTTCCACTATTGCAAAGTGAATATTAGCAAATTGGTGTGATAAGCAAAGTGTGTTCCACTGAATGTAAAGATGGAAAAATCTTTAGTAAAGACAACTGTTCCTTACATTGCCTATCCCTTTTCAGTGTTGTAAACAAACATGAATGTAATTTGATAGCTAATAGGTAGCTAATGAGGACCAGTCTGGTCTAGTGATTAAGGCATTGGACTAGGAGCAGGACACCTGAATTCTACTCCTGCTTTTAGGCACAAAAGCCAACAGGATGACTTTGAGTCACACACTCTCAGCTCTAGGAAGAAGTCAATGATGAAACACCTCTGAAAATATTGTACAGAAAACTGCAGAGAACTGATCATGTAGTTGCCATGACACTTAAAGGCACCACCTCCCAAAAAAGGAGAGCAGCTAATACATCCCTTTAAGCATGTGAGTAGGAGTATCCATGGCACATAGCTGCCATACTTGGTGGCAACTCATAAAGAAAGGTTTCTCATTCATACAATGCATTACTGTAGTTCAGTCTGATTATGAATCCATGGGTCGTCATGGTCTGGCTATTTTTATCCAGGATAGATCAGAGTTGTTGTAGCAAAAACTGTTAATTACTATCAAGGTCTGCCCAATTTAGGAATGTGTTCCTGCTGGTGAAGTGAAGTAATTGATAAATTGCCCAATTCCCAGACTTGGAAGCCACTTACCCACTGAATTTTAGTCTCAGCCCTGTATCTTAACCACAGGATGATTTTTTTTAGCTACTGTATCTGTACATGTCTCTTGTATATACTGTAAAATATATGTTTCTGAATGCTAAATAAAGGGGGCAAATAGAAAACATTCTCCAATACTATTCACTTTTTGTTAAATACATGCTTTGGATAAAATCATATTTAACAAAACAAATATAGTATAGTAATAAAGTAAATAAACAGTGGCATATCATTCAAGGAGAAAGCAAAGCTACTTAACCAAAATGTTTTCAGAATATTTTGAAGTCTACAACTGCATTTAGCGTCTGGTCATGAAAAGAAAATTCAACAATTTCATCTGAAGTGGCAATTTTCTTAACATAAAAAGTGCAATCTGATGATTTGTCTGGTATTTTGCCACCTTTTAAAGAAAAGGACTGGAATATAGGTTAGGATCTGATCACACAGATTTTTAAAGGAAGTAAGGGGTACAGAATTAAATTAAGGAATTAAGGAAAAAATTCATTAATTGATAAGTCTTTGAATTTGAAAATGGAAGCTAATAAAACAATTAAAATAAGCCATACTTTGGGATACAAGCCTAGCCAACCTACTAAATCAAATTGTTTTATTGTTTTTATCTCCAGAAATAGCCAAGAAATACAGATAGTCCTTGACTTATGACCACAATAGAGCCCAAAATTTCTGTTGCTAAGCAAGACATTTGTTAAGTGAGTTTTGCCCCCTTTTACAATCTTTCTTGCCACCATTGTTAAATGAATCACTGTAGTTAAGTTAATCAAATGGTTGTTAAATGAATCTGGCTTCCCCGTTGACTTTGCTTGTCAGAAGATTGTAAAAGGAGGACTTCCGGTTAGGTGTCGTGGCATACTAGATGCAGGAAGACGGGGCTCCATCTTCCACGTTCAATTTTGCCCCACTGGGGACCCTAAAAAGGGTCAAAAGTTGCCCCAGAGAGGCAACAAAGAAAGAGGAGACCCTTGTCAATCATGGAGGTTCAGTGGCCTTTCCGCTGGATCCAAGGAAGCACTCCAAACCAGCAGGGGAAAGACTGGCTACATTCATGTGGCCAGTCAGAAGCTGCTGACAACCAAAGATAAGCACTAACTAGCAATTTTTGAGCAATGTGGATGGAACTGGGTGAGACTTTATCCTCTTGTTATGACCTTAATACTACTGTCCTGGAAAAAAGAATGCCCAAAGCAAAGAATCCTCCCCGATGAGAGAGGGAAGGGAAGTTTTTGCCCCCTCCCTCAGGAAAAGAAAAGCGGTGAATTAATTGCTTTGGGGGAAAATAGAGAAAACTACAAGATCAATTTGGAATTAATACAGATATATAGCTTTGAAATTTGGGGGCTAAAAGTACTTTTGAGACTTTTTTTAGAAAAGATATTTGAAAGTCTGTAAAATAGGTGTGGATTTGGAAGATGATGTCAACGACATCTAGTGACAAATCATGGCACTACAATTTATTATGCTTAAAGGAAACTTGGCTTGAAGCCCAGACTTAGATAAGACTCTTTGTTGTTCCTGGAATCTTTCACTTTGCAGACTGCAGCTGGGAAAAGGGAAAAAAACCTCTTGGGCTGCTTATCTGTGTTGGGGACCCTATTGGACTATAAAGACTATATACAAAAACAAAATGGGTGTTTCATACTTAGCCTCAAATGGTAAAAAAACCATCTTTAACACTTGTCTCTGAAGCCCCCAGCTTGATATACCAATAAGAAAATGTTAATGAATCTGAGAAATTCTTTCTATGTTGAAATCAATCCAAGAGACCATTGTTTTATTTCATGATGAGACTAAAAATAATGCAAATGAGATAAAGAACAAGTTTCTAACCTAAACTTACAAATCCAGACAATGACTACAAAGAAGGAACTAATAACCCAGAAAAAATGACATTGCCATAGGTGTATACTATAGGCCACCCAACCAAACAGAGGAAATAGATGAACTGTTTGCTAGTCAGCTAATTAAGGTATGTAGGAAGCAAATCACAATAGTAATGGGGGACTTTAACTACCCTGACATCAACTGGGAAACAAACTCAGCACCAAGTGGAAGATCAAACAGATTCCTGACAAACCTAGCAGACAACTTTGTCTCCCAAAAAGTAGAGAAGGGAACTAGAGGATTAGCCATATTGGACCTAATTCTCACTAACAGATGAAATGATAGAAGATGTTGAAGCCACAGGAGCCTTGGGAGGTAGAGATCATGCAATATTAGAATTCAACTTTATGGAAGCACAAGCAATAGAACATAGTCAAACTAGAGTCTTGGACTTCAAGAGAGCTAATTTCAGTAAACTTAGAGAGGGCTTGGGAAAGATTCCTCCAGGGGAAAACAACTCAAGAAGCTTGGGAAATTTTGAAAAGCGAGATAATAGAAGCCCAATATAGCACAATACCAATAAAGAGGAAAAATAACAGCTCTCAAAAGAAACCAGCATGGCTGCATAGAGAACTCTCTGATAAATTGAAAGATAAAAAAGACAAGTATAGAAAGTGGAAAGAGGGGCACATAACTAAATCAGAATATCAGCAAATAGCCCGAGCCTGCAAAGATGAAGTGAGGAAAGTAAGGCTCATAATGAACTAAGGCTTGCGACCAAAGTAAAAAATAACAAAAAAAGCTTCTTTCAACATGTAAAAAACAATAAAAAAGTGAAGGAAATGATTAGTCCATTAGTGGGTGAAAGTGGCAAGAAGGTGACAAGCAGTAGGGAGAAAGCAGAACTATTTAACTCGGGTTTTTGCATCTGTCTTTACACAAAGGAAAAAACAGACCAACCTATCAAAAATAGTGCCATAAAAAAACAGAATATGCAAGAAAATGATAAGTGAGCACCTGTCCAGCCTAGACAACTTCAAATCACCAGGACCAGATGGATTACACCCCAAGGTTCTCAAGGAACTGGCAGATGTGATCTCAGAACCACTGAACTATATTTTTCAAAGATCTTGGAGCACTGGGGAACTACCAGAGGACTGGAAAAGAGCTGATGTAGTTCCCATCTTCAAAAAAGGGGAAAAAAATGGACCCAGGAAATTACAGACCTATCATCCTGACCTCAATATATGGAAAGATTCTGGAAAAGATAATCAAACAACGAATCAGTGAACACCTAGAGGCAAACAAAATCACTACTAAAAGCCAACATGGGTTTGTCAAAAACAGATCATGCCAGACAAACCTTATTGCATTCTTTGACCAAGTGACAAAATTAGTGCATCAGAGGAATGCTGTGGATATAATTTACTTGGATTTCAGTAAGGCATTTGATAAAGTAAATCACAACCTACTACTTGAAAAAGGTGGGTTAGACAGCATCACCACCAGATGGATTTGTAGTTGGCTGACTCAGTGTGTGGTCCTCAATGGAACTGCATCTACATGGAGGAAAATGTATAGTGGGGTGCCCCAGGGCTCGGTTCTAGGCATAGTGCTCTTCAATATCTTCATCAATGATTTGGACAAGGGGATAGATGGGGAACTCATCAAATTTGCAGACGACACCAAGCTGGCAGGAATAGCCAACACTCCAGAAGACAGGCTTAGGATACAGGAGGATCTGGACAGACTTGAACACTGGGTGCTATCTAACAAAATGAAATTCAAGGGTGAAAAAAGTAAGGTTCTACATTTAGGCAAGAAAAACCAAATGTACAGGTATAGTATAGGGGGTACCTTGCTCAATAGTAGTAACTGTGAGAGGGATCTCGGAGTCCTAGTGGACAATCACTTAAATATGAGCCAGCAGTGTGCTGCAGCTGGCAAAAAAGCCAACACAGTGCTGGGCTGTATTAACAGAGGGAGAGAATCAAGATCATGTGAAGTATTAATACCACTTTACAATGCCTTGGTAAGGCCACATTTGGAAAACTGCATTCAGTTTTGGTCGCCACAATGTAAAAAAGAAGTTGAGACTCTAGAAAGAATCTCAACTTCTTTTTTACATCGTGGCGACCAAAACTGTACTCTAGAAAGAGTACAAAGAAGAGCAACAAAGATGATTCGGGGACTGGAGGCTAAAACATATAAGGAACAGTTGCTGGAATTGGGTATGTCTAGTTTAAAGAAGAGAAGAACGGAGGGGGGACATGATAGCAGTGTTCCAATATCTCAGGGGCTGCCACAAAGAAGAGGGAGTCAAGCTGTTCTCCAAAGCGCCTGAAGGCAGGACAAGAAGCAACAGATGGAAACTAATTAAGGAGAGAAGCAACCTAGAACTAAGGAGAAACTTCTTGACAGTTAGAACAATTAACCAATGGAACAACCTGCCTCCAGAAGCGGTGAATGCTCCAACACTGGAAGTTTTTAAGACGAGAGTGGACAGCCATTTGTTCGAAATGATGTAGGGTTTCCTGCCTGAGCAGGGGGTTGGACTCGATGACCTCCAAGGTCCCTTCCAACTTTATTTTATTATTATGGATCATCGCACAGTCAGCCAGATGTTCAGACTGGATTTGGCATTTTGTCTACCTTTTGAGTCCTTACCCAGGACCTGGGATAGGCAGATGTGGATGTTTGATGGTATTACAGATATCGTCGCAGGATGGAAGCAGTTCCTAATAAGGCCGCCTTTTGCAATTGACTAATAGCGAATTTGTCAATGCCAATGGTGTTCAAGTGGTGCTCCAGTTGTTTTGGGATTGCACCTATGACTATTGGTACTACCCTTGCTTGCTTTTGCCACAGTCTTTCTATTTCTATTTGTAGGTCTTTGTATTTTGTTATCTTCTCCAGTTCTTTCTCTTCTATTCTGCTATCTCCAGGCACTGCCACGTCCACTATCCAGACTTTTTTGTCTTTCTTATCGACAATTGTTAAGTCTGGGGTGTTATGTTGCAGGTGCTTGTCTGTTTGAATTCTGAAGTCCCAGAGCAGTTTAATTTTATCATTTTCTATGACTTTCTCTATTTTATGATCCCACCAGTTTTTGCTTACAGGCAAATGATATTTTTTGCAGATCTTCCAATGCACCATTGTTGCTACTTTGTCATGCCGCTGCTTGTAATCAGTCTGTGCAATCTTCTTGCAACAGCTTACCAAGTGGTCCACTGTTTCTTCAGCTTCTTTGCATAGGCGGCACTTACTGTCTGTTGCTGTCTTCTCAATTTTGACTTTGTATGCATTTGTCCTTAAGGCTTGGTCTTGTGCAGCCAGAATTAGTCCCTCAGTCTCTTTCTTCAATTTTCCTGCTCTTAGCCATTGTCAGGTTTTATTATTATCTGCTTTCCCAGCTATTTTTTTATGTATTGGCCATGTAGTGCTTTGTCTTCCCACGCCTCTATTTTGTTCTTCATTTGGTCTTTCTTGTAGGCCAGTTTGGTCTCTCCAGTGGTTAGTAAGCCTTCCTGATATACTAATTTCAGTGCATCTTCATCATTGTTCTTCAGATATTCTTCCAAAGCCATTTTTTCTTCTTCAACCATCTGATGTACTTGTAGCATTCCACGCCCACCTATTTGCCTTGGTAGATAAAGTCTATCAATGTCACTGCGTGGATGAAGGGCATGATTCATTGTCATTATTTTTCTGGTCTGCCTATCCATTGCTTTTAGTTCTGCTTGAGTCCAGTCCACTATTCCAGCTGTGTACCTAATGACTGGGATTGCCCAGGTGTTGATTGCCTTTATGGTATTTCCTCCATTGAGTTTGGACTTTAAGATCTTCTTCACTCTCTTGATGTATTCACCTCTAATCTTTTTCTTGACTTCAGTGTGCTTGATATTGTCAGCTTGAAGGATACCCAAGTATTTGTAGTACTCTTCCTCATCCAGACTCTTAATGTTATTTTCGTGGGGCATCTTGATTCCTTCAGTTTTCACTATTTTTCCTTGTTTGATAGTAAGTGTGGCACATTTGTCCAAGCCAAACTCCATTACAATATCTTGGCTATATATACGGACAGTGTTGAGCAGCGATTCTATTTCAGATGATGTTTTTCCATACAGCTTCAGATCATCCATGTAAAGGAGGTGGGATAGTCTGGCAGATGTTTTTGATGTTTGATAGCCATGTCCTGAGTTATTCAGTATTGTTGACAGAGGAAACAGTGCAATAACAAATAGTAATGGTGATAATGAATCTCCTTGAAATATTCCTCTCTTGATATTAACCTCTCCCAGCCTCTCACCATTGATCTGCAACTGTGTCTTCCATTGTGCCATCGATCTTTGCACAAATTTTCTGATGTTTCTACTGACTCCTGTTATTTCTAGGCACTTTATTATCCAATCATGTGGCAGAGAGTCAAATGCCTTTTTGTAGTCAATCCATGCCACATTCAGGTTGGTCTTCCTTCTCTTGCAGTTTTCCAAGATCATTTTGTCTATTAGGAGTTGATCTTTTGTTCCTCTGCTATTGGGGCGGTTTCCTTTCTGCTCAGGTGGAAAGAGATTGTTTTCAACTAGATGCTGTTATACTGCATCAGCTACCACACCAGTTAGTAATTTGAAAGTTGTTGGAAAACAGGTAATTGGCCTGTAGTTGCCTGGTGTTGCCCCTTTTGCTGGATTTTTTATTATTATTATTATAACAGAAGGAAAATTAGAAGAAACGGATCCAAATATGGAGGACCTAAAGGAAGGAATTAACCAGACAGATGCAGACAAATGAAAAATGATAACACTGGAAATGAAAAAGATATCTTACTTGTCAAGATCTCAGAACACATTTGAGAATAAGGAAGAAGAGCTGATCGAATGGATGATAAACCTGATAGGAGAAATGTTGAATCCTTTCAAGATTCAAGAAATGAAATGAAAAACTGAAGAAGAATGGAGTCTGTTTAATGAATATAAATGGGTTGAGCATTCTTCCAAAAATACTTCAGTCAACTTCTCTTCCTCATTCCAGACAATATATACAAAAACAGAGGAAGAATTACTTGATGACTTGGAAAGTTATTTGGCAAAGGAAGAAAGCTAGAGTAAGACTGAAGAAAATAGAGGTTTTGACCTATTAGATGGGATATTATACTATTAAACAGATGTTTGAATATGGTTAAGAAAATAGATAACTGTTAGAAATAAAAGTATTATTATAATTAGAAGGATAGGATTTGTAACTAGAATATTATACTTTGTTATGAGATGGGAAAAATGAAAATTCAAAAAGGGTTTGAGTAAGGGAAGCTTTTGGCTACCCAAATATAATTTATTGTGAGAGAATTATAAGTGATAGAGATATTTTGAACATTGATGGGAAATTAAAATTTTAAAAAAACAGGATATTGATTGAACAAATGGATTTTAAGTGCAAATGCAATTGAGCTATGTTCTGGCTAGAAAAGATATTATAAACTGACACTATCGATATTATGTATAATACCAGAAAAATGTGATGAAGATGTCTATATTTAATTGTATATATATTAACAGTAACAGGAAGTGTATTTGCCCAGGGTGTAAAAATGCATACCACCGGAAGAAGAGAGGATCAAGAAAGCGCTGGATGATATAGTATTGGAAATAGACTGAGAAAGTTAATATGTACCACTGAATTACCAATGGACCCAGACACACATTGTTTATTAAGTACTCATGATTGTAAAGTTAGAACATTAACAAAATATTTATTAAAAAAATAAAAAGATCGTAAAAGGTGATCACATGACCCAACTGTAAAAAAAATAGGAGTCAGTTGCCAAGCATCTGAATTTTGATCATGTGATCATTAGGGATGCTGCAATGGTTAAGCATGAAAAAAGTGACTTTTTTCAATGCCGTTGTAACTTCGAACAGTCACTAAATGAACTGTTGCTAAGTTAAGGACTACCTGTAATACATCCTTCTGTGAAGCTTTGCCAAGTGACCATAAGTCTCTCCATACATGTTAGGTTTCAACTTTCATTAATGCTGGGCAATTTAAAAGGTGACAGGTTGGCAAACGATGGTTTAGATTTTTTTTATAAATCAAAATAACATAGTACTGAAATTGTTTAAGAAAGCTCTTTAACTAACTGAGACTGGGGCTGTGTATTTTCGGAGGCTATGCATATTCAAAAGCAACTTCTCTTGAAGTTTTAGAACAGCCAAGCCACATACTAAGCTCAAGTTCAAACAGAGAGACTCTTTAATGCCAGGGCTTCCACCTATGGCAGAATACCTAAAGAGGTTCAGGGTAAAACAGCATATGCATTTTCATAATGGTGGTTGGGAGATATAGATATTTTATATCCCTAGAGTTGGTGTGAATTTTGCAAGAAGAGAAAATTGAATTAACTTGACAGTTTGTCTTAAGACAAAACAAATGACAAAAGTGATTAAGCAATAATGCTTAAATTTGGCAAAATAATTTTGAAAGGTCTTAACTAAGACTGCCTCCTGTTTTCTCACTGCAAAATAACAAGAGAGCCAGGCTTTATAAATTGTTACCTTTAATTTGTTTCCTTATTCAAAGAAAGAATAAGTTCAGCTCCTTGTATTTGAGTAGACAACTAAAATCTCAATAAACACTATAATGTAATAAAGGCAGAATTTCCTTTCCTGGGATCCCTCTTTTTTTTTTTTTTTTTAAGGCCCTTAAAGTCTTTCTAATTTCCTTGTGTATTTTGATTGCTTCCTCTCTGACTTCTCACCTCCTTGTTAAACTTCCCTCCCTTCCCTAGATGACATTCTTATTGAAGTGAAGTATTTATTTCTCTGAACATTGAGATTTTTTTGTGAAATACAGCACACTTTTGTGTCAGGTACTTTAAAATACTCTCCTAAAGCTTTTTGTAATATCTGCAAATGCACTACAAAGCTTAACAGGCAGAAAGGGGGGAAAACAGTAATAAGCTCTGCCATCTCATTACCTGAGTTGTAAAAGTGGGGAAGGGAAAAAGGTTTCCTTTTTCTAGGGCACGAAAATCCTTGCCAGACCCTATTTTTAACTTCCTGGTTTTTAATTGAAAGCTTATCTCTAGGGTATTTTCTTTCATGCATGTTTGCACCACTGTAAACATTTCTCTCCTTACACCAATCTACCAGGTGAGAAGTTCATCATTCTGAAAGGGGCTAATAAGTAAGGGAGGGTCTGCTAACTAAAAAGTTTCAGTTTGCTTCTTTATTCTGCTTGAGAATACTCCAAAAGTCTTAGATGAGATGAATGACTGGAACGGACATATCACAAAACAACTGCTTTCTTTTTTATTATTCCGGCTTGGGCCACTTATTATGACTTCCAATCTTTGCAGAAATTATGCCCCATTCTATTTCTATTCCTGGGGTATTTTAATATCTCTTTTCTCCATCTCTCTATGAGCACAGTCCAGAACAATTATTTGAGAGGAATGCAATGACATCTGGACGTGTTACTGAGATTTTTGCTCTCCCAAGGTCAGTTCCCATGTTGCTCCGGGATCTCAGCATTTGTATGTGATAAAATTGTGAAAATCTCTCTCTCTTTCTCTCTCTCTCCCCCACCTCCCTGCACACCTCTGAGTTGGTCTTGACTCCTGGCAACTGCCTGAATAAGCCCCTGTAATTTTCTTGGCAACTGCAAGACTTATCATTGACTTCTTCCTAGAGCTAAGAGAGTGACTGCCTTCTCAATTGCCTAGCACTGAACAAGGGGCAAGGAATAAACAGCTGTTCTAGGAAAGAAAAGAGGTAGAGGCTCTCCCATCAAGCCTGCGATTCCCCACATTGCTGAAATATCCTGTCTTTGATAGCTAGGCTAGTGGGGGTTTGTTAGCTGCTATCTTGCTGCCATATGTCCTTTACTTATCTTCCCTTTAATTGCCCCTTTGTTTCATTTCTGCAGCTTTGGTTGCAGTGCTTATCTATAATCCTTTATGAATTCAATGCCAGTTGACTGATATCTTAAGGCTGATAGTGGCCACCTTAGGAAGTTGTGACAGAATGTATTTATTCTTCCAGCTAGGATAATACAGCAGTTAGAGAAAGGCAGGACATCTATGGGGGTTACTCAAAGACAGCATTTCTTTCTAATCTAATAAGCATGTGATGCTTGAAGATGTTGTTTAGTTCTTAAGTCTCAAGTGTGCCTGTGATGCACAAGGGACCCAGGTGGTAGGGATGACCAAGCCACTGCTCCAAGTGAACAGGAAAGAAATTGGCTTTCTTGTCTTCAACTCCCCCCTCCCTCCCCCCCCCCCATGTTTTAGAAACTCTTTTTGACCCTATGCCGTTGTGTTTACTGAAAGTTAAAGGACCATTTCACCCAGCATTGGTGTCTGCTTCTTTATTCTCATTACCATTGCCTTATTGCTGGAGTCTGCGAGAGACTGCTACCAATCTGTCTCCATATCCTTCAGCATTTTCACCCTCTTCTGTTCATGGTAAATTGTTGAAGTGCTGACTCTGAAATTAAAGCAAAGAAAATGCTCTGAGAACAATGAAGGCAGGAAGTTTCCCATCCTAGATCTTTTTTTTTTTTTCCCAAAGAGGCAGACTGTAATGACAAGAAAAGGCTCAGTCTGGCTCTTTGCTGCCTGGTTTTTGCTGCTGAACATTTCAAGGACCGCCTTTTGCAGGCTTCTCATTGCAGAAGCCATGCTGTGTTTTCTTATTATGTGGGAAACTGCCCTGTCATCTGCCATTTAATACAATCTCCTTTCCTTAGTCTTCTTCAACACAGCAGATTGCTGGGGTCTTTGCCTCTCAACTTCTCAGGGGGGAAAGCTGTGTGCAACTCAGTGTGTATGCAAATAAAGAAGGTTAGTTTTTAAAAATGGCAACTTGAAATTTTGACTCTTGGGTCAAATGTTTTTTCTCCTTTACCCTTCATTCCTTTGATTCCTTCTGGAGTTTTTAATATGTAAACTCTGTGTCCTGCAATATCGAACAATCAAACTTGGTGCACCAGCAGTAATCCAAATTCTGCACAGGCTGTACAATCTGCATACATTATGCATGTATAAATTAAATCGTGTGCTATTTTGCATTATTTATTCTGCTTCCGTTAGCCATAGCAAAAGGCAACAAAGGGCATTATTGAAGCCTTATGGGGTTGTCTGGGATTTCAGGTTCTCGGGAGCGACATAAACACAAAACAAGTCTTTTCAGTGGCCGATCTGAGATGCTGGGATTTCCTGCCATCTCTTTAGTTCTTTCATTAGCAGGCAAATTATTTCTACTCAGGAAGGCCTTTGACTTTAAAAATGACTTGTTGCTGAAGCATGTATTATTCTTGTGCATGCAGTTATTTATTTCCTAATTATGTGTTTTTATTTCATGGGCTTTGATGTTTTAAATGTAATGGAAACTCTAATGCATGCTGACTGATGGTGGGGTTTTTTTTTAGTTATTGTCAATGTGGATTTGGAGTTATAATAGTGATTTTATCTGTATTTAATTTTAGCCATTATGAACACTATTTTTTATGGAAATGAGATATAAATTAAAGAAATTCATCTTTATTCAACATTATTTTAAGTGGAACTGGCTACATTTAACAAATTGCTCTAATACAGAAGAAAATGTGTTCTTATTAGCAGATAAATCTGCAGAAATCTCAATAATTACAGCAAAATATTGCTCAACCGTGATGGCTATCAAGAAACTTGGCATGTAAATAAAATTTGATAGATTAATTTTCATGTTATAAGGCAATTAACCACATATTTCACCTTTTAATATTTAGTTTTAATTTGTTTGTTTATTGTACTGTATGAAATTTTTGATCTGTAATTCTGGATCAAATGTACCTTGGAAACAAAATTCAGTATCCATTGCCAATAACCACACTAGCACAATGCATCATGAGATGCTCTAATTCTGTCTCATCATTTTGCTAGGTAACCAAGACTATTTTTATAGAGTTCTTTTTCCATCAGCTGTTGCTCTATAAGCTTTCCTTAGGAGAAATGCAAATAATTAGAGGAATGAAAGACCATGTTTTATACATTTCTTTGCTTCTTCACCTACTATAGAATTCTGTGGGATGAAAGCTACATTTTTTACATTACATTCTACACACAAAATTCATGTCGGGGAGTTTTCCAAAATAAACAAATTAAAAACTCATAAAGGTGGCAATCTGAAACAAGGATTAATGTCAGTCAGATTTATGTATAGGATAGCATTGGAAATATTGTGAAAAGGAAAAGCCATGTAATCTTTAAGAAACAATTGTAGATATGAAGACATACTGTACTGAAATATTCAACCTGTACACAGACCTCTTCTTTCCAATCAGTGGATATTTTCAGAAAGGAGACCAGCTGCTTCCCCGTAATCATAATTCCAAATCTGCAGCTTTCTTTGTTAAAACAATAAGATTCTAAAGCTTCCAGAATCTGAGAGGCGAGGCAATTAGAAAGCCCTTGTTCCCCTGATGGGGAGTGCAAAATGTTGGCCTAGCAATACCTTGATTCAAGCTCAAAACTGTCCCACCATGTCTGGCATGGATCATTTGGGCTTGAAATAACTGACATAGTCTCAACTTGAAATGTTTGCTAAGGTGACCAACTTTTTTACAATGAAAAGGAGGACACAAATAAATTGAAGAAAAAATATTGTAAATAAAAGAAAAATTTTATTCATTGCAACAATACAGAATACACTATAATATAATAAATGCATAATAAAAAACATTTGTAACAATAACATTTTATATTATAATTATGCTTACATGCCGCGCCCCCGCCCACAGCCACCCCACCAGCATTGCTGCCCTGCCGTGTAGAGCGGGCCCCGTTGTTCCCAAAGCACCAGCTGCGCCGGCTCCAGCCCGGGGGCAGCCTGCCATCAACACATCCCGCCTGTAGCCGTCCCGCCAGCACCACTACTCACCCTACACAGCCCCGTGTAGAGCAGGCCCCGTGGCTCCCACAGCACGGGGGCAGCTGGCCACCGCTGCCCCTCGCCCCCCTGCCCGCAGCAGCCCCACCGCCCCTGCCTCTGGTGCCCACAGCCATTATTGCCCTAGCAGGGCCGAAGATCAAGAGAAAGTTACTGTGGCATTGCCGCTCCAGTCTCCTCCAGGTATCTTTGGGACTAACTAGGAGATGGTGTAGTTGGGTAGCAGGGAAGGGTGCAAAGTTCCTGCCAATTCGCCTTCGCTGCAAACAACTTACATGTGCAAAGTTTGTCAGCCGGGTGTTTTGGCAAGCTCAACAGCAATTCCTATTGGCTTTCGAAAGCCAATAGGGAGAATAACACAGCTCATGCAAAAGTTGAAAAAAAAAATCAAAAAAAGGAGCCAGAACGCCGTTCTGAGCATTCTATGAGAAAAAAAGCCCTGCAGATTAGTCTTCAAATATCGAAAAGGAGGACATGTAGGAGGTCACTTTTCGAGGGAGGACAGAACTCACAAAAGGAGGACTGTCCTCCCTAAAGGAGGACGGTTGGTCACCTTAATGTTTCAAATCTGAAAAGTTTCTTGTATACTCCTAATTCCTGCTTTTTCATATTCATAGCTAACTTACAATATAAAGAATAATAGAGTTGGAAGGGACGTTGGAGGTCTTCTAGTCAACCCTCTGCTCAAGCAGGAGACCCTATACCACTTCAAACAATGGGTTGTCCAATCTCTTCTTAAAAGCCTCCAATGATGTTGCACCCATAAATTCTGAAGGCAAGCTGGTTAATTGTTCTCACTGTTAGAAAATTTCTCCTTTGTTCTAGGTTGCTTCTCTCCTTGATTAGTTTCCATTCATTGTTTTTTGTCCTGTCTTCTGGTGCTTTGGAAAATAGCACCAAACTAATTCATACTAATAGCTAAACTAATTAAATAATCATACATACTGGAAACGAAAGCTCCTGGTTTATCTTTCCACTGTGGGAAGTAATTGTAGACATATTTTTTTCAAAACTAGAAATCCAGGTTCCATACCAAAATAACGGATTAGAGGAAATATACCTCTTGCTTAAAATAGGTGATAAAAATATGCTACTAGCTTTTGTAGATGAAGTTTTGAGTGGTGTGATGGCCTAGTGGTGAAGATGCTCACTTCCCAGTGGAGGGTTTTGTGTTTCTCCAAAAATAAGATCCGGTCTTTTTTTTTTTTTTTTTTGCCTCCAAAAGAGGCACCCGGTCTTATTTGGGGGGGGGGTTGTTGTCTTTTGCATTCACCCTGCAGCAATGTCACTGACAGCCCTGCCCAGCCACTTCTTCTGTGGCTGAAGGAGCAGGGTCATTCTGCAGCTGAGAATGGAGCTCCGGCCTGCATTTCACAGTCAGAGGCCTTCCAGAAAGGCCTCTGCAGCCAAGAACGGAGCTACAGATTGAATCCATAGCTCGGACCTCAGCTGCAGACACCTTCCGGAAAGGTCTTTGACTACGAAATGCAGGCCGGAGCTCCATTCTCCGCAGCAGAATGAAGCTGCTCCTTCAGCCGCGGAAGAAGTGGGCTGGCGAGGCAAGTGTCGATCCATGGGAGGCCTGGCTGCAATGGTAAACTTCAACCCCCCATCCCGGCCTTACCTTATATAAATATATAAAACCTGAAGGGACATTTTATCATACATGATGGTTTTGTGAAAAAGTAAAAAAAAATGGATACAAACGCACGTGATGATGTAAAGAATTTTAAAAATTAATATTTAGGTGAAACCAGAATTATTTTTATTGAAACTTGTGAATAGCCAATTAGAAAAGACATATTATATATGGTAACTGCAATTAAATTATATGCCCAAAGATGCATATTTATTGCTTTATCTCTAATCAAACAAGTGGCAGTAAATATTTTTGTAAAACACTGGAAATTTATGACTTTTTGCAGAAAATGGGGAAAACTGAATTGGTGATTTCTGGATTTGCTGATTAAAAGGAGTTGAATATGGAAAGAAAGAAATAATGTAATCTTAGAGAGAAGAGATAATATGGTTTTGGGGGGGGGGTTGGTTTCTTTTGTACCTGCTTACAATCTGATTTACTCAATAACTGCAACCAAATATATGACTGCTCTCATAGAAAAGTACTAAGCGTAATTTAAAATACCATTTTTGTATTTTACCTCTGATGGATGACATACATGAACTGATGGTGTCCATGAGTAAATCTTTTTTTGATCTTTGATGTTTGATAGAGGTGCATAAACAATTCTACAAAAGGCTATTGTTTGCACAAGTTAGTTTGTGCAAAATGTTATTAAAGTCTAAATATCACAAAAGTCCATGCCACCGAAATCTCAGATCAGATCCTTTTAATTCCAAAACCTTCTATTTTTCAGCAACACCCACTCATTCTTCCAAATCAAAGAGCAATTTGCAAAGTACAATTTCAAGTCTAGTAAACCCAATCCTCCTCTTTCATTTATATCTTGTACAGTAATACCTTATATTTATCTCATGTTTATTTCCCATGCTGCACAAATTTGTATATATCCTTCTGCCACTATTTAAATGGTGCATCAATTGTCAAAACAGGTATTGTCTGAAACCAAAAGACAAGACATTTTTTTAATTGCAGAAATTCTCCCCAGCAATGATAGTTGTAAATTCTTCCATCTTAACATATCATTGTAACTTCATTCCATGTCTTAATATAGTTATTTTGAAATAATATACAATTCATATTTGTCATATCCATTTATTCAGGTACTTTATTTTTTCAATCTTAAAACCTGTTTTCGTCAGTTCTGTTTGATCTGCTATTTTTACATTTTTTGTTAATATCTTCATGTTCTATTTATTAATCTTGAAACTTGCTAATGCACCAATGCTTTTGCCCATTAATATTTCAATTTTCTTTAAAGGATTTTCCAGAACTAACACCAGTCATTGCAAAAGCCCTTAACTTAAAAGTTTCTCTTTTAAATCCTTACTCCCTCATCTTGTCTTATATCTATACTCAGTATTTCAAGAATTAAAATAAACAAGAGGAGACATTAAATTAGACATGCTATATTGAGAATATGGAATACATACAAACACAGATTGTACCCAGAGCTCAGCACAAGAAGCATTTTATGGACAAAAACATGATAGATGAAGACAAATAGCTATCTTATCACAAAACACTACAATTTTGTCAAGGGTAATATAAAATAAAATCAAGAGGTGAACTGGTGCTGAGTGATTCTCTTATTTACAATATTAGAAAGATCTAAAATAGCCCCAAAAATATGACTTTGAAATTTGCAAGTGTGTGTTTGAAATAAAATTATGTACAAATGATAAACATATAATTGTTAAAATGTATAAATTTTTATGGAAATTTGAAACAGAAGAATGTGAAAGAATGTATGATAAAGTGGGCTAAAATTTTTGGTTATACAGATGGAACTGTATAACTAAATGGCTGAAAGGTTTGCCATTTATATTACAATATGCTGTAATCTTAAAAAGATACTTTTTATAAAATCTCGTACCATAGATGCATGTCATCACTGAAATTATCTAAAATCTTAAAAAGGCATTTTGATTTTTGGTTGGAAAAGTAAACAACAAGAAGGGATATTTTATTGTGTTTGGTGGATATGTAAAAAATTAGAAAATTCTGGATTCAAATACCTTCACTGATTCAAAGAATTTTAAAAATCAATATATAGCTGAAATCAAGGTTTTTCTTTTGGAACTGATGGACAAACAATTGATTGAAAAATAAAGTCATGGAACTTTGTTTTTATACATGATAATTGCATGTGCAAAGATTATTGCATGTGCAAAGATAGAAAGATTCACCACTAGGTACAATGGAGAAAAAGTTGGTGAAGATGATGGAATGGTTAAATTGACTACTTTGATCCGAAAAAATGCAGTAGCTACATTTATTGCTGACCAGATAACCTCTTATAAACATTTTGCGTGCCACAGAAAAAAAATGAACTTATGATTTATGATTTTGATGATTAGACAGAATAGATGTTAGAAAGAAGAGAGTTATGTTGCAAGGTAAGAGATAAATTTATAATAAAACTTATAACTGCTCTAAAGAAGATTTGAAACTAATTGTTTGCATCTTTTTCCTTTTGCTATTTTTCTTTTACTTTTTTCTTTCTTCCACTTTTAGCTTTCTCTTTGATTTCTTTCATCTTCTTCTTTTGCTCTTACTTTATATTAGTTTTATTATTATAGTCCTTTTCTGAACATCTTTAATGAAATATATATTTTTTAAAAAAGAAAAAGTTTAGCAAATTCCTATGCCAGTAGATCTTTAAATGGAAAAACATGGTTGATTTCAGAATAGGAAATAATGTTTATTTTATCTATTTCTAAAGTAGGCTACAATATATAATCTCTTTGCTGTGCATGAATATAATTAGTGAAGTGGAAAAAAGTGACGGATTCCATAATGAAGACCAAAATTTTCCACTTGATGCTGAATTTTTCCTATAACCATCCTTATGATTCATTGTATGTCATCACATTGTGTTGTGATAGCAGCTCTTATATGTTAGAGATTGCAGATGCTTTTTATTGGCTTAATGTGAATATTATTGCCACAGTTTATTACCAAGACCTATCTTATAGTAATTGAAATACAATATGGTGCCATTAATCACTCTGAATACAAAATATTAACTTTAGAGCATTCACAGAGTGCATTATTAAATGCTACTCGAAACATAAAACAATTTAATTTGCAATGGAACAGTTTAGAAACCTGCATGGTGATTTGTAATGAAATCCTATAGTCAAATGCAATGGATATGACACTTTGCATTTAAATTGCCATAACATTTTACAAATCGCCTAAATTTTGCATTTTTCATTGTAACTGAATGCTAATATCTTTCAGGAAAAAAATGAATTAGTAAACATTAAAAATATTAGAGAGTATATAAATGTAGAGCACCTGGTATGATTGGCTTGTTGCCTTAGAACCAGTAGTTCTTTAGCAACCGCAATTGGGACCAGCTACAACTCAGTCATTAAGCAAAGTGGTTGCTAAGTGAAACTGCAACTGTACCTTACGATCCTTTGTTTTACAGACTTGCAAAAGTTATAAATGTGGTCATAAAGTTACTTTTTCATCACTATCGTAATTGCAAACAGTTGCTTAAATGAAGCAGTTGCTAAACAAAGGCAACCTTTAAACATTGCAATAATCAAAAAATAATATCTCGCTACTTATTTCAGTAAGCTTCCTTTCAGTAAGCTGAGATCTACCCCTTTAGAGCCAATCAGTGTTTTTCTGCAGCTAACCAATAGGAGGGCATTAAGAATATTATTAAAACAAGACCTTACCCAAGGAAGTTTCACCTCTGCTCTACAAAAAAAAAAAAAGAAAAATAGCTAGTGGCTATTTTCATATTTTCAGTACATTAGTGGTCCAATTAATACAACAATAATAGTCCGATTGTTTGTAAAGCAAATAAATAATGAATATTTTCACTAGAATGAAGCTACTGCTGATTGAACCATGGTTTGTCTGAAATTAAAAATCCCATTCAGAGTTGTGAAGGTTTCACACAATAATTTGTAACTCAGGGTTGGACTATATGGGATCCTTGGTGCTCTCTGAGCTTGGTTTTTTTCTTGCAGACGTTTCATTACCCAACTTGGTAACATCATCAATGCTAGAAAGGAGCAGGGTTTGCTCTCTGTTTATATGCAAGGGGCTTGCCCTGTCAGTGTTGGTGGGAGTGTTCTTGGTGGTTCCTTGATTAGGTCATAGAAACTACCTACTCAGACAAACAATCAAACAGGCTGTAATGTCTGTAAAAAAAAAAAAAAAAACAAGTTCAGAGAGTACTAAGGACCCCAATGTTATACAATGCCAGCAATTTTGTCACCAACTGCTTTCCCCAATATCTGTTACCCCACAGTTAGCTCCAGCAGTTTCTGAAGTGCAGAAGAGAGAAAAGCAGGGAAGAGGGACAGTGCTCAGAGTCTTTCCATCTGGGGCAATATATAAATATCATTAAACATACAAATTCTATATGAAATATTGTACCTTGTAAGGAAATGTCTGCAGGATCTTGCTGCTTTTGCCAAATGAAAAATCCAGTATCACACTGCAAGCTGCACCCTTTTCATGTGTGAATATAACGCCATGACATATATACAAAAAGGGTGGGGTTGCGTCACAATAATGCTGCTTTTGCCATTCTTCCCTTTTTCCCAAATACTACTAGGAATTTCTGTAATCATCACCATTTCCACTTAGTTGGAATAGTGAATGTTCCTTAACTGTTCCCTTCCTCCACTCAAAAGGGAGAGAAAAGGACCTTTAAAGTTACCCAGGCTAGTATATTGCATGGCACTTGTTAGCTTCACCATTGCTAAATTAAGCCAGCATTCTTTCTGAAGTGCCTGGTAGATGTCTGAAGCTAAAAAACTGGAATCATAAGAGGCAGGGCTGCTTCCAGTGGGGAATTGAACCCCCTCCCCCCTCCCCACAAGGCCTGCAGAGCATCAGTACTGCAGATAGAAAGACCACTTTTGTTCAGTAATTTGGGCATTACTCTAGTGAGGAATAAATTGTCTCAGCCGGCATGTGAGATCACAGAGGTCCATAGTAGTTTTTGAACAGAGGTATCGAGTAGAAGCATGCAACGAAGCTGTGAAAACCAATCCTGTTCTTTGACATTATTGAAACAATATCATTTAATTCAGATAATAGGTTAAGCATATGCTTAAACCATTCACAATAAATTGAAGGGATTTTAAAACAGTTTGATTTTGGTTTGTTGATCAAGGTGGTAATACAAAAGAACACATGGCAGTAAGGTCCACTATACATATGAGGATGGGGGAAATACTATTTTTGGATTCTCTCTGGAAAAAAAAGCAAGCTACACAAATTTCTACAGGCAAATATGAGTGTATGTGATATATTATGAAATGAGACTCCATGGGAGGTATTCACCTGTTGTTCTTAATGTCAGGCATAAAAGAAGGAGCAGCCATACAACCCCCAATTATCCTGGAATGCTTTTTTGTGTCCATCTTAACAGCAGCATGTTTTGAGTCATTTTGATGAGTCTTAGTGATGTTTACTTTTCTGAACGCTATTGTGTGGTTTGATATACCTCAGTAACTTAGTGCTGGGAAATCTAAAAAAAAACAGAGTGTGTTATCCTAAGGAAACCATCTTCAACTCAGTTTCAATCACATCTACCCATCTATAATATGAAGACATATTTATTATTATCAAGTGCTTTCATGAAACTTCGACCATGAAATTCTAAGTGGTATATTGCAACATCATAATACAATAAATGTACTACTAGAAAAAATCAGTAAAATAACATCCACAGAATCTAAAATCAATGCCATAATCCATATTAATGGTGCTCTCTTTCATTTATTTCAAGCACAATCTCATTTCACCATCTGGAATGCTCTTTGGGCAGAGACACATTTAACCAACTTCCTAAATGATCTTACAACTGATGGCAAAATTTTCTACAAGAATGGAGCTTCTGAAAAAAATGCTCATTTCTAAACCCTCTCTCAACATACTTCATGAAGGATAAAGGGTTCCTAGGGAGTACTCTCTATAGGTATGTCTTGGGTGGGCACATTCTATTTGGAGTAGGTTGTCTTGTAGTAATCGGACTCCAAACTGTATAAGACTTAAAAGTGATCACCAGCATCTTGAACTGTGCCTGTAAATAAACTGGTAGCCAATGGAGCTCAGGAGCATTCTATAATAGCTGCAGTTTCAAGATATACTACAAGGGCAGTGCTACACACAGTACATTGCAGCACTTCCATTGTGAAATTATGAGGCCATAAATTACTCTTACCAGAACTTTCTGTTCCAGGAACAACTATACCAATAATCACACCAGCCATAATTGGGCAATGATCCTCCAATTATGGCTTTTACCTGCTATTTCGGCAGTACCTGGGAATCTAGGCTAACTCTCAAATTGCATACTGGCTCTTTCCTAGGAAACACAACACAGTTGTCTGAGATATAATTAGCTTCAGTACCAGCAGTGCCTCCATCTTCTAGGGTTAAACTTCAGCTGGTTCTTTTCCAACCAGACATTTACAGCTTTCAAATCGTGGGATAAGAATTGTACCTCATCTTCCAAGAGACAATCTGGAGCAGAAATGCATAGCTGAGTATTGTCTTCATACTAATGATACCATGCTCCAAACCCCTGAATGTCTTCTCTCAGCAACTTGATGTAAATGTTAAAAGGGATGAGAGGTTCATACCCTGAGGCACCTTGCACTGGAAGAACTGTATCCCCAGGAAGTTTTAGATGACTCTTCATTAGAGGTGCTTTTATGAATCAAATGTGAAAGTCATCAATTCAATTATCTTCATAATATGATTTATTATTATTTGGTATTATTAGTGTGGAATACATATTATTTATTACTATTCAGTACCAAATACCAATACATAATCGGTGATATATATTGCTTCTTTGACATACTAGAATAGCAAAAAAAAAAAAATTGACCAAACTGCTTACCTTTTGGGAAACATCAGTAAAGACAATTGTGAAATTTTGGAAGTTGTTGCAGCATATGCACAAGAAGTCAGTAGTTATTTTGACTTGGGATATTGATGAGGCTGGTCCCCAAACAAAAACATGAAGGCCTGGCAATTTTAGTTCAGAAGGAAAAGGGATTTGGGATTATGTCTGATTGACCTATTGCTTTCATTTATGGAACAGTTTCCATAGCTTTCAATTGGTATTCATTCATTTCTTTGTGTTTTGACTTGCCAGGAGAGATTGCTATCTGTTGCAATGGCTGCCCTTGCAAAGAAAATCCTCTGTCTGAAGACAGGATGCTGTATTATTGATGGGGGGGAGCAAAAAAAAAGTCTAAATCAAATAGAATAAAATGATTAATTTGCTTCATTATTACATGCTGCTATTTTATTCCATATTCCACTCCCTTAGGGGTTCTTACTGAATCCTGCCTTTATCCCCCACCAGCGTAAAAAGCAAGTACATCTGAGACACATATATTTCACACTACATGTTTTTAATAAATTATACAATAAAGGCCAGGAGTTATCTCAGAAAGCATCCCACTTTTTCCAAATGCATCTTTTTTTTTTATGTGCAGCTGCCATATTGTTTGCACATTTGTTTTCTATAGCTGAAAGCAAGGGGATGAATGTGTATGGGAAACGCCAGGAAGAAAGGAATTGTAATTGTGAAAGGCAGCTTGCTTGTTTTTGGATATAGCTTGGTGAACAAATATCATTGATCTACAGTGGCATTGTTGGCTGAAGTTGGCTGATGTGGGATGTGAATGGGCTTCAAAGAGAATGTGTTTAAAGGGTGAAACACCTGCACCTATCTAGAATGGTGGTTCAATGATTTTAACATTAAGATTCAAGGTTGCCTTGCAGTCATTCATTGCCTCAAGAATAACCACTGCACTAGTATTGTTAACAATGCAGTCCTACATGTCTAGTCAGAAGTAAACTCCATTAAGATTGGTGGGGTTTACTTCCAGGTAGATCAATATGATTGTCACCTAAAATATTTATTCCCTTAAAAGACATTCTGTTTAGATACTTTAATATTCATTCATATCTGTGTACACTGGGGGGGGGGGAGGAGTTTCAAAACAACATGAGATTCCTAATGGGAAAACCTCTGGGCAAACTTCTGCTGTCAGCATTTTAAAATAGGATTTCTCTAAATTATTGATCGTATCAATAAATAAAAGTCTTGGAGGAAGCAGAAGAGAATTCATAGGACTCTTGGTGAAAAGAATCTACCAATGTATTATTACTATGGGATAAATTAAACCTTTGATGGCGATAGCTGGCACATTAAATATACACTTTCCAATATATACTTTCTCATCTGTTTCTGTCTTTATTTTTTCAATAAAAACTCACAGCTCAGGCACTTTTGTTCCCAGTGGAGCTTCAGGAATTATTTGCCCTACCTTTGCCTCTTCCTGCTCAGAAACAGCTGTCCGTCACTTACCATTTCAGGAGGACAACTGACATGACTCTCACAGCTACCATATATCACACATAATTCATGTTGTGACATATTCAGTTCCATTATGGGAATCAAGATGTATTAATGGAATCTGGAGCAGATATTCATCTTCTGCTTCACCAATTATCTTCTTGTAGATATAACTACTTTGCAGGGCTGTTGTAGAGGTCAGATCAGATAATCTATTTGTTGTTCTAAACTCCTCAAGAAAGGCAGGGTCCATCTGATATATTAATGACAGACAATTTCAAAAGAATCTGGAGTTTATCTTTTGAAAATAGGAAGCAAGGCCAGGGCACTGGGTGTCCTTTGGTGTCCTTCATAATATCCACATTAAAATATTCTGTTAAGTTAGAAGTGCTTATGACCATTGTGCTCCTTTTCATGCCAAGGAACAAAGTGACATTGTTCAGATAATGGCAGAACCCAACAACATCTACTTGTGATTCTTAAGGGTAGCAGGCACAGTCCACGTGAATAATTGGGGCGGGGGAGAGAGAAAAGGTAAGTTCTCCAGAGATTCACCATCTCAAGGGAGGATGTGACATTAAAGGCCGTTGTTGCCATGTGCCTTTCCATAACCCATAGCAACAGCCATCCCCATAGCAGCTGTTAGGTATTGATTTGAAGGAATAATGTAGGTGCTGCCCTTTAAAAATAGCCCCATTGGATACTCGAATGCCAGGGATCACTTTCCATCCTGCATCTGAAATCTCCGAAACATGGCTTTGGAAATTGCAAACATTTTCCCTAAATAAACATAGGAAAGCAATTTCAGAATGGTGATAGTATAATTGAATGCTCCCAGGGGATAAAAATTGCTTTATTCCTGCATGCTGCTAATTAGGAATGCATAACTGGAGACAGTAATACTTTTTAAAAGGAAATAGAATGTTTGTAAATAATTGTAGGAAAAGCCCTCTTAAAAAGTGTTTGATGTTCACTAGGAAATCTTAAAATAAACAATGACTGGATTCAGACATCATGGAAAGCCATATTCATTTTCATCATATTTGTGAAAAAGCCCAAAGGTTGGGTTAATAGCACACACTTGAATAAAACCAATCACATAATGGTTGGATCCTCTCAACCTGCCTTTCCCTTCATAAGCAGGACACTAGAGATAAATAAGGACGGAAGGGTAAGAAAGCTACTCCTGACTTTCAGGATCGCCTTAAAAACTGAACTGTCCAGAAGAGCATTCATTTACAATCCATCATTGCTGTTTTGGCAATTATTTCCTGGAAATAATAATTTATGAAAAGTTTGGGCAGTTTTAAGGCTTATCATTTCTGTATTATTCTGTTTTCTATTATGAGCATTTTGTTTTTGTTTTTTATTTTATATTAACAGAAATGAACAGAAATTAACAGAAATCCTTTATGGATTACTGCCTTGTCGTGGCGAAGGGGCTTGTGTAACTCAATGAAGCTATAAGCTATGCTGTGCAGGGCCACCCAAGACGGACAGGTCATAGCAGAGAGTTCTGACAAAATGTGATCCACTGGAGAAGGAAATGGCAAACCACTCCAGTATCTTTGCCATGAAAACCCCATGGACAGTACTAAAAGGCAAAAAGATATGACGCTGGAAGATGAGCCCCTCAGGTCGGAAGGTGTCCAATATGCTACTGGGGAAGAGCAGAGGGCTAGTACTAGTCGCGCCAGAAAGAATGAAGCGACTGGGCCAAAGCCGAAAGGACGCTCAGCTGTGGATATATCTGGTGGTGAAAGGAAAGTCCGATGCGGTAAAGATTTTTTCTCTATAGAAACCTGGAATGTAAGATCCATGAATCAAGGCAAGCTAGACATAGTCAAAAAAGAGATGACAAGACTGAACATCGACATCTTAGGAATCAGCAAACTAAAATGGACAGGAATGGGTGAATTTAACTCAGATGACCATCAGGTATACTACTGTGGGCAAGAATCCCTCAGAAGAAATGGAGTAGCCTTCATAGTCAATAAAATAATAGGAAAAGCAATACTGGGATACAATCCCCAAAATGACAGAATGATCTCAATTCGAATCCAAGGCAAACCATTCAATATCACAATAATCCAAATCTATGCCCCAACCACTGGTGCTGAAGAGGATGAAATTGACCGGTTCTATGAAGCCCTACAGCACCTTATAGAATTAACACCAAAAAATGATGTCCTTATCATCATGGGGGATTGGAATAATAAGGTAGGAAGCCAAAAGATAACTGGAATAACAGGCAAGTTTGGCCTTGGAGTAGAAAATGAAGCAGGGCACAGGCTGATAGAATTTTGTCAAGAGAATACGATGGTCATAACAAACACTCTTTCCAACAACCCAAGAAATGGCTCTACACATGGACATCACCAGACGGTCAACATAGAAATCAGATTGACTATGTGCTCTGCAGCCAAAGATGGAGAAGCTCTATACAGTCAGTAAAAACAAGACCAGGAGCTGACTGTGGCTCAGATCATGAGATTCTCGTTGCAAAATTTAGGCTTAAATTGAAAAAAGTAGGGAAAAGCACTAGGCCACTCAGGTATGAACTAAATCATATTCCTGATGAATATACAGTAGAGGCGACAAATAGATTTAAGGAATTAGATCTGATAGACAGAATTCCTGAAGAACTACGGATGGAAGTTCGCAACATTGTACAAGAGGTAACAACTAAAACCATCCCAAAGAAAAAGAAATGCAAGAAAGCAAAATGGCTGTCTGAGGAAGCATTGCAAATAGCTGAGGAAAGAAGAGAAGCAAAAGGCAAGGGAGAAAGAGAAAGATACACCCAATTGAATGCAGAATTCCAGAGAATAGCTAGAAGAGATAAGAATGCCTTCTTAAATGAACAGTGCAAAGAAATAGAAGAAAACAACAGAATAGGGAGGACCAGAGATCTCTTCAAGAAAATTGGAGATATGAAGGGAACGTTTCATGCAAAGATGGACATGATAAAGGACCAAAATGGCAGGGACCTAACAGAGCAGAAGAGATTAAGAAGAGATGGCAAAACTACACAGAAGAACTATACAAGAATGAGCTTAACATCCCAGATAACCACAATGAGATGGTCACTGACCTCGAACCAGACATCCTAGAATGTGAAGTGAAATGGGCCTTAGAAAATCTGAGCAACAACAAAGCTAGTGGAGGTGACAGTATTCCAGCTGAGCTATGCAAAATCTTAAAAGACGATGCAGTAAAAGTGCTACACTCAATTTGCCAGCAAATTTGGAAAACTCAACAGTGGCCACAGGATTGGAAAAAGTCAGTTTACATTCCAATTCCAAAGAAAGGCAATGCCCAAAGAATGTTCAAACTATTGCACCATTGCACTCATTTCACATGCTAGTAAAGTTATGCTTAAAATCCTACAAGCTAGACTCCAGCAGTATGTGGATCGAGAACTACCAGAAGTACAGGCAGGATTTCGAAGAGGCAGAGGAACTAGAGATTAAATTGCCAACATACGCTGGATCATGGAGAAAGCTAGGGAGTTCCAGAAAAACATCTACTTCTGCTTCATTGACTATGCTAAATCCTTTGATTGTGTGGATCACAACAAATTGTGGCAAGTTCTTAAAGAGATGGGAGTACCAGACCATCTCATTTGTCTCTTGAGAAACTTATATGCGGGTCAAGAAGCAACAGTGAGAACCGGACACGGAACCACTGATTGGTTCAAAATTGGAAAAGGAGTCCGGCAAGGCTGTATACTGTCGCCCTGCCTATTTAACTTATATGCAGAGCACATCATGAGAAAGGCAGGGATAGATGAAACAAAAGTTGGAATTAAGATTGCCGGGAGAAATATCAACAACCTAAGATATGCAAATGATACCACTCTAATGGCAGAAAGTGAAGAGGAACTAAAGAGCCTCTTGATGCGGGTGAAGAAGGAGAGTGCAAAAGTTGGCTTGAAACTCAACGTTAAGAAAACCAAAATCATGGCATTCGGCCCTCTCAATTCCTGGCAAATAGATGGGGAAGAAATGGAGGTAGTGACAGATTTTATTTTTCTGGGCTCCAAGATCACCTCAGGTGGGGACTGCAGCCAAGAAATTAAAAGACGCTTGCTCCTGGGGAGGAAAGCTATGGCAAATCTAGACAGCATACTAAAAAGCAGAGACATCAGCCTGCCAACAAAAGTGCATATAGTCAAGGCCATGGTTTTCCCAGCCTGCCAACAAAAGTGCGTATAGTCAAGGCCATGGTTTTCCCAGTTGCAATGTTGGACCATAAGAAAGGCTGAGCGCCAAAGAATTGAGGCCTTTGAACTATGGTGCTGGAGAAGACTCCTGCAAGTCCCTTGGACTGCAAGGCGTTCAAACCGGTCAGTCCTTGAAGAGATCAACCCTGACTGCTCTTTAGAAGGCCAGATCCTGAAGTTGAAACTCAAATACTTTGGCCACCTAATGAGAAGGAAAGACTCACTGGAGAAGGGCCTAATGCTGGGAAAGATTGAGGACAATAGAAGAAGGGGACGACAGAGAATGAGATGGCTGGATGGAGTCACTGAAGCAGTAGGTGTGAACTTAAATGGACTCCAGAAAATGGTAGAGGACAGGAAGACCTGGAGGAACGTTGTCCACGGGGTCGCGATGGGCCGGACATGACTTTGCACTTAACAACAACAACAACAACAGAAATGAGTCCATGTGAAATATGGTGGTATAATAAACAAAAAAGAAATGAGCAACATCAAGGAATCTGGCTAGCACGGTGCCGCTGGGGATATTAGAAGGCAATCTGGGATCTGCATAATCTTGGTTTAATGGTTGGCTTAAATTGAATGGGGATTGCCTTCTTTGATGAATAGGGCAAAGCTGATTGAACTATAAGAATATGTTTCCAAATCCTTCAATGTCAAAGCTTCCCCAAGTTTTCACTAAGTTTTTACTGTTGTCATGTGTGATGGGGAGACATCTCACATGTCTTCTTGGACTGCAAGTTCTAATCTATAGGGACATCAGATAAACATACATTCTCCATCTATTAGAGAGACGTCTAGAAAGATTGGATACTTTCTGCGTGAACTATCTTCTTTGGGACTCGAATCCAGCCACCACTCATGCTGTATTCAAATTTTGTGTTGTTGCGATGATAATAAGGCAAAACCAGTTAAAGAAGTAAAGACTTACTTTATTTTAAAGGTAATCAACCAGCTTTCTAGTCTCTAGTTTAGAGGCAATTTAATCTTTTCCCTGGAAGCTTCTGAGTCTCAATCAGCACTCCCTCTTTCACCTCCATACTCCAGAAAACTCCACTACTTGTCTCTCTATTGATCTGAAGTTCAACTCTCTGCTCTTCAGACCTGGACTGTTCTCCACCTTTCTGGAGCTTTTGGGGGTCTTCATCCAAAATCTCTCCCTCAACTTCATTCTCCTCTCTTTTTTTCAAACTACATCTGTCAATGCTTGCTCTCTCAGTTCCTGTCAGTCTCTCCCACACATCCCACGATAAGGCATTTTAAACAGAAAAGAAGGAGCTGAGGAAACTCCTTTTGGCTTTGTTCAGGCAAATCTCTCTCCTTGCCCCCCTCCCTTCTTGAGGTTAAGGTCTCATGCACCCAAATGGTCTCAAATCAAAAGGGAGCACCTAGGAGTCCCCTCTTTGGGTATGTGTTATCAGGCATATTTTACTTCAAACACAAAGTGTTAATTCCAGGCATATTTGTATATTGGGTATTGATGAGTCTAGCGTCCCTCCTGCCTTGCCTACATGCAACACATTCTGGAGTGAATAGGGTTTTGCCCATTTCCTACACAAGATCTCTATTTGGATGATGAAATTATCACATCCCCACCTTGCTCCTTCTCTTAGATGTAGTTGTTAATGTGCGTTTTTAGTGATGAGTATATATTTGTAACAATATTTTGGAAGGTATTTGGTCTATTGGGTTGGATCTATGTTGGGGAAGAAATATACCGCACTCATGGCATAAGAGGTAAAGGATCCACGAGGGACCTTTACCATCCAAATGGGACCTTTACCATCCAAATGGGACCTCAATCAAGCACCAAAACAGCTTAGCATCTACTGGGTTGATTCTTTTGTCTATGCTTCCCTTTGCCTATCTCCTTTCACATTTAAGCTATTAAGACAAAACAAAGCTCTCTCACTTCGAACTTAGAAATCCAATAAGAGCAACAGTTTGGAGCGGAAAGAATTTAAAAGAGCTACTGCAAAGGAGTAATACAGCTTATAGGAAATACAAGCAGAACAATTCCTTCCTATCCTGGAAACAAGATGCCGAATTCATAGAATCACAGGACTGGAAGAGAACATGGAGGTTTTCTAGTCCAACATCTCACCCAGTGCAGGAGTCCTTAGTCATCCCAGGCAAATGGCTATCCAGTCTCTTCTTGAAGACCTCCTGTGACAGAGCACCAACAACTTCCAAAGGTAAGCCGTACCACTGATTAATTGTTCTCACTGTCAAGAAATTTCTCATTAGTCCTAAGTTGGATCTTCCACCCCTTACATCTTGTCCTACCTTAGGGTGCTTTGCAGAATAAATCAACCCCTTCTTCCCTGTAATAGCCCTCCAAGTATTGGAAGATGCGGTCATGTCATCCCTGAGCCTTCTCTTTGTTAGGCTTGATGAGAGTTGGACACCCCCTCCCCAGCCCAACCAAGAAATAATCTAGGAACACCCCAACTAAATTGGGTCAACAGCAGCCTGAGGCTAAATGGCAAACACTTGACACACACAATGAGGAACCAGATAGCAACAATCAGGACACAACAATAAAGTAATTAACACCTTTCAGGCAGGATTAGCAAAGAAATTTAACCAACAATAGTCACTGACCAACAAATCAGAAAAGGCAAATTCAAACTCACCAATTAGAAATGATAAGTTTGTTACCAATCAGAAATGATAAAGTTTGTTACCAATCAAAAATGACAAGTTTGGAAACCACAAAAGGGTATAAAAACCCCTATTTAAAGATCACTCTGTCTAGCTAGCCGGGACTCGAGCTGAATTGTCACTCAACGCTGATCCTCGAAATAAAACCTCTTTCTGGTAGCTGGCTTCACGATCTATTTCTTCTGCACTGCGCCGTCAAGGAGAATCCCGGCTGGAAGAACCGAACGGGGGAGTTCCTCCCAACAATCTGGCGACCACGAAGGGACTTCCAGCTCACCCAGCCACCGGACCGGGCCCGGAAGAGTCATCACCCAGCCGGCAGCGGACACTTTGATCCGTGGGGAAGCCTCCTCGGACCCTGCCCGGTCGGCATCGGGTAGTAAAGGGAGTTTTTGAGTCTTACGCTCGAACAGCTACCAGGAAAGAGGGTAAGTGCCACCAAATTTAAATCTATTAGGTTAAAGGGTCTGGGGGGACGAAAGGAAGAATGCATGAGTGTGTGCGTGAGGCATCCTCCTCTTAGAATCAGCTGGAGCTCGCTCCCTCCGTGTGCCCTCTAGCCGCACCCCGACCTGCTGCTAGCTCCAGTGGAGCCGTGACCGGCGGAATTCGGGAAAGCAAGGGGGGGCATCGGAGCGTGAGACCTTCTGGTGAGAGAGGAGGACCAAGCGGGCAGAGAAAGAGAACCCTATTCTGGGCAAGCCAGGACCCCTTCTGCCAGTAAATATTAAAGCAGTAGCCCCGAGCGGAGGTGGCCGCTCACCTCCGAGAATCTGTATTAGGGGAAAGAAGTCTCGCAAGGAGACTTCGACTGTTAGTACCCTTTAACATTGAAAGGAAAACCCCGTTATAAAAGAATGGGGAGTTCCAATTCAAGGGCTGAAGTGGGTTTAAAACCCCGTTATAAAAGGTTGGGGAGTTCCAATTCAAGGGCTGAAGTGGGTTTCCCAATTGAGAGCTTGCTCGAAGCCTGGGACAGGAATCAGCTTCCTGTCCAGGCTGGAATGAAGAAGAAGCGATTAGAGGAATTATGTAGGAAATGGGCTTTGCTTAAAGATGACCGCGGGAGACAAATTTGGCCTGAAGGTGGCACCCTAGAAATCAGAACACTAAAAGAACTTAGGTCAAGGATAGAGCCAACCCAACTACCCTACTGGTATTGCTGGGCCGAACTGTCCAGACAGAGGAACCCAACCCAAGTCAACTTGGACCCCCAGCCTCCCTTAGATAACCCTAAACCGACCTTCATGGCCCCCCTGTTAAACAGGCCCGTACCCGGGCGACAGAGGGGCCAGACTGAACACATTTTAACCCACACCCCTTTCTCTCCATCTGATTTGGTCATTTGGAAGAAAGATACTCCCACCTTCCGAGCGGACCCTCAAACCGTTATAGAGACCATAAAGTCTATTGTAGACACTCACAATCCGTCTTGGGCAGACATGACCCAGCTGCTACACGTGTTTCTGACCAAAGACGAATTGATAAAACTTTTTGAAAAAACAGAAGAAATAGCCCGGCGTCCCGTAATACCCACGCCTGGGCAAAGAGCCCCTGCCAGGATAGCCTGGCCCCTCGACCGCCCAGATTGGGATTATAATAATCAGAACCACTGGGACTAGGGCAAAAACCAACTTAATGGAAGCCCTACAGGAAATAGGAAAAAAGCCCCTCAATTGGGCTGAGTTCCAAAAGACCACACAGAGAGACAAAGAGACCCCTGATGCCTTCTGGGTCCGCCTCTTAGAGGCCGGAACGCATATGCACACTTAGACATAGGCTGCTCAAAGGATAAGAACATTCTTGCAGCCGCTTTTGTTAACCAATCGGCAAGCGATATCCGGGGGCACTTCCAGAAGATAGTCTCCAACTGGTCCACCTTAGATATCTCAGAGTTGCGCAGGATTGCGAACTTTGTATTTGACCAGAGGGAAAGGCGAGCAGAAGAAGAGAGAGAAAGGAAGGAAGCGGAACGAGAAAGGGAGAAAGAGAAAAGACACAGAATGGAAAGGAGGGAGGATTTGCAAGCTTTTGCCATGATAAATAGGGAAAGTGGGAGCAGATATCGTAAACCTACCTCAAGGGAAGCAATGTGCCAGCGGTGCAAGACTGAGAGACAACCCTTTTGCCGGCATTGTTTCCATTGTGGTAGGGAAAGGCATCTTATGAGATACTGCAGGGGGGAACCGGAGAGGAACACCTGGAACCGTCACAAGCCAAGGCCCCCCTTCCCAAGGATGGCCCCTCATCGTCAGAATGAGGAAAGAGGCCAAAATATTCCCCAATGGGGACAGCCAGAACACGACCTAGCCTGACTAGAAATTGATTATAAGGCTACATTTCAGGGGTTAGCTATCCCCTTAAAGGGCGGCCCTGATGGGGAACCCCTGTTAACAATCACTGTAGGGGGAAAGACATATGAATGCCTCATTGATACCGGAGCAACCTCCTCCCTTCTCACAACGGCACCCTTTAAGGATTCAATAGTGCCTGGGGCCAAAGACAATGTAATGGGGGTTGGAGGAAAACTTATCCCAGTCGAATTTACAGATAACTTGAAGGTAGAAGTTGGCCCCTTCTCCTTAGAACACCCGTTTACTGTTTGTCCTCAATCCCCCTTATCCCTCCTAGGTAGGGATTTGCTTTGCAAACTTGGGGCAACTATTAAATGTACTGCAGAAGGGCTCCACTTAGACATCCCAGTCAAACGGGCACATTTTTCCATGGTTTGTTCAACTGGCAAGGAGATCCAGCTGCCTATGGATCTCCGAAGCTTGCCAGCCTCTCTGTGGGGTTGGGACCCTACCGAAGTGGGGCTGCTAAAAGCAGCTACCCCGGTTACGATCCAAGTTAAGCCAGGACCACCACCATGTATTCCCCAGTACAAGATACAACCGGAAGCGATAGAACCAATTCAAAAACTGATAACAGCATACCTAGAGCAGGGGGTGCTGCGTAAATGCACTTCCCCTTGCAACACCCCAATCTTTCCGGTTCGAAAGCCAAAGGTAGACAGTGAAGGGAACCCCATTTACCGCTTTGTACATGATATGAGAGCCGTGAACAATCATGTAATACCCAGAGCACCGGTAGTACCAAACCCAGCTACCATAATTACAGAAGTACCAGCGTCAGCCACCTATTTCACAGTAATTGATCTCTGTGCAGCCTTTTTCAGCATCCCTGTGGACCCTGCATCGCAATACCTCTTTGCCTTCACATGGGATAAGCAACAATACGCCTGGACTCGATTGCCGCAGGGCTATACGGAGTCTCCCACTTTGTTCTCACAGATTTTAAGGGAAGACCTAGCTTCCATCCTTCTACCATGCAAATCCACACTTATCCAATACGTGGATGACCTACTGGTAGCTTCCGAAGCTGAGGAGAGCTGTAGGGCAGATACCTACCACCTACTGAAATGTCTGGGGGAAAAGGGGCATAAAGCGTCCCCTTTTAAATTACAGTACTTGAAAAGGGAAGTGTCCTATTTAGGGTATATTATTGCCCCTGGGGTCCGAAAGTTAGCACCCGAAAGAGTCGAGACCATCCTATGAATGAAGCACCCACAAACAAAACGCCAGGTGCGTGCCCTGTTAGGGGTCTTAGGATTCTGCCGACCCTGGATACCAGCCTTTGGGGAATTAGCAAAACCTTTAGTCCAACTAACAAAAAAGGACCAACCTGATCCTATTGCATGGACAAAGGAATTGGCAAACACCCTAGAGAAAATAAAGCAGACCCTAGCCTCAGCCCCAGCTCTGGGTCTCCCTAACTATACGAAACCCTTTTTCCTTTTTATTCACGAATGCAAAGGCATAGGTTCAGGGGTGTTGGCGCAGAAGTTTGGTCCAAACCTTAGACCGGTAGCCTCTTATTCAGTCCAGCTAGATCCGGTAGCTAGAGGAGCTGTTCCATGCCTGAGGGCAGTGGCCGCCACGGTAGAGCTAGTTAAGCGATCAAAGGACCTGGTTTTGGGATGCCCCCTCACTCTGAGGGTTCCCCATGATGTGTTTGCCATACTCTTAAAGTCGCAAACCCAGGCATTTACCCAACAACGTCTGGCCCAATACGAAGCAGAACTATTCACTTCGGAAAATATTTCCTTTGAACGCTGCAACACGCTAAACCCAGCAACATTGTTACCAACTAACCTAACAGATAAAGCATTACATGACTGCCTGCACCTAGTCCAGGATGCTGAACTGCCACGTCCTGATTTAACAGATAATCCTCTCCCCAACCCAGACCTAGAGTTATTTACCGATGGCTCTTCCTACCTTCTGGATGGGACCCGCATAACGGGAGCAGCAGTCGTTTCTCTGCATGAGTCAGTCTGGGCTTCCCCCTTGCCTCCACATTACGGCGCTCAAGCAGCTGAACTCATTGCATTAAAAAAGGCATGCGAAATAGCCGAGAACCAGTCTGCCAATATATATACAGACTCCAGGTATGCTTTTGGAGTCTGCCATGCGACCGGTGCCCTTTGGAAACAGAGAGGGTTTTTTACGTCCAGCGGCCAGCCAATTGCTCACGCGGACCTCATATCTGATCTGTTGAAAGCTATCCGTCTACCCTCATTCCTAGCAGTCATCCATTGCAAAGCACACCAAAGGGACGATTCAAGGATCACAAAAGGGAACCACTTTGCTGACGTCACGGCTAAGTGGGCTGCCACTCAACCCCTGAAGGCATTCACCATGCTCCCCACGTTACAATTAAGACCAGTAACACAATACCAAGAATTGCTAGAACCTGGGGAAGAGAAATTATGGGAGGAAAAATGCGAGGCAATATATAAGGAAGGATTTTGGTGGGTCCCGGATGGAAGACCCATAGCCCCCAGACGTCTGCTACGGCTGATCTGTCAACAGTTACACTCTAAGGGGCACTGTGGGACACAGGCAATAGTAGATGCCATAAGGAGGGTGTGGTATGCCCCAGGAGTCTATAGTGAGGCCACTCGTATAGCTAAAACCTGTCAGGTATGCCAAGCAAATAATGCTTCCTCAAGAAAGGCCACACACACAGGGGGAAGACCATGGGCCCAACGCCCCTTTGAGAAACTCCAGCTGGATTACATTCAGCTCCCTAAAAGTAACGGCTACCAATACGTGCTAGTCTGCAGGGACCAGCTGACTCACTGGGTGGAGGCTTACCCATGCCGCCATGCCACAGCTCTGGAAACTGCCAGACACCTGCTAAAGGAACTTGTGCCCAGGTTTGGAATCCCAAGTGTTTTAAACATGGACAGGGGCACACACTTTGTGTCACAAGTAATCACGCATGTTCTCCAAGCATTGGGTATCAGGCAAGAACTGCATGCACCCGGACATCCCAGCTCCTCAGGGGGGGTGGAAAGACAAAATAGAGAATTAAAGACTCTCCTAGGCAAACTCTGTCAGGAAACCCACCTGCCCTGGCCCCAAGCATTACCCATAGCTTTGTTCCATCTGAGAACCCGACCAAGGCGAGACATAGGCATCTCCCCCTTCGAACTGCTATTTGGTCGACCACCTGACACACTCAAAGGCCTGGACCCCCAGTCCCTCTGCTTGGAGAAAGGGGAGGTAGTCTTATCATCCTATCTTACAGCTCTGCACCAGAGGCTCAGAGAACTGTGGAAGCAAAGCGCCCTGACGCAGACTTTACCACTAGAAGAAAATCTACACCATTTTGAACCAGGGGATTGGATCTGGATAAAGTCATACAGCCGCAAGTCACCACTGCAACCAAAGTGGAATGGACCCTTTCAAGTTCTACTAACCACCCAGACAGCAATCAAGGTGGCTGAAAGGAATGCTTGGATCCACTGGACCCACATCAAGCCAGCAGTCATAGACCACAGCATTACACCTGAGACAACACCCAAGGTTCCACCCCTGAAGCTCAAGAAAAACCCCGAAACTGAAGAATGGACACTAAAAACGTTTTTGAGATTGAAACAAATGGGGGAGGGAATTAAGTTTACCTTTGTTAGAATCTTATATGCAACTTGTATGATGTTTTTATATTTGAAATGTACCTCTGGGTTCATAGAACCAAAACTATTTCCGGAAAAGGGGAACGTGTGGGAGTATTTAGCGAAGGAAGTACTGAACACTACAGACTTTTGCCTTGCTGGAGGTAGGTCAGTGAAAGACATCTTAACCACATGCTTGATGGGGGTAGCAATAGCACCAAAAGCTATCACCAATGACACTAAGTTAAGGGGACACTCATTGATAGCCTCATACTATAACATTTTTGACTGGGGAACCAGTACAAACATAAAGGACAACAGCATGTACACATTACAAGTAGCAGCAGTAACCCAAGCAGCTACTTGTTTCACACTGACTGGATGCCACCAGCCTAAGTCTCCAACTGCTACAACCTCACAAACACTGAACTGGTCTGCAACAACACCAAGGCCATCACCTTCTCATATGGCTATGTGAAACTTCCTACAGGATGGTTTCTATTATGTGGCCTGAGAGCTTATTCCTACCTGCCTGCAAATTCCACTGGGGGCCCTTGCACTTTAGGACAACTAACCATGCTGATGCCCTCCCTACAAAGGCGGCAAAGAAGGAGCTTCCACACATTACCTCCTGACTGCGATTTCAAAACCCCCCTTCTCACGAAAACTGAATATATTGCATTGGCTGTCTCTCTAGTGGGAGTGCCAGGGCTCGCAGCACGAAACTCAAGGAATATAAACAGCCTGGCATGTACCCTAGCTAAAAGTTTAAACACCACTTCCCATGCACTGGACGCCTTAAACAGAGAACTAAGGCAAATCAGAGAAGCCACCCTTGAAAATAGAGCAGCCATTGACTACCTATTATTGAGGCACAATCATGGCTGTGAAGAATTCAGAGGGCTCTGCTGCTTCAATTTATCCGACCAATCTGGGCTAATTGAACAAGATATCAAACATTTAAAAGAACTAGCACAAAACATTGGGCACAACCAGTCATCCTGGGACCTTTCCTGGCTCTTTTCATGGTTACCAGACTTCCATTGGTTGAAAATTCTTATTGGTAGTATAATCACAGTCATAATAGGTGGAGCCCTCCTTTGTTGCCTATGCCAATTAATTCCTTTAGGGTTAAAATGCCTAAAGATCTGCACAACTCCCATCAGGAGCAAGGGACAAAGCAAGAAAACATCTCTCATGATGTGCCAAATCGATCACCACTACCGTATATATGAACCAGTTGGGCTAATCACTGATACTCCAGTGATAGCCCAAAATGGGGGGATTGATGAGAGTTGGACACCCCCTCCCCAGCCCAACCAAGAAATAATCTAGGAACACCCCAACTAAATTGGGTCAACAGCAGCCTGAGGCTAAATGGCAAACACTTGACACACAATGAGGAACCAGCTAGCAACAATCAGGACACAACAATAAAGTAATTAACACCTTTCAGGCAGGATTAGCAAAGAAATTTAACCAACAATAGTCACTGACCAACAAATCAGAAAAGGCAAATTCAAACTCACCAATTAGAAATGATAAGTTTGTTACCAATCAGAAATGATAAAGTTTGTTACCAATCAGAAATGACAAGTTTGGAAACCACAAAAGGGTATAAAAACCCCTATTTAAAGATCACTCTGTCTAGCTAGCCGGGGACTCGAGCTGAATTGTCACTCAACGCTGATCCTCGAAATAAAACCTCTTTCTGGTAGCTGGCTTCACGATCTATTTCTTCTGCACTGCGCCGTCAAGAAGAATCCCGGCTGGAAGAACCGAACGGGGGAGTTCCTCCCAACAATCTAAACATACCTAGTTCCCTTAGCCTTTCAGCGTCCAGACTCCTAATCATTTTGTTGCTCTTTTCTTAACTCTTTCTAAGTTTTCAGCATCTTTATTTGTATCATGGTGAACAGAACTGGATGCAGTATTCCAAATGTGGCCTCACAAATGCAATATCAAACAGTACTGTCACTTCTCCTAATCCTGATGCTATCCCTCTGTTGAAACAGTCTAGGACTGCATTGGCTTTTTGAGCAGTTGCAGCACACTGCTGGCTCATACTTAAGTGGTGGTCCATAGGACATCTAGATCCTTCTCACAGTTACTATTATTGAGTCAGGTACTGCCTATTCTATACCCGTGCCTTTGGTTCTTCCTGCCTAAGTGCACGACCTTACTTTTCTCACCACTGAATTGTATCTCAATGGAATCTTGTTCTAATCCAGAAAACTCAACATTCTGAAGCTAAATCTATCCAGAAGAAGATCAGTGAATTAATGTCACCATTCTGTTGAAATCCCTTTCCCCTCTTTTTCCAAGAAAAAACAAACCTCACTGAATGAGATAGCTATTCCTGGTCTTGTTACTATCCTGTGGCTGTGAAGATATTATATGTCAGAGGTAATATTCAGTGTACAGCCATAGCCTGGAGATTGCTTTGTTAGTGCTGATGTGTAAATGTGTATCTATATTTATTATCTGCATTGAATTTATACAGCAAGTCATTATGGATTTTCGCCTTTGCGGTCATATACTCCCTATTGCTAGTTTTCTCTTCACAGCAGAACAAAGATTGCAATGACTTTAAAATACTACTTTAAACCTGTAAAAAACAATTTAAAGAAGAAATAAATAAAATATGCCTCATTAGAGAATAAGTACTATCTTGCCCCTTATCCCTCCAAAATTCATTTTCCCTGCTGAGATCATGTATGGGAAACCACTTAAATGTGCTACATTATTTACAAGTTCTCTTATTATTCAGTTAATGTTACCCGTTTATACTTTTTTTTCCTTTTGAGACAGCTGTAATTTGAGTATCACATTAATCCACTGTGAATCTATGGCTCCATTTGTTAGTGTGCTAATATGCTCACTCAGCCTCCCTCTTGCACATCTGTTGAATTTCTAGATAATATAAAAAGCCTGGAAATGCCACCCACAAAAGCAAATCAAATAATGTGGGCTTTTTTGTTGTTGTTAGGTGGTGAAGGGTGAAAACAAAAACAACAGCATCATTTCTGAAATCAGTCGTACTTAATATTTTGCAAAATCCCATAATGGTTAGATGTAGTTCTTCTAATTGCTTGTTTGTCTCTTTGCATTATATCCTACATTTCCTCCAGAAGCTCAGATTCTCTCCTCCAGTTTTTGCCTGAAAAACCTAGGACGTTTGTTGGCTTGCGAGAGAAGGACAAGCCCCAAATCACCCAATGTTGGAAAGCAACTAGTTGGGAGGAGGGCTCAAGTGGGGAATTAGTCTGGAGTCATTATGTAAACACAAGAGAGCAAGGTCTGACTCCCCCCACCAAAAAAGCCTTTGATAATCTTATTTACTCTTTCCCAGATTAAAGCTGCCAGTCTGGAGAGATTCCTGTGAAATAGGCATAGAACAATAAAATAGCTAGTTTGAACTTTAAATGTGTGGGCCTGATTATTCGGGCCTGACACCCAGTAAGCTTCCATGTCTGAGAGTAGACTTGAACCTGGTTCATTCTATACCAGTACCATAAGTACTGCACCCTACTATATCATCAACTGCATACTATGGAATGGGGTAACTGCTTATATTTGCCCACAGCCACTACTATTTATTTATTATTGTAAGGCAGCGGTCCCCAACCTTTATGGCTTGGCAGCCTGGCATAGGTAGGGAGAGGAGAACTGGGCTGTGTGAGTGGCGGGCTGGCACTGCGCATGCACAAGCAGCTCAACTTGTGCAAGCAGCGGGCCAGCACACATATGTGCCTGCACAGCTCAACTTGTGCAACTTGAATTCCCATGCACATGCATGCTGACCCAATGCTCACATAAGTTAGGTTGTGCACGTGCATGTGCGCAGATTAATGCACTCCAGTTCCAAATAGGCTACAGCCCAGTAGTGGGCCACAGCCCAGGGGTTGGGGATCCCCATTGTAAAGGACTTCAGATGTATGTCCCAAATAAAGCTCAAATTATCTGGTCATTCATAGCTAGATGGGCCACAGAAGTTATGATGTCCCCTATTTTTCTTTGCTTCAAGATGGACATCGATCCACAGAAACGAGCCTGCAAAAGCAAGTTGTAGCCAACCCTGAAAGCACCAACTGTTGAAGGAGATATTACTTTTAGTTCACCAGAGGTTCAAGAGTGAATAGAGTCAGAGTAGAACTGAAGCAATGTGACTGCAACAAATGCCAAAGACTGGTATAAAATCTCTCTTGAGGATGAAGCAAAGGGAAATCTTTCGGTGGAATCAAATGTGCCTGGGGTCCTGGCAGTGAAGTCTAGGCAAATAGGGTGCCCCTCTCAGTTGCTTGAAGCAATGGAGATGAAAAGCAGGGAAGGTGACTCTGAAAAAGAGTCAATATACAGTTTAGTGTCTACAACATAATGTGTGTCCTCTTAGGATTTACAATACTCTGTCAGAATACTAGATAGCAGGCTGGATAGCAGGCTCACATCTTCCCCATAGCAAAAGTTCCCTGCCTGTACTGTACTGAGGCAGCATATCGGAAAGGGAGATTACAGCTGGTCTCCTTAAAAATAGAAAGTTGTTTTGGGCAACTAATTATGCATTTCTCCATTCTCTTCAGCATTACAAAGTAGTGCAAACCTAGAAGAATCTTTGGTAGGTGCTTCAGGTCTACAAACTAGTCTGAGCCCTACAAGAGAATTGAATTTCTTCTTATGCATATGCATGTATATATGCATATATTTATCATAGAAGAGAAAAAGCAAATGGTAAAAGATGTGCAGGAAGATGGAATGGGGGAAATAGCTTATTGGGGCATGAATGGCGCTGGTGAAGGTGATGGCATCCAGGAAAACAGGAGGCACAAGTAAGGAAAGTAGGTTAAGACTAGTGGAACAGCATGAGCAGCCAGGATACAGTCACTGCTTACTTAGTTTGAATCTGTGAACAACTGCATCTAAGTAATAAATATGCATCAGGTTTGCCAAAAATTATTGTATTTAACTTTGTGCCATGTAGAGGCTATGGAAGCTTCAGTTCACATAGATATTAATTGAAATATACAATTTGACTAAGTATTTTCAAACTTTAGCTTGCAATTGTCAAGCCTCAGATAAATGCAGACGGTTAAGAGTTGAAGAACTTCCCAAGTGCTGATGACTGCTTAATCTACACAATCCACTGTTAGTCAGCAGTGAATGCAGAATTAGTTTTGCAATCTTGATTTTAGTTTTGCATCATGATTTGTAATTCATTGTGAATGATAACTTCATTAAACCGTTTCCAGACAGTGAGATAACTAAGGAACTCTACCTGTGGGTTCACTAATGCCAATTAGTTTTTTCAGTGCCTTGCAAAACCATCCAAAAACGGTTATCACAAAGTTCTATGTGTGTACAAAAAAAACCCTTCTCACTGATCAGAATCACCATTTATTCCACTTGTCATATGTTGTCATGTTTCAGTTAGGACTCTGCTGGGGCTGAAGTCATGGGCCAAAACATGTAATGATTTTAATGAATTATTTGCTGTAATGATCAACAAGCACAGTAGAGTTATGATATTCTTCTGGAGAAAAAAAGAAAAAAACTGGTGGGAAATTTTTATTGTATTGATTATGCATGCTATTTAGTGTATCTAGCAACAAAACATGAAGCAAGATTTTTATTTGTTTTCTTCAGATCTGTATGATTTTCTGGTAAATCTTTATGATTATTATGAAAAAAGTCCCCCAAATAGAGCTTATCCAAGAAGATATATTTGTGATGAATCAATTAAAAAAACCAGACTCAAATATACCGCAACACATTGTTTACCAGCCCACTGTAGTGAAGAGAATGAGTATTTTGCATAAAAACAGCACAAAATAGGGTGAACAAATAAGTCATCTTGTACCCAGGAATTAAAATTAGTAAAATTGTATCCAGAAATTGGTAAACTATGTTCTCCTTCTGCACACCTCAGCATGAGTATTTCAATAAGTTTGTTTAGTTTGAGAAACCTATGATCCAGAAATTGTATCTTGCTATGATGAATCTATATATAGAGCTATCTATCCTACTTGATAACAAAGATAATGTATATTACCTGTTGTTACTCTCAAAGCTTTACTATATCAAACCAAGAATTGTTTATAGATTTTGCTGCAGCAGATCAAGAATTTATATTTTGAGGTGCATCTGAAAATATCAAATTCCATGCTGTAGTAAAGAAAATTTGCCAAAATGCAATGCTTCTATAAAGCAAAAAAAAAAAAAATCCTATTCAGTAGCCCCATACTGAAGGCAAATTTATTTATTTATTTATTATGATCCCATAGGGAGATAAAATCTGAGCCACTCATTAATTTAAATTCTTATTAAACAATTTCCCGATGTATTACAATAGAACTGCCAAAATTATACTGTTTCCATGGAAGTCATGCTGCACCAAAATTTCACTGAATACTCACATACCTTGAGCAATTAGGAATTGATCTGTTTTAGCACAAGCAATACAAACTCCATAATCCAGATATTAAACAAATAGTTTTCAGCTCTTTCTCATTTTGAAAAATATAAGTTACTCATCTCACATACTAATATTTTCTGTGGAGATATTTCTAGCATGATTGGGAAAATACAGTCAAGGTTAGATCTTCCTTAGAAGCTATTAGAAAGAGATCTGCCCAGACAAAATACACAGGATATACAGGCATTATAACCATTATCTGTGCATTAATGGCATACAGAATCTGTGCATTCAAGAAATACCACTGTACTGAATGGCCATCAAGCATTGATCTAATCCACAAAGCTAAATTCTTTAGGCAAAGAAAGAATACCTGGTCAATGATAAGTTCTACTTCAGCTCAATTACGGTAGCTTGAGTTCATTGTTTGATTATATTGCTTGATTTGAGCTCTGGGGAAGATAGCTGGATCCCAGTTATTATTTCTTGGTTTAGGGGAAAACTGATCCCACATTGCCAAACTGCTTCAGGCCTAGTTTTTATATTTGTTTTAAAGGAATGTATCTTTTAGGGCTTGAAAAAGAGCATTTGCTGAGGAGAGGGTAAGAGCTATGATCTGTTTCTGATCCCATATAATGGGAGGTACAGTATGTAGCAGTCTAAATGGGAAAATAAGAATATGGTTCATAGAAGCTACCTCTCTCCTTTGAGGCTTACAAGACTTCATCCCTCTCAATAAAAAATAATATTTTAGAAAATGAATTGCATTTCTCTTGGAGGTACAGTAAAATTAACACTCCAGTTAAATATATTGTTCCATTTCGGAAAGACGCAATTGTGTATTAACACAATCTTGAGATCCAATATTCTCCAATATTTATATTCTATTTCTATCACATAGGAGTTGATTTCTGGGCAAAGAAAATGGAGTTACAATCAAAAAAATTATTGTTCAGGATTAGAAACACAAACACATCACTCCAACTATTCAGTGGTTTGCAGAATTGATTGATATAGATCAGCCATAGAAGACAGTAATGAATCATGGCTTCAATTTATTGATAAATGTATGTCTGTAAACATATGTACTGTGTGTTTTTGTTTCCAGTTTTTTCCCACTTCTTTTATGATTGTATGTTTTTCTTTTTTTCTATTTGTTTAATTAAAAACATTTTAAGGAGAATTACAGTTAGTGAGACAGCTTAAAGGAGACATTAGAAGACACTTATTTTTCCAAAGATAAATATGAAACTATGTGGTAGTCCAAAGAAAACTGTTTGCAAATACTGCAATCTCCAGTAATAAAACTGATCCCTTGGACAGATCCAGGACATTGAAAAATGTTGCACACGTTTTCAGACAAAATCATGTTATTGATTGAGGCATTTTAAGTGTCTAAACCAGATCCAAATCCCTATTAAAATAGATCTAAACTGCATTCCATCATTGATAGGTTTGATTGGCTGCCCAGGAAAAAAACACATTAAAGCCAGTTTTTAATTATTAAAATCTCCAATCTAAATATGGACAAAAGCAGATAGTAACCTTAAAATGATTTCTTTCAGTCTATGAACATGCCATCATAAACTACCCTGTCTTCATTGTCAATACTTATTCTGCCCAAATACACAAAGCTAGGGAGTGTGCTGTTCTTCCTGTTTTAAAGTTAAGAAAAGTGAATGCTTTGGGTCCCCTCCCACTAACTACCTGTTAGCAGGAAAAGCAACCATCAATCTATCTTTTTAATATAGAGGAAGGGGAGGGGGAGGGGCTATATGTTGGGAGCAGCATAGAACAGGGGTTTTAGTCATCTGCCAAAGAGTCCAACTAACAGATCTCATGTCTCATTATTTGAAAGAGACTAACCATATCCAAACATAGCTGAGCTGGCAGGTCACACCTGGAAGTGAGGGAAGACCATCAGGAGGGAGCAAAGGGTATCTATAACAACTCTCTTCAGCTAGAGCTGCAAGGGCATGGCAGTTCTGGTAGCAACTGGCCATAGCTGTCAGGACCTAGAAGTAGGCTGTGGAGTAGATGAATAGGATTACTCAGGGAGGTGCCTCTGCAGAAGCCCACTGTCTTCATCAATCCAAGCCAATAAGCCCAGCAGCCAGAGGGGAGGGGCACACCCACAAAATAAAATGAGCAACCAAGAGGACTGGGCATATCCAAGCCCCAGATAATTAGTCAACTACATTGTAGTTTGTGCCCATAGCAAAAACTGTGTCCAGAGAAGAGGGAAAATTCTATGTTCAAATTTGAACAGCTAATGGTGCTTCAGCTATGGTTTTAGGATGACTTGAAGCCAATGTTAAGAGGGCATGAAATGAAAAAATACGGTAGTTACTAGAACACATTCTAGTTCTAGTATGATTGGAGGAACATAATAGTGAGGGGTGTGTGCATGTCTATGTTACAAATGTTTCACTTGGATTTGCCTGGTGTGTGAGTATACAGATTTGTATACTTGTGAACACACTAAAATGGAGGAATTAGCGCCCCACACTGTTTTGTGTGAGAAAAAGAAAGGATGAACAAATGAAAGAAAAAAATAGTAAACAAGAGATTGGGTTACAATAACCACTACTAAGGTTTCAATTTTCCTGCATATTTTGGGAAGCCATTGCTGTACTGTTCCTTTACTAGCTCCGCTAATGCAATATTCAAATCTGAACATTAACAGCATGTGAGGGGAATGATGGTACTTAGGAAGATAATGAAACATGGGACTATGAAGAAACCCTTCAGCGAAACATTTTTAGATATGCCTAAAAGCTCTTTTCATTAATCTGTTATAATGAGGCTTATTTGTGGAGGTTAACAACAGTACAGCATGTTAATTAACTACACTCTTTCTCTTTTGCAGTAATCATAAAAACCTAGCATAGCTGGCAGATGCTTCCTTCCTATAAGTTTCCTTTAAATGCAAAGGTCAGTCTATTCCAGTACCCAGCTATCAGAGTCATTTCAGTAAAACCAGGTTTTGTTTTTTTGCTCAAGGCAGAAACAAGGACTTTAGGTCCTCATTCTCAACATGTTAAGGCCACAGGGTTGAAAATGCTTTTGAGAGCTTGGGAAGTAGAAATGATAACAAGAATGGAAGTGCCATCAGATAAAACTCTTCACAAACCCACGCTAAGATCCTTTTCATTTAACTGGAGATATGAAAAGGTCATGTGCAGGAGGAAGGGGGGCAAATGGCATGTGTGATGATTTCAACATGCAAATGATAACATTTACATACTTTCAACTGATATCATGACAGAAGTATTTAACAACAGCATTTATATGATGATATCGCAATCTGCCATAGATGCCATAATATGTTAAGGATTACACATGGAGTCTTCTGAACAAAAACATGCCCTGTTGTATTAAACACTGCATCTTTCCTAGAGGTTCAGTGTTTCTAAGCTTCAGTTAATTTCCTATGCTTTTTCTTCAAAATGTGATTTGGACTATTACTTCACAAAACTCTTCCACAGGCACTCGTGTGTGTGTGTGTGTGTGTGTGTGTGTGTGTGTGTGCGCGTGTGTGCATGTGTGTGTGTGTGTGTGTGTGTGTGAGAGAGAGAGAGAGAGAGAGAGAGAGAGAGATCCCAATCCATCAATTAAATGATGGAAATCAAGTTATGGATCTCAGTTTGACATCTATAGAAAAGCCTTGTTATTTAGAGACATTTTGCCTGATTTTTGAGGGAGTTTGCAGCTAAAGGAGAAAAAAGGAACCTGCAAAGCACTGTCTGCTGTTGGCTTTTTATTACAAGCTTACAAATCAATGTCCAAAGCATCTCTGGTATTTATATTCTTGCTTGTTCCAAAGAGATTGCAAATCCAACCAAAGAAAGGAATGGCAATGAATGTTAAGGCAAAGCAGAGGGCTGAGCAAAGGCTGGGAAGTAAAATATATAGATCATTTTCATTTCCTCTGTATTTTTAAAACTGAAGGTTGGCTTAGATTAGCAATGTTTGTATAGAGTGCACACACAATAGACCATGAAATTAAGTTATAGACCTGCATGCATCACCACATAAAGAATATTATATGTGATTAGGGTTGTACCTGTAATCTATCCATGATTTATTGTATTGTATGTAGTCATGCATATGAGCCATATACATATGGGGGCATACTTGATATTGAATTGAATTGTTATAATTGGATACTTATTTTGGATGGGGGCATGGCCACTTTGCCACTTCCTTCACCACACTACTGACTATTTACATACAATGTGATTGCAATGTTATGACCTAAACCCTAACTTACATGCAGCACATGACATGATGTACAAAAAGAATGTAGTTTGTTTTGTGATGTCATATGTTTCATCATTTTAGTATCATTATAATTAGAAAGAGATTCATACAGTATATCCATTTAAAGCAAACAGGAACATCTTCAGGGCAACCCATGAAATGAAACAGGAGGTTATATTAGCTTTGGCCCATTTTAATCTTTGTCATGAGTGTCACATGCACATAAAAAGAAATCTCTCACTGGTGTCCACTGGTGTTGATGATTGCATCCATGTACACTCCTGAAGCAAGTCATCTGTCAAATCAAGTGCAGGTTGTCCTTGTTTAGCGACTGCTTCAGTTAATAACTAGAAGGCTGAATCTTGCCTTAAGTATGAAGCCAGCTGGATGATTTAGGACCAGTTGCTCTCTCTCAGTATTTGGAAGGAGGCAAGGGCAAACCACCTGAAAAACTTATAACAAAGAATTACTTATTTATTAAGGTGATGATTGATCATAATGATTGATCACATACATTTTCTCTTTTTCCTGCTACTTGTGAACTCTGGGGCTGCTTGTTGTGTTTGGAATTTCCAAGGATGTCAGCATTCTTGTTTGGAGCTACACTCTTCTACCCCACCTAATAGGCAATGCCTATTAGGATGAGCATGGGGGAGCTGAATCCTGCCAGCTGTCATCTTAAAGCCTCATCACATTAGGAGTGACTACTCTGTCTAGTCTCAAGTATTTTTGTATCAAGAAAAGAAGTTGAAGTCACCCTTAATCCTAGAAGGCTGCAGCAAATATACACATTTTATAGGTATAATTGTATATTCATACACACAAATATATAATTTAACTGAAGCAAATACATTCATACCTATTGCATCTTCTTCCTAAACCTAGTCCAGTCCCAGGTCACCCAAGGTAGGAAATATCAAAGTGAAATGTATAGTATTGCTACTAACCAATTTCTAATACAAATTCAGGTTTGAGAAAAGAATCTAATAGGCACCTTTTCAACACAACAGAATAAAAAAGTAGGTCATGGAAAGTAGGTTTAGAAAACAGAGGACTGAATTTGTCACCTTGGATTCCATTGGGAGGAGAAACTGAAAATGACCAGTTTGATCAAGTGATGGAATTTTGCTTTTTGTAACAATAATACTTAAACAAGTAATATTTTTTTTATTTTACTGATTCAAACTGCTTGTAAAGTTAACTAAGATTTCATTCATTTTCACAATTCAAGCCAATAATGGCTCAAGGCTCATCGATATAAGCCACTTACTGGAATACAAGCATGCCCCATTGGCTGTTTGTTGAGGACATGTCCTCACAAGGGAGTCGCCATCTCAAAGTAGCATTTTCCATTCTATGCTGGCACATGACCTCCCTTGCAGACAGCCCACGGTGCCATGGAAGAGCAGCCTTGGGAAGTCAAAAATCTGCTCAGCTGCGATCTTTCACAAAAAGTTGGAATTGATTGATTGACCTTTTTCCCCCAAAAAAACCTTCCTTTGTTTCCTTGCAAGCGGCGGTGGCAGCGGATCGCGAAGGAGAAACGACACAGGGCTAAAAGTCAGGTAAGGAAAAAAAGGCAATATCTGGGGGGAGCAAGGATTTCTTTCCTTAACTGCCCCACTTGTTCCGAAGCCGCTTTCTGCTCAGACCCGTTGCCCTTGCCAATGGCCCAACCGCCCACTTCAGCGCCCTCCCTCCTTGAGCCTCCGGCGCTCCACCTGCTGCTTTGGTCGGCCTGCCAGCCCCCACTTCAACACCCTGCCCACCACCACCCAGCATGGCCACCCCATAGCTGCAGGGGCTGGCCTGGCATGGGAAGGGCATGGGCCCTACCCTCCCACCACCACGCAGGGTAAGGTTGCCATGCCTACCCCCGCCCAGATACCCTCGCCTCCCCCAAGCGGTTTTTTTACTAACCTGCCTTTCAGCTGCATTCCGTTTCTCTGTTCGCTTCTCACCTTTGCCGTGTGTTTATGGGACTATCGGTAAAAAAAAAAGTTCCATCAGACTTTCTAACTTCTTGAGATCTCGCGAGATTACTGATGGAACTTTTTTTTTTTTACCAATAATTCCACAAACATGCGGCGAAGGCTGAAAAGTGAACAGAGAAACGGAATGCAGCTAAAAGGCAGGTTAGTAAAAAAAAATGCTTGGGGAGGCAAGGGTGGGCACAGCAATCTTAGCCTGCGTGGGTATTGATGCAGGTTGCTCATGGACAGGACTGAACGCCTAGAACTGGGCCGACAGTGTGCATGCCCACAGAGAGGGCTCTGTATGCCACCTGTGGCACACATGCCATAGGTTCACCACCACGGTGGTAGGAGGTCAGAGGTTTGTTAATTAGCTTGCAGCACTGAATCACGTGGTTTCAGATTTTATCTCTGCATTTGCTCATTCACTGTCAGTCAGACAAGGGATACAACTTATATGCAGATCCACCCCCACCCCCCACCCTGCCAACCAGCATGCTTCAATGGATGTCTATTTCTCACTTCTAAAAGCCTGCCTTTTCTTGCCAGTTCCATGCATCTTTCAAAACATTACTCCAGAGAAGAAGGTGAAGATGAAGCTGGCTTCTGCATTGTTGCTTTTCAAATGAGACAGCAAAAGCTTGGTTACAGTTCCCAAGAGACACTGTCCGGTATGAGTCAGCAGAGTCAGATTTACTGTCAATTGATTAAATTAACATTTGTTATAAGCCCAGGATGGGAGTGGAGCAGAAGGAAGAAGGAAAGGAAAGAAACCCTCTTCGTGGGTCTTGAATTATTTATGCTCTGGAGCACTGAAGACTATGGTCTGCCCATCCCTGAGAGATACAAGCAGCAAAAGACATCCTAGCTTTAAAGAGACAAGACAGGTCCTTGCATTCTGGACGGGTCCTCTTAGCCATGGCTGAGCAAGAGCAGGGAGATGGCAGGTCCCTGTTTCTTTGATAAACCCCAGGGGTATTACTAGTCCCTGGGGAGGAAAAAATATCTGGGGCACAGCAGGTCTGTACAACTGCCCAGGAATAATAAAGTCAGTCTTCCGCAGAATTATTTTCACTGCATTTGCATTATATTTCCTTGTGTTATTGTAGATTTACATGAAAATGTTTATTTACATTTTCATGAAAGCAAATCAATGGATTTTCCCATCCAAATGACTTCAAACATTTCAATATATAAAGTCATTTAATAAAGCCTTAGAAAAAATGAATTATTCTCCCACACAGGATTCCAAAAATTAAGTTTTTCAAAGGAATATTTCATTGTTTTCAAAAGAAAAGTTAAAGTTTCTTTTCCTCATTTATATTAACCTTTGGCTGAGGTACAGCAACATTGTTCAGATATAAAGAACATTGCAGTTACAAATGCTGTTTTGTAAACTGGGTTTTGCATAAAGTATTTTCAAGACAGCCATTTGTCCTATATTGATAGAGAAAGCCAGCACATCCATCATATAAAAGGATGGTCCAGCTTGTAAATAAATGAACTGAGACTATGTCAACATAACTGAGATAGTCAGTGTATAGACATAATGTGTTCCTTTCAATATGCTGCATACCTACTCTATTCGTATCAGTCTATTTGGCTTGTAACTTTCCTTACTTAATAAGTATTCCTATTTGGATATTTATCATGTGGCAATGCTAGTTTTAAATTAGTAAAGTATGTATCTGTGTGTGCATGTAAGTGTACACACATAATCAGAGTAATTCTAGGCCACAGTAACCAGCCACTCTAATCATATTTTTTCATGTAGAATACATATGGACTATATCTTGAAAATTGTTCTCTTCTGAAGGCCCACACCCCCATCCAACAATTGTTTCAGTCTCCTTGGGGATGTACACTTCCCACAATAATAGCTGCAGCTCTGAGGAGAATTTCCAAACAGAGAGATATTGCAACACATCCTAAACCCCTTGAGGAGTCTGCTCACTCCATTGGGCACTTTGCTTCCATTATTTTTATCATGAACCTTGATTTTCCCAATAACACTGGGACAGATAGCTATATATTGCTGTTACGTTTTAATGTGCTTTAGAAGCTCTTTATTAATTGTGACTGGTTGGTCTCTGGGCACCAAAGGAGCTGTGCTGTTTCCCATCTTCTTTGTCTTTGTGGTTTAATATCCGCATCTTGCAAAAGAAAGCTTATATGTTAGATAAAAATCACATTTACTTTCTCTTTCAGGGGAGGTCACTGTCAGTACGAATCATGTCCATCCATTTGCTCTTAATGTTTCTGTGGATCAAGCATACAGTAGGTGAACTATAGGAACTCAAAAAGCAGTTTCTCAAAATGTCTCTTTTTTATCTCCAAGCATGTGTGTGTTTGTGTAAATGACAACACAACACATCCTAGAGAATACAAGAGAGAAACAAACAGGAATCTTTAAGCTCAAAATATCAAAGGTAATTGAATATATCATATATGGAAGAATAGGGCCAGAGAAGCATTTAACAATTACTTGGGAAGCCATGCAGTTTAAAAATAAACAAATAAATCATTTTTTTGTGGAATCAAAAAGGCAATGAGATTGTTTATAATTATTTCTTCAACATTTCTTTTTAAATCCTGTTTATTAAAGGAAAGGCAAGAAAAGGCTTGGTTTTTTTAATGTCAGTGTGTATGGTGACAATTTTTTTCATTTTCAGTGTCTTTTCTTTTTTAATTATATATAACTTTATTAAACATTTTAAGATGAAAGATAGAAACAAACAAGTATTAATATTTAGAATAAAAAGGGGGGAAAGGAAATAAATAAGAATAGAACAGAAAGAGAAATGTAGAAAATAAAAAAAATAAAATAAAGAGTTGGCTCCTATTTTTTTTTTAACATACCGTAATTAACCTCTTACTGTATGGTTACAACATTGTTTGATTTTTTTCTAAAAATTATTTTCTCTAATAATAAAAACCATACATCATAATTTCATTTTTAATTTCACACAAAAAATCAATAAAGGATTTCCAATCAGTATTAAGCTTATATAATGTCCTATTATATAGTTAAAGCCATACTGTAAATTTTGATGTCTCACCAAGTTCCATGATACCCTACTCTGTCTCTACCCATGGATTCAGAAGCAAGGTCAATATCTTCCTGAAATCACTTCTCCCAGTATGTTCATGATAGGAAAGAAAACTTCTCAAGTCATCAGTTACAAAAAGTATATAAAAAAGCACTATACATCTATTCTGAACGTATCATTAACTATCATAGATCCTTGGAATGATATTATAGTCAAATGTACCAAATCCAGTCATGTTGGACTGTGTGATAATACTATGCATTACTTCCTCATAGTGATATTGATAGATTATACCTGTCCCACAGGCAGAGGTTTACTTCAAATCAAAAAAACTGTCAAAGAATAAAATTGTCTATTTGCTGATTATGTAAAAGACAGCCAAGAATAAGTATTGATGCAAATTGAAAGTTGGATCTTACTAAATGTACAGGAAACAAAAAGTGAATAATGTAATAAAAACACGAACAGAATGCTGGCATTAGACGGTCAATTTCTACAAAAGATCAAGGGAAAGTGGATAAAGATAAAACCTGGCAATAGCTTACAAGTGAAACATTAAAAAAAAGAAACTTAAAGCTTGATTTTGGCTGTGTAAGAGCAAGCTATTCAAACTAATACAATTAAGACCATAATTGAAAAAATGATTCAAAGTGCATATTGTGCAAAGAAACAGAAGAAACAGTAGATCATATATTCAGCCAGAATATATAGCAGAAGATCACACAAACTCATTATAAACAACCTAACAGTCATCAAAATGATCCACTAACATTTGTAAAAATTATCATTGTAAATTGTATATTGTAAAAACTAATTAAGAATGAGCAGGTTAAAATATTTTGAGATTTTCAAATATAGACTGAGACTTAGCTCATAACACACAAGATTTAACTGTGGTTGAAAAGAAGAAAGTGGATAATTGATGGGGCAATACCAGGGGATAGAACAATAGAACTGGAAAAGATCATAAAGTATCAAAAACTGAAAACTGAAGTGGAAAGATTATGGCATAAAATGGCCATGGTGATCACAGTGATTATTGGTACACTTGGTGCTGAACCAAAAATTTTTGAATGGTGCTTAGAAAGTCTGTGCACTGACACAATTTCCAATAGTCAACTACAAAAGGAAAGGCTGCTTGGATCTACACTTATGCTATGACATTATGACATCCATTAATCCACACATTACAGTTTTCGGGAAGAACTCAAGGTGTAAAAAAGCCAATATCAGCTAAACAACTGGCAACTGTGACTTTACATTGTTGTCAATAGATAATTAATAATAATCAGTGGAAAATCACCACCAGTCAATTGCAAAGGGCAGCTTTACTTAGAACAGCTGTGATGATACCTTAAACACCTTCAAACAATAATATCTGCCTATCCCAGGACCTTGGAAAGAACTTGATAGGCAGATAAAAATGCCAAATCTAGTCTGAGCATCTGGCTGACTGCAACCAACTGTAATAATAGCTTATCTTAATTGTGGTACAATTCTGGAAAATTTGGAGCTGCCAACAATTTCTTCTTCTATTATAATACAAGCAAGTACAAGTGATCAAAATTTACCTGATGTCTCCTTTGGGAGACTGCAGAGAGATGCTGCAGCATCAGGACTATTTTATTCTACTAATCTATCTAGCAGTATCTGACAGCTATAGCTAGGTCTTGTTAAGAAGAAAATTCTCCCTTCTCTGGTCAGGGTTTTTTTAACCATTTAGCTCTTCTGTCAGATCAAATGAGATAGAGTAATAACAATTTAGTATGTATAAACAACATAGTTTCTGTCCTGGAATTCCATTTAGAAATTAAGGAATTAAGAAAAGATAACATAGAAAGGCTGAGTATACAGGAGAAGGTGGCAGGGAATAATTGGGGACTCTTGGTTTTAAAACCAGATTCTATCCTTTTCCTCCAAGGTTTGGGGCAGCTCAGCTCTGAAACATATAAAACTGTCCTATGGAATTCTTCTCTTGGAATCAACATTATTTGGTAATCTCTGAATAAAGCAGGACCCTGGTTTTTTTCCCTCCAAACTGTTCTTGCATTGCCTTTTCATACCCTAAATGTATTATTTGGAAAACCATTTTGTTGAGTCCTCGGCTTAATGGCGAATAATCACAGAGCATCTTGTAATGTCAAGAAGCCTTTATTGTTGTTTCTTCTGCTCCGTTACAGCTCTGAGGCACGCAGGCCTCTCTGCTTCTCTTAATAATGCTTCTCCGGGCCAAATGGCAACATTTGGCACGCTACGCGCCTTGCGCATGCGCGCAAAGCCGGCGCCAGCCAGTCTGGTCCCGGGCAGCTTGCAACTGCCCGGGACCGTTGCAACATCCCAAGCCTGCCTTTGCAGGCTCAGGACACAACACCCCTTCCCCCCCGGCTAAAACTAATAAACTATATGAATAGTTACACGCGACCTCAACACGAGCATGGTGTGCCAACCCATGCTCCAAATGGTATCGGCTATTGTTCTGGGCATTAATACCCAATGCCCATATTTCCATTGTTCCCAACAGCAGACACTCTCTCACTGTTTCTGCTTTGCCAGCAGAGTTACAAAGTCCTCAAGATACTTAGGAGATCTCTTGATTCTTTGTGACCTCCTTAGACCCTGAGACTCCCCAATTACATTTTGCCCAGAGGATGACATGAGGTTGCCCCCTCTGTCAGACCCTGGTGGTCCCCATGGACCGTGCCCCGTTGCCTGGTCTGCTTGCTTGCCCACCGGGCTGGTCAGACCAGGACTTTGTTCTCCCAATAACCTGGTTGACCTGCCTAGTTGCAGGCTCTCTGGCCCCTCTATAAAACTGCCACTGTTAGGCAACTCTGTAGTGCCTCCCAGGCCCACACTGGACCTATCAAGGGGCTGCATTCCTTCACTCCCCAGTCCCGTAACGGGACTGTCTGGGGTTTCAGTATTTTCCCAAAACTCAGTTGCCCCCCCATCTGTGACGGAGGTGTCAGAATTGGGATGTGCCTCTCCGGCCACCTCCCTGTGTGAATACCTCCTTCTGGAAACAGTAGCAGTACTGGGCCAACTATACTGGTTGTGTGCCAGCTCTCTTGCAATGTTTGAGTTATTAGGATGCTCCCGGTTATTCTCCCTGATTGGAGTGCTGAATGGTATTAGTGAATGATGAGTATGCCCCCTGGGTGACTCCCTGGCTGGAATAGGCACTGGTGCCTGTGTGCTTCCTAGTTCCCATGGATTCCTGTTTGGAACACTTGCGGAATCTTGGAATAGGCCATCTGTGGCCTCTCTGTTGGGGCCCAGCTGCTGCCAACACCCATCCCTTTGCCCATGGAGGTCCCCCTCCCCCCTGGAAAAGGCCCAGGAGTTTCTGAGGGTAAGTCCAGTCTTATACGCAGCTGGTCGATATGCCGTCGCAGGATACGACCGTCATCCAAGGAGACCTCGTATGATAAGGGACCTGTAACCTTGCATACTACAGCAGGAACCCACAAGTGACCTGGCCCGTAATTACGGGTCCATACCAGGGCACCCACCTGCAAATACCTCGGTGCCCTGGGTTGTGTAACCTTAGGAGGCAGTCTGTCCAGGTGCAACCGGTCAAGTTTAGTAATCAGTTTGCACCCCCAGCAAAGTTCAGCTGGGCTTTTCCCCATAGAAGTTGAAGGTGTGGTGCAGTACGCAAGAAGAAAGTCTGCCAACCTGTGGTGCCAGTCCCCATAGGTCAGTTTCTTTAAAGCATCCTTGATGATGCGGACCATCCATTCAGCCATACCGTTGGTGGAAGGGTGGAATGGTGCAGAGGTGGCATGACGAATCATGTTGGCTTGTAAGAAAGCTTGGAATTCAGAAGAGGTGAATATCAATCCAAGTCCTTAGTCGTCCGGAATGAAAGCCAGGAACGCAGGAACTCAGTGCACGTCAGGAAGTTTATTCACTGCCTAACTAACAAAGTCAGCACTGGGAATGGTTTGTTCCCAGTGCTCTTTATAACATGACCATGCCCACATCCCCACCCTCCGCCCACAAACCACCATCCACCTGATCGCCCTTATAAGTCCTCCCTTGTGCCCTAATCCCTCTTCCCATGAAACCCCGCCCCCCTTGGTCCAGTGCCTGGCTGCCTGCCGCCGCCGCACGTCCGGTTCCCTCAGATTTGGTGAGTATGGCCAGTCAGTGTATTCCAGCCGGGAGAGCTCTCCATGCCCTCTTCTAGTGTCGCGATGCTGGGTCCCGCAGAGCTTGGTCTCCGCCCCCAGGTGGTCGGCAGAGCATACCATTACAGGCGTGAAAGTAGGTGAGTCCGTCTGCTCGGCTGCCGGCCGGGCCCCAATGCTCAGCTGGCCGGCGGAGCGTTCAGCGCCGGTCCCTGTGGCTTCTACGGTGGCCGGCGAGGAGCAATAGGCATGTGGCACTGCCGGCCGGTCCCCGACGCTCGGCTGGCCAGCGGAGCATTCAGCGCCGGCCCCTGTGGCTTCTACGATGGCTGGCGAAGGGCAACAGTCACGTGGCGCTGCCGGCCAGTCCCTGATGCTCAGCTGGCCGGTGGAGCGTTCAGCGCCGGCCCCTGTGGCTTCTGCGACGACTGGCGAGACACCAGGATGTGTGGGTTTGTTGACTGCGTGGACTGGCGGTGGTGGGGTTGTTCCTCCGCTCCCCCCCCACCGAATGGCAAGCCCCGTGGGGCTTGACAGTGAATTGAGAGCCATTGTCAGACACCAACACATCCGGAAGCCCATGTGCAGCAAAAATCCCCCTCAGTACTTGAATGGTCTTGGCAGCGGTGGTTGAAGAGACAGGTACAACCTCAAGCCACTTTGAATAGCTATCAACTAGGACCAAGAAGAATTGACCTTGAAAGGGCCCAGCGTAATCGATGTGCACCCTAGACCAAGGTGACTGTGTTTTCTCCCATTTATGCACAGGAGCCTGGGGCATTTCTGGGCGTGAGCGCTGACAAAGGTGGCATGCGTGCACCTTATCCTCAATTTCCTTGTCTAACCCAGGCCACCACAAATGGCTGCACGCAAGCGCCTTCATTCTTACAATGCCAGGATGGCCCTCATGAAGGGAACCTAAGACCCTAGACCACATTGAGGTAGGAATAACAACTCTGCTGCCCCACAGCAGGCAACCCTGAAAAGTGGATAACTCATGTTTCTTAAGCCAGAAACTCTGAAACTCAGTACCCGGACAACTCTCTGGCCATCCAGACATAACCCAGGACAAGACACGAGAGAGTGTGAGATCTGTGGCTGATTCAGCAGCCACATCCCTGGCATTTAAATGTGACTCAGGCAGCTCCTGAATGGAAAGGATGTTGATGGCAGGGGCAGGATCAGCCTCCACTACTTGTAAGGGTAATCTACTGAGGCCATCAGCATGGCCCATTTCTTTGCCAGGTTTGTGAACTAAAGAAAAATCATAGTCTGACAGAAAGATGGACCATCTCTTTGTTTGTAGTAAACAACCCCAACAAAGGCTTGTGGTCAGTGAAATGTCTGCCATATAAAAAATCATGGAATTTTTTAATGCCCGCAACAACAGCCAAGACTTCCCTGTCTATCTGAGCGTAGTTTTGCTCAGCAGAAGACAAGGTTCTGGAGTAATACGCAACAGGAACCTGAGTTCCATCAGGTTGTAGATGGCTAAGTACTGCTCCCACCCCATAAGGGGAAGCATCACAAGCGATGCACATAGGGAGAGTTTCATTAAAATGTGCAAGCACATTATTGGATGTGAGTAAGGCCTTAACCTCATTGAAGCTTGCTTCATGTGCTTGTGACCACTGCCACACTGCCTGTTTGTCCGGAAGCCTATGAAGTGGTTCAGCTACATTAGCTTTGTTAGGAATGAATGCATTATAGAAATTAAAGAGGCCCAGAAAAGCTTGTAGTTCAGCTTTGGACTTAGGCCTAGGAGTTTGCATGATAGCTTTTAACTTGGACTCAACAGGATGAATCCCATTGGCATCTATTTTGAATCCCAGGAAATCTGTAGAAGGCACCCCCATTTTACACTTGTCTTTTTTTTAGCTTGAGGCCTGTTTTCCGGAACCGCAGCAGGACAGCCCTCAATCTCTCAGCTAAATTTTGAGTGGAATCTCCAGCAATTAAGACATCATCAAAATAGGGGCAAACCCCTGGTATACCCCTCAATGTATTTTCCATTACGCTTTGGAAAATTCCAGGAGCCACATTTACTCCAAACTGTAGCCTTCTGAATTTGAATGCCCCCCTGTGTGTTACAATGGTTTGTGCTACAGCAGCAGCTTCATCAACAGGTAACTGTTGATAAGCCTGTGCTAAATCTAGCTTTGCAAAAACACGCCCCCCCTTGAGGGAGGCCAGAATATGACTGACTACAGGTACAGGATATGCATGCTGTTGCAATGCCTTGTTTAGAGTGCATTTGTAATCTGCACAGATGCAAATGTCCCCATTAGCCTTAAGAGGCGTGACTATGGGAGTTTCCCAAGGACTGGAGTCAACAGGTTCTAAGACTCCTTGCTGAATCAATTTGTCCAATTCAGCATCAATTTTTCCTTTTAAAGCAAAAGGTACTCTCCTTGCTTTTACTTTGATAGGAGTGACAGTGGGGTCCAATTTTAAGGAAATTGGGGGCCCTTTGTATGTACCCAGCTGTGGGCTGAAGACATCTGCAAATTCTTTGCAGACTTCTTGTAGACCTACTGTTTGCAAACTATTGAGCCCTGTAACTTGTATTCCCAAGGCCTCAAACCAATCGAGTCCTATGAGACTTGTGCGCTCACCCCCAACTACCAATACATCTAATGGACCTTCAAAATCCTTATATTGTACATTAAGGGTGGCCTCCCCCTTAACACACACTTTGGAATTTTGAAAGTCTGTTAGAACTATATTGGATGGCCTAAGCTTCGCCTGGGACCCGCTGCTAGAGCAAATCTTTCTGAATGTGTGAATGGAAATAATTGAAAGTGCAGACCCAGTGTCTAGTTCCATAACCAATGGAACTCCCTGCAACTTCACTTTAAGTGACAGTTTCTTTTTGAGTGGCTTGTGTGTGCCTGCCCTATAAATGCTTCTTCATGAAGCACAGAAACCCACCCTGTTTTGGCTGGGGACCCTGGTACCTTTCAGGTGCAATTCTTCTCGGGGTTGTACCTTCTGACGGCCCAGACACACAACTGCTATGTGGCCTTGCTTCCCACATGCTCTATAGATTGCAGAACGGAACCTGCAGTCGGTCCTCTTGTGGCGACCTCCACACCCGAAGCACTTGGGTACAGCTGAAGACTTTTCTTTGCCTTCCTTCTGCTTCCTTTCTTTGACTGGGTAGAGATGATCTATCTCTTCTTCAGGATCCTCTTCCAAGCTCTCCTGGACTCCCTCATGGTGCAAGGAAACAGCTTCTGGAGTGCTTCTGATAGGCCTCATATTCTTGATTGTCCCACCTGCTGCCTCTTCTGCAGTAACCTCTCTCAAGGCATCTTGGAACGATATGTCTTCCTTAGCAAAAAGTCTCTGCTGCAAGTCTCTGCTTCTAAGCCCACATACAAATCTGTCTCTCAACCTTTCTTCTAGGTCTTTAAACTCACAAGACTTAGCTGCTCTTCTCAAAGCTGCAATGTATTCTTTAGCTGATTCGCCGGCTCGTTGATCCCTTTGTTCAAAAGTATGCCTCCATGCAATAACAGACAACTTGGGCTGAAAATGTTCTTTTAGTAATTTTTTTAAATCTGTGTAGGTTACAGATTCAAGAGGCGCAGGGGCTGCTAAATTTTCAGCAACTTCAGCCGAGGTGGCGCAGCAGTTAGAGTGCAGTACTGCAGGCCACTTTAGCTGACTGTGTTCAGCAGGTCAGCGGTTCAAATCTCACCGGCTCAAGGTTGACTCAGCCTTCCATCCTTCCGAGGTAGGTAAAATGAGGACCCAGATTGTTGGGGGCAATGTAAATAAATAAATATATATACATTGCTTACTGGTGTACACCGCTTAGAGAGTGCTTGCACTTAAAGCGGTATATAAGTCTCATAAATAAATAAATAAATAAATGCATCTTGACCACAAACACAGAGCAAAGTAGCGGCCTTTAAGCCATCTTCTCTTACTTGGTTTACTTTCAAGTAGTTTTCTACTCTGGCCACATAAGACTCCCATCTTTCTGGGTGCGTGACATCAAATTCAGAGAGTCTCCCTATCTTCGCCGTTTTCTCCTGTGTAAGGAAAGGGTCTATCAGCCAGCTTACCTCCAGCGACGCTGTACTGGCAGGCAGGTGCTGAATTTAACGCCGTCTTCCTAGCTGCTCTCAGGACTCCTGGGTAAGCTTACAATTCTTCTTAATTAATTGTAAGGCATCCCACCTTCATCGCCAGTGTTGAATCCTCGGCTTAATGGCGAATAATCACAGAGCATCTTGTAGTGTCAAGAAGCCTTTATTGTTGTCTCTTCTGCTCCGTTACAGCTCTGAGGCACGCAGGCCTCTCTGCTTCTCTTAACAACGCTTCCACGGGCCAAATGGCAACATTTGGCACGCTCTGCGCCTTCGCATGTGCGTGAAGCCGGCGCCAGCCAGTCTGGTCCTGGGCAGCTTGCAACTGCCCGGGACCGTTGCAACGTCCCGAGCCTGCCTTTGCCATTTCTTTTAAATACAGATTAACAAGGTCATCATCCAATGCTTTTCATTACTCCAGGCAACCATTACGAAGTTTCCTTGGATGGGGTGGTTGGGTGGAGGATTTAAAAAAAGATGAGCTGTAAATATAGGAGATGTAAATGTCAAGCTGCAGAACTGCCTAAAGGTACATAGGACAAAGAAAGGGGAAAGAGAGAGTTCTTATTTTTAAGATACACCCTCTGGAAGAGGTGCTGGAAAAAGGCAGCAACTCCTACAGATTTACCTCTTTTTAAATTGTATGTGTAATGTATTGAGTTAAATTTATGAAGCAGATGCCTGAGATCTGTGCAAGAACAGTTAGCAGACCACGTGGCCTGCTAGCCAGACTTGCTGTCTACATGGCTGTTTATTATGCATTTGAGCGGGAGAATACTATGCTCTCATTTGCTGACGCCACCCAGAGCTGAATGTATAAATAGGGGCAGAGTAATGCTTGTTAGTTCCTGTTTTGACTTCAGTAAAGAGGCACTTGTTTCTATTGTTGCTTCTTCAATGCTGAACCAAGCAGAAAACAGAACAGTATGTTTATAAATAAACTAGACAACCTGTGTCCTCTTGGGTCATCGCTTCAGAGATATTTCCTTGCCTAAATAGAATGACCACAGGTAGGTCAAAAAAGCAGTGGGAGTGGGGGGACCCTCCAACTTCTTGCCAGCTTCCCCTTTGAGTTTCCTTGTGGAAATCTGCCAGGGAGCATCAGAAATCATCCTCCCTCCCTTCTTCTCAAGAAAAATACATGGGGGTCTCACAGGTGTATGTGTGGTAGTGCACTGGTTGAGGATAGTATGTGGAGGGGTGGCATGAGTTGGGAAGGGTCCTAGGGGTGCTTAGCAATGCACAAGAGGTGCCAGGCAGGTGAGGGATGGGATGTAGGAGGGAGGCGGCACAGGTTGCAAAAGGTTTGTTGGGGTGTCCAAGAGTTCCCCCATGGGTCTAGGAAGGTGAGTAGAATAGAGCAGAAGGACCTTGGAGGTCTTCTAGTCCAGCCCCCTGCTCAAGCAGGAGAACCTATACCATTTCAGACAAGTGACTGTCTAATCTCTTCTTAAAAACCTCCAATGATGTATGTGGGAGGGCCATGGATCAGGAAAAATATGTGCGGGACAAGGAGGCTGTATGGAGGCACTGGATCCTTTTAATGCCATGGCAGACTTGCAGTTGCAGTACAAACTTTTCCTGTTCACTGTGCCAGCTAGTCAGGATATCCCATTCCCTTTTCTTGTTCTGAATTTATCTTTTCCTTTTTCTGCATCCATCAATCAAGCTGTTTTTATCTCCCTAAGCACTCTCAGTCTTCCTTGGGCTGTTTTTGGAATTTCCTCCTCCCACTTTCCATTTCTGCAAGTCTTGACTACCCCCAAAAGTGCTGATAGTTATCTCTCATTGCATGGAAGCAATGTGTGTGTGTGTGTGTAGTTTTGACTATGACAGCAATGGCACTAAGAAATAGAGAATGCTGAAAAAGGTGCTAAAAGAATTCACATATATCACTGTTGCCTTTAGACTTCAAGACACATTTGGGTCCTCATTTGCATTTTAATAAGAACCCTTTTATACATTCCACTGTGACAAATTGAAGTCTTGGTAAGTTTTCACAATTAACTGAGGACTGATTTTAAATGGTTAAATATGCCTCTGCTTTAATCATGCAGGATTTTTTTTTTGAATAAGCACTTTTCTTGAACAGAAGCACTGATCATTCATGAGAGAAGAAATTTAACCTTTTCCTTCCCTGCTGTGTTCTTGAGAAAATATTTATTCTGCTGCCTGTTGGGGAAGAAATAGCCACGTCAACCAAAGAACAAGTTGGACAATATTTCCTTGGGCAAAACCCTGAGCACACGCTCAAGTGAGCTTACATAGATGGTTGTCAGAGCTACCATCTTCGGTCTTGGTTTTACTTTGATGACAGCCTGTTATGAATTATGGGGGGGCGGGCAGGGTGCTGTCAGGAAAGGGGGAAGACAGGAAGCAGGAACCAGACTATATGCCGACTTAAGACATCAGGAGACTGGCTAAAAGCCACCTGGCTGAGAACAGAATGTGGTCGCCCATCAAAGAAGCGCCAAACATTGGAACTGTAAACAAAACACCTACTCCGACACTCGAGAACTGACCAGGGAGGAGTGAGATAACTCAAGGATACTTTGTGTGGGAATCCTCAGATCTAGCTTTGCTGTGCTGCAGCTGCTTGGCACCAATAAATGTATCTCTTTCACATCCCCTGCAGTTATCTGGGATATTTTCTGATTGGAGGGGTGTGTGTTCAATATTCTTTATTTACACCAGAAATAGATCTCACAGTCTCCTAGAGGTTTGGCAGGGCAACTTCCTTATGTCAAACATAGCCTTCATTTTTCAAAGCAGCTGCCCTGAAGCCATCTATAGCTTTACAATTCCTTGTCCCCAGTTTCCTGCTGGGGCCCCTGACTTGCTTCACCCCACCCCTTTGGCTAGCCACCCTGCCATCTCCAGTGAAGTGTCTGCTCATTTGCCCAAAAATCCCCGTAAGTATAATTTTTATTATACTTCAGAGACAGAGGAGTCTACTTAATTAATGTAATAGATTTTATTTTAAAATAGTCTCTTTTTATTGAAGAGAAAGAAAAGATGCAAGAGCCGTTTGGCTAAAAATGCTCAGATTTCCCTCGTGTGAACAAAAAAAAAGCAAGTCTGCTGATCTATTAGCCTGAGACACAATTTAAAGGTGGTGGTGACATTGAAATTAAAGAAAAAAAACTGGCTCAGTGTCACAAACTGCATGGATTATCTCCTCCATCCACCCTGAATTGTAGCTTTGATGTCGCTGATGCTGCCTCTTTCTCAGGTGTGTAACAGAGAACCATCACCTATTGACCACAGTCAGCAAATCTGTAGCAGACTGAATGGATTGGCACTATCTATTGATGAGGCAGTCAAATCTTGAGGAAAGCAGCACTGGAATAATCTGCCTCATGTTAAATCAGTTGGCAGGGGAAAGGCAAGCATGTTTCAGAATGCCTCTTCACTGCAGATTTTTCCTTTCCCTAAATATCCACATGCAGATGTGTGCAACACACCCGTCCACAAAGTTGCATATATGCATACACATATAGATGCATGCGCACACCCATTCCCTCAGGACCAAGCCTCTGAATCCAATAAATCCTTAAATTAGTAGTAAATCTCAAACTCCATGTACCAATGGGAAGGTCTACCTCTTGGAAAACTTGCCTATGGTCCGTGTTCCACCTCTGAAGATAAGGAAAGAAAAACAACTCTGCAAGAAAGATATCTAATCACTCTGGGAGTTGCAGCACAAAGGACCATGGAAGCAGAGAGCCCAGCAGCTGGCGGGGAGGGAGTGGCCCCACAGCAGATCCTAACCCCTCTTGAAACATAATACTTTTGAACAATCTGCTCTTGAATGTTGCTTACCTATAAATTATTATCTTGCATTTTAGTAGCATAGATATTCCTCCAGTCATACAAAATCATAATACTTTCATCTTTCATCTGGGACTCTGCATAAAATGAGCATAAATATTTAAAATACTTGTATGCAATTTTACAGTTAAAAAAACCATATGGAAAGTACCTGTTCATAGAAAATAGGTAGAAAAAAATCTTGAGACTTCAGTTAAATCAGAAGTGCAACACAAAGTATAAAGTTCAAGAGAAAGAGGAGCATATTCCATAGAACTTTCTGGAATGCTGGAACATTCCCTCTGCTACTGATGTTAAAAGAGGGAGCAGGCAGCTCCCATGATGATTTGTTGAAACAACAGTCCCAATATTTGTGTAAACATTTGGGTCAACCATAACTAATTTAGCAATGGTATTTGCCAGTGCTCTTATCTCTTATCTCAGATACGAGATTTGATTCTCTTCTAGAAGAGATTTGATTCTCTTCTAGCTTTCTCCTGTAAATTTATAGTAAGACATAGGTACTTTGGAACACTGAATATTTGCTATTTCTCTATGCTCTCTTTCACAGAGCCAAATTGCCTAAGTCCATACATTTAGCAAGATTTTTTATTGGGATAAATATTGTGAGCTAAATATGAATTTAAGAAGCCTCAGATATGGATTGGCATAAGATAAATACAGTTTCATGAGAATATGTCTTTAAAGTATGGTTAGCAAAGCATCCCTTCATTTAGAGATGGTGGTTAGAGAAATGGTAGTTGAGCCTTAAGAGAAAAGTTTTTAATAAATCCAAATAAAGATGATCTGAATTGGTAAATGGTGTTGATGAATGTAACTGTGAAAATGAAAGTGTAGATTTAATTATGAATAAAAAGGCCAAAATGTAAGGTCGGAAAATCCAAATATAAAAGTAGGAATTCATAAGTTGGGGATATTACACTCTAGGGATTATAAAAGAACCAGCAATGAATGTGCATAATTTTTTGTATAATGTTATCTGTAAAAAAAACTTATTCTGCTAGATGGCATGAATGGATGGATGGGAACAAATTGAGAGGCTTTTGAAAAAGCAATTGAGCCATGAGGTTCCAAGAATGAACAGGAATGGCAACTGATTGGTTAGTCACTGATTAGGAAAAGATCTGTTTCAAATATGTTAAGTAATTCGTCTGATTACTTAAAATGTAAGACCAAGGGAATTAGTGAAGGATATAATGGTGATGAGAGGTTGTGAGATTTCTCTATTTTTGGTAACATTAAAAGTAGCTCATGAGAAAAATGGACATAGATGAAAAGGAAAGTAAAAGGAATAAGAATTTAAGTTGAATGATTATCTGAGGAACACATTTGATGGTGTGCACAAATGTTAGAAGATAAATTAATCTTCTAACTTAAAGTTAATGGAAGGATCAACAGAGTAAAAAGAATTATGTTGTTAAGTGCCTCTGGAATGCGTAGAATTTTGCTAATATGCTCTCTTCATTGAGAATTTCATCAGCTCTGTCCAACCAGACATTTCCAGTCTTCCCTTCCTCATGATCCATCCACTCTTCTTTCATAGATTTATTTTGTGATTCAAGCCTCATTCATTCTGTCTATATGACCAGACCTCCTTAATTTATTTCTTCTTACTAGACACTCATATACATTGGTTGTATCATTGTTTCATTCTTGACCTGTTTCTGACACAAACCTGTTAAGTCACCGACACTGCATTCAACTTACTGTTTTGCTTCCTCTGGATATACCATGATTGTTGCTGTTTATTTTTAATGCCACCTTACACTCAATGACTCTGGGCAGCTCACAACAATCAAAGATTTCACTCCCATATACTGTAAGAAAGTGAGCAGAGGCATGCTCTTATACACAGTCATTTTCACTCCTTTCAACAATATTTAACTGCATACAATATCACATCCTAACTTTCTACTAGTATTTGCACACCTTGTCAACATACAGCTGCCAGAATCCTACAAACTAAGAGATACCTAACATGCATCAAGTACCAATAGGGACATCTTTATTTATTACCATTCCATGTAATTAATTCCTTAATTAGGTTTCTTCCTGCTGTACACAATAGGGCAATCAATTACCTTGTAGGGGTATACCATACAGAACTGCTCTGCCTCATTGCTTTGATAAGAAACATTAGGGGAGGGTGAGGTGGGGGAAGAAATAATTTCTCTTGACTTGCTAGAGGAAAGTATTGCTGCTTCAGGATGGTACTTCAGAGGACCCCTTCAACTTTCATGGAAAGAAAGCCACCAGCCTCCCTATGGAATTTGGACAGCTATGCATTAAGGTACAGGTGAAACTTGACAAATTAGAATATCGTGCAAAAGTTCATTTATTTGAGTAATGCAACTTAAAAGGTGAAACTAATATATGAGATAGACTCATTACATGCAAAGCAAGATAGTTCAAGCCATGATGTGTCATAATTGAGATGATTATGGCTTACAGCTCATGAAAACCCCAAATCCACAATCTTAGAAAATTAGAATATTGTGTAAACGTTCAATATTCTAGGCTCAAAGTGTCCCACTCTAATCAGCTAATTAAGCCATAACACCTGCAAAGGGTTCCTGTGCTTGACTGGCCAGCAAACTCGCCTGACCTGAACCCCATAGAGAATCTATGGGGCATTGCCAAGAGAAAGATGAGAGACATGAGACCGAACAATGCAGAAGAGCTGAAGGCCTCTATTGAAGCATTCTGGTCTTCCATAACACCTCAGCAGTGCCACAGGCTGATAGCTTCCATGCCATGCCGCATTGAGGCAGTAATTGCTGCAAAAGGGGCCCAAACCAAATACTGAGTACATATGCATGCTTATACTTTTCAGAGGTCCGATATTGTTCTATGTACAATCCTTGTTTTATTGATTGCATGTAATATTCTAATTTTCTGAGATTGTGGATTTGGGGTTTTCATGAGCTGTAAGCCATAATCATCACAATTATGACAAATCATGGCTTGAACTATCTTTGCATGTAATGAGTCTATCTCATATATTAGTTTCACCTTTTAAGTTGCATTACTGAAATAAATGAACTTTTGCACGATATTCTAATTTTTCGAGTTTCACCTATATATATCATGTACCTATGATAGAAATATATCAAAATCTGTGCAACCATACAAAAATTGTCTTTATCCTTATCTATAATGACAGTTTACATTAGAATAGAATAGAATAGAATAGAATAGAATAGAATAGAATAGAATAGAATAGAATAGAATAGAATAGAAAGGGACCTTGGAGGTCTTCTAGTCCAGCCCCCCGCTCAAGCAGGAGAACCTATACTGTCTGAGACAAGTAACTGTCCAGCCTCTTAAAAACCTCCAGTGATGGAGTGCCCACGATCTCTGAAGACAAGCTTTTCCTCTAGTTAATTGTCCTCACAGTTAGGAAGTTTCTCCTTAATTCCAGGTTGCTTCTGTCTTTGGTCAGTTTCCAACACTATTTCTTGCCTGTCCTCTGGTGCTTTGGAGAATAATTTGACCCCTTCTTCTTTGTGGCAGTCTCTCAAATACTGGAAAACTGCTATCATGTCTGCTATTTCTTCAAGAACTGCTATTTCTTCTTTTCTTTAGAGTAGCCAAACCTAAGTCCTGCAGCCATTCTTCATATGTTTTAGTCTCCAGGCCTTTGATCATCTTAGTTGCTCTTCTCTGAACTTTTTCCAAGATCTCAACATCTTTTTTGTAGCATGGTGACCAAAATTGGCAGCAGTATTCCAGGTGTGGTCTTACTAGGGTTTTATAAAGCAGTACTAATACTTCACATGATCTTGATTCTATGCCTCTTGTTTATACAACCCAGGATTGTATTAGCTTTTTGGGCTGCTGCTGCACATTGCTTGCTCATAGTCAAGTGATCGTCCACTAGGACTCTAAGTCCCTATCACAGTTACTATATTTAAGCCAAGTCTCACCTAATCTGTACTTGTACCTTTGATTTTTCCTGCCTAAATGTAAAATTTTGCTTTTCTCCACATTAAAACTCATTTTGTTGGTGTATCACATAAGTACATGATGTATCACATTCATGTAACTAAGCAAATATACTGAAATCATCTTAATCTCTGTGCGATGATTGTTTATAAAACTGTTTATAGCATTTGAATTTTATCTTCCTCTACCCCAGGTTGATATTAAGAGTTCATATTGGAATTAACATTGGTGATATTAGTATTGTTCTATAGTGTTTGTATTATTTCTCTGAGGAGTCTGAACAAATGATGCACAGGCATTCTTTCTTTTACGGGTTCCCATACGGAATCAAATATAAAGAGATACAGCATAAAGCGAGAGCACTTGAAAGTGACATTTTAGATGGCGTGGGGTATATGGTCCCCAAATCCTAGAAGACCAATTTCTCAAGCATAAAATATCCATCGCTGTCACAAGGATCTTAGCAACAGGAAAATAATTGGTTTGTAAATTGCCTTAGATTGTTCTCAAGAGAGTTAGGCAATCCAAGCACTGGGGGGTGGGGGAGGAGCAGGTTTGAGTTGTGTTAGTGAATGCAAGATTGGAAAACACATCTGCTGCTAAAATCAGTTTTCCTGAAATGCTGGCTGTCAACTTTCTCAGTTATGATGTGGCTGAATTTCCAGGCAAACAGTGTCATGGGATGTTTGACCAAGGCTCAGTTGGAGGCTGGACTTTATGGAATGTGAGTTCTTAATGAGCTGCATCCTTTGTGCTGGTGCTTCTACTGACAATCATGAGCATTGCTGAGAGCAGCATCTGGAACAAGATCAAGTGATCATTTCTAAATGAAGGAATGACTAATAGATGGGATCTCTTTTTTTCATAGAACTTCTGAAACTGAGCCTGTAAACATCCAAGATTAGTCAAAAATGTAATTCAATTGCACTGTTACATTTGTGTGGAAGTTGACAGGCACAATTTTTAAGGGTGGGATGTTAAATCAAAGAGACTGAAGGGCAATTTTTAAAGCTTTTGGAATTTTGAGAAATTGTCATGAATGCTAAAACAAAATGATTGCTGGATGGAGCATGAGCCACAGAATGGATACCTGGACTCAGTGCTTTTTTTTCTAAAAAAAAAAAAAGGTGCCGGAACTCACACACGTCAAACAACCCGCTTTGCCTACCCTACAAGGTTCCATCCAAAAAAGGTGCCGGAACTCCATTCTGGGCGTTCTATGAGAAAAAAAGCCCTGCCTGGACTATATTCAGGGTTAAAATGGCAATATAAAGGGCTGATCAGGGTGGAGCATGATGGCTCACTGGTTAAAGATGCTTAAAGCTGGAAAGATGACAGCCTGAGTTTGAGACCCAAGCACCGCACCAAGGGGTGAGGTCCTATTATTTGCCCTAGCTCCTGTCTAGTTATCAGTACAGAATCATGAAAAGTAGATAAATACTATAGGTACCACTTTGATGGAAAGGTAACAGTGTTTCATGTGCCTCAGCATGTAGTCATGCTGGCCATGTAAATGTCTTTGGACAACGCTGGCTCCCTCAAATAAAAAACGGAGATGAGCACTGTCCATTAGAGTCGGAAATGATTGGATAGGGGCTTTAGCTTTAATATCAACAAGCATCGGATTCATGTTGTTGGATTCCCCCCCCCCCTTAATAAACTACAGATGCTGATGAAAGTTGTTGGGTGATTTGTGAATATATGGAGGTGGGTGTAGTGGATCCTTAATAAAGGTCATACTATTTCAAATACATCTCTTTAAATTCTACTAATTAAAATTTTGATCTAATCTTATGGAAAATCAGTGTGTGAAGAAGGGCATGATTGCAACAGTGTCATATTTAAGCCTCATTATTTTAACTGTGCTTCTACAGAACTTTGATGTGTATAGCAGTAGAACATCACTTCAGAGAAAGCAGAAGCTCTCTCAGTGGAGAGTTCATTTATTGCTTTCTACAGGGTCCAACACCTGCTACAGCAGTGTTTCTCAACCTTGACAATTTTAAGGCATGTGGACTTCAACTCCCAGAGTTGAAGTCCACATGCCTTAAAATTGTCAAGGTTGAGAAACACTGTGCTACAGGAACAACTTTGGAGTATGAATTGTTCCTGAAACTGTTATATTTGCTGGAGGCAAAATTTTATTTATTTAAATTTATATGCTGCCTATCTCACTATCAAGTGACTCTGGCCAGCTTAAGGTTTCCTGCAAGGAGGCTGTGCCCTTTATGGACTTAGCCTGGTTCAGCAGATGTGGCCTTCCTTTCTGAGACATAATTTGCCTCTGCTCCAGGTTAGATGGCAATAATGCATTATGAATAGGGTTCACTCTGAAGATGGGTGCAAAACCTGCAGTAAGCTTGGTATACACATTAAGAAAGTTTCTGTATGACATATTTTTATGCCATTCTTATAAATTTGCTATGTATGGCCCCACCATTTGCAGAAACTATGATACCTATAGCAGAATGTAGACTTTTGCCCTTTCATGATGCAGCCTTTGCAGACCTGCTGCAAATGCTAAAAGTGCTATTATCCTGAAAAATAAGAACTTTCTTTCTCTCCAGCGCCCCAGTGACAGTGGCCATGCACATTAATTGGGCTCCTCCCATTTCTGAGGATGAGTGTTCTCTGATTAGAGTGACTACATGCCAATCGCGCAGCCCAGCCTCTCTATTTATTTTGCTCAATTAGGGAAAAGTCAGACATGCCTATATGCTGGCTTGAAATATTTACAGTTCCTGAAAATAGACTGCACCAGAAAAATTAATTCATAAATATAATACCTTCATTTATTTGCTTAGATTGTCTTTTGGGAATTTCATGCCATTCTGATAACTGATCAGAATCAAGATGTGATTGATAAATTGAAACCCAGAAGAATCTTCACAATCATTGCACTTTAGTTGTCCCAGAATAAAGCTGTGAAGACAGGCACAAACTTCATTATGGATACAAGGTAGAAATTTGGGCCTCAAGGCAGTGCAAATCATACTGGCGTATTTTTCTTCCAACTCAGGGCCTGAAAAAATGCATTCTAAAATGCAGTAGAAGCAAAGAAGTATGGTGCTATTTGGGGATGACCTTGGAAGATAGGAGGGAGACTGTTGCCTAGGCTGCGCATCTTCCTCCTGTCTCCCAAGGTCATTCCTGTATTCATCGTAGGCAACCCATAGAGAGGAACATGGAGTGACTTCCCTTCTTCCTCAGTGAATTCTAGAGTGACATGCTAACATCATGCACAATGTGTTTTGGATCCACAAATGGCGAGGGAAATGTGGAAGAAAAATCAAAGTAATGTGCATTAGGAATGATGTATACAGCAGAACTTTATAACTTATTTTTATATATTAGGAATTTTATAGTTTTTGAAGCCTGATAGCTGGATTAAAAGGAAGATTCTATAAAAAAAATAAACAGCTATAATAGGAGAGGATAATTTATACCAATATACTGTGAAAAGCTTCAGTTGCAGTTTTATGTCTTTCAGCTTGCTATAAAAGGAATAAAATCAAGCAGACTTTTTTTCTCAGTCACTAGATAGTTTCATGCCCAAAGTGCATAGTCTAGGAAAATTTGCTAAATATAGCTGAGGAACCAGGCTGCAGCAGGTGAAACCAAGACTAAAACAGAGGGAGGGAGGATTTCCCATGGTCTCTGCCAGCTTCCCACAAAGAAAGTTAATGGGGAAGGCAGCAGGAAATCAGAAGTTGCTCCTGCTCTCACTACTCTTTTGCCTGTCCGTGTTCATTCTTTTTCTCTGTTTAGATAAAAAAATATCTCTCAAATGATGACCCAGTGAAGCACAGATTGGCTAGTACATAACAATCTGGGATTAAATCCCACTGAATTAAATACATAGGGCATGCTTTGAGAATGCATGTATAGAATTACACTTTTTCTGAACTGCAACACAATTCTACTCATGCCTATTCAAAAACTCCCAGTGAATTTTACTTCCAAGTAAGTAAGTAACGGATTTCAGGCTTAGTGAAGTGGTCTCATGAACAGTGATAGACAACAGTATAAATAAGAAATTAGCACATACTTATATTTTCTAAATCAGATCTATTATGTAGGTATTCACAATATCAGAGAAACTAGAAAAAAGAGCTGAAGAATTTAAGTGAATGGTAGACTAGCTAAAGAACTATTGTTATGTTGAAGTAAAATCACGTGCCAGAGATCTGAGTCAGCCATTTCTGAGCCAGAACATAATTGATCTAGTAAGACAGTGACACAGTAGAAATAAAAGGATAAAAATAGGTAGCTAAACTTCAAAGCTTTGTGTTTTCCAAATTGTATTTAGTTGCCCATTTCAGTTTTATAAGTTGTTGGCAGCAAAGAAGGTACCCCAAGAAAAAATTAAAACAAAGCTGTAAACAGTGTGCTTCGGGAATGCCACATAAAATCTGAGGCTATTTCTAGGACTTGATTTTTCATTTTTCAGACTTTACATTGATTCGTGAACCGCAGGTTTCAGCAAAAGCTGAAGGCAATCCAATGCATCTAAATTCAGAAAGGATTTGAACTGTGCTGAAATGACATAATTCATGAATGTTATGGAATTTCACAGTTATTTTAAACATGTAGGGCCTCCAGAACTAGGTTGCATCTCTTTGCTGCTGTTAAGTGGTCATCTGCATTTTTGAAGCTCACTTCTAATAGCTCTCCACAAGTAATAATTCTCCACAAGTAATAATTATGTCTTATGGATTTTTATGTATGCTGAAACTGTTAAAAAAAGAACAACTGAGAGGTATTTGGTTTCTAACTTCCCCCTTCTTAATACCTTGATCTATTTGCCATATTTCTAAATATTTAAACCCCCTTAAAAACTGTACTGAAAATGTTTACATTATATGTATGCTGCTTCCATATTATATATATGGATACTATTCTTGGTTGAATTTTGTTGCACTTCTGTTGTGAATATGTGCTGTTAATCTTGCCATTTGTATATGCGTTCTAATAGATTATATTGGTCTTTTATAAGTGTTTAGTTCTCCATTCGCGTGCGAATGATGAAGACACATGGTGACAACTAACAATGCTTTATTCTCCTACTCCAACTCCAAGCAAAAAGCAAAAGGCACGCAGGCCTTTATATAGGGCTTGAACCCCGGACAGAGTGAACCAATAAGAGTTCTTCTTTCTTTGTGCCTTGCACATGTGCACAAGGCTGGCGCCGCTCTGTCTGGTCCCGGGCAGCTTTTAGAATGCCCGGGACCATTTGCAACAATTCTGGGCCTGCTAAGTTTTCTCATCAGGCCCAGGACACAACAATAAGCATTTCAAATTCTGCCATTTTTCTTAATGTCTTTCCCTTATTCTTATGATCAGATTTTATCTTTCCAACAGCTTGTAAATACATCAAGCATGATATCTTCCAGCCTCCATTTAACAATTCTTGCTGTGTCTTTAGTCAATTCATTGAGTCTGAGTGGTAAACTAGGATTACCGTATATGCCGCCGTATTAGGCAACCCGGCGTATAAGACGACCCCCGTCTTTATAGCCGGGCCGCATTCCTAGAACGTCGTCTTATACGCCGGAAACTACCAGTATTTCCGGCGTATAAGATGACTCGGCGTATAAGACGACCCCCGTCTTTGGCGCCGATTTCAGCGCTCGCGGAAGTCGTCTTATACGCCGGCATTTACGGTACATTTTTCTTACTGTAATTATCTCCAATATGAAAAGGATTTGAAGGAAAGGCTTACATTAAAATACCTTTTGGATTTTTCCAAATGTACAGTATTTTATGGACATTTAAAGGCTGTTAACTAAAGTTGATGCTGGTATATTGCATGAATAAAAATACCCCATATTTGGAAGTTATTAATATTCAAAAAAATTAATTTCTTAGAATGGACTAAAGAATATTCTTTAGTAGAAAGACGGCACCAGCCTGAACTCACAAAATTGGATTGATGAAGTGAGATTCTGCTCATAAAAAGCTCTCTAGCAATGGATTAGAAAACTGACCAATATTATTCCAGGTGGTCAAGTTTTAATACTGTCAGTTTATAAGCACCAGACAATGTATTCTTGTTTGTTTCTTTTTCCCTTCTATTATCCTTTTTCTTTTTGTTTATTTTTTCTGTTTGCTTTTGCTCTGCTACATTAAACTAAATAAAGCCTATGAAACAAAAGATTCTTAAATGTGATTCTGCAACCTATAATTTGTGAGCAGGAACACACAGCCCTTGGTAAACAGACATCATTTGAAAAAACAACCTAAGAAAATATTATCCCTTTAACAAAGCAGCTGCAGCTAGTTTTGCAGACATCTTGATAGCACTGACCATACACCTCTCAAAGAGGTCTCATTTGATAAATCAAGTGCTGCAGAGAACAGTAGGACAAACAGCACAGCAGTTAAAAGGAAGGAAAATACTTAGATCCTGAAGGATCTAAGATGACCACTCCTTGCCTGTTTTCACAAACAGCAGCAACAAGAGAGTCTTAGCAATCAAAATAATGTGAGCCAGATCTGGCCAAGGAAAAAGCCATGCTTTGACATTGGTGGGCTGTTGTCACTGTTGCAACCTGTCAGCTGCCAAAAAAGGAGACCCTTAGGAACTGGGCTGAGCAGACAGGCAAGAAATGGCTTGGTGGCTGGGGAATTGGGCTGAGGTGCCTTGATGGTGGGAGCAGGCTGTTGAAACAGCAAGGCTCTGAGGGAAAAAACATATTCTTGTCACTGACAAATCTTGGTCTTTTTTTTTCCCCCAACTCCCTTTGCCTCCTGTCCATCAGCCCCACTCCTGGAAAGAAGTCCACCTCCCCCATGCTGAAGCTAGGAGAGGGCTGCACGTCTCTGGCCTGGGTCCCTGACAAAAGCACTGCCTGAAGACATTTTGTATTTCTCTTGGAAGCTGCAGTCCTAAGAGGCTTGGGGGGGGGGGGCTTCACCATTGTCTTTCAACAAATCTGTCTGCTGGCAAAACCAGGGGAAGAAATGCATAGGTGGAGGAGAGTTACAATTTGTAGGTTCCAAATATATAAGAACTGGGCAAAGAGAGAGAAAAGGAGAACTCAGAATTCTAAACCCTGGGAGTATTTTATAATTCTGAGACTTGGACTACCCTTTGGTGTCAACAGAATTCAGCATTATACAATTCCTCACTTTTAGTTTTAAAGAAAGCTACTAATCCTTAAGCTTTGGTGGGGGAGAAATAGTAGGACATATAGTAGTCAAGAGTTAGGACTATCAGTGCTTGTCCCTGTGTTAACTGGCTGCTTAGAATGCCTGATTTTGTTTGCTTGATTGTATGTGTGTGTGTGTGTGTGTGTGTGTGTGTGTGTGTGAGAGAGAGAGAGAGAGAGAGAGAGAGAGAGAGAGAGAGAGAGAGAGAGAGAGAGAGAGAGAGAGAGAGAAGGATTTTTAAACAAATGAACCACTGCAGGTTTTTAAAAAATATATAATGTCTTAAATGCATGCTTCTCTGGAGAAAATAGAATTCCAATTCAGTTGGCACAATAAATACCAAGTATAATTATATTAGGCATTGTGAGGACTGGGAAGGAAGCAAGCAGAGAATGGTCATTACTTTGAATAGATGCATTCAGAGCACACAAACAAGGGCTTTAGACCCTTGTTAAATAGTGTGGTAAAATTGATAAGAGGGAATAACATGGTCCATTGGAGCTAATCTTTATATTGAGGCTTCTAAAAGATTTTGGGCTTTACTTTTGATCATCTCTGTTTCATATTTCCAAACATCAGCATTAGAGATGTACATACATTCTGTCATTTACCAGGTCCCCAAACCAGTACCTTGTTCATTTTAGTCTCACATGCTTCCGCTGGCATTCCCAGAACCATGCACGGTATGCAGAATCAGGGCTCTTCCTGAAAATTTGCCAGATTCATTCTTCTTTGCTGCAGCCCATATGTTGCTGAGAAAGGCCCTTGAGGGCTCATAATTGGGGGGGGGGACTCACAAAAATGAATATTTGGGACATCTAGAGGACCAGAACAGTTTTCATACAACAGCATCACTTTTCTCCATTCTCTCTAGCATGACTCATCAGTAAGAAAAGAAGAAAACAACAGCATATTTTTTAATGCAAAGTATTTGGTTTTTGGTGGGCTAATATTTAGATGGATTTTTGCTTTTTAAAAAAACCTTCTCATGGTGGAAGAGAAGTGCTGTGGGGCATTATTTTGTTCTTCCCATTTGGCGCAGGTCTGTTTTTACATCTTTATGGATCCACCTACTTGTCCTTCTCATTCTAAAGCAACAAGGTAGATCACTTCCTCATTAAAGAGCTCACAACTGTTTCTTAGAATATCCAAAAGTTGCAATTATTCAAGCAAATTGATGGGAACTTTACTAAAAATGCATTGGCTACTTCCAGGTGAAAGCAGGTGGCCAAGTCAGGGTACTGCATTGGCCTGCTGGGTCTCCTAGGAAATTGGTCCATTCCAAGCCACAGTGGAGGAGAGTCCTGGAGGGCTAGAAAGGAATGTTGGCAAACTCCTTCTGTAACATAGAGGGAGATACTTTAAAGAGTTACTATAAGGTGAAAAACACTGAGCAACTTTTAAGTAATTACGCCTAGCTTTGGGGGCCTTTTTAATGGGATGAGGCATAGCAATGTGTATACACACACACACACACACACAAACGCATACACAAAACACCCCTAGAATAAGTTTTTGACATATATTTCAAAATCAACTCAGACATCAAGATTTTTACCAGATGGCAATATTTTATTTTAGTTATTTTATTTTATTATATTTAACTAATTTATTTATACAATAACAACACTGTCTTCTATCACGAAGCATTAGATGATGTTGCATTGTACTACTTACAGCACATTCTTTGTGACAGAGATGCCTTTGTCTATCTATCTCTAATAATGCGCAACACGAGGGCTGGGCTTATGTAGCCAAAATGGTGCCATCAACTCATGAAAAGAAGATCTCAGCAGGCATGAGGAATTCTCAGGTGTTTTTTTGGTTTTTTTTTTACAGAAGCAGAACAAATTAGATCAAGTTTGGAAACTTGGCCTTCTCCAGTTATTCAATCCCTGATCCCAAATGCAACTTGTTCTCTTATGGATTCAAAGAAGTTCTGTGTCTCCCTACCTGAGCCCAGCCCTGCCCTTACCACAGATATGCCTCAGCAAACAGGCCCATGATGCAATCCAAGCTGGAAATGAATCAGAATCCCCAAGGAAAATGTTTGTGACTCATGGAATCATTGCTGCATAGAAGGAGTAACTCCAAATTGGATCAGTGCAGCCTCATTTCTCCCACGAGCTTCTCCTGCTTAGGGAAAATATCTTTCTGAGCTTCCAGCTACTGATTACTTAGCATTGTGATTGTGGAAATGATATTTTTGATGTGGACTTAAAAGCACCCATTTGCCTGTTGGTTTATTAAGGAAAGGCCCGTGTATATATTGTAATCAGTTGAGATAGCAACAGTCAGAACCCAGCTTACAAGGTCTGCCTTTGTAAAGAAAGCCTAGATTGCAAGGATGTTCAGTGTTTATCTGGTGACTGACAGCAATTGAGCCAGTTGTTCACATGCACACAGCCGCTGGATGAATCTAGTCCTTCTAACCCCCAAACCTGGCAGCTGTAGAGAGAAGTCTCCTTTTCTGTCTTGAGCTGTGTTTCTCAAACTTGATAATTTTAAGATATGTGGACCCCAGTATGCTGGCTGGAGTAATCTGGGAGTCAAAGTCCACACATCCCTTCTTAAAGTTGCCTAGAGCAACCTCCCACCTCAGTGAGGTTAGAAGGCTCAAAATAACTCCAGTTTTGGACTCATGATGTTCAGACTTGCTTTTCATGTCAGATAAAGCGAAATTACGACAGACTGTCAAACATGCATTGAGGAATACACTTGGAAAAATAAATCCTGCTGCCTCATGTATATAGAGTCCACATGCTTATTGTTTTCAGTTTTCACGCTACTCATCCACAGTCTAGCGTTGTTCAACTTGCTGCAGGAAGAGAAAATAATGCCAGAAAATCAAGCCAGCAGCTGTTGTACAGAGATAACCATTATTAAACTATTCCCAGAGCAGCCGTTTTGTTAGGAACTTCAATTTGCTACTTCCTACCCTTCTGGATGTCCCATGTCTACCATTTCTAGGTTTCAGAAAAACCTCCTTCTTGCCAGCATCCCCCTACAGTGGAAAAGGGGCTGCATTCATCTGAGCTGAATCGGCTGCTGCCTCTCAGAGAGCAGTTGCAGGAGCTTTTATTTAGAGTGTAACCAGAGAGGCCTTGTCACCAAATGACAGCAGGCTCAGGTTTCTTTGTTTGCTTGTTAGAGACCACATGTTAGTCACCTCTGATCTGTGAAGACCTTCTAGAAAACATCCTTTCTTCCCCACTGTGGGAATTTATTCCTCTTCAAATTTTACTTACAATTTTTTAAAGAGGTCTCTCTGCATTCAAATTAGCATATGAAAAGTCAGTGGGAAACGTTTACCCTTTTTTTTCTTTTGTGTTTATGATAAATATTCTCTTTCTAGGTGAAGTCCGTTGCACTCCAGAAGACAGATTTAATAAGAAGTAGCTTTCTAAACATTGAAAATACAGTCTCAATGTCCTCTGAAAGGTTTACTTATGATTCTTACACAATGTGCATGTAGCCTTAAATCAGTAATATATGTATTATTTATTTCTTTGTGTATTCTCTTAATTTTACCCACTGGTTCAAACTCTAGTCAGCCGCTGCCCAACCTAAAAGCATTGGCTGGGTGGGTTTTGAAGGAACGTATGTTATCATCTGAAGTGAAATAAAAGGCTCCAAGTGTGCACCATTGCCACTGGTGCTGGCAAATAATCTTTTCTCTTCAAAGAGGGTACCACGTCCTAGATCCTCACATTAGAAGGATGTTTTTTCCCCATCATAATCCTACCCAGCAATTCTCAGTGTTTCTGAAAGAGAATCAGACAGACAGGATTTGTTTCCCTTCAGCTCATCTGATTCAGGACCCAAGACTAGCAACAATGATCCCCATTGGCACAAAAGGAACACGCACACATAAACCTTTTAGGAATGATATCAATGGAGAGGCTATAACCTTGAACGTTTTTTATGCAAAAATAAGACAAGATAAAAGAAGAATCCATTGTGTTTACTAAATCCAGTTGTTTGGTTTGTCTGTACCAATGCTTAATTATATGCAAAATGTTTTTCCCCCATCTGTACCCCAAACACAGCATATTTCATAGGGTTATTGTGAAGGTAAAATGTTTTGATCCCTCCATCCACTTATTGAGTGTAAAGGCAAAAACACCAATGAATATAGCAAACATCAACATACATGTGTAAATGGGTGCCTCCAGGGCACTAGAATACTGGAATTATGAAACTAAGTGCTGTGATAAGTATAAATGGTGCGTTCCAAAACCATGCAGTGAACAGTGAGCAACAAGGCCAGAGTGATTATGATTTCCCCATCCATCAGAGGATCAATCCAATAACTTCTGCTCAATCCACATGATTGTGCTATTAAGCTGCCATTAGAGAGGTTGTGTAGCAGAATACGGGTGGTTCGATGGGCAAATATTAGCAGCTTAGGAAAGTCTTTAACAAACTGCAATCCTTCACTGGCCTTTTAAAGAGCCTAGTGTGCCCCTTAAAAAGCAGCTGTAGCTGTAGCCAATACAACTTTGAACCTTGACCTATTACTTTACTACCGCAGGTGTTTTTGGTCCAAAATTAATCACAGCAGGGGCTCAATCAATCTGTTAGATCGATAGATGCCGTTTAGGCTGCTTCTTCCTGGGGCTGTCCCTAGGGAAGCTTAAGGAACCTTTGACCTTTTTGTTGGGGCCTGTTATGATGGAGAAGATCAGAAATTCAATAAGGATGTTTTAGCTGGTCAATGACTCCTTACAACCTTCATTTTACCACTAATTTAGGACTAAATCTGCCCCTGAAAAATACACCTGTACACCTGGAGATTCTCTCTGCTAATTTATTTTGGTGTTCATTAACTTTAGTTACTGGTAAAAAATATCCAGAATTTGTTTCATCTATGCAGGAATAAGGAATCTGTGATAAAAAGCTATTACACTCAAACTTGAGCCAGTCTTCCTCATGAATTATATAAGATGCAAACAGATGTTGTGTCACTGGCTGAATTCAGTTCTCACTCCTTGATTCCCATTGCCTCCAAAGGGCAATGAAAAGGAACAGGTGACCAGCTTCTTGCTCCTGCTGCTCTTTTGGACTGAAGCTAAAGCATTATTTGGGCCCATCCTCCAAGTCCAGCTACACAGTCTTCCATTCCCTTCCATATGCAAGCCCCATTGTCTCTCTGATGCCTCTGCATTTTTCATGAGCTGTCACATTATCTAGCCAGTGCCCCCCCCCCATCAAAATCACAGCAAAAGCAGCAAATCTAGAGGTTGTGGCCATCCTAGAGTCACTAGATCACTCCTTTCGTGTTTAGCATCTCATTATTAGCATTGATTTCGGTGTACCTATTTTTGTAACTGCAGACATAAATATTAGTTTCTGATGTCTAATAAAAAAGCATGCTATTCTATCTGTCTACTAAATACTACAGGCTCAGTGGAATATGAAGTAGCCTTTCTCAACAGGAAGTATAAGAAAGGAGAAAGAGTACAGTGATTCCAAAATACAAGCAATTAATCCATAGGAAGCAAAGATTTGTATAACTGAGTATAATATTATATAACATCAATGCTTCCAAAATGGGATTTTTGTAAACAAGCTACTTTTGCTTACATATCACTTGGTTAAAACCTTGTTCCTACTCTTGAGAAACAGAAAAGCCAAAGATAAAAAGCTTTGTGTACACTGTTTCCATTTATTGCCAGAAATCCTTCTTAGGAACACATGTTGTAACTTTATGCAACGAGTTAGATTTCTGTTAGATTTCTTTTGACATACACGGCACAAGAGCTTCAAATGCCTCTTTCCAACATGAACATTATGCACTGATTATGTGTTTATTACAGAACTCTTCATTGCTTCATTTTCCTTCCAGATGCTTTTAAAAGATGGTCCAGCTTGTTAGATGCTGATCATTCCCAAAGGACAGGTGGGTTTTTTAACTGTACCTATATGGTAAATAATTGATACCTGCCATATGTTACAATCTTATCCTCCCCTCTTCCAGTTCTCTTGCATGGCATTTTTTTTCTTTTCTGCTTCATCCCAATTGCTACCTCTATTTTTTCCCCTTATAGATTTATTCTGCACACATTTCTGGTTCTTTTGTCCTGATGGACCAGCAACTAATTTTCTTAAATCTAGAGTTCAGTGAGGCTGCAGCAGAATTTATTTGAATAAAAATGGGATTAAAACCTTAGGTTGCAGGTAACTTCCCTGTTTCTTTAAATTGTAGGAGAGTACAATACTTGTTTTAATAAACAAGCTTTTACCTGGCATTCCCTTTTGGATCCTTGTTTTCTCCATTGGGGAAGTTGCATATTTGACAGATTTCCCAGAGGTGGAACCCCACAACTATATTAAATATAAGCATTTTAATTTTATTTAATACTAAATAGCAGTAAGAATATTAGCAAGTTATTTGCTTATAACTAAGGCAATAAAAATGCAAATTTTTAACCTTTTAAATGTATTTTTAATAAATTTGTTACAAGAGAAAAATGCAAATACACAAAAAATATGAAAATTAAAGTTGAGGGAATATATCATGATAGGTAGATAGGAAAGCTCCATAGTGCCCTCTTTTCTTAGAGCAGTGGTTCTCAACCTGTGGGTCGGGACCCCATTTGGGGTCAAACGACCATTTCATGGGGGTCACCAAACAACGCAGTCCGCCATTTTTTTCCCTTTTCCTTAGCTGTGCTACTCCCTTTTATTCTATTGGCTTTTGAAAGCCAATAGAATAGACTCTTTTGAATAGAGTCTAATTCTATTGGCTTTCAAAAGCCAATAGGAATTGTCCAGGCTGTCTCTGCCTTGCTGAGCCTGCCAAAAGTCCCATTCTGCAAACGGTGCTGCAAGTTGTCTGCAGTGAAGGCAAGCTGTCTGGAAGCTTCCACCCCTCCCTGCTGAGCAACTACTAAAAATGTAAATAAAAGAGGGCCAGAGGTGGGAGGCTGGCACGCGTGGGGCCCGGCGGGTTCCTTACCTCCCTTGGGCTGGGCCAGTGGGTGGCCCAGCCAGTGGTCGGCCTGTGCCATCTCTGCCGCTTGCCAGCTACGCCTCGGCTGGCGCAGGGGGCGGCACCACACATGCATGGCGCTCCCGGGCAGGGAAAGTCCTCGACTTACGACCGGTTGGGTAGTCCTCGACTTACAACCGGTTGGGTAGTCCTTGACTTACGACCGGTTGGGGGTCGCGGCATTAAAAAGGTTGAGAACCACTATCTTAGAGTCTTAAGTATGGGCTTATTTTGCATAATTGTTAATCCAGGCCTATTCTATTTTCAGATGTAAATTAAATGCAGAGGGAAACCCTGATTGTCCTGATTCTGCGCATTATTGTCATAACAGATCCAAAGTAAGAGCAAGTGCAATTTGGTAGTTAAGGTGTTGGACTGGCATTGAAGAGACCCAGGTTCTAATCTGCCTTCTAATCTGTTCAAATTTTGCCCCACAGAAATTCTCTTTAGGATAGTCCCTCTCTTGCAGCCCAGGGCTATTTGGGAGGGGGGTCAGGAATGCTATCTATAGCACTTTGAGCTCCTGAATGAAAAACTGAATATCAGTCAATCAAACAAAGTTCATTGTAAAGATCTGCTGTTGGAAGAGATTTTGGGATGGGAATGTTCCATTTTGGACATTGCTTGGTTCAGTTGCTTAAGGAATACTTAAGGAATCAGAATGGTGCTTTTTTTTTTTTTTTTTAAAGGAGCAGATTTTTTTCCTGAGCCTCATAACCTGAATTCATTATTTTCTGTTCCATACTTTGGTATTCTCATCCTTTCCAGCAAAGGAAATGCAACATTTGCTCAGATGGTTCCTTGGGGCAAAGCTCCTCCTGCAAACACAAATGGATAGGGGAGGGGGATTTATTTCTTCAGCTAATACAAACTGGCTGCTTAAAGCATTCAATGGGGCTCGGGCACCAATTGTTCCCTATCCTAGGATATAGCCTATCAAACTTTGTTCCACGACCACATCCAAATGCCCAAAATACTTTTAGACAAGCTAACGCACGCACACGTGCGCGTGCGCACACACACACACACACACACACACACACACACACACACACACCGTTCTCCTGCAGTCCAGTTGTCCAGGTGGCGCAGCTGCATCACACATCTGTTATTTTCTTCTGAGGAAGACGTCTCCTGCAAGACTAAGAGTTTCATTAAAGGTCTGCATTTTAGAGATATTTAGCTGTGGAGCTATTCATATGACCTTCAACTGCTTGGGGGAGGAGGCACCTCTAAACTTTCTCCCCCATGTCAGACAAAGTATTATTTGGTTAGATGGCTTTGGAATTGTCTACTATGTTCACTGAAAGTGCCCCACCTGGAAGCTGCCAGTGTATATTAGCAGAGGGGAATCCAGATTGAATGCCTTCAACACATACTGTAAGCAATCCCTGCTGCTAAATCTGACCAGCCTGCAACTGTTTTGGCCAGCCCTGCAGGAGAAGCAGGAAAATAATAAGCAGACAAACTGGTGAGCGAGCAAACACTCAATAGTATACCCTGGTGTATGGGGGAGGGGTGATTAAGCTAGTAAATAAAGGTCAGCAAACATTATCACCAGCTGACCTTCTGTGGGACACATTGACACAAGCTTTGATCACCAGTATTAAAGGAAAGTACTTATGGAAGATATCCTGGCTAGGAGCAGACTTCCAGCCAGTGCCAGGAGAAGCAAGCAAATGGCATGGACTGAGCAGGATCTATGACTGACCACCCCCCTCTGACCCTGGATGGCCAGCCAATGCCCAGAGAGGCAAATTGGTGATGGATGTGATAGCAATGCCAGTTTGCTTCTGCCTGGAGAGTTGAACAGCTGTTGTCAAAGAGAAATGGCTCCATGGCACTACTGACTTGCTTCTCCCAGGACACACATGCCAGATCTTTGACCAAAGATGTCCAAGAGGAGTTGAGGACAACTGAGGCAGCGCGTCCAATTCACTTTCTCCAGATATGCTCTGTCTAGGAGATCTGAAGGAGGCTTATGGCTGTCTTCCTGCACTGCATAGAACAGGAATTCTCCCCACTTCCTGCTGGAACAGCCTAACCAGCAGATCATTGGCCAGCACTGCAAGAGAAAATGCTTGACAAGGAAGGCTTTTCTTAGATTAATTCACAGCAAGAGCAAAGCAAGAAAAGGCTGAGAGGGGCTCAGAAGGAGACTAGTATTAAAAGTCAAGGGATCTCTATTACTTCACAAAGCAGCTTTGAAGAGGTGGTTCATTCAAATCTTCCTTAAAGCAAAGTATTTCTTTGAAGCTTAGCATAGCCGTATTGTAGTGCCAGAAAATTGCAGGAAAGCCCTCTGCAGAACTGAGCTACAAAGGAAAAATGAATCACCAGTACAAGCAAGATGCTCGAAACAAGAAGCTGGTGTACATACTGATGAGCAACACATTAGCATTGATCCCTGAAAACCAGGCTCTTTAATTTCCTACGTAGAAATACTATTCTATTTCGCATTGTATGAGCAACATAAGGGGAGGGAGGAGAGGAATTTATTATGAATAAAGATCACACAGTCGTGTTTCAATAATTATTGTCCAGCTGTTCATGAGGTCTACTTGGTCAGAAAGCAAAGTAAGGATTTCATTTTTTAGACTTTTTATCCATATTATTTTTTATCCTTTTATTATTTTATGACTTTATTATTTTCTAAATAATTCAAGCAGGCAAACATACCTAATATTTCTTCCGCCTCCTATTTTCTCCATAACAGCACCCTGTGAGGTGAGCTGGACTGAGAGAAAATGACTGGCCCAGAGTCACCCAGCGGCTTTCATGTCTAAGGGGGGACTAGAATTCACAGTCTCCTGATTTCTAGTCCAATACCTTAACTACTAGACCAAATTGGTTCTTGTAAGTAAACAGTAATAAGTAAGGTTAAAGTGATGAATGTATCACAATACAGTCCCAAATGGCTGCTCTTGAAATATAAAAACTGAATGTCCCAGAAAAGCAAGCAAAACCAAAAACCAAAGAGAGCTGAATAAAATGCTTTGAGTGTCTAGGCACTATTTCATGTAATAGTAAGTAGTAAATAGCAAGTAAATAAATAGTAAGTAGGGCTCTCTCCTCTTGTTCAGTTGAGGCTTGTTCCCATGTTAGTCAATAAGCAGCACAATTCTCCCAATGCTCTTCCCTTTGTTTCATGACCAGGGTGAAGCTTGGGTGACATTCTGTGCTGCATCAAAATTTAATGAGACCAGATGTCTGTGGAGATTTTCAGTCATCCAGGTCATAGTTGTCTCAAAGTGACTTTTTTCTTCAAAAGGCAACTGGACTGTCTTTTCCTCTAGGAAAAAATCTTCTTCCTCAGGAAAAAACAGTCCAGCTGGCTTTTTGAAAAAGCACCGTTGAGACACTAAAGAGACTAGATTTCTGCTTTGCCTTTTTCTACTGATGAGGTTGTTGAGCATGTGTGCCTTGGCCTGTCACTTGTAGCAGCAGCAGCACCCCTGATTTGCCCTTAATTAGTCACTTTCTGTTCCCTGAGCAGGGTGAGAGATTTAATGGCTCATTTCTTCTGTACAATTGCATCATTTATCATCATTATTTTTAAAAGTATTTTTAATTTGTAGGACTTCAGCATTTGGTGCATGTTCAATGTAGAAATGCCATTAGTTCAAACTTCCACTATATGTTTACTTCCAGATGTGCTGGACTACCTGAGCCATTATCTCCAGCATACCTGACCAGTGTTTATTGGGCAATGGGAAACGTAGCCTGGCACATTGAGAGGGCACCAGTGTGAAAAGGCTGTTTGTAGTAGTCTCTGCAATTAAACAGAAAAATGATTAATTTACTGCTTTAAAATAATAAGTGAAGGATCCAACTACTGCCTAATTAAGTGACAGAGAAATACAGAATTTTTGCTGGCCTGGACTTAGAGCTGTGAATCCCATGGTAAGTGCTGTAGTGGAACTGGAATTTCAGAAAGGGATTTGCTCTGGGAGTCAATGTAGAAGTTGTAAAGTGGCACAAGAACTTAACATAAGTGAGGAGTCAGGACTGCCCTGAAAATCAAACAGCTGAGAAGAAAACAGATGCCGGTCCCTCAAAGGGCTAAATCCTTTCAATGATATTTTTAAATATGTATGTTAAGTGAAGGATCAGTTTGTCACTGCCTAGGTTGACCAGTCAACCAATGATTAGCCCATCTGGAAAAAAACAAAGAAAAGAAAGTGGCCATAGAAGGCAGGGCCAATCTCCCTCACAACCACAAGAGGATTAAAGAGCGAGAGAAGAGATCAGGGACAGGATGGAAGGGGCAATCCCACAAGACAGAAGTTTACCTAGGTCAGCGGTGGCAAACCTATGGCATGGGTGCCAGAGGCGGCACTCAGAGCCCTCTCTGTGGGCACGCGCGCCATTGCCCCAGTCCTAGGCCTTCAGCTGGGTTTTATAAAACCTTTTCACTTTAGGCCTCCACTGCCGTGTGCAAAAAAAAAAAAAAAGTTCAATCAATCAGTCAATTTCAACTTCTCGCAGGAAAAAACAGATCTTGCAAAGTTGGAATTGATTGATTGATTTTTTTAGTCCCACCCAGTCTGCTGTTACCACCCTAGCTACGCCCACCCAACAGGCCACACCCAGCCAATGGGCCACATCCAGCCAATGAGTCACACCCACCCAGCACCCAGCGATGCATAAGTGGGTTTTGGGTTGCAGTTTGGGCACTCGGTCTCTAAAAGGTTCGCCATCACTGACCTAGATGAAACATATTTTTTCAGATCATCTCCCCTATCTGCATCAAAGCACTTGGCATTGGAGATTGGAAAAGTTGAGAAACACCCTTCTAGAGCAGAGGACATAAAGCTTCATATATAGCTGAATGATGAGATTTAGGCATGTGAAAATATCTTCTGGAAATGGTTAGTAGACTGAAGGCATGCCCAGGGCAAGGAGGCTGTATAGATTTGCCCATTGTCTGAGTGAGATCCCTAAAATCACACCTTGAATTTGGAAGAAGAAATAGCTAAATTTCTGGAAGTTGTCAGAAAGGAAAATCTTCCTTAGGGTCACTTTGAGTATGAAAAACAGCTGGAACCAGACTTACCTGTGCTAAGAATTGATCCATTAAAATCAGGGAGACTGATTACTCAGTGCTAATGTAAGTTTCATTAATTTCAGTGAGAGTACTCTAACCACGACAAAGTTATTAGACTTGGATTATTTTAGTTCTGCCATAGATTTATGTAATGAGTTAAAAATAACACTTGCCATTTCATGTTCATTTTTTCCCCAGTCTTTCCTAGCACTGAATTTGTTTTCAGCCATAGAGTGAGCCTCTGGTCTGTAAGATACTGAAAAATCATTCTTTTCCTTTCTAAACCAGATATACCTAACTTCCTATGTCATAAACAATTCTTAGAAATACTTCTACTACTGATATAAACTGATATAAATCATCCTCTGCCTGTTTGGGCTAAAAAAAAAAGCCTACTTTTAAGATTTATGGAGATGCTGTTGCAATGTGTGGCAGAGAGTACTATGGACCCAAATATAGCATTCTTACAGAGAGATCTTAATTTAAAGGCCAGCCAAAGAAGATGAAGAAATGCAGTTCTACCTTATGAAAAAAAAAATAGAAGTGTCCACAGAGAAAAAACATATGTTTTTGTGTGTTTTGAAGGTCTTCATATCAGGCATCCAGGAAATAATAAAAGGCTTAGACAAGTTTCCCTTGAGCTGACCTTTTGTGCACCAGCCGCTCTATCAGTCATACTTGGTTACTGGAGTGTCAATAATTGAATAATGGTGTGTCAAGCAAAGAAGGGATCGCCAAAAAACATACCCTTCTATCTGTGCATTGCAGTGCCTCTGTCCTGAAGGAACAGGCTGAGAGAATACATTCAGTCAGAATGCAAAAACTCGATTCTATTCCTCAAGGAACATTTGTACACCTCAGAAGGTCTGCCTTGCAATATGATAGGCAGCTGCATCTGAGCACAGTTTTTTAGCCCCTTTAAAAGAAGTTGAGCATGCTCATAAGTGTGCATGCATATGCACACTTAGAGCCAGGGGTACCCAATTTTTAACTTTTCTGGGGAAATGACTTACAGTTCAGAAGTAGTACTGTAGTTCAGTTTATATTCCTTTCTGAAATTAGATTGGCCTTTATGCAACACCCCATGGATCTGTACACTTAGAAGCAGTTGATTATTCAGAGCTAATAATGACCCATTATGTTCTTACTGCAGTGCATTCTTCTAGATATAAGGAACACAAATACTGAATGTTAACAGCAGGCTACCCCATCTCCCTGTCTTGTATGAAAAATACAAATCAGACATAACCCATAAAAATTTATACACAGAACAACCAATCTCATTATTTGGTCATATTTTGTAAATGAAAGGATACAATGTTGGACAACATTATTTTCATCTATATTTATGTATGCTAGAACTAATAGATGTTTGTTAATATATTGGGTAGATTAGGACAATCAGATTATTAGGAGTATTAACTGGGATACATTAATTTGTATGAATATGCCTATTTATAAATAACTAACAACCGAACAAGCCAACACCCACTTTCTTTGATTAGTCATGAAGTGAAGGACAGAATAGATCTCCTCTTGCACTTTTGTCTGTTATTCCACTTGGAGATATCCCCAGACTTGATAAATGAACAAAAAGACAAGCTCCATCAAGAGAGTATGAGTATCTGATGCCACCATTGCATCCTGCACTGCCACTTCCCCCTCTGCTTCAAGATAGAGTCACCATATCTGAGCTGTAAAGATCCAGACAGACAATAGATGGAAGCAAATGGTTAGGATTCTCTGTATCCCTTTGTTGCCATTTAGTGGCCATATAGATTTATTAACATTTGTCTTTTTGCTTCTGACTCTAAGATGCCATCTGAGGTAGAATTTTAACTACTGTGCTGTCCTAGAGTTCTGCCTGGAGAACAATGGTGATTCCTTCCACTTTAAAAATCACAGGGCTATCAACTCCATCGCTGAAAGAACTGTTATGCTTGTCTTCATTTACAAGTGGATTGACAATCCTTAATATCATTGGGAATTATTGTTTAGGATTAGGATGTATTCTTAATATATCAATCCAAGTGCAGAATTATGGAACTGGAGAATTTTTATTTATTTGTTTATTCAATTTATAGGCTGCCTGTTTCCCAACTATTCTCGGCAGTTTACAATTCAAAAGTAAAACAAAATTATAAAAGACCAAAATGTTATTCATGTTGTATATAACCAATGTAATCCTTACACAAAGCAAAATGATAATGGTGATGGTGATGATGATGGAGATGATGGTGACGATGATGGTGGTGATGATGGTTGTGGTAGTGATGATGATGATGATGATGATGAAAGCCGAGTCCTTCATTTCTAGTAATAGCATTTCCCCAGAGATCTTTACAAAGTGTTTGAAACCTTGTTCCGGAAATCTTTGTGTGAATCTCTGTTTCAAACTGTGAGAAAGAATGTTACCAACAGGGTGATCAGTTACACTGGCTGGAATGTCAAGGTAGAGAAGTCTGGGTGTTTTTCTTAGGCATTGAAATCAACTGGATGACCTTAGAGCAGTTACTGCCTCTCACCCCAAATCAGCTTCAGACTTTGCAACAAACCGCCTGATAATCAACCCCCTGCCTTGCTTGCATTATGCATTTTTAGGCTTTGATGTAAGAACTAGACCAGTGCAGTGCAACACAAGCAGACCCTTGCAACTCAGCAAGACAAGCTCTTAAATAAACAACATACTATGTCTCTTATGAACCATTAGCAGGGCAACGATCATACTATCTTCTGTGGCTTTAAAACTACTAATGCTGACACTCCACTTGAGTAAAAGTGGGTAAAGTCCATTAGAAGCTGAGCAGTCATTTTTATGAAAATGTGAAGTTCTTGACCTTTATAAAACTGTCACATTTTTATAACATTATGGATTGGGCTGGACACTGGTTCCCAAAAGAGTAGAGGGCACAGAAGTGTCAGAACAATCTTTCCATTATTTTATGAGCCATCTTTCTGGGAATATTATTGTTTTATTTAAATATGCGGTTCCTGCTCCTTTTGCATTAATGGAGAAGATCATGCAAATGAAAGGTGATTTCAACTCCCTAATGCAGCTACATTTCCCCTACAGACCTTTCACACCAGCATGGAGAGATCTGACATCTCCATCAATCTCCTGGCATTATTTTGAGTCTGACCAGCAAAATGAAAACTGAAGTGATGTCTGAATAAGTATCCCCATCATTCTCCACATTAGTGAACTTTGTAACAGATAAAAATTCATGTTGAGTTCACACAAATGGAATCCTATCATAAGCATGCATAACAAAAAGGAAATGTCATTTCCAGAATCCCTGACGATATGTGAAACTGTTCAACTCTGGACTCCTTAGGGAATTTTTTTCAGGAAGCTTGTTTTATTTTATTCTTCAGTTGAACATTGCCAAAAAGAAGTTCATTTTCCAATGTAGATAAAATATGAATTTCAGTAGCATCTCTTCATTAGCTATACCCATCTTCTTTTATATCATTTTTCCTCTGTTTATCCGTAACCCTAACCCTATTTTGTTATTCCTACAAAGTAATTACCCTCTGCTGACAGATTCCTTTTCCTAAGGGTTCATCAGAAAAGAAAACTCTCAAAAGGCTGCCATCAACCAAACTGAATTTTCTGACATTGTCTAAAACTGTGTTTCTCAACTTTGTTGACTTTAAGATGGGTACTTCAACTATCAGCTTGCTGGCTGGGGAAATTCTGGGAGCTGAAGTCCACACATCTTAAGGTTGCTAACATTGAGAAACACACTCTAGTCTAGGCTGTCCAGGTAGAGAATGTTTTTAATTATTCTGGCCAGGATATTTTCCTTTAGCTAAACTCTCAGAACAACATAGAGAAGATGTGCTTTCAGTCCTGTTGTCCTTAATCTGGAAATGTCGAACCTGAAACAAAAGGGACACCTGTCAGTTTTGCATGTTAGGAAAGTTTTTGTGAGAAGCAATGAACAAAACTCTAGATGAGAAATGAGAAAAATGCAAAACAAGGGAAGATAAGAATCCCACACACCAAATTCCAAATAAATAAAATTACAGTAACTAAATTGGCTAATGTAATGAGTGACTAAAATCTCAGGTTTCAGTATATAGATACAGTTCATTGCAAAGAAATCTCTTTCTTGAGTGCTGTTAGCCAAGACATCCTTCTTGTTATCTCTTTTTTTAAAACAGCATTCCTTCATGTTTTTATATAGTGGGAAAAAAGGGGGGGGGAGTCAATATCTTTGGGAAGAATGCCTGTTTTGCTCAGTCACGCCAAAGGCTATACTGCTGATGTCTTAAAAAATATGCTTGTGGCTGAAACCCTCTTTTTGAGAATCCTACAGCTGAATAATCAAGTTGCTGCTCAGTTTTCACATATTAAGACATAAGAAAAGTTATATTAGAGAAATGTTTGGGAAAATCAATTTTTTGGTCTTTTGGAACTTCCCAGCATGGAATCAGTTTACCAGATGCCATGGGGGCGTTATTATGTAATACAATAGCAAAATATAGGGCTTTTCTCCCACTTGCTCTATTACTTGCCTCCTTTCTCTCTTCCTTTTTTTAACAAAGAGAGGGAAAATATGTTGGATTTTACAATGTAGCCCTTCTTATATCATGACAATTCATGGACTGAAAATTTGATGATATACTGTATGTCCCTGGAGGTTTCAGAAAAATACAAAATCACTTGTTTTCATTTGTGGTGAATTGAACCATAATCCAAAGCCTTCAATTTGTTTTGTCCCCCACATATTTACTTTCCTTTTCACCAAGAAGGGCAACATGATTTGCTGCTGCTCACTGGATGTCAGCTTGGATCAGGGCCAAGGCTCTCACTCAGCTTGCCTGGATGCAGTAAGACTATATAATTGACCTCAGGTTCAGGTTTGCCTTCTGCCCCAGTGCTGCTGATGGCCATTTGCTGCCTTATCTAGTCTCCTGACAAGATCCTTGACAGAGTGTCATATAAATCTCTGTGCCAGTCAAGTCATCCTGAAACAAAGAAGTATATTTCAGCATTTAACGTCAGAGACAAGCTTGTGACACCCTATAAAACACTTTGTAGATTAGAGTCTCCTCAACTTTTTTTCCATAGATGGAGCACACAGAGAGTCTTGAGTGGTTCTTCAATATCAGTCAGAGCAATCCCTAGCCTTCCTCCAATTGCTTTGATTGATATGGTGTATTAGGACTACAGCTTCTAAAATGATTGGTCAGCATGGCCTTTGGTATAGGTAGCTCTGTAGTGCAAAACACTTGGAGGACAGTAGGTTAGAAAAGCCTTTGTTGCAAATTTAGGAAGAAAGTGATGGGCAGGCCACTAATCCAAGCAGCCTGTCCATCTCTTCCCCACAATACCAGAACAGGTGTGTTCCAAAATCACAAAAAGCACATGAATCACAACCCCTCCCCCCAAACAAAACAAAATTAAGTATTGCTTTGTATATCAGAATTCCTCAAAGTGGTCCCTATCAACCCCTAGGGTTGATAGGACTATCCAAGGAGTCGATGTTGTTGTTCATCATACTATTAGTGAAAGGTTTATTTAATAAATTATGTTCATAAAATGAATGTTTGGAAGTTGATAAATACTTTGAAATTTCATGGAGGGGGTCAATGAGCTAAAGGATTTGGGACCCCTGGTGTGGATCAACACATACATATGGATGTACTTTACCCATCTCCAAATAAGAATGAAACATTTCCCATTTTTCCCCATAGATGGATTTAGACACTGATAGGGTGTCAGATGAGAGTTGAAGACCAGCGTGGCTCAGACTGCCAACCAGGAATCTTTTCTCACTTATCTAATGACATTTTAGGTGTTAGGGATGCGAGACCAGAACTGTAAAATGCTTTAAACCATGAAAAATTGTTACAGAGGTATGAATAGTTTGTGTTTTTTTAATCTTCATATAACACTGTGGAAACGTGGCCTTCTTACCCTCTTCCGAAGAGAGCAAAAGCTGTTGCTTAGCTAATGAATCAGATGCTGATTGTTAAATAAAGGACTAGCAAGCTACTCTTGGAATAGTTAAAGATGAAATGGCTTTTGGTTTAGTTCACACACTTAATTTTACTATCATATTTAAACTTATGAAGTGGAAATTCTATAGACCATTGTAGCTTAATTGGCCTAATGAACAGGAGTTGCAGTCATGTACTCTGAAATAAATCCAGCTAGATAATCCATATAATCACCTCCAAATGATGGCATTATGACTTGAACAAAGTGGGATTATTTCCTGTTAATTGCCTAAAATATGATTAATTACCAGTTTCTTTTAAAATCAAATTTGTATTAATTAAAATGCAAAATAACAAAAGATTAAACATACCGATGAGTCATAAATATTCACTCTGAATTTCTTTGTAGTGCCAAGGGAGCAGCTCAGTGTATGCAATAGACTATTAACACCCTGCCTGAGAACAACTAGTAACAGAGTGTACAGGCTGTCCTGACCTCTTCTAGACATGCCTTTGATACAAGTCCCATTCATTGCTCTGACAGTATCCTTTGCAAGGTAATACCCCTACCCCATGCTTTTTTGCTCGTATTAAATGAACTCTGGGTAAAGAAAGGGATGTGATGAGAAACCTTAATTCCGTACATGTAGAGACAGGAAGGGACCTTAGAGCATGAGGTACGAGCACTGGAATAGCCTGCCTAATGCTTGGGCTCAGCTTTAGGACACCTGGTTTTGTAAGCCTCCCCCCATATCTATTAAAAGAGGGGACTGCTAATAGGAAGGGCCCAGGGGCATAATTATGTTTCATGAGTATAGCTTGTTGTGTGGGGAGCCTGAAGACCATGAAAGCTAAAGGCTTTTCTTCAAAGTCCCTGTATCAAATAAAGATGAAGATGCTGACTAGGAGAGTGAAAATGAGGAGATGTCATCTCATCTCAATTGTGATAGGAAAAGTGGGGAAAGTGGGTTTGCTATGTTCATGTGGTTCTCCTTTTCAGCTCTCATACCAGGGGCTTCAGATCCTGAAGAAATGGGTGAAAAGAAAACAGTATAAATTAATCAGCCAAACAATGATGGTATCTAGCATTCTTGTCAGCTATTGATTTTCTTTTTCAGCTGCTTTTGGCTTTTCCAAGTATCAAGGCCTTCCACAATGACTCTTGCCTTTGTGGAGTCCAAAATGTCTCAGGTTTGGTTTCATTATTAACATATCCTGTAACCAGTTTAGTTTTCCTTCATCTAATTCTGAATCATTTTGTTCTTCTTGGAGTTCAAAATAAGGTTCTTCACATGTCAAACTCAAAGGTCTTTATTTTTCTTGGTGCAGCCTTTCTGGTGCTCCAAATATGACAGCCATGTGTTACAACTGGCAAAATCATAACCTTGACAATATTTTATGGTCAATGTGAGGAATTTGCATTTTAATGTTTTAGATTTGGCAGTTTTCCCTCACTTTATTCCAATGGCTACAATTATCACCTCTGTGAATTTTGGATCTGGGGAAGATATAATCTGTAATTATTAATGTAGGACACCAGTATGACTACCTATCAATAATTTTTAGAATTTTCCAAATTTTAATCCAGTACAAATTAGTAGAACTTTGCTTGAATATCTAGGAATTGTCCTATTTCAAAAGTCCATACTAATTCACAGAGATAATAATAATAACAACAACAACAATAATAATAAAGTTGGAAGGTACCTTGGAGGTCATCTAGTCCAACCCTCTGCTCAGGCAGGAAACCCTATACCATTTCAGACAAATGGCTGTCCAGTCTCTTCTTAAAAACTTCCAGTGTTGGAGCATTCACAGCTTCTAGAGCAGTGTTTCTCAACCTTGACAATTTTAAGGCACGTGGACTTCAACTCCCAGAATTCCACAGCCAGCAATGCTGGCTGTGGAATTCTGGGAGTTGAAGTCCACGTGCCTTAAAATTGTCAAGGTTGAGAAACACTGTTCTAGAGGCACATTGTTCCACTGATTAATTGTTCTAACTCTCAGAAAATTTCTCCTTAGTTCGAGGTTGCTTCTCTCTTTGGTTAGTTTCCATCCGTTGCTTCTTGTCCTTCCTTTAGGTGCTTTGAAGAATAGCTTGATTCCCTCTTCTCTGTGGCAGCCCCTGAGATATTGGAACACTGCTACCATGTCACCCCTCTTCCTTTTCTTCATTAGACTAGACATACCCAATTCCAGCAACCCTTCCTTATATGTTTTAGCCTCCAGTCCTCTAATCATTTTTGTTGCTCTTCTCTGTACTCTTTCTAGAGACTCAACATCTTTTTTGCATCGTGGTGAACAAAACTGGATGCAGTATTCCAAGTGTGGCCTTACCAAGGCATTGTAAAGTGGCATTAACACTTCACGTGATCTTGATTCTATCCCTCTGTTAATGCAGCCTAGCACTGTGTTGGCTTTTTTGGCAGCTGCAGTAGATTGCTGGCTCATATTTAAGCAATTGTCCACTAGAACTCCGAGATCCCTCTCACAGTTGCTACTATTGAGCAAGGTACCACCTATACTATACCTGTACATTTGGTTTTTCTTGCCTAAATGTAGAACCTTACTTTCTTCACCATTGAATTTCATTTTGTTAGATAGCACCCAATGTTCAAGTCTGTTAAGATCGTTCTGTATCTTAAGTCTATCTTCGGGAGTATTGGCTATTAGTGTCATCTGCAAATTTGATGAGTTCCCCATCTATCCCCTCATCCAAATCGTTGATGAACATGCTGAAAAGCACTGGAACCAGAACAGAGCCCTGTGGCACCTCACTACACACTTCCCTCCATGTAGATGCAGTTCCATTGAGGACCACATGCTGAGTACACCCGGTCAGCCAGCTATGAATCCATCTGGTGGTGATGCTGTCTAACCCACATTTTTCTATCTTATCAAGAGTTAGGTTGTGGTCTACTTTATCAAATGCCTTACTGAAGTCCAAGTAAATTATATCCACAGCAATCCCCTGGTCCACTAATTTTGTCTAGTTACTTGAGAACTATTAACAAGTATTTGATTGATTACATTGCTTTGATTGAGCAGGTAGAAATGCCTAATTCAGTTTGTTTGGGCTCAACATGGTCAGATCTGGATGTATCTGGATGGAAGACTTCCAGGGAATAGCATGGCTACCTAGACTGGGAAGATGAAAAATAGTGAAGAAGGCAGTGGCAAACTACTTCTATTTTATTGACTGATGATGAAAGTGCCCATGAAGTCCCCAAGAGAAGATTTTTCAGAGTAGACTTTTCTAATATTGTTAATTTTTGCTTTATTGAAATTTGAAGATCCAAACATGATAAAAATTCAATGAACTTTATCCGGAATAGTCTAAATACATCTATGTATTTTTTGAAAACGTTCATCTTTATGTATACCATAGAATACTGTATGTATTTCTTTCACAGTTTTGCCTTTAGTTGAATAGCCACAAAATGGCCTGATCCAGTGCAAACAAATTCTCAATTATTGCAAAGAAATGCATTTTAAGTATGGGCTCAGTATTTAAATTATTGGTTTATATAGGTTCTTAAAGATGACAAGGTTCATATTTTAAATAAATTTCTTTATAGAAAAATATTGTTTGTTTCCAGAAAGTTGGCATATTTTGAATGCTGACTTGCTTCCTTCTTTTATGTGAATTAACCAGCAGACCAATTTTTCCCAATTTGTTGCCTTCTAAAAGTACTAGATCAGGATTTTTCAAACTGCATTCCACAAAACCCTGGAGTTCCATAAGATGTTTCTGAGATTCTGTGAGAGCCTAAAGGCAAAAAAAAAAAAAAGTTCACAAGTTATTTTTCTAATAACTCTTCTTGATTAAGTAATCTATTATTATTATTATTATTATTAGCTAACTGTTTTGGTGGTCTGAAAATACCACTTTAGACAACAGTTCCTACCTTCCCCAGCTCTTATGGTTGCCTACAAATTTGGAGGGGAGATAAGTTCCTTCTTCCAAAGGTTCCTCAATAAAGATAATTTAAATAAGCTGCCACAAATAAGGTTGAATCTATACCCTGCCGGAGTCCTTAGTTCTTCTTACTCAAGGTTGTTGTTGTTTTTTGTTAGGGAAACTAGAAAGGAAAGTTCTTTGAATCTTCCCATCCAAAGCCTTGAAACGTAGAACTGAACAAATCCTTTGCCAGTCCTGAAATTAAAAAAAAAAAAATCCTGTGTAATCCTGCAGTCTTGCATGTAAGGAAGATTTTAATGAAAATACTCTTATAAAAAATAAATCTATATATACAAATCAATAAAAGGGTTTATTGGGGAGAAAAAGAGAATATAGGAATATTAAGGGAAGAAAACAGTTACCAAGGGAATTCCAAACAGAATCAATACTGCCAGCCTGGGTAAATTAGTTATCTCTCACATCCCATCAATGGTTTTTAGCACATGCTTGTTGCAGGGAAGATGGTTGGAAGGAAATCATGCAAGCCCTGCTATAGGGATGTTGTGAGACAGGGCCCTTCTTGTTCCTTATCCTCTTGGTATTTTTCTCTTTTCTTTGTGGGATTTCCCTCAGATATAAAGAAAAATGGGGGGAGAAATGAAAGCCAGTCTCTTGGGGAAACCAACTATTGCTTTGCCCAGCCAAGGCCAGTCTACAGTATCTGTCTCTGTCTTTCTGTCTGTATATTATTACAATGCTTTTTATGTAATATTACTTATATTTAAGAAAATGAAAGGTTATCTATAGGTTAAATCCACCATGATTCTCTGTGGAATTATAAAACATGATGCTGTATAACTGGAATGAGATGCCTACTAAGTGGCAGAACTTCACACATAATGCCCAGCTGCTGTGGTTTAGAAAATAATGGTTTATAAGTTAGCATGTATAAACTTAGCAAGGTTTAGCTTATTCAAAAAGCATGTTTAATACATAAACATAGCTATGTGGAAATGCCCCCATTAGGACCAGGGCCAGCTCTGGACATTTTGGCACCCAAGGCAAAGTCACATTCTGGTTCCCCCTGTGGTTTGGCTCATCTTGCCATTTTGTTAGGAATTCCAAAAGAAATTGTTTCTTAAGTATATATAACCACTAGGCAGACATGTTGGCTTACAGAATGCACTGTTACCGTTTTTTGCTTTTTTATTGTGGTTTATTTTTAATTCTCCAAGGGCCCCCTATAATCTGGTGTCCTTAGAGCAGTGTCTACCTGGCCTTAGCCCAGAGCCAGCCCTGATTAAAACTGATAAGCCCAGCGGAGAGAGGGAGAGCTACTATAGAGGAACTATCTCCTTCAAATTGCACTTGATTCAAAGTGCTTTCATGGATACTTTCCTTGCCTTTGGCAACAGTAACATCTCGGGATCAGGTGAGCCATATCACAACTGCTTCCAGGCAGATTCTACCTAGACTAGTCATTGGTTTCTTCTGGGTAGAAGGAAAAAATATAAAATTATTCTTGCCTCAAGAAGCATTTGCTTGAATTCCAAGGTGATTCTATCAGAACTGTTCAATACTCTATGCTTATAGATTAGAATTTTAGACATCTTTTTGGTTTGCCCTCCATTCCAAATTTCTTTCTGAATTCACTCCAGACTGCTGCCTGTAGCCCAGACATGACAGCTGCAGATAGAATTTGAAAAGGCTGCTAGGTTTCCTACCACTTTTGTTTTAAAGCTTTGTCATCAGCACAGAATTCCCTTTTTTCAACGCAGATGAGAGCATGCTGATTAAAATCCAATTAGTAACCATCTAATGTTATAGAAGAACAAATTAATCTGCCAATTCTGACCCAATTTAAATGAAGCTTAATTGGGTTATTCAAACACAGGCATATAGGACATTCCCACAAGCTTTGCAAAATACCCAGGATGTTTAAAGAACTACATTTGCAACATCTTCTCAGTATAAAAGTATATCTGTAGCCTTTAGCAGGAGAAATTTTCAGAGTCTCAGCATTAGTAATGGATTTAAATGTTCAGATTTCCCATATGGGACTAGGAAATTAACAATTTTCTGAGCTGTGAGAATTAAAGCAGAGAATCCATTAAGAGCTATAGCTGGACCAGCATATTTCTTTCAATAATCAACACCTTTTTAAAGAGGGTGGGGGGGGAGATGGGGGGGAGGGAGAGGAGAGAAGGTGAAGGTGGCATTTCATTTCTGAACCAGCCCAGGACATAATCAGTCCCACTCTGTAACACGATAACTCTTGGTTTGAATACAAAGCAAATTGTTAAAGAGGACATTGGAAAATGCAATTTGTTGTAAAAAAAATTCTTTTTTTCATCAAAATGGGATCAAACTTCAAGCAAGAGTATTAAAATGGGAAATTTTAACTGAAAACAATGTAAGGTTTTTGGAACTATGAACCTTGATAACCAGTTTTCGGTCAGAGGAGAAACTGTGCCATCTTGGGGTGGGAAAGAATTTCAGACAGCAATTCACTAAAAAATCACAAAATTGGTAGGAATAGCCAAATTCTGATATAGAAAAAAAGTAAAGAAATCACAACTGCGTTTGTCTCTTGAAAAGAAGGTTATTTGTGTCTCAGCTGAGGAAAAAAAATAAATTTGCTGTTTCAAAATGGGTCAGTAATAAAAACTGGCACTTAGAGGATTTTAAACATTTTTTAAAAAATATTGGGATAACAACCTCCCTTTTATACTGTAACTATTAATCTATATTAACATTGTTTAGATGTAGGTCTTGCTCAATTGTTTTATGGATTTCTTTCATCAGGCTTTAAAAAAAATCCCCAGTGAATTTTCTCATACATTTGCTTACTCTTTAGACAAGGAAATCCAAGTGAGGAGAAAACATCAAATTAAAATGCAGAAGGTTTGGTTCCAGTAAAAGAAAATGCTTTGGGCAAGATCTGCACTAATGATTTAAGGCCTCTTTTAATGTAATCCAACCATAATTGTGCCAAGATAACAGTGTGGATAGGGTTTTTACCGCCTCATTGGTGTCTGTGTGATGCTACAGAACTTCTAGTATAAAAATAACCCCACTTCTTGTGTGGAAAGGAGGTGACTTGGATGCTATCCTCACTATCCTCCCCATGATGGTGTTTTATACAAATAAATGATAAAATCCAGTTTACCTTGTAGTTAAACAGTAGGCCTTGGCCCAGGAGATTCTGGTGCAAGTTACACATTTGACTACAAAGGTGGATGTCTTGAGCCAGTCACTGTCTCTTAGCCCCACTTGTGAGGATGAAATGTAGGAAGATCCCCAGTATCTGCCAAAAATACAGTTACGATCAGCATCATGGTTAAATGGGACCCCTATATTCAAGGAGCGTTAAAAAGATCACTTAGCCTAGTCTGATATATATATATATATTGGGACTGTGATTCCCAGCACTCTTAGCCAACAGGGCCTTTAGAAATCATCAGGGTAGAAGCGATTACAGGCCAATAGTAGAGGTGGTAAGCCTGCCATTTTAAAAGTGAAAGCGAGGCTGTAGCAAGTAAGTAGATTTTGGCAACATCCTCCCTAACTGGAAATGGAGGCTTCTGGATCCTAATGTCCTAATTTAATGGGCAGTCTGATGCTGTTGCAGACATAGATTCTTTTGCTCCTTAATCTTTCTTTCTACTTTCATTCATGGATTGGATTAGAACAATTTTGTTTGTTTCATTATTCATTCATTTATTTCATTTCTACGGCCAACCATGCAGGTCTGAATGGCTAGAAGAAAACTGAAAACTTGAAAAAATACAACAAAAATGATTAACATTCAACTTTCACAAGATGATTTACATCGAACAATGATTCTAGTGGGGCATGAATATGACCCAGGAAAAGGGTAGGCCTAATCTGGAATGAGGATTCAGGATAGCTTCAGTGCTTTCCAGAGAATGAAAAACTGATTATATGAGGGAATCATAAGGGTTTTTTATTTCCCTAACCATCTATTAGAAAGGAATCTATTCATCTGACCTTTATAACTGACTATGATCCATACTGAAATCATGGACAAAGCAAGCTATCAATCAGTATAAATAAATATCCACCATACATGACAGCCTCTAGTGCTATTTGAAGCCTTGTTACCCCAAGAACGACACTGCCATATTCTCCCAGATACCTTGCCCTTTGTCTGTCTTCAGTAGTCCAACAGATCCAGAAAACCTATTAAATAAATTTAGTAGACTTTACCTTTTACAATTTGACATAAAAGTTAAATGCTGGTTGTGCAGACTATACAGATTATAACTGAGTAGATTTTTCCATATAGGTTGTGGTATAAAAGCAAGTAAATATCTTTAGAAGCATTGAAAAAGATAAAATATTAGATTTCAGATAATGAAAAGGCTCTTCTACCTAGCAGCCTTTGTCAAAATCTGCAAGATGATAGGCATAGTGTTGCAATACTTATTTGTTTATCAATCAAATTTGTATAGCCACTCATCTCACAAAAAGTTACTCTGGCACCATAGAACAATCAAATAAAACTACAATATAAAACAATAAGGGAGCCATCTTATGATGCCAACCCATGCCCTACTCCATTATGAATGTGTGTTGAAGTTGCACATACATACAGTACATACAAAAAGAGAAAATTGTTCAGTTTTCTTGAGCTCTGAACATGTTAATTGTCTAATTGTCAATTTTATTTTTTAAAAATACAATATATTCTACTATTCCAAGTTACTATTAAACTTTCATGGATAACATTTTTCAGTTTTGATCTTTATTAAGAAAAAGTATTAGTTGATCTAGATTACAAAACTGGAAAAAGCAGAATAAGCTGCTTTTTAAGCCAAAATAGTTGATTTATTATTAAATCTGGATGAAGGGGAGTGCCAAGATGAAGTTTCTCTTAGCTGAAGATGGTAACATAATTAAAGATACTTACTCATGCATTTGGCATTTTCTTGGAAAAGAAAATGATTCTTTAGTTTTGGCTTACAGAAACCTCAACTTGCTTTGTTATCACAAAGTGCTTTGACAAAAGCTGATAAAATCTAAACAGTTTTAGATCATGATTAGCCAAATCAAGATAATTGCTCTTTTTTATTTTTTATTTTTTCCAAAATGTTTACCTTCAAAGGCTGTAGTGCAGTGTTTCTCAACCTTGACAATTTTAAGGCATGTGGACTTCAACTCACAGAATTCCACAGCCAGCAATGCTGGCTGTGGAATTCTGGGAGTTGAAGTCCACATGACTTAAAATTGTCAAGGTTGAGAAACACTGCTGTAGTGTATTATGGTCAACTGTTTTCTTCAATAAATCAGCAGAAATAAATGTCCAATCTAAGATAGTCCTATATTATTTTAGAGTATGAAACCAGTAGGTGGTAGAGTGCAGCTGAGAATTGTATTAACAATAATAAATACATTCAAAATAGCAACAGGAATGGGGGAAAGTGGTAGAATATTGACAGCTAGGGCAAGTCATCCAGGAATAGATGTGTGTGCTTCTGCACACAAAAGGAACCAGATAGGACCGTGGACAGCTTCAAGTCAGAAAATAACTTCCCAAAACACTCAACTGTGGTTTTATAATATCCCAGATCAGCAGGTATTAATTAATGCCTAAAATACAACTCCTTGGGGATGATGCTATATATAGGAATCAAATTGGTTGTATTATTGATAGGAAGAGATAGAAGACCTCTGTTAAAACAGCAAAGTTTAGCTTGCGCATGTTGAACAGCCAACCTTAAGTAGAAAAAGAAAATCAACTAATATCCATGATGTGAGCATATACAGTATATCCACCTATCTCACGGAGAATATCATTATTGTGGAATGAAATCAAGTAAGTTATTAAGAATGAATATGAAAAGAGACTGCCAAAGACCAAGACAGAGAGGAAAGTATACTGGATTTCAGAACAAACACTGAAATTGCCAAAAGGAGAAGAGAAACCAAAGCCAAGAAAGACAACTAGTTCAGGAAAGAACTTTTAATAAATTTCAGAGAACTGCTAAAAGGGACAAGAAGCAGTATTATAATACCCGTAAAGGTTCTGAAATTGAAACAGTTATGGAAAAACAAGGAAAGATCTCTCAATTCAAAAAGTGTTTTTGACTTCCGGTTTTGCACGGTAGCAACTGGTCACAGGCTTGCGGATTCTCCACACCCTCCACAGCTAATTTCACCCTGCCTGGGGACCCTAAATGGGTCTAAGTTGCCCCAGAGAGGCGACAAAGAAAGAAGGGTGTTCCAGCGACTCTGGAATGGCAGCAGCCATTCTGTTCGATTTGGGGGAAGCCTTCTAACCCAACAGGAGAAAGGCTGGCCATATTGCATCGACCAGCCCAAGCTACTAGCAACCAAAGTCCAAAAGCACTAACCAGCACAACTGTGAACAGCATGCTTGAAACTGGGTGAGAAATTCGATCTTCTCTTTTCTATTCTACATTTAATTTCCTGGAAAAGATCCCCAAGAAGCAAAATACCTCCAAAAGGAAAGGAGGGGGATTTCCACCCCACCCTTATACTAACGGAAGCAGCGAATTAATCTTTTTATGGAGGATCAAAATATATGGAAATGAAATAAATATAAAACCTGAAATTTAAAACTTAAATTTGGATAAATCTAAAATTGTTTGAATGGTTAAGACTCTCATTTTAAATATAATTGTTCATTTTAGAAATTGAAAAACAAATAGCTGCTGACATCTAGTGGTGGATGAAGACTATGACAGCTATGACTTTAATATAAGACTTGGCAAAACCTGGGAAAAGCTAATCTGTGTTTGTGACCTTCAAAGTTTTAACAATAAAGAACAGCTGTGACAAAAAAAGACAATAATCTGGGCTGTAGACAAAGAGAGAATTATAAATTTCAGGAAAAAAATCTTCTTTGAACTATTTGGATTACAAATATCTATTTAATTGGGTCTCTAAAGCTATTTGCAGAGAAAAGAAAGGAAGAGAAAAACTCAAATTCTTGGCCATCTTGGATTAGAGACATGTAGAAAGAACATATCAAGAAAATATAAATATTTGTAATGATTGTTTTTTCTTTCTTTCTTTCTTCTTTTTCTTTTTTATATATATACATTTTTAATGCATTATTATTCATATATTTTTTTTTATATATATATATATGCTTTATTTTTCGTCTACTTTCTTCTTTCTTCTTTCTCTCTCTCTCTTCTCTTTTTATTTATTTTTTTCTTTTTTAGTATATATTATTCATTTTAAAGTTTATGTTATGTATATTATTATTATATACATTATTACTGTGATTTTTATTATTATTATTAATTATTTTATAAATTGCAAATGTTATTTTTAAAATATTTGTTAAATAATCCTATATTCAGTTCTGGGAAGTCGGGGGGGGGGTGGGGTGGTTGGGGAGGGGGGGTGGATTTTTATTTGTAAAACTTTTGAAAAATTTCAATTTAAAAAAAAAAAAAAAAAGAAAATATAAATACTTCAAGGAGGAGATATATAGTATACTGCAACTAATTCAAACAATAATGACTTTAAACCACAAAGACATCCAAAATAACTTTGAAAATATAAATCAATCTATTTCTACGTTAACTCTACAACAAAAAAATTCCCAGAAAACAACAACAGAGAAGGAGCAGATAAAACAGTTAAATGGATATAGAATTAAGAATAGAGGCTTAAAGATGGAACTTAACAAAACAAGGAAACATGATTTAATCCTAGTGGAAAAAAATTCACAAGAATTGGAAAAAACAACTTATCCCTTAAGACTACAAAATAAATCTGAGGACAAGAAAACAGATTGGATAAAATGGACTGTAGAGATGTCAGGAACATCGGAGAGAAAGGAAATGATAAGAGAAGCAGAGAGAAAGAAAAAGAAAAAGATTTTCAACAAACATGGAAAGGCAGAAGCCCTCTACAAAGACACTTCACCTGATTTACTTTTTATATCTACAGCAACATTTACAAACATACGGAAAAACTTTTTGATTCAGCAAAATACATTGATTAATAAAGATACTGGGCAAAGGAAAAAGACTAAAGTGGAAACCAAGAAAATAGATGATGGGACTTATCAGAGCGAATACTTAAAAAAGAAACATTTATTTGAATATGGTTAAAGAAATAAAAAAAGTTTTGGAATATATATGCCATTCTAAGAGGGATGAATTCCCTAAATAATATAGTATGCTTTTTCCCCTTTTTTGTTCTCTTTCTTGATATGAGTAATATAAAAAAGTTGAAATGATTTAGATAAAGGAAATGTTTTAGATACTTAAATGTGATTGAATTTAAGAAAATTATAATGGATAAAAATGTTTTGAATAAGAGTTAAAGGACTAGATGACTAGATGTATTAAATGGAATGTTTAAAAATTAAACATATTTTTAATTATGGTTAAAAAGATAAGAAATTTAGGAAATATATATATATTAGCTTAGGAGGGATATATATTTTAAGTAGCATGTCATTTTTTATGTTTCTTTACTCTTGCTCTATTCCTTAAGAAATGTAAAAGTGTGAGGTGGTTCATATGGAAAAATAGAATTAAATTTTTAAATGTAATTAATTTTTGAGAAAATCTTAACCAGTAAGAATACCTAGAATTTGGTGGGAGGAACAAACTAAAATAAGGACTGTAACAGGATCTATGATAGGGCAACCAGAATGATTGGATAGAAAAGAAATATTATATTGATGTGATTATTATTTTTAGGAATATTGGGGAAAAATTATATATTTAATTGTTATCTATCAAAACAATAAGAATTGTATTAACCCAATGTTTGCAAAAGAGCATATTTTGGAAAAAGAGGAAATCAACTAAAACCATTATGTGGATTATGGATTATAGAAATCAATTATTAATGACTGTACATAAGTGATTTATGTTTTTTTTAAAAAAAAATCAATAAAATATATTACCAAAAAAAAGTGTTTTCAACACTTGAATTGGTATACCGAATGATGCCAGTGGACACATAGTCTATCAATACCATGGGTAGCTCTATATGTAAAAGGAAATGTTCAATCTGCTTTTAGACAAAACCAAGGAACATTATTGCTGTAGTATGCTGTATAATTGAGAAAGCCAAAGAACACCAAAACAAAATCAATACATGCTCTCAATCATGGAAAAGCCTTTAATTGTTTCAAACACGTCAAAGTGTGCAATATGCTTAAGAAACAGAAATTCAAAACATCTTATTGTCTTCACGTGAAACCTACACACAAGACAGGAAGCAACATGACACATGGGACATGGCTGTCTCCAGGTCCCTGATTTATTCCATCTGTATGTTGAATATATATTGAGATAAGTTTAATTGGAAAAAAGATAGGCATTATTTTAAAAGGAGAAGAAATAGGATAGGATAGGATAGGATAGGGTAGGATAGGACAGGACAGGACAGAATAGAATAGAGCTGGAAGGAACCATGGAGGTCTTCTAGTTCAGCCCTCTGCTCAAGCAGGAGAACCTATAAGACCAAAACATGAAGAATAGATACAGCAAGCAGGCTTAGAATTGATAATGAAGATATTGAAGTGATTTTTTAGGATCAGCTATCAACAATAGAAGAACTGGCAGTCATGAAATACACTATAGCATTTAGTAGAAAGACAATGAAGATGTTGGAAAAGATATTCAGATGCCTTTATATGTCTATAGCTAGAAATACAGTATTAGAATCATGAAGGCAATGGTTTTTTTTACGATAGTCTATTGAAGTGAAAGTTGGACCCTGAAGAAATAGGATGGAAGAGTATTGACACTTTTGAATTTCTATATTGGAGAAGATTCTTGATAATACCATGGGTAGCCAAAAAAAGCAAATAAATGGATCACAAAACAAACCAAATTAGAGTTCTCACAGATCACAAATTGCCAGGTTCAAAGTATCATATTTTGAATCATTATGCAAAGATTTAGTTCTCTGGGGAAGTCTGTATGGTAATATTGGGAAAGAGGGAAGGAAATAGGAGAGGACAACCAAAGTGACTGGATGGACTCAATAGCAGCAGCAATGGGTGCATTATTACAAGTCCTGAAGAGTCAAGTTGGGGACAGATTATTCTGGATTAAATCTATCTATGTGGTTGCCAAGAGCTTGCACTAATTTGGTGACACATAATCAATCAATCAATCAAATAAAATATGATAAATTAATATTTGCAAAAGGAAAGTCAGAAAACGTCCACAGGCTTTTATGTCACCCTACTGTTGGCAGGATGAAATAGAATAAGGACTTCTATTCTGAAATAATCAGACTGATAAGTCATAGGCATGGAGCATCTCTGTGCCTGCAAGCTGCCATTTGGGCAATTTGACAGGTAGCTAAGCACCTGTCAAAGCACCCAGCTCCACCTCACTGTAGCTGATGGCTGTTTCCCTGCTGGCAGATGATGCTCAGTATCAGAAGAAACTAAGTCAAGGGAATCCACCAATCACTTGTCTCACATTTCCATTATTATCCAGTATAGTGAACATTACCAACATTATTTCTGAATACAACTTGCCCATTGACGTAATAAATGTTCTTCCAATATATTTTTATATCAGCTCAGCTTCTGATGGATTGTATTTTAATACTAGAATGGTCTAGAATGCAGCAGTGTGAATAACTTAGTATGTTTGTGTAACCACACTGGTGTTATTTGCTACGTATGCTGCATTGGTACCAGTGCAAGATGCTAGTCATCACCTACAGGGTATAGGGCACGGATATTTCAGAAAGCGTCATTCATTGTTTTTGCCCAATCGGTAATATCTGATGGAGTTGGCCTACTTTGAATTCCATCTACAGAGCAGGGCTATCTTAGGATACCTGGGACGTGCACCTTCGATGTCATAGTACCTGCACCTTGGAAAAGTATTCACTCAAAGGTTTGACATTTTAGTCCTACAGTCCGGACCTGGACAGAAAGTATATCTGCTATGGAGGCTATAATATGCTAAAGCAGTGTTTCTCAACCTTGACAATTTTAAGGCATGTGGACCTCAACTCCCAGAATTCCACAGCCAGCATTGCTGGCTGTGGAATTCTGGGAGTTGAAGTCCACATGCCTTAAAATTGTCAAGGTTGAGAAACACTGTGCTAAAGGATTATATGTTTTCCCTTCCCCAATAATTGTATTTCATTAGTAATTTTAATTTATAGAAAGGGATCTGTGTTTCATTTTTATACACTACCTAGTGTATAGGTAGTGTATAGCATTAGAAATTTAAATGCTATAATAAAAACAACATTCTATCGTGTCCACAATGAGACATTTAGCCTTCTTCGAAGACTTTGTCCAATGGTGTCATTGGTTTAAAAAGGTTTCCATATTTATTGTGCATGCACAGAATTTTCTGGAATACACTTCTGTGCATAATCAGCACATTGACAAAAACATCTTCCAGTCACTGGAAGTGCCAGCTAAGGCCTTGGAGCAATGTGAAGCAAATTAATGCAGCAGCATAGTTTCATTTTTAAAAACAGGGAAAATCCACTGCGTTGAAAATCAGCTTCAAAAGGATGCTTTGTATAAATTATCATCAAAGCAAAACAGGCTTTCAGCTTGCATATACAGGTAATCCTTGAGTTACAACCATTTGTTCAATGACCGTTCCATGTTACATCAGTGCTAAACAAAGCAATTTATGACCAGTGGTCAAAGTTCTGGCCTTTGCAGTATTCCCATGGTTATGTGAACAAAACTGAAGCACTTGATAACTAGCTTGCACTTACAACCATTTGCAGCATCCCTCAGTCACATGGTCACTGGACCACTGGACCACTTTCCACAAACAAGGTCAATGGAGAAGCCAGCAGGGAAGATCACAAATTGCTCAGGTAAGTGTATGCCACCCCTACCTGCCTTTGTTCTAACCTTTGATGTAGTATTGCAAGCTAACTCTGCCCATAGCAGGAGTTCAACCCTGACCAGCTCAAGGATGACTCAGCCTTCTATCCTTCCGAGGTCAATAAAATGAGGACCCAGACTGTTGAGGGCAAGACGTTGACTCTGTAAACCACTTAGAGAGGGATGTAAAAGTCTAAGTACTCTTGCTCTTGCTCTTGCTCTTGCTCTTGCTGTTGTTCACACCCACCACACTCTCCTTCCCCCTTTGCTCACAAATATGCACGCACCCACTGATACCTTCCATTCCTGGGCTTCCCTATATTCACAATGCCTCTTTCCAGGCATCCTTGCACTTGCATACACCAAACACTCTCCTTCCTGGGCCTTCCTATGCTTATATTACTTGTGCAGCCCTACAATGACCCCTCTCCTAATTCACATAAGGTCTCCAAGAACCTCCCACTTGACCCTCACAGAACTTCCTTACTCCTTATCAGGGACTTCTACTGCTTCCCACTTAATAACCTGCACGTCTCAGGATTATGATGACACTGGGACTGCTGGATTGCCCTTGCTAAATGATGAGGTCATGTAATGGCACGCTTTAAGACCATATTGTTTAGCAATGGCAGTCCTGTCCTTAATATTGTCATAACCCAGTTGTGTATGTAATAGAGTTTGTGATGGAAAAGAGAAACAGGAAGAACAGTCAAATTAGTTTAAAGATCAATTAAGCAGAAGTAGTAGGAGATGATGCAAAAGTACTATATCCTCCATCTGCCTTGGACCATTAGACAGACTCTTTAAAAACTTTATGTTTCTGACTGTTCCCCTTACCTTAAAGCATCTGATAGATTTAGGGGCAACCTGAGTGGCTTAAACAGATGGGCTGTAGCTGCTGTTTCCATGAACAGCCTCTCCATATATGTGAAGTTGGGGGAAAAAACAGACACTGCTTTTATAATCCATCAATGATGGTTAGAACGTGGATTTATCTTTTAGATAATTTCTGATTTACTCACTACATCCAATGCATCAAACTCAGCACATTGTCCTTAATTTGGCAAAGCAACAACCCATCTCCTCAAAGAGGCTGGCATTCATTTATCCTTCACTCCATCCCACCATTCCATAGAACTGCAGAGAAATTCTGAGAAGGAGGAGAACAAGGAGGAAAAGGGGCACCTACAAAGACGCAAACACAAAGCTTTAAAGATTCCTCGCCAAACATTTTCTCTGCAATGAGTATGCATGGAACCACGAAAATATTATTTACAAAGATAAAATTAACTAGTATAGCTAGATTGATTGTATTTTATTTCAGATCCTGTGTATTTGATGATAGCCTTTCCTCCTTTCTCTCTCCACTGAACTCCACAGGCATCATTGGTTTTACAAAGGAATTTCTCAGTAAAATGTTCCCCATATGCAAGATTGTGCTGGTTTTTGTTTTGTTTTTTTAAAAAAGCACATTCCAGGATTCAAAGCACCATCCTTTCTCTTTTCCAAACACTGGCCTAGAAGAAGATGACTTGAATGAAAGAATTAAGATCCCCCCAGCAGGACAGACCATTAGGAAGTTTAGTTTGGCTTGTGGCAGTCTATTGGAATTTTCTTTTAATGGGGAGCTCTTAAAAGAAGGGGGGCATGAGGGTTTGAATGCTCTCCCCTCTCAGCTTACAACTTGCTAAATGGCTCACCTTTTTCTGGAGGAAGACAGAATAATAAATGTGTGTATTCTTCCTGGATCAAAATAATTCTATAACTAATACTGATATTTTAAATATTAAGTAATAATAATCTAATCTATTTAGTAATCTAATCTATTTATACTTCAGAACAATACATTAGATACAACATAGAAAGTCATTATAAAAATTTTATTAAGAAAGAAGAAAAGAGAAAAAAATCCTCTGGATTTGATTGATAGGGAAAGAATGAAAAGATTACCGTATTTTAGCATACAATATGACACAATTTCTTTGGACAGACTCTTTAAGATTTTAGATATTCAGGCTGTAAGAAAGGCAGGAATTGTCAGTGATTATCCTAAAAATGTAATCATGAGATTTATTCTTATAAACAGAATGTCATTTTCCAAAGTCTAGTTTTTAATGCAAGTCTTATTTAATTTTTCCAATTTAGGTTTAACATAAAATTGGGATAGGAAATTTATAAACAGGGTGTTAATATAGTTTCACTTCTGAATTAAACAGAAAATTAAAAGCAGCATATTTCTTAGGGATTAATAGTCCTATGCCTTTTACATTCCAGCAGAAGCTGCTGTTTTGTAAATGTTAGCAGGCAGGAATGGAGGTATTTTAAGAACAAAGAGGGTTCATTAGAAGGTCTTGAATAAGTAAAGCCTCTTTTCCCAACCTCAGACCTTCTAAAAATAAAGCAGAATATATGGATACTTCATGAAGTAGAAAAAACTGGTGCTTGGTGTTAAAGGTGCAGAACAATTCCTTGTCAAAATTTAGCTGTGGCCTGAGAATAAGTCACTTGCCATAATCTATGACACTGAAGATGTGAATGAAATTCCTTGAAATGATGAATTACTAAAAAATTCTTCAAAAGTTCAGAATATGAGAAGAGGATAGTGAGGAATCAAGATGATGATGATGATAATGATGATGATTCATCAAGCCAATGTCAACTCTTAACAGCCACCTGTTAAGAGTTTCTCTTAACAGAATAATCTGTTTCCAATCTGATTCTTTAGGTTTTTCAAGGGTGCATGGTGAAATTTCAATAAGGCCTGTTGACCCTGAACTTTCCGAGTACAAAATAATATTTTTTAAAAAATAATTGAATGGATGAACCAGAAGTCATAACGCACTTTTCAAATCAGTGTCTTTTAGAGAGAATTTCCATTTCAATTTCTCACCAGATGTCAGAATCCAATTATATTTCATCTTTAGTTATCAAATATAGAAAACCCCAATTCTGCCTTCTCTGGATTCTGCCATAAGAGGGAGAGAAGGGGGAGAAAAAAGGGGCTTTATGGCCCTCACTTCCTTCAGTATACTTCTAAGGAACTGAATGTGTGTATTGCAAAAGAACTAACCATAAGAATGGGGCCGTTTTCCTTTCATGTAGTTTCTTTGAAATCTCCATCCAGCCGGGCAGTAATGAAAAGGGGTTAGAAGTGTAATGCCTGAGACTGTCGCTGAAAGAGGGGGTTGATTGGGTGGGGCTACTGGGGAAACCCTTAAAACCTTGAATTGGAGAGCTTGGACCCCAAGTCCTGTCTAGAGTTCTTTCCCCTTGGTGTTCTTTCCCCTTGGTGAGCAGAAGTGGGGGGTTCCGCAATTTCCATCATTCTCATGGCAGTTTCTTTTGGCTTAGCTGAAGACTTTCCAGAGTTGTTGCTTGGGGATCTGTCTGGGTTGTGCTGGGGGGCCTTTGAGCGGCATTCTACAGCTCGATGCCCTTCTCTTCCGCACTTGAAACACCCCATTTGCTTCTTGGCTGTAGCCGATGATTTCACCGGTTCGTGTATCAGCTCAGGCGGGGGGCGGCTCCAGTGTTTTCCTCGGCGGTGCCTCTTCAATATGTCGATCTCTGCTTCCTCTGCCAAGACGTACCATTCCTCAAGTCGATGTGGGTCCCCTCGGGGCAGGCAAGCATCATATAGATCATAGTTTAGTCCGTCTTTGAAATGGCCAAGGAGGATGTCTTCTGGTCAATTCAGTTTGCTGGCAATGGCCCGGAATTCTTGTGTATATTCAGCCACCGGGTGTTTGCCTTGCCTCATCATTTTTATCCTTTCACGGGCTTTGCGATCAGCCAGGGGGTCTTCAAATCGTCTTCTCAGAGAGGACATGAAACGGTTGAAGTTACTGAGTTCTGGGGCATTGGAGTCATGCAAGTTCACCACCCAATCTGCAGCCGGTCCATCCAGGGCAGATTGCACGATCCGGATGCGGGCTTTGTCGCTGGAAATGTCCTGCCTGTATTCCTCCATGTAGCTGAGGACTTGGCTTAGGAAAAACCCCAAGCGTGTTGGCTCCCCTTTGAATTTCACCTCCAACGGTGGATGTCTTGGAATGGATCGGTGCCTCCGTTGTTGGTGGTAGTGTCTTCCGTCCAGATTGCCATCTGTGGTCCGGTAGGGGGTGGGGACTACTGGATCAGCAGATGTCCCCAGGGTTGCAGGTTCCACGTCCCCCTCGGTGTCTCTCCCTTTGCGGCTCCAGGAGCTGGGGCGGCCGTAGGGCTCAGGATTCTCCTCTCCTAGGAAGCTGAGAGTTCTCTTCATCAGGTCAATAGCTTTCTCTAGGATCCAGTCTGAGTACGGTGCCCAGCTTCCTCCCTCTTCACTTGCGTGCAGGGATTTCTCCATCTCCTGCTTCCATTCTGCTTGCTTGGTCCCCCGTCTCAGGGTCACCTTTCTTGATTCCTTTCCCCACTCACTTTTCCTTCCAACGCCCATTGACCAGTGAGGCTTGTGGTCCCATGTCTCCACCACTTCTTCTCCTGAGGAATCTGACCTCTCGGATCCCAACATCTGACAAGGTTCCAATTTGGTCAGCGGCTCTCTTTCCAGGGAGTTTTCCCCCTCTCTTGCTCCATTGTCTGACATAGTAAATTTTTGCAAAATCCCCTGGCAAGGGTCTCCCTTCCAGGTGGATTAATTTTGCAAGTCCTGTCTAATGTAAGGACCCACCCCACCTTGCATCTTAAGAAGACAGAACTCTTGGAATAATTCTTCCAACAGGAATCCTTTATTAAGAAGAAGTGGTTGCAGGCGTGCTAGACAGGACTTGGGGTCCAAGTTCTCCAATTCAAGGTTTTAAGGGTTTCCCCAGTAGCCCCACCCAATCAACCCCCTCTTTCAGCGACAGTCTCAGGCATTACACTTCCACCCCCTTTTCATTACTGCCTGGCTGGATGGAGACTTCAAAGAAACTACATGAAAGGAAAACGGCCCCATTCTTATGTTTAGTTCTTTTGCAATACACACATTCAGTTCCTTAGAAGTATACTGAAGGAAGTGAGGGCCATAAAGCCCCTTTGTTCTCCCCCTTCTCTCCCTCTTATGGCAGAATCCAGAGAAGGCAGAATTGGGGTTTTCTATATTTGATAACTAAAGATGAAATATAATTGGATTCTGACACCAGACAAATTGTAACAGGCTACAGGTTAAAGGGAGGCCCAAGTCCATAACATGGCAAGAGGCTCCTCCCTGCTGTGTAAGGAATATTGATTTATTTTGGGCAGTGAGCATTCTCTTTAGTCAAGGGCTTTCTTCTTTAGATCTCCAGAAAGCTTAAAGTTGAGGTCACCCCATAGCACTTTACAGCCCTCTCTAAGCAGTTACAGAGCCAGCCTATTGCCCCCAACAATCTGGGTCTTCATTTTACTGACCTTGGAAGGATGGAAAGCTGAGTCAACCTTGAGCTGTATCAGGATCGAACTTGTGGCTATGGGCAGAGTCAGCCTGTAATACTGCATTTTAACCACTGTCCACCACTGCGCCACCTCTTGTAGAGATGATAGATAGAGAGGGGGAGGGAGGGAGGGAGGGAGAGAGTTTTAAAAGCAGACATATTCTTCCATATGTTCACTCATAAAAAGTCTTTATAATGGGCTGCCACAAGTCAGGCTGAATAACTTGATACTGCTCCTCTCAGTCCATCTAGTGGGGCCCTTCTAAAAAATCTTTCCATTAAACCAATGAAGCTGAATCTTTAAATACAAAAAATACATTCTTTATTGTTTGCAGATGAAAACCTTATCTTCCAGCATAGATTCTAGAACGTCAATACATGTATACACACACATATATGAGAAACATCATCATTCCAATAAGTAATAATGACTCTAATTTATTATTAGTATCATTAATATGCAGTGTATCCACTTTCTGGCGTATTGCAGTACTGTTCTTATTTAAACATATATTCTGGCTTTGCAAGATTTGCCAAGAAAAGAGTTGCAGAATTTCTGAATGCTGGCACCAGTTACTTAAAATAACAGAATGGAGGGAAAGTGTTTTAGTAATTATAAAAATGGGGTTGTAGCCAATAAAATTAAAATTGGCTTATCTTCTCAGGCAATTAGATCTAAATTATATAGTCAAAAGTATTTCAGTAAAAGTAAACAATATATTGCAAATATAACTTCAATTAGCAAAGCAGCTAATAGGCAGCTGTTGCCTATCAGCTTTACTGTACATGGAAATCCGAGACTGAAGGTCATAGCTAATGTAACACTTGATTTCAATTTGTCTACTCTGTAGCAAATTCTAAATCAAGGCCAAACAATATTGAGGTAAATTCTCCTTCTAAATCTTTAACATGGCATTCAGGACCCCATCAAATAACCCTTCACATGGCTTCTCTAACAGTAACATTGCATAACCCTCCACTACAACTGTCTACCCAGCACTGATCTCCAATTATCTCCAATTAGTGGGAGTAATCCTAACGCAGAAGCTGGCTTCTTACCATGATCAGCAGATGCAAACACAAAAGAAGATGTGGGTGTGGTTTCCACGGGCTGTGTTTTTGCATCTAGCATCTCTGATTGCATGTCTTGTTCTAATGGGCAAGACAGGTCTGCACGCGCGCAGCTGATCAGTACTGTTGGTTTTGACAGGTGGTGAGACTAAGTGCAAGCCCTTTTTCCTCTCTCCAAGGGAAGGTTGTCAGCACAGTGAGAAAAGACTAATTAATGTTACCTGACAGTGGACACAGGGCCTTATGCACTACAGCCCATTACAGGCAAAACATTCAAAATAGAAACACAGTCTGAATTGACATGATACAATTGGAGCCAGGAGGAGAAAACGTGGAAGAATCTGAATGGTGAGCCTGTGAGTTCTTTTTCATCATCAACTAAAGTGCTTCAATTCTTTATTTATGTGCCCCACTTTTCAGCTCCAAGGCCTCCCAGAAAAGTTGTAGGGGAACAGAAATAAAAACAATGCAGTAAAACAAGGTAGCTGCTCTCCCTAGAATAAGAATGTCCCTAGAATAAGAATGACACACAAAGAGAAAGGGACAGGAAAGATCAAGCAAAAAAATCCAAGGAGCTGCTATGCCTGCTCAGCAACCTGCTGCTAAGTGCCAAAAGCCAAGAAGGAAGGAGGGCACACTCCCCCTTTTTGTTTTGTTTTTTTTAAAATACGTTTTATTGATTTTTTAACATAATCACCTTAATATTTGGTAAACAGCATGTTCTCTGGGTTAGTATTTAAAAAACAATAACAATTAATTTCTCTAATTCTATAGTCCATATAATGGCTTTGTTTGATTTTCTCTTCTTTCAATAATATTCTCTTTTGCCAACCTTAAGTTAATACAGTTCTTATTATTTGAATAAATGACAATTAAATATAGACAGTTTTCTCTTGTTTCTGCAAATAATAACCAGATCAATATAAAGCTTCTTTTCTAATTGCCTCGTCATAGATCCTGTTTACAGAATTCCTATTTAAATTTGTTTTCCTCACAATATTCAAAGCATTCTTACTGGTTAAGATTTTCTCGAAATTAGTTACACTTAAGTATTTAAGTCTTTTTTCTCATATAAGCCATCCCAACACTTTTACATTTCTCATATTTTAAAAAAAGAAAAAAAACAGAGAAAATATTTCTTTTTTATAAACCATCCCAACATTTTTATATTTCTCATGTCAAAAAACAAAACACAAAGGAAAAAAGAAATAAAAAAATACCGGTACTATGTTACTTGAGAGGTTCATCCCTCTTAAACTAATCTTCATTTATATCCAAAATCTTTCTATTTCTTTAACCATATTCAAACAGATGTTTAATTTTTAAATATTCCCTCTGGTAAATCCCATCAGCTAATTTCTTAATTCTCACCTTAGCCTCTTTTTTTTTGCCAAACATCTTTCCTGATCAATATACTTTGCTAAATCAAGAATATTTTCATAATCTTAAAAGTGTTGTTGCAGGTACAAAAGGCAAAACAGGTAAGATGTTTTTATAGGAAGGTTTTGCCACTTCGTATTCACTGAGAATCTTTTCTTTTCTTTCTTTCTTGCTTTTATTTATCATTTTTTGTCTCTCAAGTTCTCATAGTTCTCCTGGCAAAATCCATTTTGTCAAATCTTTTTTCTTGTCCTCAAACTTATTTTGTAATCTTTTCCATGTCCAGTATTTCCTTTAAGGTTTTTTCCACCTGGGTTAAGTCATACTTTCTTCGATTGTTAAGTTCCAACTTGAAATCTCTCTTCTCTGTCTCGTATTCAGTTGTCTTGTTTTTTCTGGTCACTCTGTTTTTATTTTCTGAGAATTTTTGTGTTGTAAAGTTAAATTGGAGATATGTTCATTTATATTTTCAAAGTTATTTTTAATTACCTTGTGGTTTGAGATCATTGTTGTTTGGATTAGTTGCAACATAGCATAGATTTCCTTCTGAAAAGTATTTATTTTTTCTTGGTATATTCTTTCTGCAGATCTCTGGTTTTCCATGATAGCTAAAAATCAGGGTTTTCCTTTCTCTGCAGACAGCTTTAGAGTCACAGTTGAGTTAGTATTTGTAATACAGAAAGGTCAATTCTTTTTTTTTTAGAGTTTATAATTCTCACTTTATAGGTAGTCCAAAATGTTTTCTTTCTGTTTTGTCATAGTTGTTCTCTGTTATTAAGACATTGAAGATCACCAAAATCTTTGCCAGTCCCTGTAATAAAGCAACTAGATGTTAGCACCAGTCAGTAATAGACAATTGTTTACTTCTATTTTCATGATTTAAAAGGAAAATCTTAACAGATTCCACTAGTTTCAAACTTATCCAGATTAAGTCTTATATTCATTTCATTTCAATATATTTCTGTTCCCCCTGAAAAGTTTAATTTGTTGCTTCCACCTGTAGGAGGGTGGGGCAAAGATCCCTCCCCCTTCTCACTTTTGGAGGCTTTTTGCTTCTTGGAGTTTTTCTTTTCCCCTCCTCAGGAAATCAGATTTCAAGTAGAAGAGAAAAAAATCACTGTTCTTACCCAGTTCCAAACACATTGTTTACAGTCAGCTTAAAGTAGTGCTTTTGGGCTTTGAGTGCTTGCAGCTTGGGCTAGACTTTGAAGTTAAGCTAGCCTTTCTCCTGCTGGTTTCTAGAGGGCTTTTCCCAAACTGATCGGATCAACTGCCATCTCTCCACAATCGGTGGAACTTCCTTCTTTGTTTCCTCTATGGGCCAACATCAGGCCCATTTAGGGTCCCCTAGCATAGGGCTTTTCAACCGGTGGTACGTGTACCACCTGTGGTACTTTGACATGTGGCAGGTGGTATGCAACCATCCTAGAGAAGTGTAGCAGGGGGAAGGAAATGAGCCGAAGTGACCCAAGCCTGAGGGAGAGGCAACTGCAGCTGTAGGACTGTTGGGGCTCAGCAGAAGCCCCAGGAGATGGCAGGACTCCAGCTGTTTGGTGCTTCTGGAAGCAGCACGGAGGTGGAGGTGAACTGAAGAAAAGGGGGAGGAGAGGAGAGGCTATAAAAGGAGGTGGTTTTGGCAGGAAAAAGGGGAAAAGACAACAAGGAAAGAGAAGGGGATGGAGAAGAAGCTGTAGAAGGAGAGCTTAGCAGGCAGTTAGGAAACAGGGACAGGGAAGAATCGGCATTTCATTTTTTCCAACCAGGAGGATACAATCAGCACTGATGAAATGAAAAGCCAGAAGACAAGCATGACAGAAAGGAGGTGGGTTTATTTAGTTCTGGATCAGCTGGAAACTTGATTGGGTTACCAGAAGGATTTTTGTGCAGTTTTTACAGCATTTTGTAATTCAGAGGCTCATTTGTGTGCTTTGGTTATTGGAATATTTTAGTCTATTTCACAAAGGCTAGCAATGAGTCCAAAGTGTTAACTTCCATAGATTTAGTCCTTTTAAGCAAATGTAATTAGTTTTACCCCCTTTTCTTGAGTCTGTCTATGGCTTTTAGAAAGTTTTCTTTGAAGGTAAACAGGCTTAATTTAAGACTAAAGCTTTTCACAATTACTGGAGCTTTTCAGTCTCAGGTTGCAACATTGTGACATGTGACATGCCTGAGGCAGCTTAAAGAAAAAAAATGGAGTTTAGTGTTTATTCTGGGAGGCTTTTGAGAGCCTTTCTTGCTTTGCACTTGATTCCTGTGTCTTTAAGGCAGTGGTTCTCAACCTGTGGGTCGGGACCCCATTTGGGGTCGAACGACCATTTCACGGGGGTCGCCAAACAACGCAGTTTGCCATTTTTTTCCCCTTTTCTTTGGCCACGCTCCTAGCACCTGGTGATGTATAAGTGGTTGGGGGTCACCACAACATGGGGAACTGTATTATGGGGTCACGGCATTAGAAAGGTTGAGAACCACTGCTTTAAGGGAACAGGGAAGGGGTTGGGGGGTGCATTCTTACTACACTGTGGAAGGAGAGCTCAGAAGGCAGGGAGGAAGAAAAGGAGAGGGAGAGAAGAAAAAGGGCCAACCAGCCAGCTGGTAGTGGTGCATATTAATAAATATTGATAAATTCATCATACATTTGTCAGTGCAAAGGAAAAGTGATTTAGCAAAGAAACTGTCACTGAACAAATTAAAACTGGTATTTTTTTCCTTTTTTTCTACAGTTTGTAACATTTTATTAAATTATAGAATAAAATACAAGAATACAAAAGCAAATAGTAGGACACAGTGGGGAAGAAAAAGGGGGAAAAGTGAGGGGGAGAAGGGAAAAAAGAACAGACTTCCTTTGTTGCAGTAGAAGGAAGCATTAACATTGAACCTCAACTTTTTACTTTTCCATAATATTATAAACTAGCCATTTCTATAACAGCAAAGGAATCTAATCAGTAAAATCCAAAATCCCCCCTTTTTTTAGTCATCATTTTTTTGACACTTTGCTAAGCACTGGTGGTACTAAAATATTGTCATGTGCTAAAAGTGGTACAATCTATGAAAAGGTTGAAAAGCCCTACCCTGGCAGACAGAAATTGGCTGTAGAGTGTGGAGCCCTGCGATCCCTTGGCTGCTATCCTACTGTGCAAAACCGGAAGCCTCACTCCCCTTTTTTGATAGATTCTTTAACCACTCTAGATAGAGAATGAGAAAATGGTATGGTTTGGGGATCTCATTGACAGCCTTCTATTTGTTCTTTCAGGATTAGAATTCTAGCTACTATTGCTTTATCTACTTCCTATCCATGGCTTGGTAGCACTTTACTTACCCATCATTCACACTTGCCCACATACAATCACTTAGATATAAATATCCAGGGCCCATTTACAATTATTCTTCTTTGGCAAGGATCATTTTTGCAATGGTTTTTGATTCAGTCCTTAAGGAGGATGTCGTTCCTTGTTCATTTCTCAACTAGGCATACAGGCCTTTTGCAGTCAATATTTGACTCTTGGCATCTGTTCATTATTCCACTTTCAGGGACAGAATAAGCAAATGCATAGTGCATGGCAATCAGTATTCCTGTTAAAAGTTTTAGATGATAATTACAATGATGGGAAGCATGTGCTACAATCCTTTGGTATTTGTCATGATACTTACTATCACATTCAATTCTGTTTATATCAATCCCATGTATACTATGATGATAATTCTATATTTAACAAATATCATAAAAAGAAGACATTTATATATTCATCAATTATAGAAATAAAAGCCACTTACCTCCCTTCTCCATGTCTAGTGGGAAATGTTTCATTAAATCATACAGAACTAAATTTAATTTTCTTCCCAAACATTTTCCAGGCTACACCTTTGATCCTCATCTTTGGCATATAGAGGACTGCAAACATAAAACTGATAACGGTAGTTTTTCTGAAAGAAACTTTGTTTATCATTAGTGATTTTATCAATTGAAAGGGAACTATTAAGAGAGAATATTCTCATTAACTCAAGGCCTAGTCAAACAAGTTTAGCTGGTGTTTGATGACAACCCAGATTACTAACCTGAAAAATGTGTTCACTAGGTAATGTCTGGATTCAGGTTTGGGGAAAGGAGGTGTTGCTTTAGGGCAGTGGTGATAAACCTGTGGTACGTGTGCCAGAGGCAGCACTCGGAGCCCTCTCTGTGGGCACATGCGCTGTCACCCCAGCCCCACCTCCCCCATGGCCCCCTCCTCACCAGCAGCCCCCCGGAGCAGAATCGCCCCTGGGCACGGCCCGACAGAGCAGCACAGTGAAGGACATAGCTGGGCAGCAGTGACAAGACTCTGCCCTCATGCCCCATAGCATGCAGATGATGCTGCGGGGTGTGGGTGGAGGGCGTGGCTTCCATGGTGCTGCAGGATCGCCTGGGCAATCTGTGGCGGGACATGGAGGCAGTGCATGGCCCTGTGGGTGGGCGGGGCATGGGGGCGGGGCAGAGCAGGCAGGGCAGGAGGTGGAGTGGGGGCGATGGGCGGGTTTTGAGCACTCGGTCTCTAAAAGGTTCGCCATCACTGATTTACGGTATTATACTGATATTGACCAAGACTTTTATGTGTAGGGGGAAGAGGTTTAAACCTTCTCTTTCTATTCAATTCCTTGGTTTTCACAGGTTTTTTTCCCTTTTCCCCACCACAAATATAAATGAGAAAAGGGTAAAAAAGAGAAGAAAAAACAATGGCATAATAAAAGTTATTTTTCCTTTTTTTAACCTCTCTGTTTATGCCTGGAAATTTCAGTTGGGCATGGGGCAGGGTGCCCTCAAAAAAGAATCAAAAGAACAGCTAATTGGCATGTTTTTTTGAATATTTCGTGTAATTTAGCCACAAATCCTAGATTATCCTGCATAATCTCAGTGGCATGTAAGGGATCAAAAGCCCATAAACAAGCTTCTGCAGCACATTCATTTTGAAATTAAAAGTCAATCAAGAATTCATTTTATTGCAGAGAAGTTGCTGCAGAAATTTACCATAGATTCTCTGCTAGAATTTCATGAATCAGATGAATTGCTGTGACTCAGACTTATCGAGTGACAGCGATTCCTTCAAGAGTTTTTCTCACTTTGCCTGAAAATATCCAGAACCAGACCCAGCATGAACTCTATTTAAATAGAAGAGGCAGACTTTACAGCCTAAAATGGCTATAATCGATCTACAGTACTGGCAGGTCTATCCCCCCCAATGAAAATACTCAATATAAATTTATACTACTTATAGATATGCAATCATTATAGTGTGTGTGTGTGTGTGTGTATGTATGTGTGTTCTGTGGATGAATAACTGAATTAGTGTACACACAACCCTGATAGCATTCTGTTGCTTTATTTACGTCTATTCATAGTTTCATAGATGGTCTAACACAGCGGTTCTCAACTTATGGGTCGCGACCCCATTTGGGGTCGATCGACCATTTTTCGGGGGGTCGCCAAAGGTGGCGATCCGCCATTTTTTGCGGCGCCGTGCACACGCGCCGCACGCGGGCGCGGCGGCGCGCACGCGCGCTGCGCATGTGGGCAGCGCCACGCATGCGCGTCACGCATTGGGTGGCGCCGTGCGCACGCGTCTCGCATGGGGGGCCGTCGCGCATGCGTGTCGCGCATGGGGCGCGCATGCGCGTCATGCATGGGGGGGCCGCACATGCACGCTGCGCATTGGGGCCCACCCCCATGCGCGCGGCGCTGCGCATGCGCAGAACGTTTGTGTGACGGGGGTCGCCGTCACACAAACGTTGAGAAGCACTGGTCTAACACATGGAAGTCTCTGTATCTAATTCCTCCTTGTCACTCAGAAGGTAAGACAATTAGCCTTCCATTTCTTATAAACTTGCTGAAGCAGAACAGGGTTATCAGTCTACCAGGAACTGCAATCTATTTTTGCTGTTGTTTTACACACACATCTATGAAATTTCTAGAGCCAAAACAGTCCCATGATGGTGCTAGGAGGGGAGTCATCTTCCCCCGGTGAAGTTTGGCTGTCAGTTCTTCTGAGACTTTCTGTTGAGGGCAGAGGTTGGATGCTTAAAAGAGCAACCTAAGAGAGATATGTATAGCCAGTAGAGGCAGATGGGGAATGGAAAGAATTGTCTGGCTCAATTGCTCTCCGTTAAGTTTGTTCTCCTCCTTATTGGCATCAATATATTAATCGCCTAGGAAAAACTGTGTTCATTTGCATATGTATTCCTCCTATATCTGCATGCACTTTATCTAAGGTACCATTTTTTTTCCCTCAAGCAATTATCTCTAATGGGGCGAGTGCATGCTTCTGAGCATCTCTGCTCACTTCTTTGAAAATTGCTTTCAAGGAAGTGTGAATATCAATATGTAGCTACATTTTGCGAACGCAGTGATTCAGGAAGTGGAAATTAGCTGTTTGCATTAGTCTCTCAAATTAATTCCTCCACCAGCTGCAATTTGAGCAAGGGCTAAAACTTGGTAGAAATCTTCCTTGACGAGAAATGTGATAGAAGAAAGGAAGAAAAAGCAAAAAGTTTTGAGAAAATGAGATCCTCCCTTTATTCAGTTCCCTTACTCTGGTATTTGAATTGTTTTTTCCTTTTTAGAATACTGTAAGAGATTATGATTCCTGTATAAAAGCTGAGGTTAAAAACTGAGGGTTTCCATCCCTCCATGGTTAAAGCAAAGGGGAAACCCATTTTCCAAGCTCAGCCAGAAGGAAAAGAATACTGGGAAGAATGCAGGAGCTTACGAAGTAACTAGTACAAGCTGTCCATTCTCTCTCCAAAGTGTAAGGCACATAGAAGATGGTAGAAGAGACAAATAGAAATATTTAGAGAAATAACTAAAGTTTTAGGTTGTGTTAGCACAGCAAACTCTATCATCTTCTGAGGTTTTTTTTCTTTTGTCAATAAACTTTATTGCTTTTGTTCAGTGTTATTGTGTTAATACATTCTCTGTTATTGTGGCTTCATATAGAGAATTTCAGCCAAATTGCATCCAATCTCTTACTGGCAATTGTACTTAAAACACAGTCACAGCCTCTAGCTACACACTTGTAATGGGCTGACTGAATTGTAAAGAAAGTAATGAAAATTATTTCCATCTACTACCACTTGCCTTTCTCTATAATGAAAGATCAGTAATCAGCAGTGGATGTTCTGCACCCAACCTAGCTTTTCCCATGGAAAGAAATTTGAGGAAGTGCAACACTATAGGCAGCATCTTTAGTAGAGTCTTTGCGGATAGCTGCACTTTGGTGACTTTGGCTTAGCTCAGAAATTAAGCTGTCCCTAATTAGTATTTATACAGTGACCGTTCTCAGGCCCAGTCTAGAATATTAGTGAAATTAAGAAGTTTTTAAAAAATTCTGGAAGAAAACCATGTCGAGAGGTATGGAGACATTTCTGACACTAAGAACAAGGAATCAGTGAAACAGCTTAACTCCTGAGTGCTCCATTGCTGGAGGTTTTCAAAAAGAGATTGGATAACCTTGTGTCTGGAATGATATAGACTCTCCTGCTTGAACAGGAGGCTGGACTAGAAGACCTCCAAGATCCTTTCCAACCCTGTTATTTTATGTTTCTAACGCTGCCAAGAAATCTGCATAAATACAATTGCCAGGAATCTAGCTCAACTTGTGAGAAGGCTTTTTCATTTTCAAATTTAAGAGTCAAACTGTTTGAAATCTCCAAATGGACACATGTAGTATCAACTGATTTTCAGTTCTAATAACTAATTTTAGGAATAATTAGGACATTCTATATTAGATTTCCCACTAATGATATGTATCATCATCCAACCATGGTAAATATATAAAGCAATATAGACCTTGCCCTCGTAACTGATGTATCAACAAAATGATGGTTAGATGATTCTACAATGCTCCAAGAAGTTAGTGGGGAAGTGGATGTCATAACTGAGGATAATAAGTGACTCCAGCTTTCCACTGTTTGAATCATAAGCTCTGATGGAGTGTCCTTCAAAAGTGTAGTGATTAAAAAGGTATTTAAACAAACGATGGAGCTCCACAGTACCTCCATATACATTTCCTTTCCTGTGGCACTAATCTTTTTGGTTTTGCTGATGCATTGAAGATCAGTCTTTAAAACCAAATCTTTATTTTAATCAAGGTGGTTACTTCTTGAATGTACTTGTCTTCAGTACGTTCACTAAAACAAACAATAGCCCATCTTCTTTTGGCACGATGACAACTTCACTGTAGTTTGCTGGCTGAGTTTCAGAGCTTCTTATGAGATATTTGAATTGCTTTCGTTGTTTCTGAATATTTGAACATTGCTGATGTGAAAATTAATCAGAGAAATGAGGTATTAGTAATAGTCATGAGAATTCTAATACAGCTGAAGGGAGAGCCGTTTGAGTCTTTCTGAAAATGCCCAAAATCCAGCCAGTGCTAGCTAAGATCTAGACAGTGTTCTTCTGTCATTAAAGAAAATATACTTGAATCTTTTTCTAAAATTCTCCAAGGCAACTGGCCAAGATCCTTGCAATTTTTAATATTAGAGGTTCTTTGGCACCAGCTGAGCATTTGAAATATATGTTCGGCAATTAAACTTTATTGCTTTCTTTTACACTGAACTGAAAAGTTCCAGAATGAACAAAGCTTGTAAGATAGGAGGAAAAGAAAAAGAATGAACTGTTGTGCTTTAAATGAAGAATATTAATTGGTATGATATGCAACTTGGGCTTCTTTAGAAAAAGAGGGTTGGATGAATTATATCAGATTTGCCCCAGAGTTTTTACTACACATTGCTAGTAGAAGTTTTCAGCTGAGAAGGGAGAACATAGATGCCCATACACACACACACACACACACACAAACACACACACACAAACCATTTTGTTTTAATGTCCTATTTGGTTAGCTGAATTGTTTCAGTTCAATTTGCCCAGTGAAGTTATGGCTCATGATTTGTGCTGGAACATTTCTTAGATAGAACTTGTTCAGGCAAAAATGTAATATATTCAAAGAAGGCTAGATATATCACATGATACATTGATCCATCTGGGGTTACATGCAAATGTACTATGTGAAAATAAATACTATATAAACTAGGGCTCCACAGCGTTCAAGACTCAAAAAGCAAAATGTGACCTGGAGGCACCTGGGCATGCACAAAGCACTCACTGGCAATAATTTAAAGCAACTGCATCTTTTCCTGAGCTCATATGGCTGCCCTTCACAGTTTCCATGTGGCCCTTTTGGAGTAAGGTATTCCTGCCAGTTGCTATGGGTGCACCCAGGTGTACTTTGGACCGTCAGATAAGAATAGTTGTAACGTAGTGTTTAATTTACAGAATATTCCAATATTGCTCCTCGAAGCACGAAGCTGAAAACACCAGCCTGAAGATGACGAAAGGGACTTCATCGAAACGTCGCCAAGACATTTCCAATTTTTGGTTGTTCGGAGAAAACCCGAACAACCAAAGACCTACATATATATATATGAACAAATAAAAGAAAAAACGAACACCAGGATATAATAAACCAGCCTGTTTAATATAAATAAGCCTGTGGTTGAGAAGAGTTACTAAGCTTTCGTCCGGCCAAAAAACTGCCGGCGTCATCAGAGTCAGAATAGCAGATTGGGAAGGCAGCTCATATAGCCTCCTGCCTCTGCACCTGGCTCCTTGAGTGCGTCATCGGCCCATTGATTGTGTTAATCCTTATTGCACTGAGTTGTTCTGCATCAGGCAAACTGTCTTTTACTCCACTGGTTTGCTTTTTGCGTGGATGTGTGGTGGTGACATCAATTCCGTAGCCAAGACACTCATCTCCAGAACAAAACGCTTAGCTGACGAACAACACCTAAAAACTGAACTACACACTTTCACTAATGTACTAACATCCAACGGATTCCAAAGAAATAAGATTACCAACCTAATCCAAAAAGAAACCCCCACTAAAATCCAAGACAGAGAACAAGAAAACAGCAAAGCCCTCCTCCCATACATAAAAGGCACCACAGACAGAATCAGCAAGATCCTCCACAAACACAACATCAAGACAGCATTCTGCACAAACAGAAAAATATCCACCATCCTAAGAAACCCCAAAGACAAAATCGAGTTATAAAATGAAGGAGTATATGAAATCCCATGCACAACTTGCCCCACCACATACATCGGACAAACCAACAGAAGAATAAGTGCACGCATTGAAGAACACAAGAACTCAGTCAAAAAAGAGGAACCAACTTCTTCCCTGGTCCAACACCTTAAAGCCACAGGACATGAAATTGACTTTAAAAAGACCAGAACTATCACCAAAACTGAACACTTTAATAACAGAATAATCAGAGAAGCCATCGAGATAGAAAAATGCCCACACAGCATGAATAAACGAGATGATACTTCCCGCCTACCAGCCATTTGGAAACCCGTCCTTATTGACAAACGAATCCCTAACACAAAGTATGACACCAGACCCACACTCACGAAAACCACACAGGATGTCATCACCACACATCCATGCAAAAAGCAAACCCAAACCCACACCGATGATGAGGCACGACCACAAACCAGAAGCCAGACCACAGCTGCATCATTAGCCACTTTAAACCCCTCCAATCCATACATGAAGCAAACTGACACCCACCATGAAGATAAGGCACGACCACGAACGCGAAGCCAAACAATAGCAACGCAGCTCATCATCTCAAATCATCCTGCAACTCAGACTAACCTGAGCACAACAAAGCCCCCACCCAAACAGAACACTCCCCCAGCCAATCAGAGCACAACCAACCCCCCCATGCAATCAGAGCACAGCCAAGCCCCTAAGCAATCAGAACACACCTCCACCCAATCAGAACACAGCCAAGCTCCCACCCAATCAGTTCATACCCTCACTGGCAGTTAAAAGGAAGAAACAGCTACGATCACACATTGCTCCTAGAAGCACGAAGCTGAAAACACCAGCCTGAAGATGACGAATGGGATTTCGTCGAAACATCGCCAAGACATTTCCAATTTTACGCAGGAAAAAACCCGAATAACTAAAGACCTACATACAAACACCCGCAAAAACCTCAAAAAATATATATCATTCCTTGAATCCAGCAAGGGAGAATGTGCTTGCAGGTGGACAAGCAAAGTTGCCTCCGTGTGCATTTCCATCCCTGCTTTATAAATGCCCTTTCATGGCCCCTTGGAACTGGGGAAATGTGTCTCTTCGTTCAGCCATCAGTGAAGAATCCTCGTCCAAGGCTAATCAGTCTTCTAGATGAGTGGTCACTGGGGACTAGAGTGGTATCAGAGTCATTGCCTTGATGGATGAATCTTCATTTACTACTCTGGTTCTGATCAACAGTTTGCACCTCTGGGTTTCAAGCCCTGCTTGGGGTTAGGGGGATCGTTTCTTCAGTGGGCAGGCCTGAAGTGGAGTACTCCATTTCCTCTTCAGTGAATGTTTCCTCAAAACATCTACTTCAGAATACCTTTTCATTACTTTACAACAACCATTTCTGAGTTTTATGGTATTTCATTAAAGCCACCAGAAGGTGATACTGCCCCCTTTCCAAAAGTGAAATAAATTCAACTTTTATCGCTTCTTGAAATGGTAGAGCAGTTGTCAGGCTATTTGATGGATTTTCTCAATTACAGGACTTGTGGAGCATTTTATACTTACATCTGCACTGAAGGGTGATATAGAATGTGGGAGACATTTGCTCCCCGTCTTTTAGCCCTTATGTATGTCTTTATGAAGACTGACATACATTGGGGGTTTTTTTTTCAGTTATAAACATCACAACTTTTCTGGATAAAAATATCTTGTTTTTGAGATTACTGTTAAATCGTACAAAAAAAGGGAAAAAGATGCCTTGGAATTTTTATTAATAAATTGTCATATTTTCAGAAGTGCAACTATATTTCAGTAATGGCGAGTCAAATTAATCTACGCTCAATAAAAGAAATTCACCTCTGAAGTTAGCCTTTTCAAATTAGAGAAGTCTGGATTTCTCAGTCTACAGGACCTGGACATTACTATAATCACTAGTTAAGGATCTTGGCAGATTTTCTCTCTCTCTCTCTCTCTCTCTCTCTCTCTCTCTCTCTCTCTCTCTCTCTGTGTGTGTGTGTGTGTGTGTGTGAATATGTAGGTCTTTGGTTATTCGGGTTTTCTTCCGCGTAAAATTGGAAGTGTCTTGGAGACGTTTCGACAAAGTCCCATTCGTCATCTTCAGGCTGGTGTTTTCAGCTTCGTGCTTCGAGAAGCAATATGTGGTCTTAGCTGTTTCTTCCTTTTAATTGCCAGTGGAGGTATGAATCAGAACACACCTCCAATCAGAACACACCTCCAATCAGAACACACCTCCACCCAATCAGAACACAGCCAAGCTCCCACCCAATCAGTTCATACCCTCACTGGCAGTTAAAAGGAAGAAACAGCTAAGACCACACATTTCTCCTCGAAGCACAAATCTGAAAACACCAGCCTGAAGATGACGAATGGGACTTCGTCGAAACGTCGCCAAGACACTTCCAATTTTACGCGGGAGAAAACCCGAATAACCAAAGACCTACATACAAACACTCACGAAAACCTCAGAAAACATATATATATATATATATATATATATATATATATATATATATATATAACCAAAGACCTACATATATATATGTATATGTAGATATATATGTATATATATATGTGTGTATGTATGTGTGTGTGTATGTATGTATGTATGTATGTATGTATGTATATGAAAATATATATGGGTGCCCAACTCACTTTCAATGACTCTGGGTAGCTTATAAGGATAAAACCCCAATGTAAAGCAATAACCCCCCACTCTCCCTAGTAACAATAATCAGACAAGCACTTGGAGTGTCTCATATCTCTCTGGGGTCTTAAGGCCTGTTGGCAGAACCATGTTTTCAGGGCCTTGCAAAAGAGTATCACAATGGGGGTCATTTTATTTTATTTCTGCAGGGATGACGTTCCACAGGGAGGAAGCCACCATGGAGAAGATGCTTTTTCTTGGTCCCACTAGATGGACTACCGTAGGAAAGGGGACCTGCAGCATTCTTGCATCCCCACTCTGCTGGTTGGATAGATATGACTGAGAAAAGATGATTCTTCAGATAAGACATGGGCTGAAACTGGATGATGATGATCGTTGTATACTTTGTTCGCGTGCAAATGATGAAGACACATGGTGATGCTGAACAAACACTTTATTCTCCTTCTACAACAACCAAGCAAAAGTAAAAGGCATGCAGGCCTTTTTATATGGCCAGAAGCCCAGACAACCAATAGGAACAGAGCGTTTTTGTGCCTTGCGCATGCGCACAAGGCCGGCGCCGCTCTGTCTGGTCCTGGGCAGCTTTTGGAATGCCCAGGACCAATGCAATGTCCCGAGCCTGCTTTTGCAGGTTCAGGACATAACACCCCTCCCCCCTAGATGGAACATACTTCACGTACACACATGTACGTCGTGCATTGGGAAGAGTGACATACAGTTGCATTATTCAAATGCAAAGAGTGTGGAATCTCGAGTCTGCCCTCAGGCAAACCCCCTTCAGTATCTATTAATACAAATAAATGTATCCAAAATCAAAAATAATACAAAATAATCTACCCACGAGTTACTCCCCTTATTCAGGGGCCTCATGAGCAGGTCCCTCATGATTTGACAGCAACCTCATAAAGTCTCTCAGATGTTTGGGTGGGCACTTGGCCCGCTGTGACCTTCTAAGGTCTGGAGAGATTGCCTGGCCCACCTGCTCACCTACCAGGCTAGGCAAGCCAGGACGTTACTGCCTTAAATCCCCAGGTGACCTTGGTGAGGGTGCCTGGCCTACCTGCTCACCTACCAGGCTAGGCAGGCCAGGACTTTGCTGCCCCAAATACCCGGTTGACCCGCCCAGCTGCTGGCTGGCTGGACCTTCTGTCCAAGCCAGCATACCTTGGAGGGGTGGAAGTCCCCGAGTCCAGAATGGACCCCTCTTGGGAACACTGTCCCATGAGCCCAAGGCCAGCCGATGGAGAGGGCTGGGTAGTGAAAGTGCCCCAGTACTCTGTGGCCCCCAAGCATGTGCTCGAGGTGCCAGAGTCAGGAGTCGCCTCCATGGCAACCCCCTTTGCTGGTGACTTCCTTTTGGGAGTCAGTTTCTTGAGAGCATCTTTGGTGGTGCACACCATTCTCTCTGCCAGTCCATTGGAGGATGGATGGAAGGGAGCCGATGTTGCATGCCGGATCAGGTTGGCCTGAAGAAAAGCCTGGAACTCAGAAGAGGTAAATTGAGGGCCATTATCTGAAACCAGAACATCTGGAAGACCGTGTGATGCAAAAATTCCTCTCAACACCTGGATGGTCTTGGCAGTAGTAGTGGAGGAAACAGGAACAACCTCTAGCCACTTGGAATGGCTATCAACAACAACCAGAAAGAATTGCCCCTGAAAGGGCCCAGCATAATCTATATGCACCCTAGACCATGGGGTTTGAGTTTCCTCCCACCTATGTACTGGGGCCTGAGGCATTTCAGGCCGAGACTGTTGGAACACTTGGCACCTGTGCACCTGGGCCTCAATGGCTTTATCAAGCCCAGGCCACCAAAGATGGCTGCACGCAAGCGCTTTCATCCTGACTATAGCAGGATGTTTCTCATGCAGAAAGATCAAGATTCTACACCTTAATGAGGCTTGGATCACTACCCTGCTACCCCATAACAGGCAACCCTTGAAAGTGGAAAACTCATGCTTCTTGTGCCAGAAGCTTTGGAACTCAGTATCTGGGCATTTGTCAGGCCATCCTGACAACACCCATGTCAGCACGCATGTAAGCATGTGATCAGTGGCAGTTTCTGCAGCCACGTCCCTATCATTGAGGGGAGACCCAGGCAACTCCTGAATGGAAAGAATATTAATGGCTGGAGCAGGATCTGGCTCTAATTGGTTCAGGGGTAATCTGCTCAGGCCATCTGCATGACCCATTTCTTTTCCTGGTTTGTGAACTAATGTGTAGTCATATGCTGACAGGAAGATGGACCATCTCAGCATACGAGGAGAAATGATATGTGGGGTCTGTTTGTTAGTGGTAAAAAAACCCAGCAGAGGCTTATAGTCAGTACAGACCATGAAATGGAGGCCATATAAGAAATCATGAGATTTCTTTATGCCAGCCACTATGGCCAAGGCTTCTCTGTCAATCTGAGCGTAATTCCACTCTGCAGATGACAGAGTCCTTGAATAATAGGCACAGGGACTTGTGTCCCATCAGCCTTCAGATGGCTAAGTACGGCTCCCACCCCATAAGGAGATGCATTACATGCGATGCAAACAGGCAGTTGCTCATTGAAATGCGCTAAAACAGCATTAGAAATGAGCAAGCCTTAACTTCATTGAAACTCTTGTCATTGACTTTAGCCCACTGCCAAGGAGCCTGCTTGTCTAAGAGCCTATGTAACGGCTCTGCCACTGCAGCTTTGTATGGGAGAAATGCATGGTAAAAATTTAAGAGCCCCAAGAAGGCTTGCAGCTCACTCTTGGACTTGGGGCTTGGGGCCTGTTGAATAGCTTGTAGTTTAGCTTCAGCAGGGTGAATGCCTTGGACATCAATCCTGAAACCTAAGAAGTCAGTGGAAGTGACTCCTATCTTGCATTTATCCTGCTTTAGCTTAAGGCCTGCTTTTCGAAAACGAAGCAAGACAGCCCTTAATCCAGTGGTTCTCAACCTTTTTAATGCCGCGACCCCCAACCGGTCGTAAGTCGAGGACTACTCAACTGGTGCAGCACCATTTGCAGAATGGGACTTTCGGCGGGGTCCGCAGGGCAGAGACAGCCTGGACAATTCCTATTGGCTTTTGAAAGCCAATAGAATTAGACTCTATTCAAGAGAGTCTATTCTATTGGCTTTCAAAAGCCAATAGAATAAAAGGGAGTAGCACAGCTAAGGAAAAGGGGAAAAAAATGGCGGACTGCGTTGTTTGGCGACCCCCGTGAAATGGTCGTTCGACCCCAAATGGGGTCCCAACCCACAGGTTGAGAACCACTGCCTTAATCTTTCTGCTAAATTTTGAGATAACTCCCCAGCAATGAGGACATCATCAAAGTAGGGACAGACCCCAGGAATACCTTGAAGTATGCTCCCCATGACACTTTGGAATATGCCAGGGGCTACATTTACCCCAAATTGCAGTCTCTTGACCTTGAAGGCCCCCCTGTCAGTTACAATAGTCTGGACCTCTGCAGCTGCCTCATCAACAGGTTCAAGCTTCGCAAAAATGCACCCCACCCCCTTGAGGGAGGCCAGAATGTGACTTACCACATTGGATAAGTGTGCTGTTGCAGCGCCTTATTCAGTGTGCACTTATAATCTGTACATATACGTATGTCCCCATTAGCCTTTAGAGGCATTACTATGGGGGTTTCTCATGGACTAGAATCCACAGGTTCTAGAATGCCCTGCTGGAGCAATTTGTCCAGCTCAGCATCAATCTTACCTTTGAGGGCAAAAGGTACCCTCCTAGGCTTAACCCTGATGGGTGTGAAGGTTGGGTCTAACCACAGCGAAATGGGAGGCCCCTTGTAGGATCCTAGCTCTGAACTAAACACATCTGCAAACTCCTTGCAAACCTCTGCAAGGCCCAGCGTTTGCAAGCTGTGCAGCCCAGTTACCTGGATTCCCAGAGCCTCGAACCAATCGAGTCCAATAAGACTCATACGTTCACCCCCAACAACCACCACATCTAGGGAACCTTCAAAATCCTTATACTGTACCCTAAGGGTGGCTTTTCCCTTAACACACACCATAGAATTTTGAAAATCAGTGAGTATTAGATTCGATGGCCTGAGTTTAACTCGAAGGCCACTACTGCTGCAAATCCTTTTAAAAGTATTGATTGAAATAATGGAAAGAGCGGACACTGTGTCCAACTTTCTCAATAAGGGAACCCCTTGCAACCTTATGTTAATGGAAAGTTGCTTCTTAAGGGGATTGTGTGTCCCTGTTCTTAGAATGCTCCTGCGCGATGCACAGAAACCCACCCTGTTTTGGCTGGGGACCCTGGTAGCTTTCTGAAACAATTCTTCCCGAGGTTGAACCTTCTGGCAACCCAAACAGATGGATGCAATGTGGCCCTGCCTGTCACACACCCTGCAAATGGCGGAGCGAAACCTGCAGTCAGCTCGCTTGTGGCGTCCTCCACACCCGAAGCATTGAAGAGATGCTAGGGCCTTGACTGGACATCCCTTCTGCCTCCTCTCAGCTGGCTGGTGAAGTCTGTCGACCTCCTCTTCATGATCCACTTCTGATCCTTCTTGAGCGTCCTCTTGATGGACGGTAGCTGTGTCTGGAGGATTCCTGGCAAGGTGCAAGGCCTTCACAGCCCTGCCTGCTGCTTCCTCAGCTGCCACCTCTCGCAATGCATGTTGGAAGGAGACATCTTCTTTTGCAAAAATCTTTTGTTGTAAGTCTCTGCTCCTTAAACCACAGACAAAACAATCTCGCAGCCCCTCTTCCAGATCCTTGAACTCACAAGGTCTGGCTGCTTGCCCTAAGGCCGCAATAAAGTCCGCAGCAGATTCACCCGGCCTCTGGTCTCTCTGCTCGAATGCGTGCCTCCAAGCAATGATGGATAACTTCAGCTGGAAATGTTCCTTCAACATTTTATTTATTTATTTATTTATGAGACTTATATACCACTTTAAGTGCAAGCACTCTCTAAGCGGTGTACACCAGTAAGCAATGTATATATATATTTACATTGCCCCCAACAATCTGGGTCCTCATTTTACCTACCCCGGAAGGATGGAAGGTTGAGTCAACCTTGAGCCGGTGAGATTTGAACCGCTGACCTGCTGAACACAGTCAGCTAAAGTGCCTGCAGTACTGCACTCTAACTGCTGCGCCACCTCAGCTCTTCTTCAAGTCAGCATATGTTACTGACTCCAGAGGTGCAGGCCACCAGATTTTCTGCGATATCAAAAGCTTCTTGTCCACAGGCACACAAAAGAGTTGCTGCCTTCAGGCCATCTTCTCTAATCTGATTTGCTCTGAAGTAGTTCTCCACCCATGCTACGTAAGAATTCCATCTCTCTGGGTGGGAGACATCGAAATCAGTCAAGCGGCCAATCTTCAACATCGTAAACTTTATGATCTTCACCACTCGCTTCCTCTGCAAGCTGCTGTTTGGGGAAAGAGTCCTTTAGCCGAGCTCACCCTCCAGCGATGCTGTACTGGCAGGCTGGGACGCTGATTCAGACGCCATCTTCCCCTCTTCAGGACTTCCTGGGTAAGTCCTTAAATCTTTTGTTTCAGCTTGCAAAGGATCCCATCCTCGTCGCCAGTGTTATATACTTTGTTCGCATGCGAATGATGAAGACACATGGCAATGCTGAACAAACACTTTATTCTCCTTCTACAACAACCAAGCAAAAGCAAAAGGCACGCAGGCCTTTTTATATGGCCAGAAGCCTGGACAGTGTCAACCAATAGGAACAGAGTGTTTTTGTGCCTTGTGCATGCGCACAAGGCCGGTGCCGCTCTGTCTGGTCCTGGGCAGCTTTTGGAATGCCCAGGACCAATGCAACGTCCCGAGTCTGCTTTTGCAGGCTCAGGACACAACGATGATGATGATGATCATCATCATCATAATCCAGGTCCTTGGCAAGGACTAGATAGATAGACAAAAATGCCAAACCCAGTCTGAACATCTGGCTGACTGTGCGAGAAGTTAAAATCCAGGAAGAGCAGGGCTATGATATATACAGTAGTTACTATTGTACTGTACAGTGAAGTGTACTTTACAATTAACAACTACTGATTAAATGTAATTGCCTATGAAATAAGGTACTCAAGTTATAAAAGTAATTGATTAGTGAATTGATTTCCCTATCAATATATATGACTAATCATCCTGTATCGTCCATAAAAAACACTCTCACACATGAAATACATAACCCCCTCCCCAGGCTAGCACACATTTCTCTCACTTTTTTCAACAGAAATTGCAAAAAAGAAGGGGAAATGAATAGGATGGAAAAGAGATGAATAAACATGTATAAATAGGAGATGAGAGAATGGAATCAGGAGAGAGAGAGAAGAGGGAGGGAGGGAGGGAGGGAGGGAGGGAGGGAAGGAGGGAGGGAGGGAGGGAGAGAGGGAGAGAAGCTCTGTTAAGGATTAAAATTTATTAGGACTGCACAGTCTTTCTTCCAAGGAATATACATTTGGCTTACTTTCAGTAGCATCTGTTATTTCCTTCTCTTACTTATTCCTTTGTTTTTAACACCCAGTTTTGTCACCCATCTCACCTATGAGTATTCTTCATAAAAAAAACAGGTTTTTCTGTTCTAAGCAAGCACAAATATTATTTTTAAAAGGTCAAATCTTTTTGAAGAAACTCTTTGGTGGAAGACTGTAGAAAACTATAGTTTTTTTAAAACTACAAATTTGTAGACATTTGTTTTGCAGTGTATATATGTAAGAAAAAATTGCAGCTAGACCTGTTTTGCCACAAATAATCAAAATACCACTGCATAAACTTGGCCAGCTACAGCTAGAATCCTATCTAGGATTCTACTATTTATTTATTAAACACATTTATATAGTCACTCAATTTTACACACAGTGACTTCAGGCAGGTTACACAATATAAACAAATTCCACAATATAAAAATTCCACAATATAAAACCCATAATACACATACCCTTTATACCTGCCTGTTAGGAAACTGATCTTGTGTGAAATGGTCCTGGCTCTGCAAGGAATCCCAGCGAGTCTTTGTGGTGAGATATATAGCTGCTGCTATTATTTGACTATGGAGCATTTATACCTGAGCTCACAGTATAAATCCTAGATGTGATTCTAGAAAGCCACTGTGTCATCAAGACCAAGGGCATGAAGTGGAAGAATCTAATTTTTTCTAGCTATGAGCCCATGACCTAAGGGGGAAACAACACTTAACAAAGCTTAGAAAATCTCAGTGAAGATCCTAAGCAATTTTATGGCTGCTTTCGTTAGTCACTCCCCTTTATTAACTATTAAGGAAATATCTGCAAAAGATGCAAATGCTTTCAGCTCATTCTACACAGACTCATTACAATGATTGTGGCTACAAATTGGAACAGAAAAGGATGCTATACTTTGTCTCAGGATCTTGATTACAGTTATCTACACAACACTTCAGATACCTCCAACTGAATCGCACACAGTGAAGTATGCCTACACCATTTTAGAAATGCAGGCAGGGAATTAAAAGAAGAAAAGGCATTCAGGTTTGAGAGTATGAACTTAGAACACAGCTGACTTTTAAAAATTTAATAGTTCAGGGAGAGTATAAAGACAGAAAACATTGTATGTTTTCTAAATGTTATATACAACCAGCAATTTTGACCTTGAGTTCCTGCACCCACATTTGATGATGTGGTAAGGAAGGCAAAAGGATTTCCAATAAAATATTTGAGTTGGTTTTATCTATTTCAAGAGACAGCATTGGGGTTGCTATACTATATGATAAGACCAAATAAAGAAGAGGTTTGGCACCAGAGGAAATTAAAACATATGAAGAACAGATGCAGGACTTGGATTTGGCTAATCTAAAGAAAAAAAGAAACAGGGATGACATGATAGCAGTATTCCAGTATTTGAGGGGCTGCAACAAAGAAGAGGGGGTCAAATTATTCTCCAAAGCACCAGAGGGCAGGAAAAGAAACAATTGTTGGAAACTGATCAAAGAGAGAAGCAACCTGGAATTAAGGAGAAACTTTCTAACAGTGAGGACAATTAACAAGTGGAACAGCTTTCCTTCAGAAATCGTGGGTGCTCCATCACTGGAGGTTTTTAAGAAAAGACTGGCCAGTCACTTGTCTGAGATGATATAGGATCTCCTGTTTGAGCAAGGGGGCTGGACAAGAAGACCTCTAAGATCCCTTCCAGCTCTATCCTATGCTATCCTATCTTATCTTATCCTATCCTATCCTATCCTATCCTATCCTATCCTATCCTATCCTATTTTATTCTATTTATAGCCATCAAGAATTGTAAGTTAATAAATCCAAGCAGCAGACATGACTGTTATTACTGGAGGCCTGAGCGAATACCTAGAAATGACAGACACTTAGTTTGTGCACACTGTATAACTATTTTTGAAATATGCCTCCATTTTCTTCCACTACTTTTGTGGCTTTTTAGAAATTGCCACTATCAATTAAATTCTAAAGTTATTTATGATATAAGGATGCTGTAAATAGAAAACATAAGTGCTTTACACTTTTTCTCCATATTGATATTGTTGAGTCCTCAGCGAATGGTAAATAACATATGAAGCAGTTGGTAGTTCTCAGGAGCCTCTTTATTGGTATACAGCATGCTGGTTACAACGCCAAAACGCCCAAGTTCCTCTGCTCCTTTTAAAGGCGATTCCCAGGCCAAATGGCAACATTTAGCGCGCCAGCACTTCGCGCATGCGCGCGAGTGCTGGCAACAGCCAGTCTGGTCCCCGGCAGCTTGCAACTGCCTGGGACCGTTGCAACATCCCGAGCCTGCCTTCACAGGCTCAGGACACAACACCCCTCCCCCCCAGCTAAAACTACAACCACATAAATAGTGACACGTGACCTCAACACGAGCGTGGGAGCCACACTAGCTCCATGTACCAAGTTATCAATTTTGGCTTCCATCCCCCAGTGTTCATTATTCCCATTTGTACAGGAATACCCTCTTATTAATTCTGCTTTGCTAGCAGAGTTACAAAATCTTCTAGATATTTAGGAGATCTTCTAGCTCTCTGTGACCTCCGAATTTCCTGGTACCCTCCAAGTACCCCTTGCCCGGAGGAAGCTATATGTTTGTCCCCTTTGTTTAACCCTGGTGGTCCCTGTGGACTGTGCTCCAACGCCTGGCCTGCTTGCTTGCCCACCGGGCTCGTCAGGCCAGGACTTTGTTCTCTACTTAACCTGGTTGTCCTGCCTAGTTGCAGGCTCTCTGGATTCTCGGTACTGTCCCAAAACTCAATTGCCCCCTGAATGATGCCAGAGGTGTTGTAATCGGGATTCAGTTCCTCGACCACCTCCCTATGTGCTTGCCCCTTCCTAGGAACAGTGGCAGCGTTGGGCCAACTAGACGGAATGTGTGCCAGCTCTCTTGCAGGGTGTGAGTTGTTTGGATGCTCCCGGTTATTCTCCCTGACTGGAGTACTGAATGGTGCTGGTGTGTAGTGATTATGCCCCCGGGGTAACTCCCTGGCTGGAGTAGGCACTGGTGCCTGTGTTCTGGTTAGTCCCCACGAATTCCTGTTTGGAGCACTCGCGGAATCTTGGGATGGGCCATCTGTAACTTCCCCGTTGGTTACAGGCTGCAGCCCACACCCTTCCCCTTGCCCATAGAGGTCTCCCTCCCCCCTTGGAAAAGATCCAGGAGTCTCAGTAGGAGAGTCCCGTCTTGTGCATAGCTGGTCGATGTGTCGTTGCAGGACATGACCATCATCCAGGGAAACCTCGTAGGACAAAGGACCTGTGACCTTGGATACTCTAGCAGGGACCCACAAGTGACCAGGCCCGTAATTACGGGTCCAAACCGGGGCACCCACTAGCAGTTGCCTAGGTGCCCTGGGTTGTGTGAATTTAGAAGGCAGTCTGTCTGGGTGCAACCGGTCAAGCTTAGTAGTTAGTTTGCGCCCCCAACGAAGTTTAGCTGGGCTCCTCCCGGTAGAAGTGGAAGGTGTAGTGAGGTAGGAAAGGAGGAAGTCAGCCAACCTGTGATGCCAGTCTCCATATGTCAGTCTCTTTAAAGCATCCTTGGTGATGCGTACCATGCGTTCAGCCATACCGTTGGTGGAAGGGTAGAAGGGTGCAGAGGTGGCATGACGAATCATGTTGGCCTGTAAGAAAGCTTGGAATTCGGAGGAAGTGAATTGAGGGCCATTGTCAGACACTAAAACATCAGGAAGCCCATGTGCAGCAAAAATCCCCCTCAGTACTTGAATAGTCTTTGCAGTGGTGGTGGAAGAGACAGGTACAACCTCAAGCCATTTCGAATGGCTATCAACCAGGACCAAGAAGAATTGACCCTGAAAGGGCCCAGCGTAATCAATGTGCACCCTAGACCATGGAGACTGTGTTTCCTCCCATCTATGCACAGGAGCCTGGGGCATTTCTGGGCGTGAACGTTGACAAAGGTGGCATGCATGCACCTTAGCTTCAATGTCCTTGTCTAACCCAGGCCACCACAAATGGCTGCGCGCAAGCGCCTTCATACGTACAATGCCAGGATGACCCTCGTGGAGGGAACCTGAGACCCTAGTCTTCATTGAAGTAGGAATGGCAACTCTGCTGCCCCACAGCAGACAACCCTGGAAAGTGGATAACTCGTTCCTTTTAAGCCAGAAACTCTGAAACTCAGCACCTGGACAGCTCTCTGGCCACCCAGATAAAACCCAAGACAGGACACGAGAGAGTGTGAGATCTGTGGCTGATTCAGCAGCCACATCCCTGGCGTCTAAAGGAGACTCAGGCAAGGCCTGAATTGAAAGGATGTCGATTGTTAGTGCAGGATCAGCCTCTACTACTGGCAGGGGTAATCTACTGAGGCCATCAGCATGGCCCAATTCCTTCCCAGGTTTGTGAATTAAAGAAAAATCATAGGCTGACAGAAAGATTGACCATCTCAGCATTCTGGGGGAGATGATTTGGGGGGTTTGTTTATGTGTGGTAAACAGCCCCAACAAAGGCTTATGGTCAGTGAAGACCGTGAAATGTCTGCCATACAAGAAATCATGGAACTTTTTGATTCCAGCAACAACAGCTAAAGCCTCCCTGTCTATTTGAGCATAATTTCGCTCTGCAGAAGACAAGGTTCTGGAGTAATATGCAACAGGAACCTGAGTTCCATCCGGTCTGAGGTGGCTTAGTACTGCTCCCACCCCATAAGGAGAAGCATCACAAGCAATGCACACAGGAAGGGACTCATTGAAATGTGCAAGCACACTGTTAGAAGTGAGTAAGGCCTTAACCTCATTGAAACTTGCTTCATGTTTTTGTGACCACTGCTACACTGCCTGTTTGTCCAGGAGCCTATGAAGTGGTTCGGCTATATTAGCCTTGTTTGGAAGGAAGGAGTTGTAGAAGTTCAAAAGGCCCAGAAAGGCCTGTATCTCGGCCTTGGACTTTGGCCTAGGAGCATGCACTATAGCTTTTAATTTGGACTCAGCAGGGTGAATCCCAGTAGCATCGATTTTGAATCCCAGAAAATCTGTAGAAGGCACCCCAATTTTACATTTGTCCTTCTTGAGTTTGAGGCCCGTTTTCCGGAACCTCAGCAGAATAGCCCTTAATCTCTCAGCTAAGTTGTGTGTAGAGTCTCCAGCGATTAAGACATCATCAAAATAAGGGCAAACCCCTGGTATACCCCGTAGTGTGTTTTCCATTATGCTTTGGAAAATTCCAGGAGCCACATTTACTCCAAATTGTAGCCTCTTTACCTTGAATGCTCGCCTGTGGGTTACAATGGTTTGAGTTACAGCAGCAGCAGCATCAACAGGCAACTGTTGATACACCTGAGCTAAGTCAAGCTTTGCAAAAACACCCCCCCTTGAGGGAGGCCAGAATATGACTGACCACAGGTACAGGATAGGCATGTTGCTGCAATGCCTTATTCAGAGTGCATTTGTAATCTGCACAGATGCGAATGTCCCCATTAGCCTTAAGAGGCGTGACTATGGGGGTCTCCCAAGGACTGGAGTCAACAGGTTCTAAGACTCCTTGCTGAATCAATTTGTCCAATTCAGTGTCAATTTTCCCTTTTAGAGCAAAAGGGACCCTTCTTGCTTTTATTCTAATAGGAGTGACAGTGGGGTCTAGTTTTAAAGACACAGGGGGGCCTTTGTATGTGCCCAGCTGTGGGCTGAAGACATCTGCACATTCTTTGCAGACTTCCTGTAGGTCTACTGTTTGCAAACTATTGAGCCCTGTAACTTGTATTCCCAAGGCCTCAAACCAATCGAGTCCTATGAGACTCGTTCGCTCACCCCCTACTACCAATACATCTAATGGACCTTCAAAATCCTTATACTGTACGTTAAGGGTGGCCTCCCCCTTAACACACACTCTGGAGTTTTGAAAGTCTGTTAACACAATGTTAGAAGGCCTAAGCTTGGCCTGAAATCCACTGCCAGAACAAATCTTTCTGAATGTATGTATGGAAATGATTGAAAGTGCAGACCCAGTGTCCAGTTCCATGACCAATGGAACCCCTTGTAACTTCACTTTAAGTGACAGTTTTTTCTTAATGGGCTTGTGTGTGCCTGTCCTATAGATGCTTCTTCGCGATGCACAGAAACCCACGCTGTTTTGGCTGGGGACCCTGGTACCTTTCAGGCGCAATTCTTCTCGGGGTTGTACCTTCTGATGGCCCAGACACACAGTTGCAATGTGGCCTTGCTTTCCGCATGCTCTACAGATAGCAGAGCGAAATCTGCAGTCGGTCCTCTTGTAACGACCTCCACATCCGAAGCACTTGGGGATAGCTGAAGAACTTTCCTTGCCTTCCTTCCGCTTCCCTTCTTTTGTTGGGTAGAGACGGTCTACTTCTTCATCAGGATCCTCTTCTGAGCTCCCTCGGACTCCTTCCTGGTGCACGGACACAGCTTCTGGAGTACTTCTGATCGGCCTCATGTTCTTGATTGCGCCACCTGCTGCCTCTTCTGCAGTAACCTCTCTCAAGGCATCTTGGAATGATAAGTCTTCTTTAGCGAAAAGTCTCTGCTGCAATTCTCTATGTCTCAGTCCACATACAAATCTGTCTCTCAGCCTTTCTTCTAAGTCTTTAAACTCGCAGGGTTTAGCGGCTTTTCTCAATGCAGCAATGTACTCTTTAGCTGATTCGCCGGGCCGTTGGTCCCTCTGTTCAAAAGTGTGGCACCAAGCGATGACAGACAACTTGGGCTGGAAGTGTTCCTTTAGCAATTTCTTTAAGTCTGTGTAGGATTCTAGAGGTGCAGGTGCTACTAGGTTTTCGGCGATCTCAAATGCATCTTGACCGCAAACGCACAGCAGGGTGGCGGCTTTTAAGCTATCTTCTCTCACTTGATTGACCTTAAGATAGTTTTCCACTCTGGCCACGTAAGACTTCCATCTTTCCGGATGCGTGACATCGAATTTGGAAAGTCTACCTACTTTTGCCATCTTTCAGTAGTACAGGAAGGGTCTATCAGCCGGCTTACCCCCAACGCTTGCTGAATTGGTAGGCAGCTGCTGAGTTTAACGCCGTTTCCTGCTCCTCAGGACTCCAGGGTAAGCTTACAACTTGTCTGCAATCGTTGTAAGGCATCCCACCTTCGTCGCCAGTGTTGAGTCCTCAGCGAATGGTAAATAACGCATGAAGCAGTTGGTAGTTCTCAGGAGCCTCTTTATTGGTATACAGCATGCTGGTTACAACGCTGACAACGCCCAAGTTCCTCTGCTCCTTTTAAAGGCGATCCCTGGGCCAAATGGCAACATTTGGCACACCAGCACTTCGCGCATGTGCGCGAGTGCTGGCGACAGCCAGTCTGGTCCCGGACAGCTTGCAACTGCCCGGGACCGTTGCAACGTCCCAAGCCTGCCTTCACAGGCTCAGGACACAACAGATATCTATATGGAATCTTGTGTGATGCAGGATTCTTATGGTGCATTATAGACAAAGTAATAACTTTACACCAATAGAAGCTGTAAATTTATGCCAAGCTTACATTTTCTGGCACTACTATCTGAAGACCCTCCCTCCCCACAAAACTGATCTCTTCCTTTAGTGATAGAGGCTCATCTACTCCATGTTTTCTAGTGATAGTCTGATCCAGCAAAGCTACCAATAATCATTATAGTGCTTTTTTGAGTGTTTTACCATTCTAAATTTCAGAGGTGCAATGTTGAAGGTTATGATAATTTTAGTACAAATATTGTTGTTGCAACACTTTGAGTCTCCAGGGGTGTATTTACAGCCTTATTCTTTCATTTTTTTATTTATTTTTTTTAGGTATTCAGTCCAAATGATGGTCTAAGGAGAAATTCTGTCCCAGCAGTCAGCAAAGTCCCCTTTTGGAAAAGGGCTGATGAGTTTCTGTACCACCAATGTGGCTCCTGCACAATTTCACTTATGTGGAAATCAATCACATGGTTTGTTGCTGTTTCCTGGCCTGTTCTAATTTGCTTAGTTATTGATTTCATAACTCTTTGGTGTGATGAGAGAAAAAAGGCAGGCATTCATCTCCATATATATTGTTATTTCCTCATTGCCAATGGTGAAGGAGATTGGCTAGCAGAGTTTTAATTTTTTTTTTTAAGGACTCCAGTGATATATGAATGTTCATTTCTGAAAGCTCCTAAGGGAACCATTCCAACTGAAGTTTCAAGAGGAACTATTTTTAAAGCAACCCATGCAGGGTCATTGTTCAAATTCTCCCTCCTACTGTCATATATCTGACAGAAAAAAATCACCTCATCTGTGATAATGAAAATGTTCATGCATTTAGAGAAACATTTCTCCATGGACGCCCTTTCTCCCTTGATGCCTAAAAATAGAGGGAGATTGTGTTTTTTTCAAACATATTTAACAGTTTGTATAATATAAATAGCAGGATGCCAATTTTATGACTACGTTTGGAACATATAAAGTTGTCTCATACTGGCAGTCAATTAGTCAACATTCAGATTGTCAACACTGGCACCATTTCAGGCAGGAGTTTTTCCAGTCCTACTTGGAAATGCCAGAGATCAAACCTATGGGGAGATATGTGCTCTATCAGCAGGTTTCAGGGTAATTAAACTTCTCATCACTAATACTTCGTCCGTTTAGAAGATTTGCAATTTACTTTTGCAAAATGTAACCTACTTCTTGCTTCAGTGGTTGGCAGTTGATCCCAATAATGGAGTTACTTTTTTTCCCCTTCTCCCATTTATTTCAACTCATTATCGAAGGCTATCAGAACATGTCCCTGTAGTTTTCCTGGCAAGGTTTTTCAGAAGTGGTTTGCCATTGCCTTGTTAAGGTTGAAAGAGAGTGACTAGTCCAAGATCATCCAGCTGGTTTTGTGCCTAAGGTGGGGCTAGAACTCATGCTCTCACAATTTCTAACCTGATGCTTAACCACTAGGCTAGGCCAAGCTAGGTTTCTAGAAAATACTCACTGGATGCTAAAAATGTTTTTAAAACTCAAGCCATGCTCTGAACACTGTAGTTCATTCTAGCAGCTTCTACAATTGTACCAGCAGTTTGTAGTTATCATGGGTGAGAACTGTAAAAAAAATATCTCCCATTAAACGCTGCCAATAGAAAACATGGGAAGTGAGGGATAATAAAACTTTAATTCAATGAAAGTGCCAATGAAATCAAACAAAGCAAAGATCTTTAGCAGTTCTGGCAAATAATATTTTTCCCACATGGGAAACGTCACTTATTGTGCTGAAAAGAGAGCCTCATCTTATCCCAAAGCATTCATCCTTTCCCGTCTTTTAATGGTGGGGCAGTAAAAGTGTTTAATGTTTTGCCACAGAACAATATAGCTACTAGCAAAGCAACCAACTATCTGTTATTCACTCAATTTTAATTGAACATGCATGCCTTTGGCCTCAAAGCACAGCTACAGTTCAATCAACAGGTCTCTGGAAATGCAGAAGCATTCATTTAGTGTAGCCCCCTACTACAAACCTACAATAACTCCTCTACAAAGTAAATGGAAATATTATTTATATTTGAAGTGCAAATAAAAGATTTCATTAGCCAGATAGCATATACACACTTTCCTCTGTTACAGAGCTTTCAGATTATTTTTAGTCCAATTCAGGAATAATCTTGGGCACTGAACTTCTTCATTATGTCTGAACCTTTGATGGTGTAGCTGGATTCTTCCGGGCTTTCATAATATCAGAGGGATGCCCTTGGCAAGAATATAATAACAGAAACAACCAGGCAGAATTTAAAGATTGGCATATTTATGCCACAAAACTCTTGTTTCCAGCCCTGAATTTCCATGGATAGATGGATTATGGATAAAGAAAAGAGCTAGGTTAGGATAAAGAGAGTCCCCTGTTTTGTATATAATCAGTTTGAGGCAATCCCTGTACAGAGCACATAAGGAACGAAATTACAGAAGAAGCCAGAATGTTCTGCACTACCATCTCAGACAAAGTCAGGCCTGCCAGATATGAAATACTGCATTGCAGACTGATGATAAGAGCACTTGGATAGATGGCCCCATGATTCATGAAGTTTGTCCCAGGACAACTATTCAGATATCACACTGATGCTCAGTTAATGAAAAACCTACCACATACAGGTGCAAGAATATCCTATAAAGGGATTTACTGAAAGGCTCAAGACCATTTTAAAGATTGAGCTGAGCAGCAAAAATGAGAATCTTATAATTGACAATTGGATTGTCCCTGCAGTGTCACGGGCCTTATAGAATCTTGAAAAGGACAAGAAGAGATTGGATTTGGGATGGGTGCAGGGTTGGGATTTTCAAGTTGTTTCCCCAAGGTCCTTTATCACCATTTCAATATATACTTGTACAGAAATCTGCATAAAACATGATTGGTAGTCAAAGATTAAATAGATTTAAATAGATTTCATCACCATTTCTTCTCCAACACATATTCAGTCTTCTTGTGTTTCTGTAGCTCTGTGACCATAAAAGCATCAGCATAAAGCAAGGTTTGAAGATATCCCCCTCCAATATTTAGAACTAGATAGAGTACCCCGACACAGTTTCATAAGGGCTCTTTATGGCATGGAATATCATCCAAACAAAAAAAAAGATGGAATAGGATGTGTGGCTAGATACAGAGCACATAAGAAGAAATATAAAATTATACCAAGGATAGCATGAACCGTCTTGTTGTTTAGATAGAACAGTATCTAGTTTATACTGAGAAGCTATTTTTAAATATCTCCAGGATATTTATCTAAATATCTTAGATGGAACTGAGGACAGCTCATTCCATTAATAAAAATCAAGATTTAAATTGTGACTCCTCTTCTGCCTGAACCAAACAAACTACATAATGGAGAAGGAAAAAAAATATAGTGAAGAAAGAAGAATCCTTCAAAACTTGTCAACGAAAGCAAGCTAAGTTGGTTCTGAATGTTGACTGAATATTAAATGAAAAATGGAAAAAAATACAGGAAACTGATATAAACGAAAGGGTATAATTGAAACTCTGTACAGAAGCATTCAGTGTTATGTTCTATATCTATTCAAGTCTTCCTATGCTTATGATGCTCTATGGAAAACTGACATGGATAAAACGAAGGAAACAGCAGACTAAGCACAACCCAGATGCCCTTCAAGAAACAGTAAAGCTATCTACTTATCCTCCATTACATTTGCACATTTATCAAATCACTAGTGCTGGCCCTTATGCTGTGGAAGCACTGAGAATTTGTCTCCATAACTCCCAGATAGCAGTTATCAACAATAATCATAGCCTCCCCTGAAAGCTTATCAGTAGGGATGTAAAAGAAATTCAGCACAAATAGATATATAACAGCTCTCATTCTGTAGTCAACAGGCCCAGAGATTATGAGAAAGATGGCTGGAAAATGGGTCCCTCCCCCCCCCTTCCCCTGCATGAACTGTAGCTCCTTCTTTCCCTTTAATGTGCTCAACCATTTACTTTCCTGTCCACTCTTAGGTTTGCTCCACTTTTTTTGTTCTCCACCTGCCCTAAGCCTTTCCTACTGGCCAGCCACTCTGCCTGCTCCATATCGCTCTTCTTCTCCATCACATGTGAGCAAACCTGCTCCCACCCATGGTGCACAGGCTTGGCCTCTAATCTTCCTTCCTTCTGTCTCCCACCATCCAGCCCACCTCTTCAGTCTGTCCTCACCAACCAGTGTACACCCTCTCTTATTCCTCCCCCTCCCAGCCCAGTTTAGAACATGTGATTGTAATTATATATAAAACTTTGTCATCTCTCTGAAGTAAGAATGGTGCAATAGAGGGAGACGGCTTTTTCCACTGCGAAACCTGTGATGTGTGGTTCTCTTTCTCTGAGGTGATCCACCTTCTATCAGCATTGTCATTTATCATTCAGATGGGCCCTTCTCACCCAGAGGCAATTCCTAGAGAGCAGCAGAGTCCCTTTTGAGGTCTGGACTGATCACAAAACCTTGGAGGTGCTAACATCTCCCCAAAAACTATCGCCAAAACAAGTCAGGTGGGCTCAATATTTCAACTGGATGAACTTCACTCTCTGCTACCTCCCTGGGGAAAAAAAATTCCTATGCAGTCACGGCAACCCTGCAAAAAACCTGGTGTTATGGTTCCGGCTAATGAAACACTTCAAATAACTTCCAGGCATTAATTTTCCTAAAAGTCATTTATTGTTACAAAATGTCAGCACAGGGGCCCCTACAGCAAGGTGAAATTCTGTAAGAGGTAGGGCAATCTCAGCAAAAGAGGGGATGAATTGACAATAAAAGTTGGCAAACCCCAAAAAGCTCTGGAGCTGTTTGCGAGTCTTTGGAGACTGCCAATCAATTATAGCTTTCACCTTGGCTGGACCCATTTCAGTACCCTTGTTGGAAATTCTGTAGCCAAGATAGTCTAATCGGGTTTGGCAAAATTCACATTTCGACAATTTGGCATAAAGCTTGGCATTCAATAGTTTCTTTAACACTTCTCTCACCAGCTTTATGTGATCAGTCATATTCGTGCTGTATATCAGGATATCATCAAGATACACCAAAACCCCTTTGTACAAGTGATCATGTAGGACCTCATTAATCAACTGCATAAATACAGCTGGGGCCCCCTGTAGTCCAAATGGCATGATTCAATTTCACCTTGCTGTAGGAACCCCAGGCTGGGGTTTCCTCTCTCTGTGGGGCTAGAGGAAGCCTGTCTTATACTACTGATAATATCTGGAACCTGGTTGGGGTTGGTGGCCCAGAAGACGTGGCAGGCGACAGGCGAGTTGGGGTCGTCGGGCTGCACCTTGATCAGGTAGGCGAAGTAGGTAAGGTCCTGGCTGTTGTGGATGAAGCAGGAGATGTGCTGCACCTTGTGCTCGAAGATGAAGACAGCCGGGTATGGGCTCGACGCTCCAGCGCCATCCATTTTCAGGGCTAGTTGATTCGGCAGGTGAGTTGTTACACACTCCTTAGCGGATTCCGACTTCCATGGCCACCGTCCTGCTATCTATATCAACCAACACTTTTTCTGGGGTCTGATGAGCATCAGCATCGGGCGCCTTAACCAAGTGTTCGGTTCATCCCACAGCGCCAGTTCTGCTTACCAAAAGTGGCCCACTAGGTGTCTCGCATTCCACACCCGGCTCCACGCCAGCGAGCCGGACTTCTTACCCATTTAAAGTTTGAGAATAGGTTGAGATCATTTCAGCCCCAAGACCTCTAATCATTCGCTTGACCGGATAAAACTGCGGCAGCCTTGTGCCCGCGAGCGCCAGCTATCCTGAGGGAAACTTCGGAGAGAACCAGCTATTAGATGGTTCGATTAGTCTTTCACCCCTATACCCAGGTCGGACGACCGATTTGCAGTCAGGACCTCTACGGACCTCCACCCGAGTTTCCTCTGGCTTCGCCCTGCCCAGGCATAGTTCACCATCTTTCGGGTCCTAGCATGCGTGCTCATGTTCCACCTCCCCGACGGGGCGGGCAAGTCAGGCCGGTGGTGCACCCTCTGCTCGGAGGCTTCAGGATCCCATCTCGGCCGGCACGTGCTGGCCCTCACCTTCATCGCGCCACGGGGCTTTTGTTTGCAGCCTCTGATTTGCATATGTTAAGGGTTATCTTACGGTTTGTTGGGGTGTTTCACATGAAACCTTTTGACCAATCTGAAGTGTTTCAGTAGCTGGAACCATAACCAGCATTGACACCTGGTCCTAAATATGTGGGGCCTTTCCCCATTACTAAGGTCATAAATCCAGTGACAGTTGAACTGAAACTGCCTAAGAATCTTAAACACATCCACCCAGTTTTCCATTGTAGTCTTTTGAAACCTGTCCTGACTCACCCTTGTGTCCTGCCACAAAACCACCCCCTTCCCATCCTAATAAAAGGAGAACATTTCAAGGTCAAGGAAATCTTTGATTCTCACTGCTATAAGGGAACGTTGCAATACTTAATTTTATGGAAGGACTTTCCTCCCTCTGACAGAGTGGGTTGAGGCTTCCCATGTGCGCTCCCCCCGCCTCACTCACCAATTCCATGCTAGGTACCCTAACAAACCCAAATGATCCATCTGTGTATGATGTGCTATTAACTATTATTATATTTTGTTTTATAGGGCTAGACCTGTTTCCTATGGGGCAGCATGTCATAGCTATATCTCAACTATCCAAGCTTTATGAGCTGTCAACCTGACATTAGCACTGGGGGGAGGGGGGAGGGAAATATTAGAATGTAAGGAAGAAGGGAAGGATAGAAGCCCAGCTGAGCCTTGTGAGAAGCTACAGTCAGGTCAATAATGATATGCAGAACTGGGAAATGAGTACCTGTTTCCTAAACAATATACAAGCACCTGAATGGACACATGTAGATAACTGGGGGATGGCTGGTGGGGGGGAAGGAATTTTCCTTTGTGTTGTTTGTACTGGAAAATCTCAGATTCAGCTTACACTACTTCTGTAACCATTTAAGCTTCTTTAAAGTATACTCTTAACAAAACAAATGGCCAGGAATCTTTCTTTGCTAGATGACTGAGAGGGATGGTTGACACTAGATTTATATAGGATAAGATAGATTATGTTCATGCTATTGTGTAGTTAATATTCTAGTTCTATTCATATATTTTGGTGTACTTTGTATTGTATAAAATTTTGGTCTAGAATCATAAATATTTTTTTACACTGAACATTTATTTACACTGAATTTCTATTTTGCTTTGTTATGGCCCATGATGACTACAAGCTAAACTATATTAACTTGATTACAGCAAAAAGGATGGCATGGCTGAGGGAAGAAAATCTTCTAACTAGACACAGAAACTTCATAATAAATTTAGCAGGCAGGAGAAATGCTTGGTCCTTTTTCCTAAGAATTATTTAAATTTGTCCCCAAGACAACTTAATTAGGGAAAGTGACCTGAGGGAACAAATGGCAGAGAACATCTTTTGCTTAGTCTCATAAGTCATGGTAATCAAATTAGATCCTCTCAAACTGAGTAACACTTAATCCAAATTCTCCTATTCTGTCAATTTAAGCCTTTAATGTGAAGTTATGTTACAGAAAGCAAACAATAGGATGCATACAAACATACACACAAAGGAAATTATGTTCAATCTCTTGCTTTTTCAATATCTCATATCGGTTCTTCTCTCCCAAGTTAGAATTGGAATGATGGATCAAGTAATGAAGAAAGTTTTCCAAATTAAGTGGGGGGGGGTTTCCCTTCAATATACAATTTTCATTAAAGGCAATGTGAGCTCAGAAGCAAATAGATCCCTCCATTTTCAGGAGAAATGTTTTAATGTTTCAAATGTAATTATGGAATGGGGTATGCATCTCAGTCAAAGTGCAGCAGTCTTATCCAAAGCGCAGGTGCCTAAGTGCAATTTGTGTAACATTTTGCACTGGATGGGTTCCAAGATTTGGTTTTTCTTTTTTTTTTTTTTATTGTAAATATTTATTAAGTTTTTAAAATTTTACAAAAACAAAACAACCCATCCCCAACCCTCCCCAACCCTCCCATTCCCTCCCCCGACCTTCCCAGAGCTGAACATAGGCTTAATTAAAATTTCTTCAGATAATCTAAAAGAAAGTATAAACCATAAATAAATCTAAATACTAAATACATTAATTAAACAAATTATAAGATAATTAACAATAATATATATATAAGAAAACATAAATACCAAAAGAATAATACTTGAAAGAAAAAAGAATAAAGAAAAAGAAAGAAGAAAAAGATAAAAGAAAGTATAATAAAAATAAAAAATAAAAATAATTAAAAAAAGAATAAAATCTATAAAATATTTTAAATTTTAAATATAAGTTATTGAAAAGCTAAATAGTAGTTTTTAATATCCAACTTATATTGTATAAAATCTATCCATTTTTTCCATACCGCAAAATACTTCTCCTGCGATTGATCCTTCAAGAAAGCCGAAATCTTTGCCATTTCCGCCAAGTAAGAGACTTTAAAAAACCACTCTTGCAAAGTAGGCAGAGATTCCTTCTTCCAACATTGCCCTACTAGCAGCCTTGCGGCTGTAATTAAATTTAACATCAATATAGTCTCTTTAATATCACAGTCAGTAACAATACCTAATAAAAACAATTGTGGGGTAAATTTTACCCTCCTTCTAAAAATTCTCTGAATATTCCACCATATCTTAATCCAAAAGGCTTTTATATTTTTACACAACCACCAAATATGATAGTAGGTAGCATCCAAACAACCACATCTCCAACATTTAGGCTGTAAGTCAGGATATATACGAGACATTTTTTGTGGATCAAGGTGCCATCTGTAAAACATTTTATAAAAATTCTCCCTTAAATTCTGGGCTTGTGTAAATTTGACATTCCTCACCCAAATAATTTCCCAGGTATCTAGTAGAACTGGTTCACCAAAATTTTGTGCCCATTTGATCATACATTCTTTAATTAATTCTGCCTCTGAATCCAATTCTACTAGCACCCCATAAATTCTCTTAATATGAGTTCGTCTTTGATCTTTTACTTGTTTAAGAAAATTTTCATCTTCTCTAAGTAAACCCACATTACAATCTAACTTCCATCTATCCACTATTTGTCTATACTGAAACCATGAATATATAATATTTTCTTGTGCTAAATTTTCCAAAGATTTTAACTGCCAGTTTTTACCATCCCATCTAAGTAATTGTGCGTAAGAAACACCATCCATCTTAACTCATCCCCTCTATCGCATGCCAAGGTACAGCCCATAATGGGATTTTAAAATCACTTCTGTAATATTTCCTCCAAACCCGAAATAGAGAAATCCTTATAATATGAGATTTAAAAACCCTATCAACTTTTTTGTTAAAAATTAAATAGGCATGCCATCCAAAAAGTAAATCCCAACCCTCCAAGAGGAGTATTTCTACATTTGTTAGATTAACCCAATCACTAATTAATGTTAAAACCACCGCATCATAGTACAATTTCAAATTCGGTACCTTGAGTCCACCTCTCTCACGAATGTCTTGTATTATTTTAAGTTTTACTCTTGGTTTTTTGCCCGCCCAAATAAACTTATTGATACCTTTCTGCCATTCATTTAAATTAATCTCATTCTTTAAGATAGGTATCATTTGAAACAAAAAAAGGAACTTTGGCAGAACATTCATTTTAATCACCGCAATTCTTCCCAAAAGGGATAATTGCAGTTTCTCCCAATTTTTCAAATCTCTTTGTATCCTGACCCATAACCTTTCATAATTATTTTTGTACAATTTTGCATTAGAAACAGATAAAATAACCCCCAAATATTTTACCTTATCAACAACCTCAAAGTCTGTCAACTTAACCAAAGTCTGCTTATCCAAATTGGTCATATTTTTAGGTAAAATTTTAGTCTTATTGTTGTTGATTTTAAAACCCGAAACCCGTCCATATTGGTATATCAATTGTAATAGCTCTACTACAGAATAAGTAGGTTGGGACAGGGTGACCACCAAGTCATCTGCAAAAGCTCTTAATTTATATTCTTTTTTATTAACTTCTATTCCTTTTATTTCCTGTGATTCTTGAATTTTAATCAACAATATTTCCAAAGTTAAAACAAACAGCAATGGTGACAATGGACATCCCTGTCTAGTCCCCTTTTCTATTGTAAAAACCTCTGATAAACCCCCGTTAACAATAAGTTGTGCCATTTGTTTTTGATAAATAAGACCAAGAGCTTGTAAAAATTTTTCTCCAAAATTCATTTTCTCAATTAATCTTAACATAAATTGCCAATTCAGTTGATCAAAAGCTTTTTCAGCATCTAGAAATATCAATCCTGCAGGAACTTGATTATTTTTGTCTAAGTATTCTAATAAATTAATAATTTGTCTGACATTATTCTTCATGTACCTTCCAGTTATAAAACCCGTTTGATCCTTATGTATAACCTGATGCAAAACCCTCATAAGCCTATTAGCCAAAAATTTTGCAAAAATCTTATAATCTACATTTAAAAGAGATATAGGTCTGTAATTCTTTGGTAAAGTAAGATCTTGATCTTCTTTTGGGATTAAAGATATAAAAGCTCTACCCCATGACGGGGGAATCTCTGAACCCTGTAATATATTGTTAAAAAGCTCTCTTAAAGGTTGAATCATCTCTTGTACCAAAGTTTTATAATAAATAGATGTCAAACCATCCGTACCAGGTGCTTTACCTAATTTTAATTCTTTAATCACTGTCTGAATTTCCTCACTAGTAACTAATCCATTAATTTCTTGTTTCTGATCTTCTGTTAATTTAGGGAAGTTGGCTTCATTTAAATAATTATCTATATCTAAAGCCTGTATTTTAGTACTCTTATATAATTTTTGATAATAATCTAAAAAAGATTTCTTAATCAAGTCCTTATGATATACTAATTTACCATTATAATTTATTTTATCTATAATTCCCTGTCTCTGTTTCTTTCTTAATTGATAAGCCAACCACCTCCCTGGTTTATTCGCATTGCAGAATGTATTTTGTTTCATATACAATAAGTTAGTTGCAGTTTGATCAGCCATCAACATATTAAATTGTGTTTTAAACAATTTTATAGATTCTTTAACCTTTTCATCTGTGGGATTTGAGATCAAAATTTTTTCTTTTGATTTAATCTCATCTTCCAAATCCTTACGTTTCTGAATCTACTTTTGTCTATGAGCATTATTCATTTGTATCAAAATCCCACGCATAAAGGCTTTACCTGCATCCCATACCATTGACATTGAAGTTCCCTTGTACATATTTAAAACAAAATAATCCTTTAAGTGCTCCTTTAATTTTTGAACATTCTTTTCTTGTCTAAATAAATTTTCATTCATCCTCCACAATCTCCTCTCCTCTCTTTCATCAACCAACTCCATCCAGACTGGACTATGATCCGTCAATGTCCTAGGAAAAATTTTAACATTCTTTACCCTAGAATATAAATCAGTTGTAATAAAAAAAAGTCAATTCTTGAAAAGGATTGATGTCTATCTGAAAAGAAAGTAAAGTCTCTCTCCTCCTGATTGCGTTCACGCCAGTAGTCTCGTAGTTCCCAGTCCTCTTTCAAATCAAAAATAGCTTTAGGTAATTTAGCCTGTTTAAAAAAAGTAGAAGATCCTTTTTTGTCTCTTTGTGTATCTGACACACCATTCCAATCACCCATTAATATCACGGATCTATAGTCCAACAAAGTTAATTTCTGATGTAACAATCTATAAAATTGTTCCTGTTGTTGGTTTGGTGCGTACAATCCCACTATAAGTATTTTCTTACCATATAAACCAATTTCAATCATAACATATCTCCCTTGAAGATCAGATTCTACCAAACAGGCTGATAAGTTTTGCTTGACATAAATAACTACGCCCCCTTTTTTCCCAGGAGCAGAAGATACAAAATGAGATCCCAAACGAGCATTGACTAAATATTTTTGATCTTCAGCTATAATATGTGTTTCCTGCAAACAGATAATATCATTATTATGTTGCTTTAAATAATAAAAGATTTTTTTTCTCTTCTGAGGGGAATTAAGGCCGTTAACATTCCAAGTCAGGAGCTTTACCATCTCCCTTAAGCAGAAGCCTGGAGAAGACTGCTTGGAGATCTGCCATTGAAGAATGTGCCGCAGAACTCTTAGGTCTTGCTCCTCCCACCGGCAACGAAGCACTTTCTTGAAGAGATTCTTTAACCTCTTTTCTCTGTTGTTCTTTTTCCTTGCGTCTATGCGCTGCACGGGTCATTCTTTGCTCTTTAATCTCTGCTTGTCGGGACCACTCCGACTGTAACTCTCCAAGCGCCATCACACCTGGTCCTTCAGACTGCTGTTCAACCTCTTTACCATCCAGAACTTTCTGCATCATAGATGATGGTGAGCCTGCTCCCAGGACCGAACTGTAAAACTCCTTTGCTTTAGTGACTGTATTAAGTCTATAACGCGTCCCCGCATGGCTCAGAACAATACCCATCGGAATCTCCCATCTGAATGGCATCATTCTTTTTTTAAGTTCATTAGATAAGAAAGCAAAATCTTTTCTCTTTCTTAGAATTTTAGATGGGATCTCCTTTAAAATAATAACATCTTGAGCAGCAATCTGGAATCTCTTATTATAAAAGGCTTGTATGATTTCATTGCGCAGAGATCTCTTTCCAAAATAAATCACCACATCTCTTGGTAAATTTCTCTGTTTTGCAATCCAGGAATTAACTCTAAATAATTTTTCAACCTCTCTGCGTATTTCATCTTTCTCCCTATTCAAAATAACAGCAAAGTCATTTACCACAATCTCTCTCAGATCTTGCTGCATATCTTTCTTCAGACCCCTAATTCTTAAAGCATATTCCATCTCTCTGTACTGAGACATAACAATGTCATCCTGTGAAATTTCCATCTTTTTTTCCATGCCTTCAAACTTATCTTCCAAGATGTCAACCTTATCTTCAACCTCTTCAACTCTAGAGTCAAGCTTCTCAACCACAGAAGCAAGTCCTGATAAAGCCATAACTATATCTTACCTCAAAATAGTGTTATTCTGCTCCAACAGATTCTTCACTTCCCCTCTAATTTCAGTTTTATTCTGATCTAGAAGCTCCTTCATTTCCCCTCTGATTTGAGTTACTGCATTTCCCATTATATCTTTCATACCTTGTACAGATATTGCTGGCAGAGGAGGAGAAGATGGTGGTGTAGCTTTAGATTGTTGTACCGGCAAAATCGCAGGAGAAGAAGCCACCTTAGGAACTGTAGAAGCTGCTTGCCTTTTTGAAGCCATTTTTTTTTTTAAAAAAAATTTCTTCTTATTTCCACTTTATAAAAAAAATCCTCAAAGAATTAAAAAAACAAAGGAGAGTTTAAAAGATATTTCAAAAACACAAAACCACCTTCAGAAAAAAAGGAAAAAGTTTAAAAAGAAAAAGCTATATAGTCCATAACGTTCCATTTGACTCACTTTCTTTTTCCCCGAAAAAAACTTTCAAATCGCCATCTTACTTTCACTCTCCACACAGACAAAAAACAAAAAGAAAAAAAATCAACCTAAACTAAAAAGCAAATAAAACTCAATAAGTCAAATCCTTTATCCAGCTCTGTCCGCTTTATATTAAAAAAAATCACTCACCCTATTCCTTTAAACACGGAGATGGTAGCGGCATTTCACTTTGTTCCCAGAGGAAACAAAGACAACTGGGAGGCGGAGGCAACCAGAACTCCGAGGGAGCACTCTTTCTACCCCCAAAAAAAAAATCCCTGGGGGGTTTGAGATGCTCTACCTCTATTCGGGTGGTTCTCTCCCCCCTTCCTTCGCCCGGGAGGGAGATTTCGAGCCGCGGGACAGCTGGTGACTGCTGTACTCCGCGGTTCTCATGCTGTCCCAGGAGGACGGCTACAATGTAGCCACCATCATCGACGCTAACCACCGGAAGTCTCCAAGATTTGGTTTTTCAAACAGTTAAAATGTGTTGCAAGCCTTTAAATACAATATCTGCAAATTTAAGCCTGGGAGAAAGTGTTTCTGTTCTGCAAGCTCTGTAAATCTGAAGTGCACCCTACAAAAATATCAACGATTGCCGCAAACCATGGAGGCTTCTCCAGAGAACTTTATGGTTTTAGTTTAGGAAGTGACAATGGCCTATATGTGGCTAAAAGGGCTCTGCAAAGCATTCAAAACAGTGCTTCACAAAATGCATTGGAATGCACAATGGCGCCAAGCTTCCTTTCTCAAAATGCTTCCCTTAGAACAGTGTTTCTCAATCTTGGTAACTTTAAAACTTGTGGACTTCAATTCTGAGATTCTCCAAGCAGCATGCTGACTGGGGAATTCTGGGAGATGAAGTCCATGGGACTTAAAGTTGCCAAGGTTGAGAAATACTGCTCTAGAAAGCTGATATAGCTACTTTGAAGGACTTCCTAGGTTATCACGATATGCCTATGCAAGCCAAGACAGCACTTTGGCTGGGAAAGTTGGCATGTGAGGCCACTTTTAGCTATTTAGTTCTGATTTCTATTACCAATTCTTCTGGCAAGTAGTCAGTACAGAAATCTCCTTGCTGGGAAGATCAGGAACCATGTATCTCTGTGAGGATTTTCTGTGAGGATCAAGAAACCTCTAATTGGCCAATCCTTCGTCTTATTTTTTCTGATTATTTCTGCATCATTCTAAATCTAAATTAAAGAGGTGTCTTTCAACTTGCTTCCACAAAATTATTTGTGCAACTGCTTTTTGATATAGATCTAATTTCAAAGAAGACGCTGTTGCCTCGTCTTGACTACACAAGCAGCTGATACAAAATCACCACATCAGGAACGAAGAACATTCAGGTTTATTCCAGTAAAGTAACGAATTAAAGTCAGCACTGACAACCATTACATTCATGGCTTCTTTATACAGTTTACAAAGACCCCGCCTAGCCCACACCCACGCTACCACCCATGCACCACCACCCTCTTCTGGACCACCCACCACCCCTTATATGGCCATGCATCCGATTGGCCAAATCTGCAACTACCGCCTCCTAACGCTTCCCGACGCTTCGGCCGCTTCCCGATGCTTCGGCAGCCTAATAGTGTCAATTAATGAAAGCGGCCTCCGTCCGGTGTCCTCAAGCAGGGATTGCGCAAGGTCCGTTGAAATTCCCAACTGCACATGGGCAGTGCCGTTCGGAGCCCTTTTGCGCATGTGCAGCTCCAGCAGGACCAGCTGAGCGTCGGAGTGGCTCCTGCGCATGCGCGCCAACCAGCTGGATGTCGGGCCGTTCGGATGCCGTTCTAGGGAGGAGAGGCTTCGTGTGTGCAGGTATCTCGGACGGCCTCTGCTACGGTCCGACATACTGCCCCCCTTTACCAAGGCTCCCCCTGAAGAAAAGAGAAGACATGTTACATCGATTCCTTCGCCCCCACCTTTCCGACCCCCGCTGCACTACTGGGTTTCGGTTTCCCGGGAGTGCGAACATGGAATTGTTTAACCAATCGAGGGGCCCTTACATCATCTACCCGTACCCATGTAGCTTCAGATAAAGGGTAGCCTTTCCACCTAATCAAATAGTACAATTTACTGTTCTTAATACGGGAGTCGAGTATTTCCTGTACTTCATAGTCACCGTCAGCGACAGGGCCTGGTTCAGTTCCCTTCTTATACATATAGACTGGTTTTACTAAACTGCAATGAAACACCGGATGCACTTTCCCCAACATCCAGGGTAATTGCAACTGTACAGTAACTGGATTAACGATTTTAACAATTTTAAATGGGCCAATGTATTTAGGTCCCAATTTCCTGCATGGAATTTTCAGTTTCAGATATTTGGTGGACAAGTAAACAAATTGACCCACGACGAACGGCTTACAGGGCTGCCTTTTTTTGTCCGCCTGCTCCTTCATTTTTCGCCCATATTCTACCAACGCTGTTTTTACAGCCGCCCATGCCCCGGAAACCCTTTGAGCCCACTCTTGTGGAATATATGACCGTGCCTCCAGATTCCGACATTCCGGTATAGGGACAAAATCTTTCCCAGAAACTACCTTAAATGGTGCATACCCCGTACTGGCGTGCATCGCGTTATTGTATGCAACTTCCGCAAACACCAGCAGGTCTGTCCAATTAGCTTGCTGGTAAGACACATAGCTTCTCAAATACCGTTCGACAGCTGCATTAGCCCGTTCCGCGGCTCCATTGGTGGCAGGATGGTATGCAGTGCTAAGCCCCTGCGACGACCCTAGCAAGGCGGTGAAGCCCTTCCAGAATCGCGCGGTAAACTGAACCCCCCAATCTGATATTATCCGCCGGGGAGTTCCGTGAATACGGTATATATGTGTCTTACCAGCAAGCTAATTGGGCAGACCTGCTGGTGTTTGCGGAAGTTGCGTACAATAACACGATGCACACCAGTACAAATGGTTGTGAGTGCTGACTTACTGTTGCCTTGTCTTGACTACACAAGCAGCTGATACAAAATCACCACGTCAGGAACGAAGAACATTCAGGTTTATTCCAGTAAAGTGACGAATTAAAGTCAGCACTGACAACCATTACATTCATGGCTTCTTTATACAGTTTACAAAGACCCCGCCTAGCCCACACCCACGCTACCACCCATGCACCACCACCCTCTTCCGGACCACCCACCATTCCTTATATGGCCATGCATCCGATTGGCCAAACCTGCAACTACCGCCTCCTAACGCTTCCCGACGCTTCGGCCGCTTCCCGATGCTTCGGCAGCCTAATAGTGTCAATTAATGAAAGCGGCCTCCGTCCGGTGTCCTCAAGCAGGGATTGCGCAAGGTCCATTGAAATTCCCAACTGCGCATGGGCAGTGCCGTTCGGAGCCCTTTTGCGCATGTGCAGCTCCAGCAGGACCAGCTGAGCGTCGGAGCGGCTCCTGCGCATGCGCACCAACCAGCTGGATGTCGGGCCGTTCGGACACCGTTCTAGGGAGGAGAGGCTTCGTGTGTGCATGTATCTCGGACGGCCTCTGCTACGGCCCGACAGACGCCCTCTTAATGGACTTGATCATTTTTACATAGATTTTTATTCTAGGGAGCAACGCTTTCCTGGAAGCCCTATCTCCTCCTCAAACCAAATCTGGAAACAACTTGGCTAATGGTTATTTGAGGGATCACCTATCCCCAATAGTGTCTGCCTGGCCAGTAAGGAAGGGCAAAGTGGGTGCATTCTGGATCCCATCAATTAAACAATATCATCTTTTGGAACCTAAGAAGTGTGCCTTCTCTGTTGTGATGCTTGCCCTCTCTAACAGCACTTTCCAGATATCCATAGGTTCCCATCCTGAGGGTGTTTCATAAGTCTTGGAAAGCCTGGGTTTGCTCCCAGACCTGGGGACGGAATGGTTACTAGACCCTGCCTGATTTTGGAGCGTTATGTTGTTCTGTTTAGGGGAAGTTGTGTGCTCTTTAATTCCAAATGTTCATGACCTTTTTTGTTGTTCTTCATGGCATGTAGTTTTTAAAATTTTATCATGGCATGTAAAGTTGTAAACTACACATGGATGGAGGGTGACAGATGATAGATGATAGATGATAGATGAGAGAGATAGAGATGAGAGAGAGGGAGGGAGAGGAAAATTTTAAAAGATTGGACTGATTCCTGCCACAGAAATTTTCCCCCTCAATTAGAGGACTGGAAGGCAGGTAGCTTCCTCACAGGAGCTTCTCTTCTACTTTGCTACTTCCCATGCAGAATCTGGTATTCTTGGCCTGGACAAAGAACACCACCATCCCACTCATTGAAAGCAAATCTTCCTCCTGCCATCAAGCCAAGCAGCTGATAATGCCTGGGCCACCTCGTCCTTTCTGCAACAGAATCCTTACATGAGGAAGTTCCTGCTCTTCTCTATTGGATACCAGTGTGTTTCTGGCAAGAATGCTTTTAAAAAATCTTTAACTCTGGAATTTTGGAAACACAACTTTCAAGTATTGCAGGAAAATACACAAATCAAGATATTAGTGAGTCTGGGTATGTATGCTCATGTGATTCTATTTTTACTTTAAAATTCCAGAATTATACCAGTGAAAATACCAATATATTGCTGATTAGAAACTCATACGTTTTTAATGAACTTTTATTTCAGAAATGCTAGAGGGGCAAAATTAAGGCGTTTTGTCAAGGCAAATATTGAGAATACATAGGAAATAGGTGGGGTGGGGAATTATGCTATGTTAAAACTGCTTTTAGGCTCACCAGCAGACAATTCTATCCTTTTTTCCATAGGAATTCCAGAGGTGCAAAATACTAAAGTTCTGCAGATGATGCACTACAATATCCTTTTTTTAAAATGACAAAAAAGTGTATTTACGAGTAGACAGGCTACTCCTACACTGGCACAGAAAAATGTGCTTTGAACATAGAAGCAAACAAGAAAGGTTCAGAACTAGGTTCAAAAATTCAGCTGGAATTCTTGCATTTTTTAAAAAATGAAAAAATGCCTTTGCAGATGTGTACATTTATTCTGAGGATATTTGGGGAACAAAACTGGGGAAATCCAATGAACACCTTTGCTGTATTTGGCACTATCCTCTGCCCGAAGCACAATGGATCTGTTACTCCTTTGAAAACCTGCATGGTTAATTCAGTTTTTTCTACCTAAATACATTCTCTTCATTCACACAGGGGAAAAAATGAGTTGAAGACCAAAGGATCTGGAAACATAATCTGGAAACTTCATGAAGCAGCCATCATACCAAAAACATACTGAATGTTAAAAGGTTCATCCAGAAGCGGTCTAGGTAAAAATTCAGAATGCCTGACATTAAACGACAAAATGAGCATCTGAGAAACTGATGTTGAATTCAGATCCATGCTGCTTTTTCATTTGATTGATTGTTAACTGGTGCTGCATTTTAATGCTGCATTGATGTAAGCCATTATCTTTTTTTATGTGTCACTATGATAGGTGACATATATCTCTTGTAAATACATAAATAAGAAATAGCACTACATTCAATAAGGCCAGAAGTTTAGAATAACTGGTTTGACAAAGGCTGGAGCTTATATGGAGAAGATGTGTGCCCCAATACATCATCATCCCTCTGTCTTTTGCATTGAAACGCATCTGTGTCAGGAACAGAAAGCCTTCTTCCATTATAGCCCCTTACATGTGGTGTAAGCTCCCAAAGAGAAAAGCAGATGAGATGTTCTTTCCTCTTATGAAAATAGATAGAAGCTGTTCTTTATTTACATAGATATTGCAACAAATCAACAGGGATGACAAATCCTGTCTGTGAGTCCAAAGAAATTGTGCCCAGCTAAACTAGATTCTTACCATCAACTTGTCTTGGAAAGCCTTGGAAAGGTAACTGCAGAGTGGTTTGTTGGAAAGAGATAAACCAGACTTCCTGCTTCAATGTTTTTAGGTAGAATCTCTTGCTGGATCTTCAACACAATCTCCAGTTTTATAGAATGTGAAAGATAACACAGTCAGTTTTCCTGTTATTTTGACTAATCAGGTAAAAATGTTCCTAACTTTTTTTTATTATCGTTTGTTTGTTTGTTCTATCTATCTATCTATCTATCTATCTATCTATCTATCTATCTATCTATCTATCTATCTATCTATCTATCTATCAAAATTATATAGCCACCCATCTCACAAAATAAGTGACTCTGGGTGGCATACAGCAAAATGCAATATCATAAATCTACCAGCAAATCAAAATGTTCCAAATGTGCTTTTTCTAAAAGACAACTGAACTTTCTTGGGGGGGGGGGTTCTCTTTGAAAAGTCAGTTACAACTGAAGAAACTTCTTGGAGGAGAAGGGAAAAAACCCCACGGAAGTCCAGTTGCCTTTTGGAAAAAGCACCTTTGGGTGATTGAGAATCTCCATAGACATTCAGCAAATGAAAAATTATTTAGCACAGAGGTCCCCAACCTTTTGAGCACCATGGACCAGCTGGGGAATAGAAGATGAATTCCATTTCTTTCAGCATTAAACTAATTTGTCAGATGCTTCAGGAACATTGTACAAAAGGTTATAGACTAACCACTAAGGACAGTGATTTCCCCTGGTTTGGAGTATGGCATAAACTGGGAAGGCTCTATATTTGGCCTGCTCCTTGCCCACCTAACTCTATTACATTCACATCTTTTTAGCCCTTTGTCATATAAAGTTTCCTTCATCAGGAGATGCTGGTCATTCAGGCTGGCAGATAAGGCAGACAAAATGTACAACAGTTAATTTCAATGGCCACATCTAAGATTATAAATAGCTATTCATATGATGGATTTTTTTACTGATATTGTTAGTTTACCTGCACGTTTTTATTATTCTTTTTTTTTAAGAAAAAACACAAAACATGACAATAGGTGGAATCCAAGCCTGCATTAGCTGAAGATAATTGCTATTGAAATCATTGCCACTTAATTAAGTCATAACTAATATATCCCATAGATTTCAATGAGGCTTAAATTCATTTTAGTTAGTTGGGATCCAATCCATCCTTAAGATTTCCATAAGATTTTTGCCAGGCAGTTTATTAAACTGAAATCTGGTGCAAAAATGTTCTAGGGCAGGGGTCCCCAACCCCCGGACCATGGACCATACCGGGCCGCGGCATTTCAGCAACCAGTCTGCACAAACAAGCAGAACCCCATCCACAAGATGCAGGTAGCAAAACAAAACCACACACTCTCTGGTCCACAGAAAAACCTCTCTCCGTGGAACTGGTCCCTGGTGCCCCAAAGGTAAGGGACCACTGTTCTAGGACAGGGCTTTTCAACCAGTGGTACGTGTACCACCTGTGGTACATTAGTACATGGCAGGTGATACACAGCCCTGCCCAGCCAAGTGTAGTGGGGGAGGGAACAAGCCAGCACAGTGCAGGACTTACTGTGAGAGAGTTCTCAGGAGCTGCAGAGTGGCTGGGGTGAGGCAAAGGCCCCAGGCTCACTTCCGGCTCACCTGGATGAGAAAGGAAGAGGAGGGGCGGAAACAGGAGAGACTATAAAAGGAGGCAGTTTGGGCGGGAGAGGGAGAGAGAGAAAAAGAGGCAGCCTTGGGAGGAGGCAGAGTCAGCTCTAGCTGCACCGAAGGAAAAGAAGGAGGAGGGTGGGGGGAGAGGAGAGCCGGCCATGAGCCGATCTAAAACTTCTGTGGCAGCCACCTGTGCTGACAGCAACAAACAGGCAAGAAATGCAGTGGGGGAGAGGGCACCCTCCACGAGGAATGAAGAAAGGCAGCATCGGCTGGAGGTGAGGCATGGAGGGAGGGAGGGAGGGAGGGAGGGAGATGGAGAGTGGAAAGATTCTTTTGTGACTTTGAAGTTCTGGGATTTGTCCAATGTGGGCTTTGTGTTCTTAAGGAGTGTTTGGCAATTTCTATTTGGCTGATGGCTGATGTCTCATGTTAGATTCTATTGCTCTGCTATTGTTAGCTATAAGTTTTGCTGCAAGGGATTTTGAAGCATTTTTCTCCGGAATGGATTTTGCCTGTGGCATTCCTTTATTTATGAATGGAGCCATTTGGGGAGGCTGCCAGTACTTACTACATTTTTTTTCTTCCTTAAGTGCCGGCTGCAAGTTCCTTAACTTTCCTTTCTAGCCAGTAGTTAATTCTTAAAGGGGAATGCGCCTTTTTAAGCTAGTTCCCTCAGCGGCTTGTCTTTTCTGTCTCTGGAGGCTCTTCCTTGTTTGATGAATATATGGAAGAGGAAAAATAGGGGGGGGGTTCAAATTATTTCTTTAGAAGGAAATGGGAATGAGAAAGAGGGAGGCAGGGAAGGAGGGAGGGAGGGAAGGAAGTCCCACCTTAGCACTTGGCCACCAGCAGCCCTGCCATTGACTTTGCTTGTGAAAGATTACAAAAGGGGATCACATGACCCTGGAACATTGTGACTATCATAAATATGAATCAGTTGCCAAGCATTCAAATATAAATCACATGACCCTGGGCATGTTGCAATGGTCATAAGTGTGAAAAATAGTCATAAGTCATTTCAGTGCAATTGCAACTTTGAACAGGGGGTTAGGTTTTTTGGGGGGTCATCAAGCTATTGACACCTTGCTAGGTAGTACTCGAATAGTGACATATCCTAAAAGTGGTACAATTGGTGAAAAGGTTGAAAAGCCCTGTTCCAGGGAACCAAAGAGAAAGCCTGGCTTCATTAAATTCAAAACTTTTCCCTAAAGAAAGTCTAGTGGAATTGTCCTTCAGTCAATCTTTATGTTATCCAGTTTCTACAAGACTGCCCATAGGCAGAGAGAGCCTGGCTATCAAGGCAATTATGTGCTTTAACGTAGGTGATCATCTCTGAGCTATAGAAAAGTGCTGTAATCAATACACAACCAGTGGTACAAGCTGGAGGAAGACTGAATTTATAAATCCCATCATCATAAATAGCTATCTTCTTGTCATCTCACTAATCAATAACAATGTTATTGTTTGCATTATCAGCCTATAGGCTTAATCAATATATCTCACTAATGGGTAATAGGAGATCAGATTGAATTTTGGCTCAGCAAGTCAATCTGAGGACAATGAGGATCTGCGGTCTTAGCAGCATGATATCTTTCTGTCTGACACAATGCAATTTGTATCAGGTTATGTCAGGATGCCATGGAATACATAATGAATCCACCTGCAAAACCTGACCAAGAAGAGGCAGAGAATAAAAATTTGGTCTGGTTCACTGTTTTGGTAATAAGCAGCCCATTTGTAAGTATGAGCTGTCTATAATTCAGATGTTCTTAATGGCCTGTACTACTGAATTTTAAGATTGGTCAAGGGAGAACCTGAATTAGAAAGTTCAGCTTGTAACCTAGAAAATTGTGAATGAGATTTGTTGACTGTAAGGATGCAGCTTACATCACACGTATGTCCACAAACACACACACCTTAAGGAATTGGGGTGAGAAAGTCAGGAAAGTTCATTTTGGAATGATGGAGCCATGTTCATGATCTGATAAGGTGAATTGAGCGCTACAAATTTTATACTGTACTAAACTTACTTACTTATTTGATTTCTATAGTCACCCATTGCTGCAAATGACACTGGGTGGCTCACAATTCAAAACATATATTAGAATTAAAATTTAAAAAACATTTTAAAACAATAAAAACAGTACAAAGCATTAAAATAATAAAAATATTAAACTTACTAACCTTTTACTTGTTACCCATTGCTGCTTGATGACTTGTCAGCCATATGTGAAATATTTGAATTTTTACAGTTGCCTACAGCAATGAACAAAAACATCCTCAAATAACCACGTAATTGATGTTGTTAAATTCATGTTAAATTAGATTACATTCCTTCCCTGGGAAATATTAAAAATGAGAATATTTGAATTCCTAGTACAGGTATTTCTCAATTTACAACAGTTCATTTAGTGACCATTCAAAGTTACAACAGCATTGAAAAAAGTGACTTATGACCATTTTTCACACTTACGACCATTGCAGTATCGCCATGGTCATGTGATCAAAATTCAGACGCTTTATGATGGTTGCAGTATCCCGGGGTCATGTGATCACCTTTTGTGACCTTCTGACAAGCAAAGTCGATGGAAAATCCAGATTCACTTACACCTGCTACTAACAAAAAGTTTAGGTTCAACTATGGTCATAAGTCAAGGACTACCTGTAAAGTTTGAAAATATTCAGGCTTGCTGCATATCCAGTACTGCTTATTTTATAACTTCAGCTTAGCAAAGTATGTATGTAAAACATAAACATCACATCAATTAAATGTGTATTCTTATCTACAACTACCAGGGATTAACCCTATTCAGACTCAGAATTGCCTGAACCATGAGATGGGTGGAAAATAAATCAGATAGATAGATAGATAGATAGATAGATAGATAGATAGATAGATAGATAGATAGATAGATAGATAGATAGATAGATAGATAGATAGATAGATAGACAGATAGACAGACAGACAGACAGACAGACAGACAGACAGACAGACAGACAGACAGACAGACAGACAGACAAATAATTTCAGCAGAATGTATCTATATGTAAATAGGAACTTACTGCAAAACCAATTGAAAACACTGGACTCCACATATGAATCAAAGGCAGTTTAGGAAAGTGCACATTATGTAGAAATGATCCCATTTTATTCTCTGTCAGTTTTTTCATACATTTTACAATGACTTTTCAAGTCTGTCAATTAGCTTCTGAGTCCATTGTTCAAATATATCTTCCATATGTCCTATGTTAAAACATTTTGCTTCATTCTATATTTTTATGTCAAATTTAAGTGTTCTTCTTTCATTGTAATCTTTAGTTTGTTCTGATTCTCTCTAGTGTCCATCCATCCGTTAAAGTCTCATCCTATAATTTTTTTAAGAAACTTTTTTAAAAGTATTTTCCCATGGAAGAATTCTTACAATTAATTCCAATATGTTATTTCAAATCCATCTGGACTCTTAGTCTGTTTGTAATTTTCCAGAATGAGTTTATTCCAAAGCTGTTTATTCCCAAGAAATTTGTTTAAATTCTTAAACTTGTATTTAAAACGTCTTTCACTAGGATTGAAAGAAACTCACCCAGTGCTGTAAATCTTATCTTAATAGGTTCTTAACAGCTGGAAAACAGTTACAACCAAAAGTGATTAGAAAAGGAGGTATGCAAACCCAGTGTTCTGTTTGAAGTTGACAACCATGCTTTCAACAATGGTTATTCCCTCACCTCTCAAAGCTCTACACCTGTCAGAGACAATTGTCTTACTGTCTCCTTGTGAGGAACATCTGTCTGGAGCACTTGTGGGTTCATCCAGAGAAGAATTATGGTGAGCTAATCTAGTCACTGGCTCTTCATTCTGCAGTGGTTTTAGCAGAGCCATCTTCAGTTTGACATTTCTTTCCCAGATGTGTCTTCTCCTCCAGTGAACATTTTTTAAGTCCAGGACAGCCAGAAAACATTCAGAAGCCACTCAGGCAAATGTTTTCTGGCTGTCCTGGACTTAAAAAATGTTCCATCCCCTTTTGCCCAGGTAGTAGTTCTTGCATATTTGTGCTTTCCTTATTCTGCCCCACCCCTGGCTGAGGGCAGGTAGAGTGCCACTAGAAAAAGTATTGCCTTTCCCCTTAGCCAGAAGGTTCATGACTCAGAATGGATGAGTTTGAAAAAGGTTGTACCTCTATTATCTGAAATGGACAAACTTGCTTTCCACATATATTCTGGAGAAAGAAGTTTCATAAAATCCCTGAGGCCATTGGATAGAAGCCTAATCCAGATATTTACATGGTCTTTCCAGTGGGAACAGAAGCTGATGTTAATTGCCTACCTAATTGCCATGACTAATTATCATTTCATTAGCGTGGCACAACTTTTTGCACAATGAGTATATTTTTGCTGCATGACAGAATTTTTAAATTTACTTTGATTATTGCATTTTTAAGTATTAAATATTATCCTGCAGTCAGTAGACTCCAATCTACTGTATAAGAAATGAATAGAGAAATAAAAACGACAGAACTGTTTATGCAAATGTTTTGAAATTTTGTACTAATAATCCTACATTCTTTTGGTAGCAAATTTTCAAAAATAGATTGTGCAACCTTGAAATCATCTGTCCATAGCCTAAACATTAATTTTAATAATATTTAATGCTAATGTATTAATATTAAATATCAAAATTTTAATGATCTCTTTTATTTGAGAATTTTTTTGTTGACCCCAGTTTTTCTGACCATGAATTGCAGGAGGAAGTAAATCATAGGGAGTTGCCTGAAATCAAATCAGTCCATTCATCCATTTAGTTCAGTGTTGTCTACACAATTTTTCTCAACCCTGGCAGCTTGAAGATGTGTGGTCTCCAAGCCCTAGAATTCCTAATCACATACATGTAATTTTGGCACATTTGGGCCCGTATTGTCAAAAGCACAATTAAGTCCCATTTTTTTCTCAGCATCCTCATACGATTCTAAGCAAGGTGTAAGTCAGCATACCTCTGCTCACATACCATCAACCAGATGGTACATGCAGCAGTATACTGACACACATTTAAGATGCTCAGGAGAATGATTCAGTGAAGGACATTATCAAAAATAAATTCTGCATATTCAAATAAACAATATTTATCCGATAATGAAGGCATTAAGTTGGGTATCCATTTAAGAAGAAGACAGAAAAGTGATGAAAGTCACTAGAGATTTTTAAAAATGGAGCATCATCAGCTAGTCTTGTTAAACCAACATTGAGTCTTAATTAAAGTTCTCCTTGACATTTAGGATTCATATTATATCCTGATTGCAAGCTTAGTGCTAAAGAAAATTAGTAGTCTTCTATTTTATACCAAAATCCATGGTGCCAAGGTCTTTATTCTTTATAATTATTAGCACTAAATATAAGACTCAGGATAGGGCACCAGCGATATTCCTTTCAAACACAGGGTCACAATGGTCTCTAAGATAGGACACAAAGGTTCTAACATATTTGTTATTTCAAAAAAAAAATCAGGCAGAAATTTGTAACCAATCAATCTAAACAATCAATTTCATCAATCAATAGATGTGTGTGGATCAATAGACAGGCAGACAGGCAGGCAGGCAGACAGACAGAGAGATAGATCCCAATATATCTAGTTGAGTAAGTTATTCTTAAAGCAAAATAAGGAGGGAAAACAAATGTTTTGAAGTTTGTCTATCCTTGTAATGGACTCAAGCTTGTGATTTAATTAAACCCATCTTCCAATCTTCATTTATATTCTGAAAAAGCACCTTCAAGACAAATGCTCCTATGTGGTGTGTTTTCCAAGAAGCTAAAATGCATTAAGTCACATTAAAATGCTCTTTTGGTTCCTGCTCCTGCCATGAGATCATCCCTGACAGCATCTTTGAAGCATGACAAAAAAATTCTTTAAGAATTACTAATAAATTAATAATCACCACATTTTGTTCTCCTGATGACTCTAGATTTTAATCTACTACAACTATTGCCCAAGGCTATGGTGCAAATGTCTTTATAATTTTTTTCTTTTATTTTAAAGAATTAGTGGTTTTACAAAGATATTTGAATTGCTACTAGTTAATGCCCAAATAAAAGTGAGAAAAACAAAGATATATTGGAACAGCAGCATCCCATCCAAACGTGCTCAGGTATCATAGTGGCCCCATTTATATGTAAATAGATCACAGCACTTCATATTGGCATTGGCTTGGTTGCTGATATCATAGAGATGGAGTATGGAAAAAGATAACATGACTTTGGTGCTAGAATTCTGACATCCATAAGCAACTTTCAAGACCTTACAAGATTAAATTTGCTTATCTGAGACATCACAGATCTTTGAATGGCACCTTGTGGATGCAAATCAGTTCAACATGTGTTCAGCTTTTCTAGATATATACATAAATAAACAAATATTTGAGGGGCATAAGATAGACAATAGCTATGTTTGTACAATATATTGACCTCAAACCAGATAAGCTACATTATTATTTGATAAATCATGATTCATAGTCTAGGAAATTGGGAGATCTAGAAAATTATGGTGTATTCAATAAACCATAATAAACCATGACTTATTATGTACAAACTCAGTTGTTGAATTACTAAATTACAACCCTCAGATTAGAAATGGATTGGAAGTTCCATCTTAAAGCCAACTCTTTTGAAAATAACATTTAAAGCATTTCTAATGAACTGATGACTTAATTTTCTCAGGCTATGTTTTAAAGCGTCATCTTGGATTCTTATCCCAGATACTATACTGCACATTAGGACTCCTTCCTTTCTAATTTTTATCAGTAGAGCAACACAAACTAGATGAAATGATTGAAACTATCTGGTAACAAGAGAGAAGACAGAAAATATGAACAATGGTTTTCTAACTGAGTTCTGGCTAAAGGGAGAATGAAAAGAAATTGAAGCAGCCTTTAAAAAAAAAACAGCCTGTAATGCTTCATCTGAGAACAACCGGCACAGATTTCTTATAAATCCATTGCTTTTTAAACAATAGGCATAGTCTGCCCCTTAGTGTTCATTGAGGAGAAGTGCAGGAAAAACACTAAATTTCATTTTCAACTCTTCTCCACATAAAAATAGTCCTTTTTGTTACATAATCACAAAAGTAGCAATCCTGCGCCCTTCAAAAATTTGGGACTATCATTTCTATAGCTTCTTCCCAGAGCAGCATGGTGGCCTAGTGGTGAAGATATTCACCTCCCATTCGGAAGGTTGAATGTTCAATCCTAGGTAGCGGCAGACGTTTCTCTCCTAGGGCACAAAGAAAAAACATCTGCTGTGAACTCTGTGTGGTGTCAGGAAGGGCATCTGGCCAGTAAATGCCAGTAAATGCTCAGCTCCATCAATCGCCATAACTCTATCCCTAAATTAAATGAAGGGATTTCAGGGTTGTAAAAGGGAGCTTTTAAGTGGACCCTGCCATAGCATGGGAATAATGCTAGAAAGAAGACGACCCCTATAGCTTTTTCCTGTTTGTAAAGATAATTGGGAGTAATGAAGAATATCTGGTAAGCATCAATTTGCCTGTCCATGCATTTCATTTTATTCCAAAGAAGCCATTGAAATGACTATTACTTGCATTAGAAATACCAGGTCTAGACTGAAGAATTCTACCCAGAATTTTCATAGCCTTTATGTAAATGGGCCACTTTATCCAAGATTAGCAGGGAAAATTCACTACCTATTCTGCCTCTTCCCTCCCCAGTTCCAAGGGCATTTTCATGAGACTGGAAATTTCAGCATCAGGAAGAACTTGGGGTAGAGAGGGATAAGAAATGTTCAGGATTCTCTACTACAGTCCCACATAAAATCAAATTTTAAGCCACTCATTGGGTCTAGAAGGAAGAGAGGGTGGTTACAAAGTGAATATTCTCATTCTTCTTCTCATGCTTCTTTACCTAAAACTAAGTAAAATTTAATTAAAATCCTGATGTTCTCCTCCTATTCCCTTCTTCCCTTCTGAAAACTTTTTAATTATATATCAGGAAGGAAGGAAGGAAGGAAGGAAGGAAGGAAGGAAGGAAGGAAGGAAGGAAGGAAGGAAGGAAGGAAGGAAGGAAGGAAGGAACTATATTCCCTATACTATTTTCATTATGGGCACTTCCGCACCACCACTGTTTTCACATTCTGTGCCCTCAAAAGCACTTTACAGATAATTTGTTATTTCCACTTTTATCTTCTTGAGATGTTGAGAATATGAAGTGAAAATCACTGCCTTCCTGAAACTGCTGAAGATTATGCAGCAAAAAAAAAAAAAGGATTTATCTCACCTTGGAGAGGAAAGGAGCAATAACTTGTCATTCTGCACTCTGATTCTTTTAAATTAAGTTATGGGTGTTACTGAAAAATCTTTTTGTCTTTGATAAACGGAGTAGCAAATTTAAATCCACACCAATCAGTATTGCAAACAAGAATATAAAACAATGTAAAACAGCTTGTCAAATGAGATTGAGATAGTAATGGTCAACTCATACTAAGTAGTTGTTAAGAATGTAGAAAATAAATATTAAGCACTTCTCCAATTACCTTCTCCATCATTTTCCAGAGGCCCTACTTCTTTGTATGCCTCTGTATTTGGCCTCTGAAATCCATCCAACCATCCCCCTCAAAGGAAAAGAAAAAAATGGGCTCAGTGTTTTGGTCCCATGAATCTCGGGAACATAAAAAGAGGAGTAGTGGATCACAAGACACATTTTATGCTAAAAAAGGAAAAGCTGTGAAAGGCAAAAAAAATAGCATATAAAGGAAGCCATTATTTTATGTACTTAATTGCTCTGTGCTAGTCCTGTCACAAGATTTATCTATAACTTCTACACATTTTTATATTGCAATGGGCTGTAAACTGGAAATGTTCCCCTAACAAAAATAGACTAATATAATATAACAATGCTCTTGATGTACTTGCCTTGGTGCAATTGTATTGGGGGCTTATTCATCCCGTTATCTTCCTTAGAGTGATGGCTGAGGATGATATAACACATACCCAAAGGTGCATTAGGTTCATATTCCGGGAATGGAACAACTCGCCACAGCTAACTCACCATGGCCAACATGCCACAGTCAACTCGCCATGGCCAACTCACCACAAAACAGCTCGTTGTGGGAGAATTCAACAATTCAATTCTTTAAAATAATTTTTAAATTATTTTAATTTTTATTCATTCACATTTTGTCTCTCCTTTGGCATCCTTTCTTTAATGATTCTATTTCACCATTTCTTCAATATTAGTGTAACTCTTTCCCCCAGTGAGCTGGCCCGTACGAGTTGGCCATGGCAAGTTGTCTCAGGGTGAGTAGGCTGTGGTGACTTGGCCAAGACGTGTTAGCTCTAGCGAGTTGTCGTAGACCCATCCCCATTCACTCAAGGGTCCCTTACAAAGACTGCCAGTGGTCGATATTTGCTAGCCTAATATTTCATACAATTGCTGCCATGCTCAGAATCAAGAGGAAAGAGAGGAGTAAGACAATTTGCCTCCTTATATCAACACAAGTTGTTATCGCATATATCGTTAGAAGACATTTTGAAGTAGTGAGATTTGACTAGGACAATTTACAGATTTTGGTAAGCTTTCCTCTCCCTAATTCTTTCTTTGGGTAATTAAGGAATTTATTGTTGCAATACTACAGTTGGAGAAGCTCACACATGCTTCTTCCCCCTCCCAGCTCCTTAGAGGAAGCATAAAATACAAATACAGTTAATAAATAAATGAATAGTCCATGACAAGCTAATTGTGAAGTTAACTGCCCCTTCCACTTTGAAGAACTGATGAAAAGATTAAGCCTTCTACTTTTCTTTATTTCTTATCATTTGTCAGAATGACAAGAATTTAAAGTGGATGCCCTCTCCATGCTTTAGTTATTCACTTCTTCTAAAGTATGATTCAGAAAAAGTCGTGATCTTGAGCAAAAAACCCTTTATCAATTACTCCTTTCAGCCTCCATATAAGAATTTGAGCTGGTAATGCTGGCAGAACTGGTCAACTATCTGCCACCTATGTGGGAAAGCAGACTCTTTAATACCTAAAATTGATGTAATATCCTGCATTGGTCTTACCAATAATAGTTATTTCCACTGATACTATACAGTACATTAAATGCAATGAAATAATATAATCCAAACAGAAATGGAAGATCCATATAGGCTATCTTGAAAGAAGGTTGGATACCATCATTAAGGACATATAAAAATAGCAGTTGCTAAGTTATTACGATTTTGTTAATTTATTATTGTAGCAACCGTATGAGTTAAGCTAAAGAGAGAAGCAAATAAGCATAAGGCTCTCCAGTGGGATCTGGGTGGCTGCACTTTAAACTTCCACTGGTATCTTTCACAGTCACAAGGCTGGTTCCTTTAAAAGAGGTGAAGCATGTGTGGAATGAAATAGTGAAACTGGTACATCATTTCCAAGCATGCAAAATCATCAGGACAGAGTCAAAGGCTTCCTAAAATCCTCAGATTTAACAGGATCATCTTTAAAAGAAGAGCAATGCTTTTGATCCACTTCATGTTATAAACATCATTTGTCTACCATTTTTCTCCCTCATATGATTCTTCCCCCCCCCCTTCTGGAAGCCACTGGAAGGCTAGATACTTTTCTTCTGTAACTGAGGTAATGGCTCTTCCTTATGAGAAGCTGAAGATGGTTTCTCAACGTAGTTCAAGGAGAACTTGCCTGCCTTTACGACTGGCCCCTTCACTACTGCCCAATGACATTTAAAGGAGGTGCTTAATAATGATGATTGACTGAAAAAAATCACCTGGGGTCCTTTTTTGGATGCCACTTCACTAAGTGAAGCTTAAGGGTGGCACTGGGGAAAAAGAGGCTACTCAATGATGGCTCCTCGTTCTTTCTACAAGGAACCCTTATTAAATTAGGATCTATCTTTTTCTGGCTTAAAAAAAAAGCCACATGATAACTTGTAACAGTTTTATAAGCTATTTCAACAGATTGTGATGTTCATACCTGGTTGTGTCATGTATTCTTTATTATTTCCGGTGTCTTTTTTTTCTATTTGTTTAGGATTCTATTTTTGTTTCTGATTACTCTGTACTATATTGAGAGCATGAATTTATGCAGAACATAAATCAACATATAAATAGATGCTAAGTAATAGTGTGGTTGTTACTATTTCATAGGCCTCCCCAGCAGTCTCTGATAAGAGAAATGTTGACGAGAACGTCTTCATCTTTGATGGCTTGGGTAATAGTGGGCAGGGAGACACAACAAGTTCTCAGACTACTGCAGCCTTGCAAGGTAACCAGGACATTTTCCCACCTCATTTTATTAGGTGCAAAGAATCAACAAACTCCCTAGAACATTAGTCATCCATTAATATATGCAAGAATTACCTGGAGTAAGCTAGCAATATTTACTAAGAAGATTAAAAGCATAAGTGGGTTTATGTTACAATACTAATACTACTACTACTACTACTACTAATAATAATAATAATAATAATAATAATAATAATGTTGGAAGGGACTTTGGAGGTCATCTAGTCCAACCCCCTGCTTAGGCAGGAAACCCTACACCATTTTGGACAAATGGCTGTCCAGTTTCTTCTTAAAAACTTCCAGTGTTGGTGCATTCACCGCTTCTGGAGGCAGGTTGTTCCACTGGTTAATTGTTCTAACTGTCAGGAAGTTTCTCCTTAGTTCTAGGTTGCTTCTTTCTTTGGTTAGTTTCCACCTGTTGCTTCTTGTACTGCCTTCAGGCGCTTTGGAAAATAGCTTGACTCCCTCTTCTTTGTATAGTCATAAAGTGACTATGCTGCAATCAGAGGGCAAAAATCATACCATCCTTTGTTCCTGGGCTTATATTCTCTCCTCTTCCTCCTCCTCCTCCTCCTCCTCCTCCTCCTCCTCCTCCTCCTCCTCCTCCTCCTCCTCCTCCTCCTCCTCCTCCTTTCTTCACATGATGTCACATGAGCATCTAGGCACACAATATACTGTCAAGCTAAAGATTATATTGTGGTTTCTTTAGCATTTAAGGATGTGTAAAGAAAGAAAAGATAAGTTGCTTGGGGAGGACAATTAAATTACAACCTGAACCTTGTGTATTATGAATTTATAAATCCATCTTGTTTTAACCATACTTTTTTATAATCCTGATCTACAGTAATCCTGACTCTTTCCCTGCTCTGCCCATTTCTTCTGGATATTGGCAGGAGTGGAATGCAAACCAGAAACTGAGTAAATATTACTTACTATAACATTGACAGCTTATTAAAAAACTATATTTGGCCAGTTTAGGGTCTAATTGTGCGAATTATGATTTATCCTATTTTAATAAAAGGGTCATTCTAAAATGATTAAGTCTTTTACATATGACCTAAATGAAACCTTAGAGCATATAGAATTAATAGGTTTTTTATTGGTTGCAACCAGAAACACAGTGTCAAGATTTTGCAAAACAGAAAAATCTAAATATTTCCACATAGTAGGAAATATATTGGGAAAGTGTTTTAATGAGAAATTTGACCAGCACCCTCATCAATATTAGAATAATACAGGTGTTCATTTTTTTCATATCTGAGTTAAAATTAATCACATATAACAAAAATGTATTAGTTGTTTACCATCTACTTATAATTTTTTACATAATTTAATCAAATCAAGTTTTATGTATTCTTTTACATTCTTATCACTGTATTGTAAGGAAAATTAAATTTAGGTTTAAGGAAAAGATTTTTTAAAACAAAAAAAATTGACTCTTGCTTGCTCAAAACGACCCAGTTAAAACAAATGTTGAATAAGCATTATGTGCAAACCAGGCCAGTATCAGCTGTTCACAGAGAAGCTGGAAGCTATTGCATTGTGTGTGTTTTTTCTGCATCTTTCTAAGTAGTGTTACCAAACTGGCCAGAGATATCTCAGGATCCCATCCACCAATTCATATGCATGCACATATACATATACATATACATATACATATACATATACATGCATGCACAGATATATACCTTCACACACATACACTCTCTCACACACAAACCTTTTAATGACTTACCTATTTGATTCTAACTGCTTCCCTGTGCAGCAAGATCCATATTTCGAACTTCAGGGGTTAAACAAAGTGACCAATTTCCTCTGACTAATCGAGCATGCAGTTTGCTTGTATTTGGCCAAAAGGATTTATTACATTGAGCAACAATAAATGTTTCAAGTACTATTATGGGGCAACTGTGTGTTGCAGTTCATTAACTTAAAAGCGGGAGCCTGCTAAAGTACCATTTCTATTTTGGGCTACTGTGTTTCAGGTTCACTGTGTATTTACAGCTCCCAGAGCAATAAAATGTCTGAGAAATCCACCACGGAAACTAATTTTACATAAAAATTGCTAACTGTGTAGGAGGGTGTTTGCTTGCTGTTCCCTCACCTTGAAAAATTAGCAACTGCTGCTGTATCCCATAGCACTCTGCTTTGTTTTTTTTAACATACTAATCTATAGCTATAGCTCACTTGCTCACATTGTAGCTGCTCAGAATTGCAATATTTTATTCTGAATTGATGAATCCAAAACCATAAAACAGAAAATGGGTTTATTATTTTATGCATTCATTTATATATAAAACATTTATATCAAACTATTCCACTTCTAAAATAGATACGCAAGATTATTAAAATCATAAAAGTACAGAAACAAAATGCAATAAATCCAGTCTAATAGCCCCATTAAATTCACATAAATCCCATTCACAACAAAATACCAACAGTAGCACAGTACCCAGAAAAAGTGCAGGCAATAAAAGTATGCTATGGTTATTTCCCCTGAACAAAATAACAGAATCTAAGAGTGGTGTCAGAAGTACTTGATACAACAGTAGCTTCATAAACTTCATAAGCTAAGATCAAGTTTCTCTTTCCTTCTTTTCACTAACCAGGACCCACTAAGACCACCAAGATTTTTCTTTGCAATCTATGGTTCACATTTTATCTTTTTAGGATGATTTACATTATTAGCTGCTTTACTGATGTGGCTGTATCTTGCATGAGAAGATTCTTGATTTTGTATGTGTTCATATTTATGTATCTATGTATCTGTTTCTTCACTTCAGCATACTTTTTAATTCAGTTGCTATTTCATTTGTTAAGTATCATTTACTGTCTAAATTCCTATGGTTCCTAAGGTTTGGAACCTCTTCTAGTTTTTGTTGATTATACATTTTATCCTTTTTTATGATCAGTAGATCCTCTTAAGAGCTAGTTTGGTGTAGCGGTTAAAGGCACCAGGCTAGAAACCGGAAGATGTGAATTGTTTAAGAGGTACCTTGCAAGCACAAAAAAAGTTTATAGAACATTTAAAACAATGGGACTGCAAGGCAATTCTGGTTTTTACATAGAATTCAGTCCTGAATTTGAGAAATTAAAACCCCAGAAATCAAGATAACTACTTGGAATATTCTGGATATAATCTACTTTGACCTCATAAATTTTTTGATAAGATTGTACATGACAAGCTGTTAAAATATAGTTTGGATGGCACTACAATATGGTGACCCTATAACTAGGTGGCTAATTTCACTTAGATAATCAGCATTTATAGCACTGTGTCAAGTTGGAGAATAATAACAAGTGAGATCCCATTAGGATCCATGACGGAGCCAGCATTGTTCAACATTTTTAATGACTTGGATAATGGGACTGATGATACACTTATCAAATCTTGGCAATGACACGAAATATACGATACACATAAAAGATGATATGTGCTGGGAAGCACCAGGATGGAAAAAGTCTTGGATGGAAGGAAAGACAAAAACCTGAATATGAGTCAACTGTTTTAAACCCCAGATTGCTGGGCAAGTTCAAGGAAGCAAGAATTACACAGACACCTGTAAGGTATCTTTAATAGCAAAGATTGGAAAATACAGCATCTTGGAAACCATGAAAAGAATTTCCAGACTTCCGGTTCCGGTTCGCGGCGTCACTAGTCGCACGGGGAGACTCCTTGTCTCGTCGACTAGGTTTCCCTTCATCGGTGGACCCTTATACGGGTCCAAAGTCGCCCTGGAGGGTGTGACTTCTGTCGAGGAGTCTGCGGTCCGGCTGTGGAGGAGCAGTGGCTCCTCCAGCTGTCCGGATGAATCTCTGAGGGCTGACGGAGAAGAAGATCAGCCATGAAAGTGGCTGATCGCCCTGCCGCTTCAGACCGTAAGTCAGAAAACATCTAAGCTTTTAGTGCCCCCGTGGTAAATCCAGGTGAGAATTTTTTCTTATTTTTCTCTCTATTCCGCTTTTTTCTTTGTTTGTGTGCCTGTAAAGAGCTTTTGAAATTATTTCCCTGGTTTGGAAAGGCGGCTTCTGCTTTTTTGGGGGGGGGGGGAAGAAAGGCATTTTACAAACACTGAAAGGCTATAAACTGGAAAAAAAAGGAAAAAAAAGAAGGAAAATGTTTCCTCTTTCCTTTATTTTTAAGAACGTTATTATTTCTACTTTTTTATATATATACATATTATGCCTTAAAAGATAGAAAAAAAGAATTGATTTTTGGAAAAGACTTTCCTAACTCACTGAGGACATCTAGTGACAAAAATTTAATATTGTAACTTTGCTTACTTTTTTTATGAACTTCAAACATTAAAGATAAGCTGTGCACCTGTGATGCTGTGGGGATGGATGTTTTTACATTAAACAAAGCCTCTACAAAAAAGAAAAAGAGATTTCCTTTTAAGAATATTAAAATGGAGAAACCTCAGATACAACTGAACTGTGCACTTATATTGGGAAAGATTTATGAGGCCACTGCAGAAATTTGTGTTACATTTTAAAACTGTACTTTAGAATTAAGATCCAGAAACTCTACTACATTTGCTCAAACTGATGTCCTGGTTACAACTGATCATGTCATAAATCAAAATGTACCAGAAGAGGATTCTACAGAGATAGAAGTGGAATTTATTTCATCTGACAATCCCCTCTTTAGCAACTTAGAAAACCAGAAGAAGCAAAGACTAAGACTTCAAAATACAAAGCAACTATATCACAAAGAGAACAGAAAAAAACGTTTACTGCAGAGGAAGAGATTTATACTTTCTCAAAGACTACTACAAGCAATAAGAACTGATCTATTGGTTGAAAGAGAAAAAAAGACGTTTACTGCAGAGAAAGGGACGTACTTTTGCTCAAAAATTATTACAAGCATTGAGAATGGACTTATTGGTTGAAAGGGAAGTGTTTTTATGGAAGCCTGTGTGGCATAGAAAGAAACCCAGAATTAGATTGAAAAACAAATTTAAAAATCTTTAATGGAGTAAAAGGCAATGTTGACTTCATGGATTGTTTTAAGGATAATGATCTAAAATGGAAAAATGCAATTATATACATACGTGATTAAATTAGTAAAAACTGTTTAATGGATTAAAAGGCAATGTTGGTTCTGTGGATTGTTTTAAGGATAATGATTTAGATTTAGAAGTAAGAAATCTACAATTATATTTATGTGTGTTTAATCTAGTTTGATGACTTTTTTGTTTTATGGAAATTTGATATGGAAATATGAAAGTTAAATGTGGAGTGAAAAAAGAAACTTGGCTTTATAGAGACTTAAAATGCATTCCTTGGAATAATAGATTGAATTAGACTGGAATTTTGAAATGCTTAATTAATTAGGAGATTTTTGTATATAATAATACATCTTGATATGGTATGATAATTAATTGGATGGAATTTGGTTTCTTTAATGAATGGAAATGAATTAAGTCAAAGACTACTATAAGTAACAAAAATGGACTTATTGGCTGAAAGGTTAAGGATAATGATTTAGATTTAGAAGTAAGAAAACTTTATATACATGTGTAATATTTAATTACTTAAGAGATGTTTGTGTATAATAATACGATTTGATAAGATATGATAATATTGTTTTTTTAACTAAACTAGTTATTATTGGAAGAAGAAATAAATAAGATTGGTAATAAAAAAGGGATGAGAGGGATTAAGAACTTGAATATATTTGCAAGAGGTATTTGAAGTGATAATATGTTGATGTAAAACACTATCTGATTATGGTAATTGAAATTGATTTAAAGTTTTAATAAATAGATTTAGTAGTAATAGAAATTTAGAATAAAAATGAAATATATTAAATTTGCTATGTTACTTGAGGGAAATAGAGAGATGATAGCAAATGTATTAAGTTGAGCTGTTATTGTGTGATTTTATGTTGGAATCTTTGTTTACCCAAACACCACAGTGTGTCTTAAACACTTTTTGTTAAAACTATAAAACCAATAAAATATATTTTTTTAAAAAAAGAATTTCCAGCTATTTCTTTATACTGAAGAAACCTCTTTGAATTATTGTAGAGATAGGGGCCAGGTAGAGGTTGTGAGCAACAAACTGCCCTTCCGACGCCTGTGTGCCTCTTCTCTCTACATGATCTCATCCATTTACATCACCATGGTAATGTGGGAAACTATCCCGGACTGGTACATGATATCACCTGGTTCACATGATATTAGCTAGGTTACATCAACAGGGTGTGGTAGAAACTGCTCCCTGGCTGGGGCCTCCTAGCTGGTATATTCTTAAGGATTGGCAAGAGGTTTCACCAATAGAAATGCTATTACTATGCTGATGCCGTCTTACTTTATGCTATTTGGAACACTGTATAAAAGGCAATAAACACTGCGAAGGCTGTCGGCCATATTTGCACCCTGCAATGACTGAGCACTGATTCCTTCAAATTATTTGAATCATTTCTTCCCAACTTCCTTGCTAACTGTGATTGAGTTATCATTGCACTTCTGTCTCTTACCTTTTCTGTAGCTTTCCAACACTCTCTCCCACAAGCAGTGGAAGACGCTAGCACAGGGGCTAAGGAAGTTCTGAGCTGCATCTGAAGAACCATACCAAAGATAGATAAAGCAATTATTCTCCTCTACACAGCATCAGTGAAACCACAGCAAGAATGCTGTGTATAGTTCTGGGAGGATATTGGAAGGTTAGAATAGTTCAAGGAAGATTATAAAGGTGCTCAAAGACATGCCCTACCAGGACAGGCTGAAAAAAACTGAAATATTCAGTCTACACAAAAGAGGACTGAAAGGAGACATGATATAAGTGTTCAGGTACATAATAGGGCCCATAGGAAAGATGCTTTGCCACATAAATTAGAACCAGAAATAACAGGTATAAGTTCCAATTAGCTAGGTTTCATTTAAATATAAAGAAAAAAATCTGGATGGTAAATTCTGTACACCTTGGAGGCTATGGTCCATCTTTGCAGGTTTTTAAGAAGATCTGGACTAGTCCTCTCTCGAGCATATTTTGTCTGTGCATTGAAGAGGAGAGGACTAGATCTTTGCGATCCTTTTCAGTTTCATAACTAATGACTGATTCTACTAATCTTCCAAATGACAGTCCCTTCAGCCCTGCTAAATTTTAGGCAAGCCTGATGCCAACTCCTCAACCTGAAAGGGGGGCTCTAATAGGTGATTTCCCCCTCCTCCTGTGGAGCCAAAACAAAAATATATCTCTAGTTATAAGTAGACAGGGATAGCATTACTTAACTATAAGGTAGGCTTGCCTTGTTCAGCAACTCTCTTGTTTAGCAATAATAATCCAAAAGTAACTTTATGTTCAATTCTTTGCAGGTCTATAAAACAAATGAAAACTGAAAAAAGATTAAAAAGGCAATTATGGTTTCACCTAGTGACTGGTTTGCTTAACAACCAAGGTCCGAATTGTGGTCACTAAATGGGGACCCAATTGAGTTTACTTGTGGAAATCCAGAAGGGAACATCAGAAATCCCGATTATATGACCACGGTTCAACCAAGCATTCGCATGGCAGTCATGTGACCACAGGGACACTGTGATGGCCAGAACTCCAAGGACCAGTCATAAGCACCATTCTTTAAGTGCTGTTGTAACTTTGAACAGTCACTGAATTAAAGATTGTAACCAAAGGACTACTTTTAACTCTAAAGCATAGTATCAGCTAAAAGCGAGGGCAATGAAACTCTCAATTCTAAAAGGCTTTCTCAGAGACATAATCTCTTCTTCTTTTTCTTTCTAAATAGCTAGAAAGGTCTCTTGAAATGACAGTTTAGCACAATCCAAATCACAGTACAGTCCACTATTAGGTCCAAGAACGTCTGTCATTAAGTGATGCAATTGTTAAATGAGTCATATGATCATGCCAGTTTTGTAATCTTTCTTGCTGGGGTTGTAAAGCAAGTCACTGTGGTTATTAAGCAAATTTGGTTTCCCCCCCTATTGACTTTCCTTCTTGGAAATTGGCTGGGAAGGTCATAAATAAGAGATCAAGTGACCCCACGATGTTGCAGCCTCCGTAAACACATGCAGATTGCCAAGTCATGGGGATGCTGCAACAGTTGTATGAGGTCTGGTCACAACTCACTTTTTTCAGTGCTGTCATAACTTCGAATGATTGCTAAATGAATAGACATAAATCAAGGACTACCTGTACAAATTCAAACAAATGAAGTTGATTCTCGCCGTTCCTAATCCAACGTTCTAATTACTGTTTGATTATTCCCTTAGTTTCTAGGCTTAGAAATCAAAAGTTGCAAAGGTGCAGGGAGGGACATTTCGAGATTATATATTTCCCATCATAATAAAGTCCAGGCAGGTGGAAGTCTTAATGAAAACTGGTTGCAACATGAGGAAATGGACAGAACAAAGGATAAAATCAGGAACACCCAACAAAAATCAAGATCTTATTTCCTCTCTGGAAACAGTCATATCTCTTTAGCCAATTAGATTTTTAAAAAGCCCAAACAATAAACTCCCACACTGGAGTCAGTTGCCAGCTTCCCCTCCTCCCCGAGACAAGATTTATAAGCTCCAGAAAGGGAACACAAGATATATCATTTCATACTAAATCACGTTGCTTCCCTGTTAATAGAACTAGGTAAGTAGACTAGTGGGGACTGCATGAGTCATGTCTTGACTGGAAGAAGATGCCTTGTTTGCATAACATCAGGCATTTCTCCTTTTAATTTGGTGATACACTTTTAAAATTCCTTGTAAAAAGAACATATTTATGGTTTCTGTCAGGCTTTTTCTCAGCTTGAGCATTTAGGAAAGAAAGACCCTCGACTCCATTTGTAGCAAAAGGTGTACTTTTACTAAAGCCAAGTGTTTATAGCATAAGCAAAGTCAAATCTGAATATTTCCACATAAACCCAATGATTTTCCCTTCTCCCACATCCTCCCTCCTTGGTCATCTTGATATTCCAGCTAGATGTTTGATAGCAGTTCTGAAGTTTGGTGCCTCTTTGGTGGTTGTTTGCATTCTGTTCCCAGAGCTATGTCCTTGGATCTTTCAACCCTTGTCTCTGGTTGGCACTTCTGCTTCCTGTCATCCTTCCTCCCTATATTCCCCCATTCCCACTCCCCCCTTTTTTATGGCAGGATGCCATCCAAGAAAAGTAAGGCTGAGGTGGTGTAATGGCAAATTTGACAGGTTTCACTGATTCTGGGCTACAAGAATGATTGTATTCACAGAAGTGAATTAACTGTACAATTTTTGTAGATGCTGTTTTATTTTTCAAAATCTGTAAAATTAAAGTGCAACTAGGCACAGAAGCAGCAAGTTCAAAGAAACAGGTAGCATGAAATCCAAGGGTCATTAAAATAGGACTTGCACACGATTATGTAAAAAATATGTCATGTACATGACATCATGCAAACAATGGAAGATACGTATGACATCTTCATGGCTTCTTCCAGTTGCCTGTGTCCCTGGATAAGATCAATGTCCCAGTTATCCAATGCTAGGCTCTAGAATGGGGAGAGAGCCCATGTGATATAACAGTTAAGGCAGTAGTGGGATTCAAATACCTGAACAATTGGTTCTCTGCATGGATGCCACTGTCGTGATTCCGTGCCAGCCTGTGTTCCCAACAGCTGAGTCCGGGGAATCCGAGGAGGAGGTGGAGGAGGCATTTGGAGGGCCATTGGGGTCAGAGGGAGGCTCTGATGAATTACAAGACTCAAGGTTTGATGAAGAGCCTGGGCCCTCCAGTCGTGTTCCGGATGAAGCTCAGCTGTGTGGGGAGAATGAGTCAGACTTGGAGGATTCACACCTGATGGACGTAATTAATGCTCATAGATGCAGGCAATTAACTAGAGCAGATCAGCAGCAGTCAATACGACAACTCCAGGGGAGGAGGAGAAGGCATTGAGAAGCCACGCCTTGGGACTGCTTTATAAAAAGGGAAGGTGTGGGCAGTGCTGGTTGCTGAAGGCAACCGTTTGTAAAGAACTTCCAAGGATCATGGTCTGTTTTGTTTTATCAATGAATTTCTTGTTTAAACTTCTGCTCTTGTAACCAATTATCTGTTAGGAAAGTATTCTGTGTTTTTGTTTTGGAGAAAAACTTATCAGGATTGTTTTGAAAATAAAAAGAGGTTGGTTTTCCCAACCTACTGTTTAAAAGGGGTTTGTTCTTGTGATGTAACAAGGACGGACGTAGGCTGGGACAGAACAGTTTGTCTTCAGCCTAACCTCCTACTATTATGGAGCAGCTACATGCTGAGAATGCCCAGCTCTCCCAGCAGCTGGCTTTGTTATCAGCCCAAGTGCCACAGCTCCAAGTACACGTCACTGCTGCTCCACCACCCAGGAGAAAATGCCAAGTTACAATGCTGGACAAATTTGATGGCAATCCAGACATGTTTCCTGTTTTCATGGGACAATGCCAGCTATTTATCAGTGTGAGAGTGGCTAATTTCCCCACTGACCGGGATAAAGTGGAGTTTATGATAAGCCTGCTCTCTGGTGCTGCAGCTCGTTGGAGCACACCCCTGCTAGCCCAACCTAGTCCATTGGTGAACAACTTTGTAGGGTTTTGTGATTACATGCAGATGATGTACGAGGACCCCATCAAGACCCAGATAGCTACCCAACGTTTGAAAGCTCTGAGGCAGGGCTGACGCCCCCTGCAGGGCTATATCAGCGAATTTCGGCTGCTTAGCCAGGATTCAGCCTGGAATGAGTCTGCGCTCATGGATGCTTTTCAGGATAGATTGTCGGAGGAGATGTTGGATGAGCTGGCCTGTGTTGATGTTCCCCCAGACCTCAATGGGCTCATTCATCTGTCTGCGGATCGACGCTCGGCTGCAGCAGCAAAGGAGTTGCTGTGCCGCTCCAGAGACCTGTACTGCCCCCATTATGCATGAGTTCCCGATCCAGAGGGAGGAACCAATAGAGTTAGGTGCTGCCAGATCTCGCCTATCGATGGCAGAGATGAGCAGGTGACGTTCAGGGGGGTTGATATTGGAGGCGCGCCTGATTCTCCCCGGGTTACCCAAGGGGATTCCAGTCCATGCGTTGATTGACTCTGGGGCCACTACAAACTTTATGGACACAGCATTTGTGGCCAAATGGGCGATTCCCCAATGCCCGGTGGAACCACTGATGTTAGTGGAGACCATTGATGGTCGAGTGCTCCTGTGTGGGCCAATTAAGGCCGCCATGCAACCGTTATGTATAGCCATCAGTTCACATGAGGAGGCCATCCAGTTCTATATCACGCAGACCTGCATTTCCCCGTGGTCTTCAGATTGGCGTGCTCCCGGCGCATGACCCACAGATTTATTGGTCACAGAACTTGGTCATCTTCCCAAGCTTACAGTACGTGGATCACACCCGCCAAATCTGTGCCGGCCAGGTAGAGGGGCCCACGGGAGTCTCCTTACCCTCTGAACTAGCAGATTATGCTGATGTTTTCAGCAAGACTGAGGTGGATCAATTGCCCCCGCACAGGCCCTATGACTGCCCCATTGACTTAGTCCCTGACATGCCTCTCCCAGTGGGGCATTTGTATTCCATGTCAGACCCCAAGTTGGCCGCGTTGTGGGACTTTTTGGACAAGAATTTGGCTCGGGGTTTTATTCGGCCCTCATCCTCACCAGTACCCGTGCTCTTTGTCAAGAAGAAGTCCGGTGAATTGCGGCTTTGCTGTGATTACAGGAAATTAAATGCCATCATGGTGTGCAACCGATACCTGCTGCCCCTCATCCCTGAACTCTTGGACCAGCTCTGGGAGGCAAAGATCTTCACAAAACTGGACTTGCGTGGAGCTTACAACCTTGTCAGAGTTTGGTCGGGTGATGAGTGGAAGACGTTGTTTGGTACTCGATACAGGCACTTTGAGCACACAGTGATGCCATTTGGCCTGACCAACACTCCTGCCGTGTTTCAGTATTTTATGAACGACATTTTCCGGGACTTGTTAGATCAGTTTGCCGTGATTTACTTGGATGACATCCTGATCTACTCCCCATCGCGAGAGGTGCACCATCAGCATCTCCGTCAGGTCCTGCAGTGGCTCCGAGAACATCGGCTGTATGCCAAACTGGAGAAGTGCCAGTTCTACCAGATGACTATCGAGTTCCAGGGTCACCGCATTTCTCCTGAGGGCATCACCATGGAGCCGAATAAGGTCAAGTCTCTGCAGAGTTGGCAACCCCCACGTCGTGTGAAGGATGTCCAGCAACTTCTTGGGTTCGCCAACTATTATCGGACTTTCATCCCCGGGTTTGCTACCATGACAGCCCCCCTTACTCAGCTCCTGCAGAAAAAGACTCGGTTTCAGTGGGCGCTCCAGAACAATGGGCTTTCTGGGCTTTGAAGGAAGCCTTCATGAAGGAGTCCATCCTGAAGCATCCTGACCCGCAACGGCTGTTTGTCGTGGAGGCGGATGCCTCCGACATTGCCATTGGGGCAGTGTTACTCCAGGCGATGCCCTCTTCCCTTGCGCATACTATTCACGGAAATTGAATACGGCGGAATGCAACTATACCATCTGGGAGAAGGAGCTACTGGCCATTAAAGTGGCGTTCGAGGCCTGGAGGCATCATCTGGAAGGGGCGCAACATCAAATCGAGGTCCAGACGGACCACAAGAATTGCAGACTGCTCGGAAATTGAACCAACGCCAGATCCGGTGGTCTTTCTTCTTTGCAAGGTTGAATTTCCGTGTAACGTACATACCCAGCAGTCACAACCAAAGAGTGGATGCTCTGTCCAGGAAGCCCGAATATTCCTGAGCAGAAGACAAGCTTCTGCCCAGGACAGTGCTCCCCATCGAGTCTTTTGCTGTGGTGCAGGAGCCGATAGATGTATGGGCTCAGATTTGGGAGGCCGAGCAGCAGGATGGATGGGTGGCTCAGTGAAAGGAGGAGGTGGGGCCCAATTCCCCAAGGACAGTCATAGATGGACTCCTCCACTATCATGACTGGCTCTATGTTCCGGGAGGGCCATTCAGGGGACTCATCCTCAGCCAGTGTCACGTCAATCCGGCAGCGGGGCATTTTGGCCTGTTCAAGACCCTGAATTTGGTCTCCCATATCTTCTGGTGGCCCTGAGTCCGACACGACGTCCAGGCCTAAGTCACATCCTGTATCCCATGTAGACAGGCCAAGTCAGCGATGGGGCCCCCGCCCGGACTACTGCAGCCCTTGCCGACACCTAAAAGACCCTGGGGGACTGTGTCCGTGGACTTCCTCATGGACTTACCCCTATATTCTGGATTCACGATGGTGTTCATGGTGGTGGACATGTTGACCAAGATGGCGCATTTCATCTCATGCCGTGGCTTGCCATCTGCTCGCAGCAATGATCATATGTTCACCCAGCAGATGTTCTGGCTGCACAGCCTTCCTAATAGGGTTGTGTCTGATAGAGGGGCCCAGCTCACAGCCCATTTCTGGCAGGGGTTGATGCAGGTATTGGATGTCAAGATCTGCCTCTCGTCTGCACATCATCCCCAAACTGATGGAGGGTCCAAGGTCATCGGGATCATCGAGCAATATCTGCACTGCTATGTCAATCAGCAGCAGAACAATTTGGCGGACTATCTGGCGGTGGCTAGTTCTCATTCAATAATTCGCAGCACACCTCCACGCAGATGACACGTTCTTGGCCAATGTGGGATATCTTTCCCCGCTAGACTCACCGGTACCAACAGCGAATGACTACATGGCAGAGTTACAGGCGATCCATCGATTGGTGCAGCAACAGTTGGAGAAGGCCAAGGCCAACTACAAAAGGTTTGTTGATCGGTCGAGGCGGGATACGCCTCCACTAATGGTGGGAGATCGGGTATGGCTGTCCACCAGGAACCTACCGTCAAGCGGGCCAGCCAAGAAATTAGACCACCGATATTTAGGACCATTCCCAATCGAGGCTGTCATCAATCCGGTCGCCTATTACTTAACTCTGCCACATTTCCTACGGGTACATCCGGTCTTTCACCAGTCTCTGTTGGTCCCTTAGCAACCGGCATGTCCACTTTGCCGAGCCCAACCTCCCCCACCAGAACGTGATGGAGACAGTGCTCCCGAGTACGAGATTGCCAGCATTCAGGACTCCCATTGGGTGAAAGGTCGCTTTCAGTACCTGATTGAATGGAAAGGCTACGGACCGGAGGAGTTCACCTGGGAGGATGCGACCACCATTCATGCTCCTGCCTTGATGACCGCCTTTCATGAACAATTCCCATCCCGACCGCATCCAGATCAGCAGACCCGGGGGAAGGGCCCTGCGGTGCGGGATAGTGTCGTGATTCCGTGCTAACCTGTGTTCCCAACAGCTGAGTCCGGGGAATCCGAGGAGGTGAAGGAGGCATTTGGAGGGCCATCGGGGTCAGAGGGAGGCTCTGATGAATTACAAGACTCAAGGTTTGATGAAGAGCCTGGGCCCTCCAGTCGTGTTCCGGATGAAGCTCAGTTGTGTGGGGAGAATGAGTCAGACATGGAGGATTCACACCTGATGGACATGATTGATGCTCATAGACGCAATTAGCTAGAGCAGATCAGCAGCAGTCAATACGACAACTCTAGGGGAGGAGGAGAAGGCATTGAGAAGCCACGCCTTGGGACTGCTTTATAAAAAGGGAAGGTGTGGGCAGTGCTGGTTGCTGAAGGCAACCATTTGTAAAGAACTTCCAAGGATCATGGTCTGTTTTGTTTTATCAATGAATTTCTTGTTTAAACTTCTGCTCTGTTTGCTTTTGTAACCAATTATGTTAGGAAAGTATCCTGTGTTTTTGTTTTGGAAAAAAACTTATCAGGACTGTTTTCAAAATAAAAAGAGGTTGGTTTTCCCAGCCTACTGTTTAAGAGGGGTTTGTGACGTAAGGATGACGGACGTAGACGGGGACAGAACAGCCGCTTCCAGAAATCCATTTGCAGCTTGGGCCTCTGAGGGCCAGAACAGGCTTCCAGAAATGGTGTCCACCCTTCTGGTGGGCTCTTTTGGGGGCTGGGAGGCCTCTCCTGGGTTTCTGAGGCTCAGAACAGACTTCCAGAAGCAGCATCCATGTACTTCCAGTGAGCTGTTCTGGGCCTGGGAGGCCTCCCCCAGGCCCGCAAGGTTCAGAACAGACTTCCAGAAGTTGCATCCATGCACTTCTAGTGGTCTGTTCTGGGCCTTGCGAAAAAGGGCTAGGGCTTTAGCCGGTTCACCGAAGTCCATAAAAAATTAGCTACCGAACTGGTGCGAACCAGCCAAATCCCACCGCTGAGTTAAGGCACCAAGCTAGAAACAGGGAGTCTATGTTGTAGTCTTACCATGGCACAAAGGTCACTAGTTGGGTCACTTTGGGCCAGTCACTCCCTCTCATCCCCAGGAGGCAGGCAAAGACAAGCCACTTCTGAAAATCTTGGCAAGAAAACCCCAGGGTCTAGTTCAGATAGCTAGACAGTCACCAAGAAGTCATAAGGGATCAATTATGATTTAAAAGCATCAAAACAACAATGGTGTGTCATGTTTAGACATTGTGACCAAAGTTAAAATTTGTGTGTGGCCAAACCTTATCTTACAGACGTTTTCTCTTTAACCTGCAATATTTCACGTACAAATATTTAGTAAATTTCCCTGCTGCATCTGAGGATTCTCCTACTTTTTTCACCATGTACAGTGCTGGATTGTCCTTCTAATGGCATAGGTGATAAACTATTCCCCGTTCTAGGTTTCTGCTGAATGTTGCATAATGTTCATTCTACCAGGACTGCCCTGGTCTACTGCTGTAATTAAACAAAATGAAGGATGTGAATTTGCTGTAGAAGATAAATATGCTACGTCCTGTGTATACTGCCATCTGGTGATACTATATTATGGATTTATTATTCTCTGACAGCAGGGGAAAGACACGATTTCCTTTTACTTGTGGTCTCCTTAAATACATCCAGTAGGTGTCCCAAGTATGCTTTCTTATCCAGTTCTTCCTATATGTCTTGATCTAGCTGTGACAATATTTTATCTTTACCCAGCAGATGAAGGGGAAGCAGTAAATACAAAAAGAGTCTTGCTGCTGTTTCTTTTCAGACTTTATTTTACACAGGAGCATAAACAATCATATTTCTAAGGAGTTTTAAAATAATTAAAAATAGAATAAAGGTAAACATTTACAAAAGAATGGTGCTGTGATATATAAACAAAAGAATGATTTTTCTGCTCTGTACATACAATAGAAATTTGCAAGAAACAATTGTGTTTTGTCTGTCAATAATAGATCTTCTGTAAAGGTGAGATCTACCCTAACATATCCCCTGCTTCACCCACACATGTCCCCACTTGTCCTCCTAATGTCTTTTCTTCCAAAAATCTATGTTTCTCTAACCATTTTTATAATAAATCTTCTAGACAACAATAGCTTCCTCGTGCAATTGAGTTCAGTGTGCTTGCCAGTTGTGATGGCACCAGCTTTACTTACTTATAGCACTTTGTTTTAAAAAGTGCATACATTTAACAGGAACCTGAAAATCAGATTTTATCCATAAGCACTGCAAAATAGACTGCAAGATTATGATCTAGACTGTATTGGAAAATCTTATCAGATTATGAAATTTATCATAGCCTAAATCAGGGGTAGGCAACTATGCCCCCTATATACCCAGTGGACTTCAACTCCCAGTTTTCTCGAGCCAGCATGGTCATAAAGGTCATAAAGGGGCCATAGCTGCCCACCCCTGGGCTAGATAGATCTCAAGTGGCAAATAGGTTAGGATTAAAATTAAGATTAAGATCACTGATCTCTCATCTCTTTGGGGAACTGGAGGATAGGAAGAACAGCTCCTCTATAGTAAATACTGTACCAAATGTATGAGGCAGTTCATATCTAAACAGACCTAAACTGTTTTTCTTCTGAACAAAAACTACGTTTTGGAAAACTACGGCTGTTACAAGGCTTCGCAAATAAAAAGGCCTTCGGTTTACATCCAGTTTAAGTCTATAGCTGACTGGAAGAAAAGCACTTTGCTGTTCTTTATGACTCAGAGTGGGAAGTTCCTCATGTCATTCTTAGAGCCCAGCTCTTTCATTTTATTTTTAATAGTCGGTTACTTTTTAGCCTCTTTCTTTTTTAGAATTGGTCTGCAGAAACATTTTTGGGGAATCCTCCTGCCAAGTGACTGAAGGGGAAAACAATAAGAGATTAAGAGGACAGGCAGAAACTCATCTCCCCAAAATCCAGGAAAATCTCAAAACATCTGATGACTGATGGACTAATTCTGATGGTAGGACTGCACATCAGTAAACAGGCATGGTTTATTCACAGTAAACAGTCAGTTTGATCCTCTAGGTATAACAAAAATTGAAGCCTTGTGGTAAAACAATGGGGAGTGAACCCTTCTCCCTCTCTCAATGCAGTCTTATTTCCTCCTACGAGTAATCAAACTAACAGCCCAGGCAGAAACGAGACACAGAGGAATTCCTCAACAGGTTGTTCCCATTCTGATCTTCCATCAAGCCAAAGCTTCCTCTTGGCAGCCTCCCTTAATGACATGCTTGACATTGGCTGAATCATCTGTCTGCTTAGTGTGTGTGTGCACTGCATGCGTCCCCTTGCTTTTGGCTAGAGGTATAACTTACTGCCATGCTTCCTACTCTCTGTGGCTGACAGTCTGTAAAGTGCTAGATAATTTCAACCACATGAGGCAGGACTCCTGGAACAAGAAGATTGAGAGATGTAATGATTATGGGAATGCAAAATAGCTGGAAACAATCAAACTGAAATAGTTTTAGGAAGTAGTGGCAGATTCCTGGTCAAGTAAACTTGACCATTATTTGACTGATCTGTAATTCATACAAAAAAATAAGAATGGATATATAGCAGATGGAAAAGATGCAAATTAAGGAGTGAAATGGAATAGGAAGAAAAAGGTACAGAAAGTGCAAGATCAAAACTTTTGGGAGAAATGGGGGGTGGGCAGAGGCTGCAAATGCTACTTGTGGAGGCCCAAATTGGAATTTCAATAAAGATGAGATGGAAAAGATGAAGAAGTAGAGAAAATTACAGAGGATGATACAATAACTGTGGATGCCTCATAAAGATTTCCCTTCCTAACTTCCTCCCACTCCCTGACCCAACCATTTCATTTGTTGTTCTAAACCTAATACCACACATTTCAAGGTGTGTATGGATTTCTAAAGAGGTAATGATAGAACAGTGCTTGAAGATAGGGAGTTTTAATTGGAGATCCCATCAATTCAGATATGAGCAATGGTAGTAAGAATGGTTAGGTTTTTTGGGGGTGGGCAGGTTAGTGCAATACATATAGATGTATAACATTCTATAATGTACATTTAGCTAACCTCGTGACAATTTAATTTGGGGAAGTGATTATCTCTTCTTACTGGATACTAATGAATGTAATTATTCTGTAGTAGTATGTATTTATACATTTGCTTTATATGTAACTGTATTTTAAACTTTATATTACATTAACATTATATAACATTTTAGTACTGTCCTCATGGAATATGAGACAAGGTATTAGAATAAAAGAGAACTCAGATTTATTCTTGACTATGCATGAAAGAATCTACTTGTGGTGAGACGTACTGTATGCATCTCGCCAATTTAACTGGAAATGCTTTTGCCTTATGAATTCTGATGAAGTAGCAGGATATTCTTTTGGTTGTCTCCAATTATTTGTAGGCTTGATTTTACCCTCCTCCCCAAGGCTCCTTGGGAAGGAGATCCAGCACATAGTTACACTTCACTATATTTATTTACCATATGGACTTGTTACGGACTTATAATATATATTAACATTTCACCTAGATTTTAAAAATACAATAAAATATGAATGTTAAAAAGACCTATATTCAGACACCAATGTCTAGGTTAGCATGAACTAAATGAACTAGCAACTGTTGGCAGTCAGATTACTCTGCAGACTTTCCTGGCTCTCAAAATACATGGCAACAAAATCAACACTTCACTATGGTAGAGATTGATGAGAGCAGTTTTGAAAGAAGCTATGGTTTGCCCCTTCCCTAAGAAGACATCCTTAAATCCCAGGCTATAATTTTCCCTTTTTAAAGATTATTGAGGTCATGGTTGGTGTACATCTTAGATAAAACAGATTGTCAACCTGATAACAATTTATCTCTGTCTTTCCTTATACCAAAAAAAAAAAAATCTTCACTTTTTTCTCTCTCTCTTTTTCCTCAGGGCTAAGTTGCTTTTAATTAAACATACTTGCATTGTTTCCTCAAACTTATGTCCATACCCCTATCACCTCTCCTATCAGACTTACTTCTCCACCTTGCTGGGCAAATCCCTGAGGTCAAGAAGTAAATCTTGCCATGTAGGATTGGCCAGAATTGGAAAATCTCCTGTGCACATCACCCTATACTGGAAATAAGAGAATCCTCTGTATCATTGTCTATTGATAATTGTGAAAGATCGTGGGGATTAAGCTCATGTAGAAATTTCTGATGAAAGTGATGTACAATTCATGGAGCATGGGTCATCTGTTGCACCTTCTCACAACTTCCCAGATTCACTCCTTTTTCAGTGAATCAAATATTCTAAAATTTCCTTCTGCATCCTAAAGCAAGAATACATTCCATTTCACATTCTCCTTCCCTGGACCAGAACAGAGCAAATGGGAAAGTGGAGGAAAGAGGGGCAGTGATAGAATGCAAGTGGCAGGGAGGTTCCTCACAAACAAGTAGCAGCGTGACAGAATACCAAATAAATCTTCATTGAAGCAGGCAACTGCAACTGAAAGACCACTGGGTTAACCTGCTGAGTAACTGGGAAGTTCAGTTTTTTTTAAGAGGGGCAGGCTGAAAACAAAAAATTACTAGAAAGTCATGTTAAAATATTTTACCACATTCTTAGCACTTCTTCTGAAGCATCTACAGACCATTCAATCTGCTCAAGATAAATGACATTTTAGTGGTTGTCCATTTTCAAAAGGTTAAGTGGATGGAGGATTGCACCTGCTGCTTCTGTACCTGCTTTGTGGAATATCCTTCCCCAAAGACTCACTCTTCATGTTTATGGAGATTCTCAGTCATCCAGGTCATACTGGTAGTTGTCCCAAAGGTGTTTTTTAAGAGGCAACTGGATTTTATTTTCCTTGAAGACGTTTTGCTTCATATCCAAAAAGCTTCTTCAGTTCTGACTGAATGTTGAGAAATGGAAGGATTTATATTCCTTGTGGTTATCTGGTTGCTAGCATTCTGAGAATTGTTGAGGCCACTTGGAAGTTTATCTGTGCCCTCAAGGTCACCTGAATAGTGCAAATGGGTGTGGAACCTTTTAGGAAATACAGAAAGGACTGTTGTAAACAGGAGACAGATAGGTGTCCCTCTGTTGTTCAATTTGCAGTCCTCTCTGTCCAGATTGCTGTCTTCAAGAGTGGCTTTTGTCTTTCAAATGCAGATGGACTGCTGAATCTTATCCTGATGGGTTTGTTCTCCTACATTTCAATACCTTGCAGGAAATATCTGCAACATATGCAATGAATTTTTATTATTTGTATGAAATGAAATTTTATTATTATGGAATGATAACTTGTTTGGTACGTATGGAAAAACAAGTTATTCTTTTTCAGGAATCATTGTGGGATCACAAAAAAATGCCTTCTGAAACTCACTCATGGTGGAAATCGGTGCAAGCCCAATTTCTCAATGAGATACTTTTTTTGAACTGGTCAGTAGGGTTTTGTCTTAATTTCGGCCAGATTCAAGAATAAGGGAAATGGATTAGCACTTTTTCCAGCACATTTTGCTAAATATGTAATCATTTTTAAAATAAAAATTTTAAAGGTGCATTTTATAAAATTAAAATGGAACAGTTGCTTCCAGACACCTGATTCTTTGCTACCATAGACAAACACGTTTTTCCCCCTATCAAAAATCTTTTCTATTTCCTCACCATCTTTCTTTTTTAAAAAAAAATCGTTCAAGCATTCTGTCGCTGTTTGCATTTCCAAGTCCTGGCGCGCTTTTGCAAAAGCAGCCAATTTCCATCCAGGCAGAATCGCGATCTCCCTCCGCCCGCCTGGCTTTCTACCCTAGATTCTCCCCGGCTTTGCTCTTCCTGCCGCTCCCTTACAGTATTCGCCGTACTCGTTTCCTTTCGGAAATTTGCGCCCCTGGCATTAACACACAACCTCCGTTTCCCTTACCGCGGAAGTGGCGGAGGGTTACTGGGCAAAGCGAGGGCCATTCCTCTCTGCCAAGAAAGCAAGCAGCCCGAGAGGCGTGCTCTTCCTCGTAGCCCTGCCCTTCTCTTGGATCATGAACGTGGATCTGCGCTTTCTCGGTCAGGCTGAGCAACTAAAATGTCTGCCGATCGTTTCCGCTGTAACAGCAGGAGTTACCCCCCACCCCACCCTCCGCGGGCAGTCTGCCGGTCGTTCTTTTCCGCCGCGGCCGCTCAGCCCCTTCGGGCATTTCCGTGGGGGCCGTTCGGTTCTTTCCGTGCACAGAGAGGAGGGAGGGGGCGTGCGCGGGGCGGGGGCGGAGGAGAGCCGAGGCATGCTCTGCGGCGCTTGCTCCCTGGCTGGCTCCTCTCTCTCCCTCTCAGTCGGCCGCTGCTGCCTGCCTGTCGCCGGGGCTGGGAGAGCCTGAGAGAGCGTGTGTGTGTTATGTGAGTGACGCGGCGGAGGTGTAGTTTGACGCGGTGTGTTACGTGGGGGAGAGAATAAAACTGCGGCGAGAGCCTAGGCGCGAACGAAAGCAGTGACGGAGCAGCCTGTAGCCGGTAAGAGGAGAAAAGCAAAGAGAAGGAAGGAAGGCGACTAACAGCCCGAGAAGAAAAACAGGGAGGGGCGGCAGCCACAGGGCCGCCGCCACCACCAGTACCAGCAGCGGCGCGGCCGTTGAGGCGGGGTTGCTTCGGGGCGGGGGGGAGACGGTAGTCGGGGAGAGCGAGAGAGAAGGAAGGAGAGCCGAGCTTCGGCCTGGCGACCCCAGCAGCGCCGGGTCGTCTCCCCCTCCGCCTCGGGGTGGCCTTAATTTAAAATGGAGGCGCCTCTTTCCCCTCAGCCGCTCCTCTCCCGCCGAGCCCAGCCGCCGCCGGCCCGCGCGAGGAACAAAGAATAATGGCGGATGGAGACGGCGAGCGGGCAGCGGAGGGAACGGCGCCGCCGCCGCAACGCTTTCTCCACGGGGAGGGGACGATTCGGCGGCCGTCCAGGGTTCCGGGGAGGAGGCAGTAGCGGGAACGCTGCTCTCCCGCCACCGCCGCCCTCTTGACCTCCGCGCCTGCAGGGAGAACCGGCCCTGGGCGATCGCTCCCGGCCGTCTTCTTCATGTTGGCGTGGCGGCGCGGGAGGCCCCTTCCTCTTCTCCGGCGGTGAGAAGGCTCCGAGTCCTGGCGTTGACCGCCGCCTCACGCGGCCCTGCCTAGCCTCGGCTGGTTTAACTTCGGCCGCGGGTATCTCTTTCGGCTGCAGTGGTGACTCGGGAGCAGGGGTTTGCCCTGGCACTCAACCCCGTTTTTTTTCCAGCTTCTCTTACCCTCCAACTTCCTCCCCCAACGCAACTTGGCCACCTAGCCCTAGGTAAGAAAGTTTGGCGGCCCAGCCCCAAAACCCGCTTGGATTTTCCCGCCCCTCCTGCAGGGAGTTCCTTGGCAGTGTGGACGGGGTTGGGACAGCCTGGTCAAGTTAGATCTGCAGTCTCTGCCGTTCTTCCTCTGTTTCTAGAGTTCCACATAGCCCGATGTTTTTAATTCAAAATTTTAATCTTTATGACTGCCCAAAATGTGCACGGAGATTAAAAACCCTTCAGAGTCCCTTTGTAATAAAGTTCTTTGGATCAAACCTACATTCTAGAACAAATTGTTTTCCCTCTCGGCTCTCTCTATATATATTGTGAAAGGCTGAGCCTATCTGAAACAAACTTGTATCAGCTTTTTCTCCAGTTTCACTTTTTGTACATCTGTCTAGCATAGTAATTATGACCACAGTAAAGATAAGAGTTATATTAAAAGAAGTAATTATTTATTAGGAGTAATATAATTTGTGTAATGATACAATATATTGTGCTAAACATAATATAAAGAAACCCTAGAATTAGAGCTACTGGAATTGCTGCAAAACCTCAAATGATATTGACATATGACAATAGGCAATATTTGGGCTTCTGTCTTGTAGTTATCTGTACTTTTGCAGTCCAAATCTGCCAGCACAATTAAAATATTCTAAGGCCTAAGAACATGTAATTTATATACTATCTTGTTTGTTAGCTTTCAGAGAAATATAGTTAGTACTCAAAAAGTTGAGACAGCATGTAAGGGAGTTTTACACTTAAAATGCAGAGATTTTTTTCCACTTTCAGATTAATCTATAACAGTGGTTCTCAACCTGTGGGGGTCGAACAACCATTTCACAGGGGTCGCCAAACAAGGCTGTCTGCCATTTCCCCCCCCCCTTTTCATTGGCCACACTCCTGGCACCCAGTGATGTATGAGTGGTTGGGGTCACCACAACATGGGGAACTGTATTATGGGGTCGCGGCATTAGAAAGGTTGAGAACCACTGGTCTATAACATATGTTTCAATTCATTATTTAACTATCACACCCACATAGATTGGATATTAAAACTACAAATTTGAATTCTTCAAAACATTATTCAGCTTGTGCAGACTGGAATGACCCCTTCCAAACCTCTGAAAAAGTGCTCATGGGGATTAGAGGCTCTCTCAAAACCAGAGGCTTGCATCAGTTAATCAGATTAGTGTAAACTGGGTGTCCTTGTTGATGCTAGCTGATTTAGTTAGATTTCACAGATTGTATTCTTAGTCATCTATCTGTAATTGGCAGCTACACGCTTTAACAGAAAATAAAAATTGGGCCTAAAAGTGCTGAAACATAAGACACACAGGTGCTCACATTCCTTTTTTTTTTACTTCCCTAATAATTATGTCTTTCTGTTCAACTGTTCTTCAACACTTCATGTTATTGAAAAAAAATCAGGATTACTGTATCAAGATTTAAAGCAGTTTATTTGATTATATCCCATCTTTATTTTTTGTTAACTTGAGAGGTGTACATGCTGTTGCTGCTTATTTACACACAACAACCCTGTGATGTGAGTTTAGGCTGAGAGAGAAATGACCCAAAGTCATCTCTTTAGATTCTAAGCATATATTCTTTTCCATGTAGCATAGTGCAAATATATTATCTATTGCAGATAGTATGCAGGTAGCACTGATCTACACAGAGATGTGGGGATTGTAGTTTTGCAACATTTAGAGGTCATAAGTTTCTCACTCAGATATAAATGGGAGAAACTTCATAACTGTAGAAGCTGAAATCCTTGCAGTGCTAAAAGGAAAATGTTTGGTCGCTTTAAGTCATTCAAAAAGTTCTGGATTTTTTCATATATTGAGGGTTATATTGCATTGCTGTATCTTTTAGAATTTAGATCACTCATCCTGATTCTTTTGATTAGTAGGATAGTATTTCATAATGTAAGCACAATAATCTGGGATGCATTTATTGACTGCTTTTCACCTATTGTACTTCGAATAAAACTTTTCAGTTTGCTTCTTAAAGAGAGATAAAAAAGAAGCTTATGTAAACCTGTTAGCTGTATAATTCCATATATTAGTCAAAGATCAAACATCTTTGTTAAAATACACTTTTTTGCATAATCTGTTACATATGAATATCATCAGAAGATGAATATTTTAAAGAAAAGTGTGTAATATTCATCTTTCCAAGAGATGTTGCTTGTAAGGAGAGCTTTCCATTGGATTGCGTATGCTGCAGGGCCTAAACAGCCAAGTTTACTTCATAAAAATGCCTCTGAAAATATTATTGGCATAAAGAAAAACTTGGGAAATATAATAGGGCTAATAAACCTGGTTGCAAATACGCTACAAAAGTACAGGAGCAAGACTTTTGGTATCTTGTTTGTTTGATTTTTTCCCCCATCCTTTATTATTGATAAATAATTCAAAGGTGATAAGCACACCTAATACTTCTTCCTCCTATTTTCCCCACAATAACAACCCCATGAGATAGGGTGGGTTAAGAGAGAGGGACTGGCCCAAAAACATCCAGCCAGTTGTTACTACCAACTACTACTCATTCAGATTTTTGCACCCTGATTTAGTAGCCTTAAAATAGATCTGAATGAATGTTGCAGTGCTTTAGTTTTCTGTAGGCTGTAATAGGCTACTGTAGTTTTCAAATGAATTCAGAATTTTTTCCATGTTCATTTTTAAAAAAAAAATTAGGATATTTCTAATTGCTACATTATATGTAAAAAAATTTCAGAAGAATTAAATGTACTTCAGCCATATGTTACAAGCCTAACATTGGAAAGATTGATATTATACCTTTTAATTGCCTTATTTAAGATCTGTTATTTCAACTTGAATCCCAACCTCAACTATGAAATCCAGATTTTGTATATTTCCATCTATTTGCTGTTCATCCAATATAAAATCAAAAGTATGACAATTTGTGTGATGTACTTGTGGATTCTATAGAAAATTAGCTTTTAATCCAATTTCAAAATTTCTGGAATATATTTACCTGTGTCAGCATCATATTTGAAGATAAACAGTTATCATCAACTGGACTTCTGTTAAGCCATTGTCTCAATGAACCACAGTTGACTCTTCTTTTGTATCATACCAAGTCACAAATCATGGTTTATGCATCAATAGCTGGATTCATATATTACTAAACAAGCACCAAACAGACAATGTCTTGCACAATATGTGAATCAATTCATAAAGCTGTCCCAAACCAGTTACTCCTTTTTACCCTGCATGTGCTGACAAACAAATGATTTTCACACTTTGTTCTCTTTAATATTTATCTCCAAACTAACTACCAATTACTTCATGGGTTTTTGGGGGGGGGGGGTTGGTTCATGCCTTCAGGTCAATCTTGACTCCTGGCAACTGCCTGAACTGGTACCTGCAGTTTGGCAACTTTTTTTTTTTTTTTTAAAGTGGTTTGTCATTGCTTTTTTCTGGGGCTGAGAAAGAATGACTGGCCCAAAGAAAGAATGACTGGTTTTGTGCATAAAGTAGGACTAGAAGGCAGGATCTCCCAATTTCTAGCTTGGTGCCTTAATCACTACTACAAATTGGTTCTTCATAGTATAGCAGACAAATAGTCCTGCACACAGTGAAAATACACAACCTATATCATGATTTTGTCATAAAATGCAAAGTGAAACTTTAAACTAACAGCTCTTGTGGCTCAGGCTTGAGTTGATGGGAAATGTGTGGGGAAAGTTTTCCCACAATTTTAATGCCTGTCAGTGATGGGTCTCTGCTAAAGATCTCATTTTAACTTCACTAATCATAGCAGAAAGTCTTGTCTGCCTTATGATCTTATGCCTGGGTGCATTTGCTTAACTGTAAATGGTAGTTTATTAGCAAAGTGATTAGAGTCACGTAAAAAAATAAGGCAAAACAAAATCATAAATGCATTTTGATTTAAGCACATTGTATAAAGTTAGAACCAAGCCTGTAACTCCTAAAAATGTGCACAGAACTCCTCAGGTGTCTCCATTATAAGCATTCAGTCCAGCAAACTTAAGAATCACCAATCCAGAACATACCCAGCACTTGCAGCTTTACACAGAAGAAAATTGGTAATGCAAATATATATTTATTTAGCATATAGCAAGTAATGCAAATAGCTTAATTTAAGAGAAATATGTCTGCCATTACTCATCTGTCAAGATTGTAAGAACCATAGAGTTCCTCTCTGATTCATGCAGGTTTACAGTTATGCTGCAGTTATGGTGTCCTAGTTACATGTCTCAATCTGCAAACTTACGCAAATCACTTGAAAGTAAGGCTGAACTTTGGAAGACTAGCCTCCATAAAAACATTGGTCTATATGCGGCCCATTGAAACCATGTGTATGCAAAAACTTAAAATTGCATTTTTTTTTAAGAAGAACGCAATGAAATCAATGGATGTTTATCTGGATGTAAATGCAGATAAATGGTGTATTTAGTCCAGGCTCAACTTTAATTTTATTTTCGCCCAAATAAGGTATGTCGTATTTTAATACAGGGGTGTCCAACCTGTGACCCACAGGCTGCATGTAATCTTGGACATCTAATAATGCTGCCCCACAAAATCATAAAATTTTAACAAGTGATTTATACAAATTAAATATTTTATATATGTTCCGAGACAATTTCTCTTCACTCAGTGCTACCCAGTCAAGTCAAAAGGTTGGATACCCATATTTTAATATAACAGAATTAGAAGGAACCTTGGAGATCTTTTAGTTCAGCCCCCTGCTCAAGCAGGAAACCCTATACCATTTCAGTTAAGTAGTTCAATCTCTTCTTAAAAAACCTCCAGTGCTGGAGCACTACAACTTCTGGAGGCAGGTCATTCGTCTTACCATCAGGATTTTTTTCCTTAGTTCTAGGTTGGTTCTCTCCTTGATTAGTTTCAATCCATTGTTTGTTCTGCCTTCAGGTGCTTTGTTTGCAAATATAAGGCAATTATCTTCCATTAAAATTAAAGCTAAAATATTTATTAGATTAACTTTCTGCATTCTTGAAAAAAGGTTACAGTATATCAGATATACATTAAAACACAACAAAACATAGCCATCTAAACAAAGGGCTCCACAAACATGTTAACCCCAGGCGTGTGAAAATAGCTAAGTCTTAATGACCTAGAACTGTAGGAGAGTGGGTTCCATACATAATGTTGGGGCAATTCTGTACTAGAGCATAGAGGCTGTGAAATAGAAAGCTAAGGAATACACAAACAATTTTCCTTTGGAAGTAAAATTGTTTTGGTAATATATTTATTATTAATGGGTAATATATTTATTATTAATAGTGTAATTAATCCTATGCTATTACATTGGTGTTGTTAAAGAATTTACCACGGGCCATTTACAATTGTAAATTGCTCTAATGAAATTACAAATATAATTCTGCTAATTTGATAAAGATAGTATTTTTTTAAAATCTGTTCATTTTCAGAGAAATACAATATAGCACCCCAAAATAACATGCCCATGTTTTTAAAAATTATTAATATTTTGTTTTCTAGATGATCAAATTTTCATTTTCACAGAAAACCCTATATTGATTCAGTGACTGATAAAATTGTGCATCATCAGGAGCCTGTAGTTTGGGACGGTATTGCATCATAAATAAAACTATTAATACAGTGTAGGCATCATTTATTGAGCTAGTTATATCCTTATATCTAGATTATGTAAAATGAATGTAGTCACTACATTTAGAATATCATAAGTTTATATAGAAATAAAATTATGCAAGTTTTAAAATCCTTTTTAAAAAACCATCTGTGGATTATAGACTATGAACTTGAATCACTACCTTCAACATTTGTAAATAGTTAAGACTGTATTTTAATAGATTTGTACCACATTTTTTAAATGTTTGTGCCTTTTTCTTTTGAGATTAGAGTTGCATACTGTATAGAATGGGTATTCTCCATCTTATATCTTGCATTTTATTTTTGTTTGCTAAGTGAAGAAATGTTCATTTATGTTTATACTATTAAATTTCATTCTGTTTTCAGCTTTTTTTCCCCAACCTATCAAGATAATTCTAAGGATACTTTTTTTCTTCTTGGTCATGGGCTACACCATCCAATTATGTATTAGTGCAAAATTGATGAGGATTCCATCAGCCTCTTCATTAAAGTCATTAATAAAAACATTTAACAGCAGAGACTGATCTTTCATTTCTATCTCTAATTTGAAGAACCACTGATGAGTATTCTTTGGGTATGTTTTTAAGCCAGCTATATATCCACCTAATCATGCCACTCCAAACTTAACAAACTTGCTAAAAGCTGGTACTGTTACGGGCTGCTTTGTCAAGTGCTGTGGTGATGTCAAGATACATTATGCCTATTGCACACCTGCAGTCTGTTAAAGAAACTGGTTCTATGATTGAAGACACCAGAATAGAAACCAGGAGATGTGACTGCTAGCCTTCCTTAGGAACAAAATTAACTGGGTGACCTTAGGCCAGTCACTCTCACTCAGCCCTAGACAGTGGCAAATCACTTCTGAAAATCTTGCCAAGAAAACTGCAGAGACTGGCAGTCATCAGGAATCAACAATGACTTGAAAGCATGTGTGAATACATGCACGCACACATAAAAGAAAATTAATCAAAAGATAAATTTCATCTGGCTCAATTTGTTCTCAACTGCTGAATTCTGTTATTACTGCAGTTCTTTCAAGGTATATATTCTGAAATTTTCCCATATATTGGGGTTAAGCTAACTGTTGTCTGCTTTGCTAGAAATACAGTACAGTACTTCTCTCCCCCATACACATACAAACACACTTTTTCAAAGACTGGGAAGTCTGCTCTCTTGATCATTTGGCACTTTGCCAGTTGTAGAATTTCTCAAAGAATCTATAAGAGTTCAGCTATCAGACATCAGTACATTAAGGTACAATTCATTTCATCTTGAAGATTTAAATTTACCAAATAATTTTAAATAAGTCTTAGCTTTTTTTTTTTTAAGAAATAAACTATTCAGGAGACTGAACATTTTTATGTCCTTGATGGGAGAGAAACATCCCAAGTTTTCATCCTCCTCTCCCCAATTTCTTGGTAAAACAGATACAGTTTAATGCTGACTTTCTCTGTCAGTGTTCTGCAGGCTTGCTTAATTGAGCAAGTATTTCAATGATTCTTTTGCACATACCGCAAAAGTCAGTTTTGTTTAACATATATAAAAATACAGTCTGTGCTCAGAATAATCAAATCCAATTCTCTTCATAGCATAGAAGCGTGCTGAGAAAAAGCTGGCTGAATACTGTAAACAAAAATCTTACGCAGACTCGTACTTTGTTTCTATAATCCAATACTGTACTGCTTATTATAAAAGCCAATTAATTGATCATTTTAATCTGCATAGGTAAATGGTGAATTCTGAAAATAAACCATATCCTATGTTACTGAATTCTGGTCTATCTCCAAGGCTGGAATATTCCGTCTATTATGTAAATAAAATTTGAACAGGCTATATGTTCAAATGTGTTTTAAAAATTAGTTAATATCTTATTAAAACTTTAAATCCCTTCTGTAGGGATTTTGTCACCATGAGTTTTGTTTTTTATAAGAAGGTATTGCACATTCTGTTGATTTGCATGTCTAATGAACATAAACTGAAAAAGTAATATAGTGTATTATTATCCAATAATTCATGTTAGAGCCAGTATATATGGATAGGCCTGTTTCATGTACCTATAGGTAACATTAATACAGGTAATTTTTTAACTTAAACTACAATTGAGCCCAAAATGTCTGTTGCTAAGTGAGACATTTGTTTTGCCCATTTTTACGACCTTTCTTGCCACTGTTGTTAAGTGAATCAGTGTACTTGTTAAGTTAGTAACATGGTTGTTAAGTGAATCTGGCTTCCCCATTGAGTTTGCTTGTCAGAAGGAGGCAAAAGGTGATCACAGGACACTGCAGCTGTCATATATAGGAGTCAGTTGCCAAGCAGCTGAACTTTGATCACATGATCAAGGGGATGCCACAACAATTGTAAGTGAAAAATGGTCATAAATCACTTTTCAGTGCCATTGTAACTTTGAAGTGTCACTAAATGAACTGTTGTAAGTCGAGGACTATCTGTAATGTTAACTAAGCCAAGAATGTCATTAGATGATCTTGGCTGTGTTTTCATTAAACTCTGAGAGACAATTACTGCATCAAAAGTCAAGATGGCTTTCATTGTTACAGTATTGAGGTTTTAGGCATAGAGTATTGTTTAATCTTCAGTCCACAGCATTATTCACTGATAATTGGAAAAGCAGACGTATTTTCTTAATGTGGTCAGGTTGTAGTAAAATAGTTTTAAAGAAAATGAAAATTAGTTCAAGTATAGTAGTAATTTGAAAGTTGATAGATCATTTAAAGTTTGCAGGTTTGTTCCATGACCTATATTCCCAGTTGCATTTATAAAATACTGTGTAAGCATTTATGTTTATTTCCTTCATTTATATTTTGTCTTTCCACCAGAACTCAGGGTAGCTTATATGTGTATTATTCTCTCCAATTTTTCTTCATAAGAAGCCTTTGAGTAGATTGGCTTTAAAGAGAGTGCTTGACTAAAGTAAACTTAAACATGGCTGAAGTAGACTTGAAACTGAATCTCAGTCTAGCATCTATATCATACTGGTACGGAATATGTTGTGAGATTATTTTGTGTATGTGTAACTAAGACAAAGTTTCTAAATAAAATTGCACTTCTTTCTGAATTTAATTTTGCTATGTTTTTTAATTGGAGAAGGCTCTCAGTGATGGCAAGGAACATTAATGATTGAATTTTAAACTCTCATCAGTTTTCTTCCTGAGTTGTAATGGAAAATTTGTCTTTCTTTCCTGTTCAGCCAAAGATGGGACTTGCAGCTTTACAATTTCTTATTTAACGAAATTGGCTAATCGCTTTGATTTGAACACACTAAATAGGGTCATTCTGGAAGACTACTTTGTGGAACCCATGCTGATCTGAGTCTTGCACATCAAGTGTAAATTCTTGGTTGGTTCCCTGATTATAGTCGCTAGTGTAAATTTTGTGGAAGTTGACCAAAGAGTGATCACTTGAAGAATTGATCTCTCTCTCTCTCAAATTAGTCTGATCTGTAGACAAATGCTTTCTCCTGGTAGAAACTAAGGCAAAAACTACACTGTATCATGGCAGTTAAATGGTAATTCAGCTTATCTATTATGACTAAAATTATGTCAGAAATTGTAAAGGGAGAAAAAATTATGCAGAGTTGTACTTTGTTTCTATAATCCAGTACTATACTGCTTATTATAAAAGCCAACTAATTGATCATTTTAATCTTGCATAGATTAAATGGTGTATTCTGAAAATAAACCATATCCTATGCTGCTGAATTCTGGCTATCTCCAAAGCTGGAACATTCCCTATCTATTATATAAATAAAATTTGAACAGGCTAAGTTCAGCTCCAAAATGTGTTTTAAAACTTGGTTAATGTCTTATTAAAACTTTAAATCCCTTCTGTGGGGATTTTGTCGTCATGAGCCAAGCACAATTTTTACTTGTCACAGTGAAAAATAATTTCAATGCAATTCTTTAGTACATTTACAATTGATATAAAGAAGTGTTAGGCTAACAACTTTAAAATTCCCAGAGAACAGTAATCTGCAAGAATAGTTTTTAATAGGAGGATCAGAAGCTGTCTCTAAAGAGGATGGGAATCTGAAACATGAAGTATTATTTATTTTATTTGTTTGTAAAATTTATTAGTAGCTCATCTTATCACAAGGTAACTCTGGGTGGCTTATGGGATGATTAATTATTAATCTTACTTATTTAATTATTGTGGATATATACTAAATTGGGGCCTAGACATAATCTATGATCAGTGAATGTATTGCAGCTTGGATTATATTACTACTACAGTGATAATAAAGTTAGTGACCCGATCCGGAATTTTAGCTTCATTTCAATGTTGTCTATGCAAATTATAGTTTTCCTTGGCATCCAAATGGAAATTTTTTGTTTGCATTTGATCTTTGAAACGTAACCATTTCAAAGCATTGTGATTTGATGTGCAAGTGTACAAAATATTACTTAACAATTCTGTCAAGGTGGCTTGGGGCACAACATCAGAGAAGAACTTGGCCATCATCGACAGCAAGCTAAAAAAGAGGCATATTGTGCAACATCTGCTAACAGTTCTGGGGTGCATCAGAACACCCCTCCTTTCATATGGAATATTATAAATGATTCTGGGCACCACATTTCCAAACAGATATTGTTAGATAATATAGGTTCAGAAGAAAATTTAATACAAAAAAATTGAGAATAAGCCCTATTGTGGGGACAGATTAAAGGAACTTGGGATGTTTCATCTAGAGAAAAGAAGACTAAGGGGAGACATGGTATTTGTGTTCAGTAATATAAAAGGGACTTGTAGAGAAGATAGCAAGAAACTATTTTCCATTGCCATAGAAACTAAAACCAGTAATATTGCTTATAAGTTGCAGCTATAAAGTTTTAAATTCAAATACAAGGAAAATGTTACTGTTAATAAGATCTGAACAGCTGTGAAAAAGTCTGCCTATGGTAGTTGTAGATTCTTCATTTTTGGAGGGTTTTTTTAAAAGTGCCATCTCTCACAGATAGTTTAGTTTTCTCCACAAATTGCAAAAGGTTGAACTAGTTGATATTTGGGTCTATTCCAACTTTACAGTTCTTTCATTTTGAGATTTTGTGCACCTGCATTCTTGCCCTTTTTCAACATTCTTAACAGCATTGGTTATTGGTTATTTTTTCCTTCAGTACTAGTATTTATAGCATTGATTTTTGTTTCATCATTTTATCATATAACTATGATACAATACATTCTTATACAAATTTCCAAATAGTTTCTCCAACATTCCTTCACATCAGCTTCATCCCTGATCATTTTATCACCTTAAAATTTCAATAATTCCAAGGGCGTCTTGTTATCCCTCTTGTCTCATGTCTGTAACAATTTCATATTTCCATTAAAATCATTCTGCATTTCATTTGTCTCTTAATTTTAACTGTTGCTTTGATTACATTATTTTTAACTATGCAGCAATCAATCTTGTTACATGCATTTTTTCTTCTCTGCAGCCTCTTTCATTTTATGCTTCTTTCAAGGAGCTTTTCTCATTTTTTCCATTTAATTTGAGATATGCCCTTACTATAAGCAAGCACTCATGAAGCAGAACACCATCTTCATTTGCTGTAGGCTCCCCAAATGGCCCTGTCACTTCTTTGCTTTCTTGTCTTTATCCATTCATGTCACAGAATCATTATTTCCTTTGGGTTATAATTGTTCAGAACTTTCCCCCAAACCCACCTCAACTTCTCCCATCATGACCTTTCACTGAAGTATAATATGCAGCTATCACCAATCAATTAATTCTATTTTCACATATGCTATAACATTCTAAATAACAATTCCTATTTCCTGACCTATATTATAGCTCTGTCATTCATTATTACACTATAGGTAGTCCTCAGGTTACAACCACAACTGAGCCTAAAATTTATGTTGCTAATTGAAACATTTGTTAAGTGAGTTTTGCCCCATTTTACAACTTTCTTGTTACAATTAAATGAATCATTGCGTTAAGTTAGTAACATGGTTGTTAAGTGAATCTGGATTCCTCATTGATTTTGCTTGTCAGGAGGTCTCAAAAGCTGATCACATGACTCCAGGACACTGCAACCATCATAAATATGAACTAGTTGCTAAGCATCTGAATTTTGATCATGAGGATGCTGCAATGGTTGTAAGGTGAAAAACAGTAATAAATCATCTTTTTCAGTGCCGTTGTAACTTTGAACAGTTACCAAATGAACTGTTATAAGTCAAGGACTACCTTTATAGGTTTACTTCCCTGCATGTACTAATCAACTATACATCACAAGATCAAATTGGGTTTGTTAATATCTGTTACAATCTTCCTCCTTCTCTTAGTTCCCCAAACATACAAGTATTTTTCATTTCTTTTTTTAATTCATGTGCTGTCATTTACTCCTTACATTTTAAGTAAGGAGTGTTTTATACACAGTTGGCACTAGGTAAACCCGTAGATATTTGTTTCCTTCACTCTTCATGATAGACTCAAGGTTTTCCATAATGTTTTTTGTAAAATGGATTGCCAGCTTTAGTTGAAGCTGTGCCACATGTAGTTTTTCCTGCTTAACTATAACAGAAGTGGCCAATATGGGCGTGTATTGGCCAAAATGTCACTTGTGCAACCAGAACCCAGAATGCTCATATTGTCATGCAAGGTAGAATCTCTAAATTTTAATAATAGCAAGTTTTAACATAAGCTAGGTTATTGTTTGGAGGAGAATTACTGTTAAAAATCCACATCAAGAGAAAAGGATAATTTTAATATTTTTAATTACTAGACCCTTCAAATCTTAGCATGACTCTTGGTTGAGATTTTGTTGCAACTTTTTTGGCAAAAACCTTTATCACAATTATTATTCCATAATTTATTTTTATGCTACTTCTATCTTTAATTTGATTGCTTGTTATGCTAAGTCTTCTCTTCGATAAAACATATAACATAGAAAATAACTCATATAAGCAAGATTAGAAAAATCATCAGAGACAACTTCTGGAAATAATTGATTCTTCCTTCTCACCCTGCATCATGTCTGACTTAACTCAGTCAGTCCTCTGATCTTCCAAGGACTCTGATTGGGAGGTTGCCAAGGGAGGAGCAGGACAGGGAGCCAAGTTCTATCAGTTACTTTGCATAAGGTTTTCTGTAGGAAATACATGCGGTTGATTTTATTTGAATTTACTCCTAAATAAATGCAAAGTTGTGTATTATTTGTGTAGTGTTAAATCCAATTGTGTGCAGAGCTGCAGTAATTAATTTATGATCAAAAGCAGTCCTCGCTTAGCCACAACTGAGACTGGAGTCTTGGTTGCTAAGCAAAGCAGTCATTAAGTGAGACATGTGACTATTCACATGACTGCTTTGTTCAATTACTGCAATCCCCGCACTCCTCTCTGTGGTCTTTAAGTGATTGCATGGTTCATTAAGCAAACTGTAGTCCAGGATGTCTCTGGCAGAGGGAAACTTTAGGAGGCTCTGCTCAAGAGCTGAAAATCTTCCCTGCTGAAATCCTGAGGGAGAGACACTCATGCGTAGTCTTCCCCGCCCTTTATGTTACTGTGCTGCCTCACTGCTTGAGCTGAAACACTTTAGATTCTCTCCCTCTCATTTCTAGGGTTGGTTGAAAGAACTGTCTATCGAAGGATATCAGCTCTTCTTTATCACAGAAGGGAATTCCTTCCATGGGGTGCAGAAACTGAGCATAAATCATCAGAAAGTACATCAGCTCCCCTCCCAAGTGTGAAAGGGAATGTTTTCAGCAGGGTGCAGGAATGGAGTTAGATCTTTAGGATCTAAGTTGGTTTCTCCACCCCACTGAACGAGTTCAGCTTTCGTCAACCAGCCTCTATAACCAAAGAGAGTGCTCTAGACAAGTGGTAGAGAAGATTAAAAACGACAGTCAAGTGATCGCAAGACACTTACCTTCTTAAGTGTGAACAGATTGTTAAACCCTGATGACAACCATGTGATTTGGGGAGAAAGGTTGGTGCAACCGTTTACGATGGTCAGAAGTACTTTACAGGCTGTAAAGCATCCTTTCTTAGGCCATCGTAAGCTTGAACGTCATTAAACGATCAATCATAAAATCAAGACTACTTCTGTGTAAATGAAGAAAAATTTTAATATAACAAAATAATAACTAATAAATATCTGTTTATTATTTTTATAATAAATATTTTTTATTTGTTACATGTGAATGATGATGATCATGATCATTATAGATAACTAAATGACCATGGAATCTGGTGCAGAGAACCAACAGAGTGGAGATGCAACTGTTACAGAGGCAGAAAATCAACAGATGACTGTACAGACACAACCACAAATTGCAACATTGGCCCAGGTACAAATTTGTACAGACTGATTTATTTCCCATCTGTGGAATCTGCAACTTTATGGGTTGATGAACAAATTGGAAATTTTGTGACATTTTTATGGCATTTTCAAAGGAGGCTAGTGGTAAGGACACTCATTTACAAAATTCCTGCCATAGTGAAATAATACATTTTAAAGCACTAAAGTTATTTTACACACATTTTATATACTTTTTTAGAATCAGTAGAAAATAGCATCAGCTATTTAATATATTTTTAAAAATATTTTAAACAGTAAATTTAATAAGTCAATTTTAGAACCTTAAAACTCTTAAAATAATGTAAAAGTCCCTATTTTGTTCCTTTGGAAAAAGACATAAGGATATTTTAAACTCAAAATGTCCAAAATGGTCACATAAATCTGAGAATGTTTTAACTTGTAATGTTTTATGCATCTGTGTAAAGCATGACTATACCAAAATACACTCTGCCAACCTATGTAATCCTTACTTCTACATAGTTTTATTCTTTTCCAACTCTGTAGGCATATTTCAGATTAAAGCTATTCACCATTTTATGGGGTCTATTTGATACTAAGAGGTAGTTTTGGAAATAAAGATGAGCATGGAGACTGGCAATTTGCTTTACAGAATACTTGCATTCTTTCTTTTTTTTTTAAAGTCAGGTACAATAAAAAATATGCTAGTTGCCCTGTAGTGTTTAATGACACATTGTAGATTCAAGAAGTAGCCTTGGTAATAATTATTAAGTTAATTTTGTGGCTCCCATTCAAAGCAAAAAGCAAAAAAAAACCCATCCCTTATTTTTTTAAATATTTAGAATTGTAATATTGTATTTTAATTGAAACAATTAAAGGCTTTTAAAATCCCATTAATTGCAGTAAGTCAAACACAGCCTTTCAATATATTGTGAATAGACAAAAAATAATTATTTTCTTAATAGTTGTATCAACGAGAACAATATTCACCTATATAAATTTGCCTATACAGGTAGTCCTCAATTTAAACAACAGTTTGTTTAGTGACCGTTCGAAGTTATAGTGGCACTGAAAAAAGCAACTTATGACCATTTTTTAGACTTATGACTGTTGTAGCATCCCCAGGGTCACATGATTTATATTCAGATGCTTGACAACTGATTCACATTTATGACGGATGCAGTGTCCTGGAGTCATGTGATCACTTTTTGAGAATTCCTGATAAGCAAAGTCAATAGGGAAACTAGATTCACTTAACAATTGTGTTACTAATTTAACAACTGCAATGATTTACTTAACAAATGTGGCAAGAAAAATTGTAAAAGAGCAAAAATTTACTTAACAAATTTCTCATTTAACAACATAAATTTTGGGCTCAATTGTCGTAGATTGAGGACTACCTGTATAATTGGACTAGCAAGGGATAGATTGGACTAGCAAGGGATAGATTGGACTAGCAAGGGATAGAAGGAAAATTTAGAGTGGGAAAATGCAGAGAGTATTATATAACTGCTAGACTTACTGTACCTTCTGTTAGAGAAATATTCTGATTCTAATAACCATTACTAATATTTTCATAGCACTTTATATGATCAACTGATCATAACTTCTCACTGAGTATGACTAGCAAATGCTTCAAATGTAAGAATAGTAAATTGTTCAAAAGTACATTGCACAACCTAATAGTGAACACTTATATGAAAAATATAGTAGATTTTTAGGGATTTGAAAATAAAATATTCACTGGTTTGCAATTAGCTTTATTAGTACTAAGTCTGTACAAAGCAAAAGAATATTCACATCCTTGGATGTTTCTGTCTGACGAAAAACTAAAATGATGACTTCTGATTCATCATGAACAATGTGCACATTCACAATTCCTGCAGGATCCCTGTAGCATGTCACAAATAGGTAGTAATTTTTTGCATATTGGAAATTTCATAATTTTATAGATCTAGCTACATAAAGTTAATGATATTAATTGCATCAAAGGAAAGCCTACATAACTGATTGTAGGTACATATTTCTAGATTTCTTACAAAAGCTAATCATAGCTAATTTTATCCAAGTGATTCAAATATTGTATCCAAATATATCTGCTGAACGAAGTCTGACTATATAACTGGAATAGAATGTTAACTTAGGAACTTTGGTAGAAACAAGGGTTGGTGCAAGATAGGCAGCTGGTGAGATCTGGGAACCTGTGGCAAGCCACACAAGAGTCATTTAGGAGTTGCAAATGGTCTGCCAACTGGGAGTTTCCTATTCTTACATTGACATTAAATGTTTTTAAAATGTGTCACTCTTTCATTAGGTATCCATGCCTGCAGCTCATGCAACATCATCTGCTCCCACTGTGACCTTAGTGCAGTTGCCTAATGGACAGACAGTTCAAGTCCATGGTGTTATTCAAGCTGCTCAGCCATCGGTTATTCAGTCTCCGCAAGTCCAGACAGTTCAGGTAAATTGAAGGTATTTTTAAAATTAGCACAAAAACATAGAACTACTGGAAAATTGCTTTATACTGAGCTATATTAGCCATATATATACCTATGATGTACCAATTTAGTTTTATGAATGTGACTTCTTTTTTTAAAAAAAAGTATTTTATTAATTTTCTGTTATTATAATTCATTAGTGCTTAATGAACAACGTGTTTGGGTTAATTTTTTGCTTAGTAATAGAAGTTAAGTTCTTACTCTCTATTTCATTTTTCCAGCCATTGATAAAATAAGTTCCATGTTTGAAAATATTCTGTGTCTTCTTTTTCTTTGATTCTCAATGTAAGTCTATCCATTTCAGCACAGTCCAGTATTTTCTTGATTATCTCTTCATCCAATGGTGTTTTTTCATTTTTCCAGTGCTATGCAAATACAGTTCTCGCTGCTGTTAATACATGTAATGTTAAACATACACTTTGTTTATCAAATTTTTCTGGAATTATCTTCTTCTTGTGCCATATCCATTATCGCACGTTGGCGATCATGTTGGCGATCCTGTTTTTATCAGCAGCCGCACGAAAAAGTGCTGCTAAGTTTTGTCCAAACCAGTCCCTTAGATTTTGAAGCCATGATGTTCTTCTTCTGCCTGGACCGTGTTTGCCTTCAATCTTTCCATGGAGGATTAAATGGAGTATGCCATATTTTTCTGGGTGTCGCATCACACGTCCAAAATATTCTAATTTTCGTTTTTTAATTGTTTTGATGATTTCCCTTGGCTTTCCCAGGCGGCTTATCACCTCCTCATTTCTGATCTTGTCAACCCAGCTTATACGTAACAGTCGCCTATAAATCCACATTTCAAATGCTTCTAGTCTCTTCAGGTAGCCTTCTGTCAGAGACCAATTCTCTACTCCATAGAGCAGGATAGAAAAAAATATAGCATCTGACAAGCCTGATTTTCAGTCCTAGGCTTATTATTTATTATGCCTAATAAAAAAAGTTCAGGTTTAAAATCTATGTGTTTCCCTAACATCTTTTCTAACCAAGTATGTTTTTTTGTCCAAAATATTTTTGCTTTAATACATGTCCACCACAGGTGATAATATGTACCAGGATTTGGATTACATTTCCAGCATTTACTAGACTAGCGGTTCTCAACCTATGGGTCGCGACCCCATTTGGGGTCGATCGACCATTTTTCGGGGGTCGCCAAAGAAGGCGATCCGCCATTTTCTCCCCTCAGGGGGCGGCGTCGCGCATGCGCGCTGCACATGGGGGCGCCGCCGCGCATGCGCAGAACATTTGTGTGACGGGGGTCGCCGTCACACAAACGTTGAGAACCGCTGTACTGGACATATTTTTAAACATTTTTGCTAATCTGACAGGTGGAAGATGCCATCTATAAAACATTTTATATACATTTCTTTATGAAGTTGCCATTGTCAATTTATAGTTTTTTTCCAAAAGATTTTGCCATTTCTCTAATTCTATATTTTTTTTTATTATTGTAAATATTTATTAAGTTTTTAAAATTTTACAAAAACAAAACAACCCATCCCCAAACCTCCCCAACCCTCCCATTCCCTCCCCCGACCTTCCCAGAGCTGAACATAGGCTTAATTAAAATTTCTTCAAATAATCTAAAAGAAAATATAAACCATGAATAAATCTAAATACTAAATACATTAATTAAACAAACTATAAGATAATTAACAATAATATATATATAAGAAAACATAAATACCAAAAGAATAATACTTGAAAGAAAAAAGAATAAAGAAAAAGAAAGAAGAAAAAGATAAAAGAAAGTATAATAAAAATAAAAAATAAAAATAAAAAAGGAATAAAATCTATAAAATATTTTAAATTTTAAATATAAGTTATTGAAAAACTAAATAGTATTTTTTAATATCCAACTTATATTGTATAAAATCTATCCATTTTTTCCATACCGCAAAATACTTCTCCTGCGATTGATCCTTCAAGAAAGCCGAAATCTTTGCCATTTCCGCCAAATAAGAAACTTTAAAAAACCACTCTTGCAAAGTAGGCAGAGATTCCTTCTTCCAACATTGCCCTACTAGCAGCCTTGCGGCTGTAATTAAATTTAACATCAGTGTGGTCTCTTTAATATCACAGTCAGTAACAATACCTAATAAAAACAATTGTGGGGTAAATTTTACCCTCCTTCTAAAAATTCTTTGAATATTCCACCATATCTTAATCCAAAAGGCTTTTATATTTTTACACGACCACCAAATATGATAGTAAGTAGCATCCAAACAACCACATCTCCAACATTTGGGCTGTAAGTCAGGATAGATACGAGACATTTTTTGTGGATCAAGGTGCCATCTGTAAAACATTTTATAAAAATTCTCCCTTAAATTCTGGGCTTGTGTAAATTTGACATTCCTCACCCAAATAATTTCCCAGGTATCTAGTAGAACTGGTTCACCAAAATTTTGTGCCCATTTGATCATACATTCTTTAATTAATTCTGCCTCTGAATTCAATTCTACTAGCACCCCATAAATTCTCTTAATATGAGTTCGTCTTTGGTCTTTTACTTGTTTAAGAAAATTTTCATCTTCTCTAAGTAAACCCACATTGCAATCTAACTTCCATCTGTCCACTATTTGTCTGTACTGAAACCATGAATATATAATATTTTCTTGTGCTAGATTTTCCAAAGATTTTAACTGCCAGTTTTTACCATCCCATCTAAGTAATTGTGCATAAGAAACACCATCCATCTTAACTCCTCTCCTTATCCCCTCTATCGCATGCCAAGGTATAGCCCATAATGGGATTTTAAAATCACTTCTATAATATTTCCTCCAAACCCGAAATAAAGAAATCCTTATAATATGAGATTTAAAAACCCTATCAACTTTTTTATTAAAAATTAAATAGGCATGCCATCCAAAAAGTAAATCCCAACCCTCCAAGAGGAGTATTTCTACATTTGTTAAATTAACCCAATCACTAATTAATGTTAAAACCACCTCATCATAGTACAATTTCAAATTCGGTACCTTGAGTCCACCTGTCTCACAAGTGTCTTGTATTATTTTAAGCTTTACTCTTGGTTTTTTCCCCGCCCAAATAAATTTATTGATACCTTTCTGCCATTCATTTAAATTAATCTCATTCTTTAAGATAGGTATCATTTGAAATAAAAAAAGGAACTTTGGCAGAACATTCATTTTAATCACCGCAATTCTTCCCAAAAGGGATAATTGCAATTTCTCCCAATTTTTCAAATCTCTTTGTATCCTGACCCATAACCTTTCATAATTATTTTTGTACAATTTTGCATTAGAAACAGATAAAGTAACCCCCAAATATTTTACCTTATCAACAACCTCAAAATCTGTCAACTTAACCAAAGTCTGCTTATCCAAATTGGTCATATTTTTAGGTAATATTTTAGTCTTATTGTTATTAATTTTAAAACCCGAAACCCATCCATATTGGTATATCAATTGTAATAACTCTACTACAGAATAAGTAGGTTGGGACAGGGTAACCACCAAGTCATCTGCAAAAGCTCTTAATTTATATTCTTTTTTATTAACTTCTATTCCTTTTATTTCCTGTGATTCTCGAATTTTAATCAACAATATTTCCAAAGTTAAAACAAACAGCAATGGTGACAATGGACATCCCTGTCTAGTCCCCTTTTCTATTGTAAAAACCTCTGATAAACCCCCATTAACAATAAGTTGTGCCGTTTGTTTTTGATAAATAAGACCAAGAGCTTGTAAAATTTTTTCTCCAAAGTTCATTTTCTCAATTAATCTTAACATAAATTGCCAATTCAATTGATCAAAAGCTTTTTCAGCATCTAGAAATACCTATATTTACAATACAATATTCTATATTGTATCCAAAAGAATTGCCCATAGTATCATTGTTTCTTTCACTTGTTCGTCTTCCATTTTCAGATTCAATAAAAAGTTATACAATTTCTTAATCAGTTTTTCATCAGAAGTCAGCAATACCCGATCAAACATTGTCTGGTCTTTATAAAAACCATATCTTTTAACATCTTTATCATACTTTGATTGCATTTGCAGTCGAGGCCACCATGATAAGTCGGTACCCTGAAATTCTAACTCTTGTTTAGATTTTAATTTCCCTTCTGTATTCAGAGTATCCTTGTATGTTAGAATTTTCTCAAATTTAACTAAGTTTGGGTGAACAAATGCTTCCATCGTTGATAGCCATCCAGGGATTTTCGTATAGATTTTTGGTTTTATCTTTCCCTATACAAATAATAATGCATTTCTTATGTAGTGGTTTTGGAAACATCTATGTAGTGGTTTTAGAAACATCTATGGGTTTTATTCTTTTCATACCGTCTAAGTTTTAACCATGTTAGAGCACATGTTTGGTAATGTAAGACCCAATTTGGTAGTCCAAATCCTCCATTTTTTTTAGCTTCTTATAATGTTTTCAGTTTAATTCTGGCTGTCCTTCCTTGCCAAATAAATTTTGAGATCAGTGTATTCAAATCATCAAAAAAGTTTTTCTCTATTTTTATAGGTACTGTTTGAAATAAAAAAAGGAATTTTGGTAAAATATTCATTTTCACAGTAGCTATTCTTCCTAACACTGATAGTTGTAAGTTTTTCCATTTTTCCAAATCTAATTTTGTTTGATTTAGTAATTTTATATAATTATCTTCTTTTATTGTTGCACATCTTGCCATTAAGCATATTCCCAAATATTTAACTTTCTTAACTATTTGTAAGTCTATTTTTTCTGACAGTTGTTTTTTTTTCCTTATCTGTAAGGAAAAAACAAACTATAACTTTGTTTTTTTCTCTGTTTATTTTCAATAAAAAAAATTGAAAATAGCAGGATGAATGTGAGTTCTAAACAATGTCTTGTGATAGTCCTCTTTTATTATTCCACAGATAATCCATACTGCTTAAGTTTAATTATTATTTTGTCTTAAATTTGAATTGTGACTTCTCTAATAGAAGACTATATACTGTACACACTAGTTAGGGTAAAAAGTTACTTCAGAATGTGCTCAGATGGGACTTGGGAGCTTCATCGCTAAAATGGTTTGTCTCCTCTGTCAAAGTTTTTCTCAATAAAGTTTTCTTTCTGAATCAGATTAAAAATACTAAGAACAAGTTGTATCATATCTTCATTTTATATACAAAATGTTCCCTGGAGGAAATAACAGGTTGAAAATGTTTGTGATAGAATATGTAGTCCATCGCAAGAATAGTAACCATATTAATTCCTGCTAACAATAATATATCTTTGTATTGTTAAACCTACATACACACATGCTTCTATTAATTGTATTTATCTAGTTAATATATCACTATAACAAGAACAAAATAAAACTTACATAAAAATTATTTTAAGAAAGAGATAATGTATTTCCATATTTGTGTAGGACTAGTTAGTCATTTAAATTAGTTCATATGTCCTAAGTAAGAAAATTGTTTTCACTTTTGGTTTAAAATAAAAATCTTATATACTTCTCCAAAATGGCAAAATCTAAATATTTAATATAAGTCTGGTATCTTCCTAAATAAGTTTCCATCATTTTGTTGATTTATAAGTATAAAACAGGAACTATACAAATTGCTTTGTGGTTGCCTTCCTTAAATATCTGGCTGATCATGATTGAAATCCTGATGCTGGATTAGATAGATCTTAATTAATTTTGTGGAACTTTCATTCTTAAAGATGTGAATAAGTGAAATAGGCAAATAGCATAACTATAGCTCTTGGTTATAACTATAACATCAGAAATAATTTTCTTTCTATTTTGTTCTGATATTAATATTTACCAGGACAGGATTTTAATAAATCTAAAATCCTGCAAATATTTTTAAAGATTGGGTTATTTAAAGTGCAGCTACATTGGAATATGATCACCAAAGAATCAGATTACTTAAGCCAGTTTTTGTGCAGTTGCATAAGAGATACTGTGTTTTGTTTTAACTGATACATATCCCAAAAGATCATTGTTTTTCCATTTTAATTTTTGTGTTCCTTAATTTTTCTTAAACTTTCATTAAATTAAATAAATAATATTATCTTGCTTAATACGCAATCTCTGTTTCTTGATTCTGCAAACATACATAAAAGATCTTTTTATGATTTTCAAATAGTATCTTGTTAATAATGTTTAAAAGCATAACATTACTATGCTTTTATATCTAGATCTCCACTATTGCAGAAAGTGAAGATTCACAGGAATCTGTGGACAGTGTCACTGACTCCCAGAAGCGAAGGGAAATTCTTTCTAGGCGACCTTCTTACAGGTATGAATGTAATATTGTAATACCTGCATTCGGTAGATCAACACAAAAAAAATTTGCTAGATGTTCCATCCTATAATTAGAACAAGAGTCTTCAAACTTGGCCCTTTTATGACTTGTGAACTTCAACTCCCAGAATTTCTAATTCCTAATTCTGGGAGTTGAAGTCCGCAAGTCATAAAAGGGCCAAGTTTGAAGATCCCTGAATTAGAATATAGTAGCAGGCAGATCTGGAGTATGGATCATGACTGGGCAGCATGGACTATAATTGGACTGTAAGGTGTAGCATTCAGTTCTCCAGCACTGAAGATGGATAATCCACCAATAGGTTGAGACTGTATTCCTGCCCAATCAGATCAGTCAGCCAAAGTTGCCACGCCCGTCCTGGACCACAAGATTCCCAGTCTTGACTGATCTCACCCAGCATTCAGATGTGCAACTTGGCTCTTAGGCAGGTACAGTTTCTCTCCATTGGTGGATTATTCCCAGTAGCTGAGAGTTGGTAGCAAGGATTAAATTCTGTTTAATTGGCCCCTACTAAATTTCTAAATTTTAAAATTTCAAGGGAGCCTAAAATTCACAACCCCACGGGGGAAGTCTCCCTTGATAGAGAGGAAGGAATTCCCTTCCTCTCTATCTTACCTATCTTACCTCTACCTTACTCCTCTCCCTTTAGCTAGCTCCCTTCACTTCCCTTACCGTTCAGCCGGATCAGCTGAGCAGCGCGGACGGAGCTTGCGGCTGCAGCTCCACGGCAGAAGCACGCTTGGGAGGTGTTTGTGGGGGGGGGAGGTGCAGGAAGAGAGAGAGCAAAGTGCAGGGAAAGCTCAGGCCCTAGCGCGGAACAGCTGACAGAGGGAAAACAGGAGAATTTGCCTTCCGTCTTCACCGGAGAGCTCCGACAGTTTAAAAGGACCGCCATTGTCGGAGCTGCTCAGCGCACGCGCGTCCCTTTGTTCTAGTGCACGTGGCATCACACAGCAAGAAGGAGCTACTGCGCATGCGGAGAGTTTTTTCCAGGCAGCATCAGCTGTTTTGGGGGGGGGATTTCCCCGTCACTCACAGAAAGGAGAAATCCGACCAGAGAAAGCTTAAGAAGAATAGGCAAGATAGCAGAGAGCATTAAGGTAAATAGAAAAATAGCATCTTCTCTTCCAGGACTTGGTGTCTCTCCAACTACAATCAATTAAAACAAAATTAATTGCTAATAATTAATTTAATTAATTCAATTAATTAATTTAAAAAATTAAAAAAAAATTTAAAAAAATATTATCTGGCTCCACCCGGACCTCAGGTAAGCCATCAGTGGACCTGTATGTATCTGGGTTATTATTGCTTGGATTCCAGGCACCCCAAATCATGTGCCTGTCCTTATCTGCAGCAGACCGGGCCGGGTTCCAGGCATCCCCATTAGTGTGCCTGTCCCGTGCACAGCCATCAATTTGGGCCTAGACACAGAGGCTGTACCTGGATTCCAGGCGCCCCCTGTAGTGCGTCTGTCCTTACTCAGCTGGTATACTCTCCTATTACTGGGGTTCCCTCTCGTGACCCTGCGCTATTGGAGAATGGAGGAAGCTCTCATGCCCTCTACAGGAGCCCTGCCTTCCAGGTCAGGAGCACCCGGTTCAGAGACTTCCGACAATACAACGGCCTCTAAGGCCAGATCTACAAAAAAGTTGTCCAGGAAGGCAGACAAACAAGCAAACAGGAGACACCAAGCCCTAGAAAAAGAATTTGCCAGGGCTCAAAAAAAGGTCAGAATAGAGAAGAATCAGAATGGGAACCTAGCCCCTGAGTTACCTCTGGGGGCCTCATCATCCCTTCTGGAGGTCTGGTCAACAGGGGAATCATCCCAGTCCTCAGCAAGATGCGGGACAGGTGAATTCTCATCCCTATCCCAATCTTCTTCGCCAGAGAGGTCACAAGGAGCTCCAGAGGCCACATTCACACCCACGACAGCGGGGACACAAATGAATTCGGCCCCTCTTATTCCATCAGAGGACCGGCTAGCGGCCTTAATAGGGCAAGCGGTTGAGCGTGCCCTCGAGGCCAGAGCCCAGAGCATCATGCCGGCAGCGGCCAGACACAGATCCGGCCATCAGAAGGAAACGGAGGACCAACAAGACCCATCCTCCCCTTCTGGGTCATCCCTTTCCGATGACTCTTACCTTGACCAACCAGGCACATCGCAGGAGGTTCAAATGTCCGAGAACGAAGACAACCTGCCTGAGGTGCCTTCTCTTTTTGTCACCCTACTTCGTAAGGCCGAATACACGGCTCATCTCAGGCAGGGAACTCCAGCAGAACCAGCCCTTCCCGACGCGGAGGCAGACCCCAGGTTCGCCGAAAAGGTAACCACTCAACACCGCATTCCTTGTCCGGCCCTGTTCCTAAACGCTGTCCGGAAACAATGGACCTCACCAGCCTCCCTTCCCCTTCCGGGTAAGACCGATAAGAGGCTATACAACGTAGCTAAGGAACTGGAGGAGGCGTTGGAGATACCGACGGTAGACGAGCCCTTAGGGCCCCTAGTATCAGACACTGCCATATCAGGAGATTTTTCAGAGGCCCTTAAAGCCGAGGACCGCAAATGCGAGTCCACCTACCGGAGAACACACCAAGCAAAAACATGGGCTACTAGAGCCACTACCTCTGCTTCTTTTTTCAGCAGAGCCGCACTCTGCTGGCTGCGTGAATTGCAAGGCCGAGTCCCTGTAGAGGACATCCGTATCCAACAGGAATTCAGCAAAATGGTTGCAGCCACGGAGTATGCGTCAGACGCAATACTCCAAGCGGCCAGGTTCTCAGCCAGAGCAATAGCGTCCAACATTATGGGCAGACGCCTGCTTTGGTTAAAACACTGGCAGGCCGATGCCAAATCCAAATGGAAACTGGCATCTGCCCCGTAGCAGGGAGCCAAATTATTTGGCGAGGCACTAACGCCTTATCTAATGGAGAATAAGGACAAACGCAAGGTCCTTAAACACATTCTCAAGAGACAGGAGAGACAACCAGGTTACTTCGGAAGGAAACATTCCTTTCACGCAGAAAACAGATTCACCTACTCCCAGCCAGCACAGCCCTTTCAGGCTAGACAGGATAGGCAGGAGAGACAAACAGAAAGGCAAAACCCAAGGCCTAAGCAGCAAGCGCAGGGAAGGCGGCTCTTTTGGGGGAACAACCGTCCCTTTCGTCGCTCCAGATGACTCCTCAACCCTTCCCATAGGGGACAGGCTTGCCCAGTTTGCCCATCAGTGGGAAGAAACCACCATGGACGTATGGGTCAGAAACACCACACGCCACAGGCTCTATCTGGAATTCCTCTCCAAGCCACCAAACCGTTTCCTCCCCTGTCCTTGTCCCAGAAATCAAAAAAAGAAGAAACTCATGAACGAAGCCGTTCAACACCTACTAAGTATCCGAGCCATAGAACCGGTACCACTGGACCAGAGAGGTCAGGGATTTTACTCCATACTGTTTGTGGTTCCCAAACCATCAGGAGGATGGAGAGCTATTCTAGATCTCAAAGGCCTAAATTTCCATCTGGCATATCGCAAATTCAAGATGCAAACGTTGCGTTCCATACTGGGAAGCGTAAGAAAAGGGGACCTCCTGACGTCTATTGACCTCACGGAGGTGTACTTACATATCCCCATCTCTCTGACCCACCGCCAGTTCTTACGGTTCGCTTACGGGGGACGTCACTTCCAATACAGGGCTCTCCCATTCGGCCTATCATCAGCCCCCAGGGTGTTCACCAAGATACTGGCGGTCCTGGCAGCTCATCTAAGGACCATACCAGTCAGAGTTCAGTGCTATCTGGACAATATATTAATCCAGTCATTGTCCGCCCGCTCCGCCCAGGCGGACCTCAAACTAGTAGTGAGACTGCTACAGGATCATGGCTTCTTGGTGAACTTCCTCAAGAGCCACCTGGTTCCGTCAACGAGAATATTATACCTCGGGGCCATCATAGACACAGTGGAGTGCAAGGTATACCTCTCCCAGGAACGCCGCAACAGCATAAGGGAGGCAATAACACAGTTACGCCGACGTCAGTCGGTAACGCTGGTCAGCCTCTCCCAACTGTTAGGGAAAATGATCTCGACCATAGCAATTGTCCCATGGGCCAGACTGCATTCACGGGAATTACAATGGTTCATGCTTCCGTTCCAGAAGCAGGAGCTCAGAGTATCCCAAAGAAGGGTAGGGTTACCACAACAGGTACGATGTTCCCTCAGATGGCGGCTATCGCCAGCCCTATTCAAAGCTCCAATTTCAGGGAGCCGGACAGAATAGTACTCACGACCAGTGCAAGCCTGTTCGGTTGGGGAGCTCACCTCGGGACCAGGTGGACACAGGGCCGCTGGTCCACAGTGGACCTCCGTCACAACATAAACTGGCTCGAACTTCGAGCCATCCATCCACTTCCACAGCAGGCTAACACGGCGCCACGTACTAGTCCTAACAGACAACATGACAGCCAAAGCCCACATAAATCAGCAAGGGGGAACGCACTCCCGCTCCCTATGGTCCGAAGTACTCCTACTGGGGACATGGGCAGAACAAAACCTGGCCTCAATAAAGGCCGACCATATATCAGGGGAAACAAACACCCAGGCAGATCTATTGAGTAGGTCAACAGTAGATCACGCAGAATGGCGCCTCCACCCGAGGATCTTCAAGGAGATCTGCCACCGCTTCGGCCTTCCTCAGGTAGACCTATTCGCTTCCCCGTCCAATGCCCAGCTGACTCGCTTCTTCTCCCGATTCCCATCTGTGGGAGCGGAGCAGACGGATGCGTTACGGAGTCCATGGCCGAGGGGCCTCCTATACGCTTCCCCCCCCTGCCTCTCCTCCCAGCCGTAATACACAAACTTCTCCAGGAACGAGCTGAGATAATCCTAGTGGCCCCATATTGGCCCAGGAGACCTTGGTTCGCAGACTTGAGAAGCCTCTCTCACACGAATCCCTGGCGAATTCCCCCAGAGAAAGTCTCACTCAGCCATGGGATGATCTTACACCCAGAGCCACAATGGCTACAACTAGCCGTTTGGCACTTAAACGGTCAATTTTAAAAAGGGGACTTTGTTCACAGGGAGTAATCAGGGTTATCCAGGCCTCCAGACGCCCTTCCACGAACCGTATTTATGAAACCATGTGGAAAAGCTTTCAGGCATGGTGCTCTGAACGGAGCCTGTCCCTCAGAGAGCTCACAATTCCCAACATTCTGGAATTCCTACTAGGTGACCTAGAGAGAGGCCTAGCGCCAAACACACTGCGTAGGCAGATCGCCGCCTTCTCAACAATACTGTCGGGCAACGCTGGTGAACCCCTGGGCCAACATCCCCTACTCCGCTCCTTCCTCAAAGAGGCTGCGAACATTAGGCCACCTACCGTACACAAGTACCCCTCATGGGAGCTACCACGAGTACTGCGAGCTCTCACCAGAGCACCGTTTGAACCACTCAAAACATGTGACATCCACTACCTAACCCACAAGGTAGCATTCTTGGTAGCAATTACATTGGCTCGTCGTATATCTGAGTTAGCCTCACTCTCAACAAGGAAAGACCTGTATTACTTTCACAGGGACAGGGTAGTCTTGCGACTAGACCCTTCCTTCATCCCAAAGGTCAACTCCCTTTTTCACAGGTCACAAGAAATAGTCCTACCAGACTTTTGTCCAAATCCAACTCATGCCCTAGAACGACAATGGCATACATGAGACGTCCGCAGGGCGCTAAGGTACTACATTTCACGGACAGCGGAATTCCGCTGTTCAGAGGCTCTCTTTATATCCTTTCACTCCTTCTCTAGGGGCCAGAAGGTCTCTTCCCCCACCATTGACAGGTGGATCAGGGCATGCATCGCTGGGGCATACCAGGCGGAAGCTTTGCCGGTCCCCAGACATGTCATGGCTCACTCCACAAGGAATGCTGCCACCTCAGCAGTATGGGCCACGCAGGCTTCCATTGAGGAAGTTTGCAAGGTGGCCACTTGGGCCTTGCCTTCCCCATTTATTCGCCACTACAAAATCGACAAATACTCCTCTGCAGAGGCCTCCTTTGGTAGGAGGGTTCTTCAGCAGGTGCTAAACCAAAGTTCCACACAGGACCAGTCTATTCCCCACCCCGAGGGACAATAGGCTTTGGTATGTCCCATTGGTGGATTATCCATCTCCAGTGCTGGAGAAGGGGCGTTGTCTTACCTGAACGCCTTTTCTCAGCAAGGAGATGGATAATCCACACCCACCCTTGTAGACCATGATGGTTAGGGGTAAATAGTTTGAGCCAAAACGTCTTGCTGTCAGTCAATGGCTTCGCTCGTGTCAAGACTGGGAATCTCGTGGTCCAGGACGGGCGTGGCAACTTTGGCTGACTGATCTGATTGGGCAGGAATACAGTCTCAACCCATTGGTGGATTATCCATCTCCATGCTGAGAAAAGGCGTTCAGGTAAGACAACGCCCCTTACATAGCATGTATATGCTGCTAAGTTTCTTCAGGGAAATACTATGGTAGGATGATTGGTTACTTTAATCAATTGTTTGCAAGCAAAGTGGGAAGACATAAATTTGTAACATTCATATTTAAAGGCATAGATTTATTCTTCTGTTTATTAATATATAAGATGCTTTCTTTGGAATAGTCTCCCATTTGGAGAAATAATGATTAGGCATCTTTTTGTGTATGAAACAATCAGTCACATTAATTGTAAAGTGTTAACAGTGTTATTTGCTGTATTATTTCAAGCACAGTCTGTAAAAAAAAAAAATTCCATGGCATTTTTTTTTTATTGAAAACCAGTGATCACCAAATAATCAGATTACTAAAGTCAGTTTTGTCCAGTTGTGTAAGAAATATTGTTTATTTTAACTGAAAAGATACTATATGCCCTTTCTCAGTAGTTCAGATCAGATTTTTCTTATATTTTCTTAGAATGTATACATGGTAAAATCAGACCAGTTGCTTTTCATTTCATTGTAATAAAATTCAAAGATTTTAATTGCTATGAAATGGGTGAAATGGAAGACTTATAGAAAGGAACAAGTGTATTGATTCTCCATTGAGTTCCTGTAGCGTTTTAACTTCTACAAGTAACAGGAAGTAACATCTGAGAAAGCTTAGGATTCAGTCTAAGCTTGTGGTCTGTCAGCAAGTCCTTGACAGTGCCAGTTTGGTCCTCACCACCACCACCTCTCTAGCAAATTTGGATCTGTAGCTGGAAAATGCTATTCTATCTCCAAATTCTGTTCTTTAGACAGCATAAAATGCCCTCAATTTCTTAATTCTCTTAATTACTTGCTTACAGCTCTGATTAATCTTACCTGTCTTTATCTTTACCACTCACATATTTTAACCACTTTCACTGGAAATCTTGTAGCTCCATAGCCATTTTATCTTTGGTATCATAGTTTCATGCTTATTCCCTTAAGTTTTTACTTCCTAACCTGCTTACTAAAAGTCATTTTCTTAGTACTTATTATCAGTTCAGTAAGTATTTCTCTAATCATGAAATCTTGTGACTTGGCAATATAAATATAATTATGGTTCATTGCACAGTCAGCCAGATTTTCAGACTGGATTTGGCATTTTTATCCACCTATTCAGTCCTTTCCAAGGATCTGGGATAGGCAAATGTTGACATTTTATGGTGAGTGTTCAAAGTATAATTATTGCAGAATGTAAGCTGTTCCAAGTAAAGCTGCCTTTTGCAATTGACTATTAGTGAATTTGTCAATGCAGAGGGTGTTAAAGTAATGCTCCAGTTGTTTTGGGATTGCACTCAAGGGACCTATTACTATTTGTACTATCTTTGTTTTCTTTTGTTATAATTGTTCTATTTTTATTTGCAAGTCTTTGTATTTTGTTATCTTCTCCATTTCCTTCTCTTCTATTCCACTGTCTCAAGGTGTCCACTATCCAGACTTTTTTGTCTTTCTTATTGACAGGTGTTAAGTCTGGCATGTTATGTGGCAGATACCTGTCTGTTTGAATTCTAAAATTCCAAAGCATTTTATCTTCTTCATTTTATTTTACTTTCTGTATTTTATGATCTCACCAGTTCTTGCTTGCAGGCAAGTGCTAAATTTTGCAGATCTTCCAATCCAGTGTTGTTGCTATTTTGTCATGCCATTGTTTGTAGTCTGTGAGATTTTCTTGTAGCAGCTAACCAGGTGGTCCACTGTTTCTTCAGTTTCTTTCCAGAAGAAATACTTGCTGCCTGTTGCTGTGTTCCAAGTTCTAGCTTTGTATGCATTTGTTCTTAAGGCTTGGTCTTGTGCAGCCAGAATTAGCCCGTCTCTCTTTCTTCAACTTTCCTGTTTTTAGCCATTGCCAGATCTTATTATTATCTGCTTTACCTGTTGTTGTTGTTGTTTTTAATGTATTGGCCACATAATACTTTCTCTTCCCGTGCCACTTTTCAGTTCTTCATTATGGGCCATTTTGGTCTCTCCAGTATCAGTAGGCCTTCCTGGTATATAACTATTATTATAAGCAGTAGTAGTAGTAGTAGTAGTAGTAGTGCTACTATGATTAAAAAGAGGCCCTTAAGCACAATCTAGCAGAATCTAACAAATCTCTAATATGATTACTTTTAAGATATAATGCAGCATTCTGGTTATTCTGTCTCAAAAGCTGTAATACATAATTGTGAGAAGTACAGAATAAAAGTACACAAGTACTGAAAAGGTGGGATGAGAGGGGAGAGAAATATAGTTAAAATTGCTGTGCGCAGGTGATTTGGAGGACAAAAGAAACTTAGTTTTTGGCTATGTATATGTTACTTAGTTTGGTAATGAAATGTTCAGAAATTATATTAAAACAAGCTCTGAGAGCAAACCACAGCCAAAATCTGAAATCCGAGCTACAAGTATTTTCAATATCTTTTCATTTCTCATAGTACCTAATACTTGTGTTTAAATTTCAGTGCTATTAATATTTCATGGATAAGGACAAGTATATTACAGATTATTATCTTTGGTTCAGCATATATCTGAATTCTTGCAAGAGCAGAAGTACAATTGCTTTCATGCCATATTTCCAAGAAAAATATAATTGACCATGATTAGGTTGGATTCATAATACTCTCGAGTTTCTCCACAAGTCTGCTGTGGAGATTATGTACTGTCAGATTATTATAAACATGGTAGTTCCCGGATTGGTTAAGATTTCTCCAACATTTTTTTTTTAGGAAAATATTGAATGATTTGTCCTCAGATGCCCCAGGAGTGCCAAGAATTGAGGAAGAAAAATCTGAAGAAGAAGCAACAGCACCTGCTATTACTACTGTCACCGTGCCAACTCCAATTTATCAAACAAGCAGTGGGCAATACAGTACGTGATATCTCTTTCTTATACAGTAGTAGGAAAGGAAAAGTATATAAGGTCTTAATTAAATTGTAAAAAATGCATTTTATTTCCCCTCTGAAATTATAATTATAATTTCCCCTCTGAAAAATGTTCAGAGCTCCATATTTGTACTTTCAGATTTCGAATTGTGTCACATCTGATAAAATATATGAAAACATACCAAAGGATTATGGGAACCAAAGAGAAATGTTTGTGCAGTCATGCTGTTACTTAAGGATAAACCCAGTGATTGCTGGCAAAACAAAACATTTGTTATTAAATGAACCAATAGTATACAAATGTGGCATATCAACAAAGGAGCAGGGCAAATGAAAATTAGTTAAGCATTGTTATGCAGGTGTTTTGTTTTGATTAAACATGTCTTAGAAAATTAGCATGTCCTGTGCCTTCTAGTGTCCTTCTTAACGCTATGGATATAGTTCAGTCCCATTACTTTCCTAGCAGGTAATTCACTGCCCACTTCACTGTAAAGGATAGAATACTCTTCACCTGTTCACATACGATCTTGGCTTTAAGGACCAATTTACATCTTCAGTTGAAGTGAAAAGTTTCACGGCAGTAAAATGTTGCATTTAATTCATATTAAGAATGATTATAATATATAATACTTGCTCAACAATAGCTACTGCATGAAAGCATGATTTGTGTTCTAGTTTATCTCATGACGGAAGCATTGCCATGTGAAATCACCCTTACATGTTCAGCGATCAAGGCTGGGAGGGTGGATGAAGGACATAGAGTTTTATGATTATTATTTGCTCTGGTCCCCAGTGTGGTCCTAATTTTCTTTTAGGGACTGGTGTTGCTGATATCCATCATCAATATGGCAATGCTGTGCATGCAGGTATTGTCTGCATGAATGGATTGGTGTATATGTGGTGGAGCTGAGGAACTGATGCTGGCAGCATTGAATGAGGGACCATGTGTGAATGGTATTCTTATTGCAGTCTGAGTGATGTGTAGCAGACTGAGGAGCTTCATGAAAGTGGATACAGAAATAAGTACAGAAAAAAATTAAGAACAATAATTGTATGTGAAGTGCTAAAGAAACTAACACAGCGGCAACAGAGAAGAAAGCAACTGATGAAGGATGAAACTGATAAAAAATATGTAAGAAGAACAAAATATAGAGGGGAAACCATTGTTTATTTTATTTATTAGTGTCCTATCTTTATTTCTTTTACAAATGACTCAAGGCGGCGAAAATAACCAACACACCTTCCCCCTCCTATTTTTCCCACAACAATCCTCTGAGAGGGGTTTGGCTGAGAGAATAACTGGGCCAAGGTTACCCAGGTGACTTTCATGGCTAAGACGGGAACTGAACTCGCACTCGTTCCCGCTTTCTACCCTGGTGCCTTAAACACTAGACCATTGGCATGAACAGAGCTCCATTATTAGAAACAAATTGCTAATTTTTATTACTTTATTAATTTTATTAATCAACAGCAAAAAATTATCACCAACAAATTTAACAAAGTACATATACTTTTCATTACCAAAAAATTAAGGAATCACACAATAAATGCATATTGTTATTAAATGCTAGTATCTGGATTGATTGATTGAATGAATTAGAAAACAAATTGTAATCTTTAAAAAGTCACGTCTTGCAAAATGCATATAATAAATTACACTTTCCTATATGGTGAACAAAATTCAATATCTCTTCAGAATTAGATTAGTACACTTTTCTAATGATTTTTTGGGGGAGATGCTTCAGCTGTTCTGCCATAACAGGTTTAAGAAAAATATGCCATTGACAAAATAGTTTCCAGCAGTGCTTTGTGTAGTGATTTATCTATCACTTACCGAAATTGCTGCATCAGGAAAACGTCTGTGTTAATAGCTGTAATGAATAAAATATATTCAGAGTCATAACGTCATCACAGGAAACAGCATAACATTAAATGTTTTAAACAACCTTATTTTCAGACTATTTACAGTGTTCTTAATATCCTAATTGCTTACCTGCTTTTGCCTGTTTCCAGTTGCTATCACCCAGGGAGGTGCCATCCAGTTAGCAAACAATGGCACGGATGGTGTCCAGGGCCTGCAGACTCTAACTATGACCAATGCAGCTGCAACCCAGCCGGGTACCACCATTTTACAGTATGCACAGACTACTGATGGACAACAAATTCTGGTACCCAGCAACCAAGTAGTAGTACAAGGTAGGATAAGGATATTCTTAAATGATTTACTCAAGGTTGATGCTTTATTTATTCATTTATTCATTCTTTTTATTTGTGAAATTGTTAAAGTGACTTTTCTTTCCTATTCTTCAAATAAAATCTGAGGATATGAGGAACAGAGCTGAAACAAGCAAGAGCTATAATCATACACATTTTTTCTGTCTTGACAGAAATATGTAAACTTAAGGGAGAACAGAAATGCAAACATAACATGCACATATACGGAAATAAATTCACAAGCTATTGGAGGCCATTCCTGGTAAAGAGGTTAGAAAGAATTCTGAAGGCCGTGCTCTGCATGCCTTTGCTGCCTTGTTTCTTACAGTTTTCTGTCCCTTTTAAGTAGACAGTTGCAGGAATGGGACAGATAATTTCTACCAGCAATTTATGCTGATATCTCACACAATAGGATTGGAAATTACAAATGGGTTTATGTGAAATTAGCCCAAGATTTCATTTGAGCTAGTTCACATTGCCTCCCTCTAAACTCTTAGCAAATAATCTCTTTAATCTTTTCTTTAAAGTTTTATTTCAGATTTCCCCAAATTCTCTTCAGTTTTATTAGTAGCAACAGTTTTTGGAGCAACTATAGTATCAGAACTATAAGTTATTATTGCAATTAGGAGATAATAATAATAATAGTAAAGTTGGAAGGGACCTTGGAGGTCATCTAGTCCAACCCTCTGCTCAGGCAGGAAACCCTATACCATTTCGGACAAATGGCTATCCAGTCTCTTCTTAAAAACCTCCAGTGTTGGAGCATTCACCGCTTCTGGAGGCAGGTTGTTCCACTGGTTAATTGTTCTAAATGTCAGGAAGTTTCTCCTTAGTTCTAGGTTGCTTCTCTCCTTGCTTAGTTTTCACCCATTGCTTCTTGTTCTGCCTTCAGGCACCTTGGAAAATAGCTTGACACCCTCTTCTTTGTGGCAGCCCCTGAGATATTGGAACACTAGATGTCAGCTTGAACCTCTAATTAAGAATGATCCTTAACTCCATTTGTTGAGAAATGTATAGTTTACTAGAAGTCAAGTGAACTACAGTAGTGCACAGCCAGAACTGAAGATTGTGCACCAAAATTCCCAAATCTAACTTTTCCCTCCCTTAGTTGCCTCCCATCACTGGTCCCCCCTGTCTAATCAAATTCAAACAAGATCTCACTTTCAGGCCTAGGTTTGGCATGCAGTTGCGTTCAGTTCCCAACAGCTTGACTTTGAAGCTACTCTCTGAAAGATACATTGAACTTTCGTTTCCCTTGAAGCATCCCCTCTGCCAATTAGCCCCGCCCTCTACCCACCCCCCCAGAGTTCATGGCAGCTGATACTGAATGGTTGCAAGTGTGAGATGGCAGCTGACAGGAAATCCATCACATAGTTTAAAGCAGTGGTTCTCAACCTTTTTAATGCCGCGACCCCCCAACTGGTCGTAAGTCGAGAACTACTCAACCGGTCATAAGTCGAGGACTACTCAACTGGTGCAGCACCATTTGCAGAATGGGACTTTTGGCGGGCTCAGCAGGGCAGAGACAGCCTGGACAATTCCTATTGGCTTTTGAAAGCCAATAGAATTAGACTCTATTCAAGAGAGTCTATTCTATTGGCTTTCAAAAGCCAATAGAATAAAAGGGAGTAGCACAGCTAAGGAAAAGGGGGGAAAAAATGGCGGACTGCGTTGTTTGGCGACCCCCGTGAAATGGTCGTTCGACCCCAAATGGGGTCCCGACCCACAGGTTGAGAACCACTGGTTTAAAGGAAGTTTAGGATATTGATCTTGGTAATTACATACATAAGGCAAATTGGAAGAAACTGTGAAAAGTGGATGGATTAATCTTTGTTTCAATGCAAGAACTGCAGTGGAAAGCTTATGTATTGCTAGCACGTGACTTCAGTTAGATTGGCACGTGTAAATCAAAATTATTCTTCCAAATATTACACGGGTTCTCAAAAACAAACTTGATAAAGCTATACCTTTTTGATATAAAAGTTTTGAGGAGATACTATCACTTAAAGAATTGAATGTTCCCCAGAATTAGGCTTCCTGCATTTATTTACAGCACCATATCTCAAGCTTAAAAATAAGAATAATTAAAGTAGCTAAAATAATTAATTGCCCAATATTGGAAAACTCTAGATATATAATAATTGGGATATGAATTAACAAGCCATTAATTGCCACATTAGAAAAAAATAAAAATAGAATTTAGAGGCCTATCAGAAAATGAGGGAAAGGGGACAGAGGAGATGATGATGATGATGGAAGGGACCTTGGAAGTCATGTAGTCCAACCCCCTGCTTAGGCAGGAAACCCTATATCATTTCAGACAAATGGCTGTCCGTTTCTATCTGCGGAAATTGGAAAATGTGAAAAAGATATTAATATAAGAAATAATCATAACAGAATTATAAAATGGATGAAAGATGATCAACTGGAACTGATTGAGTTGGCAGAGATGGTGAAATTAGCTGTATGGCTTAGAGACAATATTATGGACATGTTTATAAGAGAATGGAAGTCATCCATGGAGTTTCTGCAAATTTAATGTAATAATGAAGATGTTAAGATAAGCTTATTTCTTTGGGCCGCTAGTTAATGGGTTTTTTTTAGAGTTAACAAATACTAGGTCAATCTGATTGAGAAGAGATTAGATTTCTATATTTGAGACATTATTTATTATTTTTTATTTTTGTTGTGTTTGTAATTTGGGCAGGGGTTATCTTTCTGTTTTTGTTGTTTTTTAGTACCCTGTCTTTGAAATAAATATCTTTATTTTATAAATAATCTTTTTCTTTATTAAAAAGAAAAAAACTTAAAAGAATGAGACATTGGCAGCAGGAACCACAATTTTATAAAATATGTATGGATCTTATGGTTTACCATTACAGCAGTAGACTATAATATGGTGATCATTTATATATATATATGGTAAATTGATACATTTATCGTATCTGTCTATTTACATCTTAGTAGACTTGTTTGTATTTTCTATTATCTTTTTTTCTCTGTGCATCTGAGATTTATATTATTTCAATCACTTGATAATGCTTGTTAATCATAGTTAATCATAGTACAATATAAACTAATTCTATTGTATGCTTCCTGGAAAGCCCAGTATATTGCTCAGGTTGAGTTGAACATATTTGTTGAGTTACAAAAGATATCTGAATCTATACCATATGAGAGACAGGAAACCTTAGGAGAAAACGTGGGAAATGTAAAGGCAGAAAAATGGTAGAATCTTGATAGCAGATACATTGTGAGGGGAAAAGATAAAGAACAAGAGCAATGGTTGTGGGAGAAGGGGTTGGAGAGAGGGAAGAGGGGCATAAGATTGGGCAAAAGAAGCCAAAAAAAGCAGTATGCAGATGAAAATATCCTTTGAATCTCAAAGGTGGTTTGGGTAGGATATTTTGAAATGTGAACAGTAAGGGGGAGAGTTTGTTTTAAATAGTTTCAGAAGGAAAGTGATCAGGGAACAAAGTAACTAAGAAAGAGGGATAGGAGAAAAATGTCAAAGAGGATTTTCAGTGCAATAAGAAATGCTTGAGAATTGTATGTTATTTCTATAAATACAGAACAGCAGAAACTTTGTACTTTTGCAGTGAGAGTTGCAGTCAACCATACCAGTTACACTAAGGGAAGAAGAGAACTGCCAACTAAATGGATAGTATTAACAGATTTTCAAATTTTTTTAAGAATTGTCTTCCAGTACTGTCAAATATAACATTTTGTAACTCTTTCTAGCTGCTTCGGGAGATGTTCAGACCTACCAAATTCGCACAGCACCCACAAGCACCATTGCACCTGGTGTCGTCATGGCATCTTCCCCAGCTCTTCCCACTCAACCAGCAGAAGAAGCAGCACGAAAAAGAGAAGTCCGTCTAATGAAGAACAGGTTTGTATACTATTCATTAACAGCCAAAAATATTTTTACAGGTAGTTCTTGACCTAGAACAATTGAGCCTAAAAGAGAGTTTATGACTGTTCTGTCACAGTTGTTAAGTTAATACCATGGTTGACTTTCCTTGTTAGAAGGTTGCAATTGGTGATCACGCAACCCCAGAACATTGCCACTGTCATAAATATGAACTAGTTGCTAAACTTCTGAATTTTGATCAAGTGATAATGGGGATGCTGCAATAGTTGTAAGTATGAAAAACAGACAAAAGTCGCTTTTTCAGTGTCGTTGTAACTTCAAACAGTCACTAAATGAATGGTTGTAAGTCAAGGACTACAACAACTTTCTTTACTCCCATTCTAAAGAAAATTTTACCATATAAGATGGAAGTGACGGTACCAAAAACAATTAGCTTTATCTGAAAAACTTGTATAACTGGGAAAAAGATCTGCAATCCCCATGTTGTGTTGCAGTGGTTAATAGAGCCAGAAAGTGCAGGACCAGTATTTTTTCCTTGGCATAGCCCAGAATTAATCTTGCTAACAGTCAAAACCATATCATTTGCAAAGCAACTTTGCAATATCAACTAGAAATAAATCATTTCAAGCAAGACAGCAGAATGATACTTTTTCAGTCAACTTATAAATGATTTGATAAGTCCAATTATGGTTTATCAAAGAAAATATTTGTTGGCTCCCCATGCAAATATATCAACCAAAACCATAGATGATTCTTTTAATATTTGTTCAGTGCGAAGTTTCATAGTCAGTGTACAACATATAGCTCCTTAGATATTCTACTCATACATGGCTCCTGTTCTTTGAAAACTAAGGTAGTCCTTAATTATGCATCCTCACTTTAGTTTATTGTCTGAAGAAGGAATTTGTATTTTTTGTTGTTGTTGTTTGGAATATGCTATAAGAAACAAACAATTGGGCTTTTCTGCGGCAAGTTCTTATAAACAAGCAGAGTTGGAGAATTTTAATTTGTTAGATAAACCCTCTTGCTGGGGAAAAAAAAGCAAACACAGCATGTGACAGCACTTTGTTAGTTGATCATTAAGCCATAACTTACCTTGTTTTATTATGCAGCTGACTCAATAAATGATTCAATACCTCAAAAGAGCCCTTAGGCCAGAGGTGTCAAACTGGCAGCCCGCGGGCTGGTTTCATCATACCGGAGCTGCGCCCACCCCATTGCCAGCAATGGCGAAAAAGCTCCGATACGTCGTGCAACGTCACATGACGTCGCGAGTTTGACATGCCTGCCTTAGGCTAAGCAGTAGTGACTTACTAGCAGGAGAGAAGAAAAACAGCCATTCTTAATTAATACTACTTTTACATCAATATTACTTAATTCTTAGGTTCCTTTCAAAGATAAAAAATATGAAATGTAAAATATTAAAAAATAGCTGAACAGTGATGAAAACTGTCATGCAGTAATGTTTTATTTTACTCCTCAGACCAACTGATTTATAATTTTTGAAGCATTTCTGAAACAGTAACCTTATGAGCATTTGATTTAGAAAACTCTCAGACTTGCTATTAGATAAAAATACAGAAAATAAACAACCTATTGCAGGAGAAAAATGGGTAGATTAATTTTTTCCTTTTAATGCAGGGGTGTCAAACTGCCGGCCCACTGACCGGATGTGTCACACAGAAGCCCCGCACACCCCAGCTCTGGCAAGGGGGAAAAAGTCGCAATATGTCGCGACATGTCACGTGACACGGCAAGTTTGACCCCCCCTGTTTTAATGTAAATGAGACTGAAGTTTTAATCTTATTAGAGGATAAAACCTTGAACATAGTGAAATTTATATCTGAATTAATATGCAAGGGATTGAGTTAAGTATTCATTGCAGAATATCTTAATATAAATGAGTTTTAAATGGCTAAAACTGTTATTAATCTTTACCATAATATGGGATTAAAATACAGTAGAACAATGACTTGGAAGATCTGGTTACTCTCCTCAAACTGGCTCTTTTAGTAGTCATCTGCATGCACAACTGTTCTGTACAGGTAATCCTCAACTTACAACAGTTCATTTAGTGACCATTTGAAGTTACGTCATTGAAAAAAATGACTTATGACCATTTTTCACACTTATGATCATTGCAGCATCCTCATGGTCTCATGACCAATATTTGGATGCTTGGCAACTGGTTCATATTTATGTTGCTTGCAGAGTCTCATATCATGTGAACAACTTTTGCAACCTTCTGACAAACAAAGTCAATGGGGAAACCAGATTCACTTAACAATTCGGTTATTAATTCAACTGCAACAATTCACTTAACAACCGTGGTAAGAAAAGTCGTAAAATGGGGTAAAACTCACTTAACAAATGTCTCACTTAGCAACAAAAACATTGGGCTCAATTATGGTCGTAGGTCAAGGACTACCTGTGCAGTGCAACTAATACAACTAAGCAGGAGGGGAAACATTGTCTTGTCTTCTGATCCTTCCAGTATTAATTTGAGCACTGATGCTTGTCCACACTGTAAACGTATGTCCTATATTATTCATAATTCCTGCCATTGGCACATGATTCCATGTATTTCTAATCAATACCTGAGCCTCAGTTCTGTATTACAGAATAAAATCAGAATTTTTTTTATCTAGAGATAAAAAAAAAAATCTAAAAGGCTTGGTCCTCTAATATTTCCCAAATCTTCTTTCATTCACAATATTGTGATGAGGCACAGCAAAGAAATGCTAATAAACATTAGTCCTTGCACTCACTTATTTGGTGTTTATACATGACTTGCATAGAGAAGTTTCCTCCTGAACTTTATTGGCCTGGACACCTTAATAGGAGCATCTGTTTTCAAGAAAGTTGATTTGTAGGACAACCACTACAAAAAGAAGGCAGTCATTAACTCTTAAAAATCTGTACAAGTTTAGCATGGGATATCCAATAGCAGAGACTTGATCCGTCTCAGTATATTAAAAAGAAATGAAGTATACCTTTAAAGGACCAGGTTGGAGGCAGATTTTCTATAGATTTTAGGCAGATTTTCTATATGGAGACCTCTATAGAACTTAGAGCTGGAAGGGACCTCAAGAGTCAGGAGACCTTATACCAGCCCAATCAAATGGTTGTCCAGTCCATTTTTTAAAACTTCCAGTGATGGAACACCCAAAACTCCAGGAGGCAAGCTATTCCATTGACTAATTGTTCTCACTGTCAGGAAATTTCTCCTTACTTCTAGCTTCGATTTATTTTTAACAAGCTTCCATCCATTATTTCTTGCCTTGCCATCTGGTGCTTTGGAGAATAAGTCAATCCCCTCTGCTCTGTGACAGCCCCTCAAGTACTGGAAGACGGTAATCATGTCCCCCTTAATCCTTTTCTTCAATAGGTTAGAAAACCTAGCTTCCTTCAACCAATCATCATACAATTTAGCCTCCAGACCCTTTATCATTTTTGTTGCTCTTCTTTGCTCACTTTCTAAGGTTTCAGAACTTTTTTGTATCCTGATGACCAGAAATGTATGCAGTATTCCAATTGTAGCCTCACTAGAGCAGCAGTAAAGCGTTATTATCACTTCTCATGATCTTGATGTTATCCCTCTGTTGATGCAGTCCACGAGAATTGCATGGGCTTATTTGGCAGCTGCACCACATTGTTGGCTCATACTTAAGTGGTGGTCCATTAGGCCACCTAGATCTACTGATGATGCTACCTAGTTTGAGCAATGGAATGTGCAAGAAAACAACCAAGCTCAGAGAACATCAAGGACCTTTCATTTTACCCCTAGGCTACAAATATTTCCCCTATTGGTACACCTTGATCTCTCAGTTACTACTGTTGAGCCAGGTACCACCTATTTTGTACCTCTGCATTTGGTTTTTCCTATCTAAGTACAGGACCTTGCTTTTCTCACCATTGAACTGCATCTTGTTATATAAGTGATCTGTCAAGATCCATCAGGATCTTGAGCCTATGTTCCAAAGTGATAGCAATTCCCCCCCAGCTTGGTGTCATCTGCAGATGTGATGAGTTCCCCTTCTATCCCCTCATAGATCATTCATGAAGATGTTGAAAAGTACTGGGCCCAAGACAGAACCTTGAGGTACCCTACTGCATGCTTCACTCTATGTAGATGTAGTTCCATTAAGGACTACGTGCTGGGGACAGTTGGTCAGCTATTGCAAATCCATTTGGTGGTGGATTCCCACATTTTTTTATCTTACTAAGAAACAGACTGTGGTCTTGGTTGTCAAATTCCTTACTGAAGTCCAAGTATACTATGTCCACAGCATTTCTCTGATCCACTAATTTAGTCATTTTATCAAAGAAGGATATATGGTTTGTCTGGCATGATCTATTTTTAACAAACCCATACTGGCTTCTAGTACTATAATCACTTTGTTCATTTCTAGCTGTTCACAACTTCTCCACTTGATTATCTTTTCAAGGATTTTCCCTGGGAAGTTAACAATATCATACAAGGATCATATACTAGGATTTCAAGCTCTCTCTGTTCCCTATACTATGAGCATTGGTATATTGGCATTTGAACTCTTTATCGTTGACCTTAGTTTTGTTTCCTGCGTATCCTGAGTTGTACTTGTGTGCCCCTTCTTCACCACTTCCTTTCTGTCTAATTTGTTGTGTTGACCTATATGCTTTGGGTTTAGCCCTACAGGTTTGTTTCCTTCCACCTCCAGTTTTAGTTTAAAGCCCTTTAGTTTAAAGCCCTTCACTTGCTTCCCAAACACATTCTTGCCAAATTTTGTCTATCTCTTGCTAGAAGCCTTTCCTGTAGGTCAGTGGTTCTCAACCTGTGGGTCGGGACCCCATTTGGGGTCGAACGACCATTTCACGGGGGTCGCCAAACCACGTTGTCCGCCATTTTTTTCCCTTTTCCCTAGCTGACCTACTCCCTCTTATTGGTGGCCACACCCACTTGGGGGTCACCACAACATGGGGAACTGTATTATGGGGTCACGGCATTAGAAAGGTTGAGAACCACTGCTGTAGGTAGTGTATACATGATTCAGAAAGTCAAAGTTCTCACCATTCTTTGAGCCAGCAGTTTACTTCTAAAACATCTGATCTCTCATTGGTCATTGACTTATCATTGGGATTGCTGATGATAAAGCAATCTGAGCACCCAGGTCCTTTGCTTTTTTTGCCTAGTTGCTCCTTTGATATTGATTTCAGGCTCTTAGTTGTATTATTCATCCTAACATGAAAGTGGAGAAAGGAATAATAATTGGTGGGCTGGATTATTTTAGTGAACCTATGTGACACATTTTTAGTCTGCACCTGGGAGACAACATACTTCCTTAAGAAATTATCTGCTCTATGTGATTATTAAAAGTCAATATCAACTTAGTAGCTCATAATAAAATCGAATACTTTCAAAATGGCAGTGACTATTGGTCTTCAAGTTTTAAGAAATCAAAATATTGAATACTATCATTGGCAAAACGCAGCCTCACTATACTCGTCCACATTAAAATTAAATGCTTTCTTAATAGAAGGGTTTTATTTCCTAGAGTGAAAAGATTAATCAGAAATAGCAATTGGTGTCACCATACAATCAAAGTGCAGCTGCATTCAGATGCCAGATAGTGCTTCTGTATAGACAAGGCAGTGGAAAATGCAAATTATTCTATTCTGACAAAGCAGAAGCAGTTTAAACTGTTACTTAGTGGTGTGTATGTATGCATGCACCCTTGCATAGGGGAAATAGTAAAACATGGAGAATGTAAGAGACACGCAGATGTGGAATGATGAGAGATATGAGAAGACACTCTTTGCCTGACAAAGAGCTTTATGAGGAAAATTAGCTTCGGGAGGGAGAAAGGGGGGGGGGAAATCCAGAGGCACCAATTGGAGCTTTGGTAGCTGACTAGACTGAGAGTGATTGTTTTACAAGCAGAAACCTTGGAGTCTCTCTTATCAAGCTTTATTACGATGAAAGCAGTGGTACAGTATTCAAGAACAAGTGAGTTATTTTTAATTTAGAATGATTGTATTTAATAGAAGTAGACTTCCTTGATTCCATTTCTCATTTTTACCCCTGTTACTATGGGCCAGAGAGGAAGCAGAACTATTCTCTGATAAAGTAGAGAAATCGGCAGCAGTGAATTACCGACACAATTGTTTAAATTCTAAGAGCTCTCTAGTTTGGGCTATTCCAAATCTGAGAGACTGGGAGAGAGGGAGATGTTTGATATATATCTATATCTATCTCTCTCTCTCCCAGTCTCTCAGATTTGGAATACAAGAAAAGCCCGAACTATATATTGATCTCTTTCTCAAACAAAACAGTCAAATTCCTGAGAGGAGGGAGAGGAGTCCTGTAAACACGTTCATAGACGATGCCATCTAGACATAGTCTTTTTATAATCTGGACTAATAACAGCATCAGTAAAATGGTTTTATAGGACATGAAGAACAATAAACCTTGTCAGAAGAAGCATCCAATAAATAATAAATTAAAGCTAAATATATAATAAAAAATTAAGTCTTGAAACCCTAACTTTGCCCCACTGTGTATTCAGGAGAGTGTGGCTTTCTTGCTGAGAGGGATGGTGGGAGGAGAATAGAGAGCAGAGAATCATCAATCTCAACCACTGCTCTGAAATTATCTCTTATTAAATTGTGCAAGTGCAGCAGTACTGCCTGACCTTACTACTGAAATGTAAACCTAGTTTGTGGAGGGCACCACAGCTTATGCTGAAAATCCCAGCTCAAGAATAGAAGAATGCACATTAATGGGGTCATGGGGCACAATATGTAGACACAAAAACCTTGTAAGTAATTGTACTCAGCCTTGCAGAGGATATGATTGTTTTAATGCTTTAAGAATTAGAGTTATTGCATACTAACAAGTGATTTGATAATAGGTGTTACTATACTTTTTGGCCTGTTGATCCCTGGTGGTTTCTAAACTTGTAGCCCTTCAATGTGGTAGCTTACTGCTTAAATGAATGGGAAGGAGAACTCTTTTTAAAGCTCTAGCTTTAAAATTACTACATTATTGAAGTTAAAATCAGCTATGAATGTTGAAAATTGTCTTAAGTCTGAATATTTTCTCTTATTTTGCCCACAGGGAAGCAGCACGTGAATGCCGCAGGAAGAAAAAAGAATATGTCAAATGTCTAGAAAACAGAGTAGCTGTCCTTGAAAACCAAAACAAGACATTAATTGAAGAATTAAAAGCACTTAAGGACCTGTATTGCCACAAATCAGATTAATTTTAATTCCCCGGTTTTTGTTTGTTAATGGGGGAAAAGACTGGTTTGGTGATAGTCAAACAGACAAAATGAACTTTTTATTTTCTAAGAATTTTTTTTCTTTTTTTTTTTTTTTCTACATACACAACTATCTGAAAGCAACTAAGGAATTTGATTCATCTGTGCTTGGCATTAAACTGTGAATGTTGCACATCTGCCTTCACTTCTTCCCCTCCTGAAATTGATTTCATCACAATACACCCTGATTCTGAAGAAAAAAAAGCAAACTTCCTCTTCAAAAAATAATAATCTTCATTTGTGAAGTTACAAGAGTTGGAGGTTTCTTACAATAATTTCAAGAGTCAGCATAATCTCATCTGAATGCCTTAGTGAGAGTCACCCTGGACTTTTGCCCTGAAATACTCAATGGGCCATATATATAATCAAGGTATGATGCTCTGAAGTGGCTGTGGTTGCCAAGTTATTGCATAATTTCAAATATACGTTAGCAATTGTACAGTTAACATCTATTTGGTGGGATAATGCCAAAGGAGATGCATTTCAGGTATACTCACCATAGAGGAATCGGAGGAAGCTGAAGAAATTGAGGAGGAGACAAGTTGGACAATTATGAACCTAATCCAATTTTTGTACAACAACAAAAAAAATCACTTATTTTCTATAATGTTTTAATAAGCTTTATGTAGTCAGACTTCCAAATTCAAATGATAACTATCACTTTATACTTGATTGGGATGTGGACTGGTAGGAAGCAGTAGTGTAGTATATGTTTAAGATGGAAACATCATAGTACATTCACTACTCTTTCCTTTTTCCATATACAAAAGCAAGATTATCCAAGGTAACAATTAGAAGCATAGTTAGCATAATACACACTTTGGGGAAAGAAAACTTATAGCTGTCCTAATTGTATCATGCAAGTAATAATTTTAAAACTTTGCCTGGAAACATTTTTGACTCTTCTGTTTTGCTTAAAACTTCCTTTGATATATTTTTAAAAAGAAGTAAATTCGTTCTCTGTTACATCATCTGCATGTATAATGTGGATATGATTAAAAAATTTATTTTTTTTTTGCTAAAATCCTACCTATTGTATATTCAGATGCTGTTTACACTTGTCCAGTGGACACATTTAATGCAGTCTACAATTCATTTAAACTGACTAATATGAATAGGCTGCCATGTAATTTAAGGTTTTAATTATATATATAAAATTGCCATATGCAAAGATTTTAATCAGATTTTGCAGGAACAAATAAAAGAATCCAGCAGCCATGAACATAGCAAAACTTTTGAAACCATTAGAATTTATGTGGTGAAAAAAAAACATATCCTGGAGTTGAATGGAGCTGAGGATCTATTAGGGCCAGAATGGGATTGCATGGAGACAATTGTCTAAGCCTAGTCATTATTTCAGTGTATGTATATTTATTTTATTTTAATAGCTTGTGTGCACACATGTGCGCGCGCACACACACACTACTAAAATACACAGTAGCTGTTCTGAAAGATAAAATACCAGGGTATATTAGGGAGAATTTGTCAGGTGCATTTCACAGTGTGACAATAGGGATTAAATCATTTTTAAAAACATATTTCCGTGAAAATTAAATATTTTTTATATAGGAATAGATAAACTTTTTTTCTTTGTTTATAGAGTACGTCAAAATTCTAGATTTGAAAAAGAGTATTTTTTTCACTCTCCTTTTAGTTTGCTAGACAAACTTGTTTATTCTCCTACTGGCATAGAAAATAGATAACCTGAACATCTGTGTAACTTATTTATATATGGATTGTGATCTTTCATAAATTTGATGAAACAGAATGAAAGCATATAAATTAATAATTAAGTGCTGCTATTCTGAAATTTTCATTCTCTGTATCTTTAAAAAACAAGGACTTTAGCAATGATTTGGGAATATATGCTATAGAGAGCTGAAATCCACAATCTGTAGCTGCATTGTGAAATTTGTCTTCTTTTCCCTGAATAATATAGTAGAATCATGAACTCGTTGATTTTGCAGAAGTCAGTTTTGTAACACTGCTGTCATGGTATGTGGTATCTTTTTGTTTGGATAATTTTTGAAAAAGTATCTCATAAAGCTGGCTGGGATCACATAAATGGGTTAACCTGTATAAAAATTATGCAATAATGTAAGATTTGTTTTGAAGACTTAAGTACTGGAAAAGCAACCACCATAACTCTCTCCATTATTTTGGCATCATTTGTAATTATTGGGTATGATTGTATTTTAGCAGATAAGCCACCAGCTGAGTGGGCTATTGGGGGTGGGGCTAGTGCTTTTAAGTGCTCTCTGAAAGGCTAAATCTCGATCACTTGTAGTATCACAGGATCTATTGTACTGGTTCTATAGTAAACGTAAAATTTACATTCTGAGATTTTTCACCAGCAATAACGCAACATTTCAGCCCACTTTATTTATCCTGTACTGAGTTATTTAGTTATTTATCTGGCATTCCATATATACTTTGAATTATGTTTTAATTATCCCAAGTATAGAGCAGGTTGGTGCCAATGTGTTTTGCAAGATACAGTCAAAATGAATGGGATAGTACTGAAAAACCAACCCTCAATTTGTATATTACTAATTTATTGAGTTAATAAACTTATTGAATAGTTAGTCTCTATTATACACTTGGCCCCTTTGCTGCACAACAGAAATTTTGTTGAATTTATTGACAGATTTAACTAAAACAACTGGCATGGAAAGGGCTAGTTCCATTATAGTCATCATACATAGAATTGATTTGAAGTAGTTTCTATATTTTACAAAAGAAAAAAAACATTCAGGCAGTACAAATATTGTCTGAGGTGTTCTTCTAAAAGATATTCTTGGAAAGGTTTATGTATAAAGTATGTACATATATAAAATATATATACACAGTATATAATCTATAGCTCTGAGAGCTTTTAAGTCAGGAATGCTGAATATTATAGTATATTGAGGTCAGAAAAAAATAGTATGTATGTGTGCAGATACATGCTTATTGTTTCTTCTCTCTTCCACCCTCACCCCCCAAATTTTGAACTATATTATTCTGGCGCTTATTGATATGTTTTGTTATTTTCTTATCCATTTTCAGTTACTTTATTTCACTGCAGTTTATATTTGTTATGAAGGTGAATTATGAAGTGATAGCAACTCCTTAAAGTTCCTTTTGTTCCCAAGTTATTCATTTTGTGCTTTGTCTGTTGGGCAGCTATTCATTTAAGGCAAAAACAATTGGAAAACATTTGAGTTATATGGAGGGAACAAAAGAGAAAAGAGGGGTTGCTCAATATTTTATTTGCATAATTTTACCCTATACTTGACTAATGGAAAGCATTGTAACTAGAATTTGAAAGCATACTTAAGCTCAGATAAGTTTGGTAATTGCACAGTATGTCTGTTGTGGAATCTACCATGTTCTGCAGAATTAAGCAATTATAAAATTACACAATGACAGCTATATAATTTTATAAAAGAGAAGAGCTGTCATCATAATTATAACTAGGAACTGAAATATGTGATCAGCAGATATGTGTTTTATTGTGGATATGTACCATTTAAGATACTTCAGGGATGAATGTTTGTTCCTGCACATTTAAAAAAAAAAATAGCATGTTAAATGAGAAAGATGCTTTCTATTCCTGACATAGTTTTAATGTGTGAGAATATTCTTTTTACACAAAGATGCAAATGTTCATTTTTCTACTTAACAGCCTGCAGAGGAATGGCTCAGCAGCAGATACATCTGAGTGTATTGATGTGACTTTAATGTGCTCCTGCTTATGGTGGGCTTAATATCTCTGTGCCTGCATGTTATTACTCAATGGACTCTCACGATATTGCTAAGAGACAGCTATTTTTTAGAGGCATCTGCACAAGGCAATACCAAAGACTGAGATCTCAAGTTAAGGGGAATTCCAATAAGAGAGGCTAATATTTAATTGTTAGAATATTTGAAAGAGAAAGAAATTCTAGGGAATGAGCAATAGATATATATTTTTAAAAGCACAATATTTCCCAGTGCCAATTAAGAGGGGATTGTATTAGTTACCACATGTAGTGTTTATAACATACTTTGAGATTTCTTATGTTGTTTAAATCCATGTTTGCGGATGTTATGCCTATTGATACATGTACAACGTACTGAGCACAGCCACCTTTGGACTGTTAAATAAAGAAATGGTGCTGAATACTTTAGCAGTCTACAGGTTTGTAATAACAATTTTCATTTTGAATATAGCATGAACATGGTCAGTAATTAGAATTGAATTATAAATATTGCAAACTCACATATAATTTTTAAAAAATGCAACTGTAGTCCAAAACAAGTAATATAAGTGTATTTTGGTATTGCAGGTACAGGTTCCTACTAGCCATTTCAAGCCTTTTAAAAATTTGTCTCTACAGTTAGAAATTCTTGAGGTTAATTCAGGATTGTTATTATGAATACATTGTTACATCTGCAAAGAACCTCATACATCTTTTTGCATCCACTTGCCCATTTTTTCAGGGTTATTGTATATTTTAACATTGCTACTCTGTAGCATTGTTTTATATATATATATATATATATATATATATATATATATATATATATATATATATATATATATATATATATATATATATATAATTTATTTTTGCAATGCTAAATTATAAAGAATATAACAGCTTATCTCAGTACCATGTTTCAGAATACATGGCTGAAAAAAATCAAGAATTTTTGGAATTGTAGTGCATTCTCAACAAGAACATTTTAGTTCTGTATATGCACAGAACATAATTGAGTGTTTACAGGTACTTTCTTTTAAACCCACAATGAACCCAGGGCACGTCAACACTCTTATGTATCTGTGGAGTCTCCTAATTTGAATGCCATCTATTAATTGACCTGTTGATCATGTAGCAAATAAAATGTTGGTGCATGCCTAAGTGTTTCAAAACAAGTATTTGCTGTACTTCAAGGGAGTATTGTTATCACATTGTTACCTGAGTCTCAGACTTAGCCAGATGCATTACTGACATTCTGAAAAACAGGCTTCAAAAATAAAACAAGTTGGTTGTAATGAAAAAGTTCATAACAAAAGCTAAAGGATATTTTTGAAATGCTTTCTATAAGTTGTACATTATCCAGGTGCCACTCCATTTTTGGGTCATGGGGTTATTTGTGAAACAATAAATGAAACGTTAGATCTTTAATTCCATTTAAGATTTTACTGTTCAAGAATGCTTCATGCTCTAATTTGAGGAGCACCAGGGAATGGGAAAGTTGTGTAACTTCTGATCAGTTTATTCTTGTTTTGTTTGGATCTCAGGTTCACATGAATGTGAACTTACTTTAGAATATTGTGGGAGGAGGGACAGCTGTGCTAGTTTTATTTAATAAAATGTATTCTCCCTGTAACTGATTCTTTATCCAAAACAATCAGCAAAAAAACAGGGTACCGAACTTTTTAAAATGTTTTTATTGCGAATTAAATTACTAGGCAGAGAAATATGAACTAGAAATGGATTAAGTTAAATTGAGAATTCCTTATTATTTTGAAATATCCCAGTTTTAATTTTGTAATTTATCCAGTTGTATTTTGTTTTTTGGTTTTTTTTTTTAATGTACTGGGTTATATTGCATTTTATTAACATTATGTACATACTAACTGCTTTGTGTTTCAGAAGCTAGTAATTGCTTTGTATATTAAAGTGATCTTTGTGAATTTGTGAAATACTGTCATAAAAGTGCTTTTTTCTTACTGTAAAGTTTGTGGTATAAACTGTCATAAAACCCTTTTTACACATCTATGTGCAGATACATAAACCTGCTTTTAAAATCTTTTTGAAGTCTCTTTTTTCAGATGGGATAATATATTTAAATGGAATCACTTCCCCTATGTTTGTCAACTAGTCAGTTGAAACTAAAATATAAAAAGATTAAGCATGTATTTCTTCAAGCAGGAATGCAATTGGCACAGATTATGTGCAGAGCTCCAAACATTTGGCTCATATTCGGCTATTTCATAATTGCATCTTTTAACTCTCTTATCTTCTTCTTTCGCTAACTTGATTTTCCACCCTGTTCTTTCCCTGCCACGCTGCTATCCTTTCTTGCACCCACCATCCTTTCCACGGCAAATTTCACTTCCTTCCCTTTGACTCCTTGCCACGCTCGTTTGAATGTGCATAGATTTTGAGTGCATGTATGTGCATATTATATGTGTATGTGTGTATGCATGAGCTTTAGTCCATATGAATATGTCTCTTTAGCTTTTTTAAAATGTAATATAATAGCCCTCAAAAATATATGATCTCAGCCTGTTGGAATTTGTACACCCTTGGTCTGGACCATATCTTTATTGTTTCTATTACACAAGAAAAATAACAATGTTTCTAATCAAAATAATACAATTATTATGGGATGCTCAAAAAACTGAATCCATGTCTACCTAGAATATACAAATATAAGGTGCTGTGCTAAATATAAAAATCCATGAAATTGTGCACTGGATAGATCTTTATTATGAAATAGGCAGTCCCAAAACAATATTTCATCAGTTTTTAAGTGTTTTGGTGCTATGAAAGGACTCTGAATTTCAGTTCAAAATACGTTTGCCTTCTAGAATGAACCCCATAATCCCCTGCGTGCAAGTAATACCTCTGCATATGGAGTCCTTAAGATTGGAGAAATGTGCTTATTATCCCACAAAAGAGCAATTTGATTTTAAGATCCACATTCTCAAAATAGTTTTTTGGACAATACATTCATATTATATGTAAGCTGCTCAAAAGTCTTTACAAATGGAGTGCTAGATAAGCCAAAATCATCTGCGATGCCACAGAAGTGCTTTATTAATGCTGTGCAGGTCTGGTAGGGAAAGAATCAGCTTTGGTTCAGCCCTGACAAAACTAAGTGAGTATAGGGTTTAGAGTCCCAGTATCCAGTGATTTTCTAAGGATATCTCTTGAGTAAGGTCCTGCTCCCAAGGGTAGAGTTAATGCACAGTCTGAAAGTTCTAGATTCACAGCATATACTTGGGGAGCAGGGACAATTATCCAGGAGGGCATTTGCACAATTATATGTTGTGCACTATAGTTGTGCCTATTTCCAAATCAAGAAGCACTACTTCATACCTCTCATGCCTTAAGTCACTTCCTAACTGGACTATAGCAATACGGTTGAAGATGCAAATTGTACCTTTAAAGGCCTGCATGCAGGAAACCAGGATTTTTGCAAGACTGCCTATCTCCAATAGTTTTTCTGCCTATCCCACTAGATGAGACTGAGTGGACCTGCTCCAGAACCCATCCATGAGGCAATGTCACCTTGTGGGACCCAGAAAGTATGTCTTGCTGGTCATGGTACTCTCTCATGGAGAAGTTTCAAAGAGATGTGAAGACCTGGCTCTTTCCCCAGACTTGGGCAGGAATATCAGTTGAGCTGATGGAGTAGTTTCATTCCTTATAAATTATATCGTAAATTATTATTATTTTCTGGCAATCTGGAGTCACAACTGCCAGTTGTTTAGTTGGTGTTGGCTTCACGTGCATCAAGTTTTTCCCAAGAACCTAGGAAGTTGTAACGTATTGTGCAGACACAAGCAATGTGCCTTTTGCAATTGACAGATGGAAATTTTGTCAATGTGCAGATTTTGTAAGTATTGCCCAAGATGTTTTGGTATGGCACTTGTGTTATTATGGTTCATTGCATAGTTTAAATTGGATTTGGCATTTTTATCCACCTATCGAGTCCTTCCTAAGAACTTGGGATAGGCAGATATTTTTGCTGGAGGATGTCAAAGCTGTTCCAGGTAAAGCTGTCTTCTGCAATTGATGGTGATTCTGTCAGTGCCAATGAAGTTCAAGTAGTGCTCCAAATGTTTTGGGATTGCACCCAAGGGACCTATTACAGTTGGTATTATCATTGCTTTCTTTTGCTGTAGTTGTTCTAGAGCAGGAGTGTCAAACTGCCGGCCCACGGACCAGATGCATCATGCCGAAACCGCACCACCCCATGCCAGCAATGGAAAAAAAGTCGCGATACATCACGTGACATTGCAAGTTTGACTCCCCTGTTCTAGAGGTATTTGTGATTTTCTCCAGTTCTTTCTCTTCTATCTTGCTGTCTCCAGATGCTGCTCCATTCATTATCCAGATCTTTTTGTCTTTCATAAACGTTTCTTTAGTCTGGCGTGTTATGTGGTAGATGCCTGGCTGTTTGAATTCTAAAGTTCCAAAGCACTTTAGCTTCTTCATTTTCTATTATTCTGTCTAATTTATGGTCTCACCAGTTCTTGTTTGCAGGCAGATTGCATTTCTTGCAGATATTCCAATGCATCATTGTTGCTATTTTGTCATGCCATTGTTTGTAAGCAGTCTGTGTGATCTACTTGCAGCAGTTAACTAGGCGGTCCACTATTTCTTCAACTTCTCTGCAGAGATGGCATTTGTTCTCTTGCTATCTTCTTAATCCTGGTTTTGCACATATATATTCTTAATTAAGGCTTGGTCTCGTGTAGCCAGAATCAGCCTCCTCTATCTCTTTCTTCGATTTTCCTGCTCTTAGCCATTACCAGATCTTGTTATCTGCATTGCTTGTTCGTTTGTTTAACTGTACTGGCCATGTAATGCTTTGCCTTGTCATGTCTCCTTTTCTATTCTTTATTTGGTCTTTCTTGCAAGCTAGTTTGGTTTCACTAATAGTAAGACTTCCTGGTATATTAGCTTCAATGCATCTTCTTCATATCCTTCAGATATTCTTCCAGTGTCCTTTTTTTTCTTCTTCAATTATCTGGTGTACTTGCAACATTCCATGCTCACCTATTTTCCTTGGTAAGTAGAGTCTGTCGATGTCACAGGGTGGATGAAGGACATAATTTGTTGTAATTTTTCTGGTTTTCCTATCCAGACTTTTAGTTCTACTTGAGTGCGGTCCATTATTTCAGCAATGTATCTAATGACTGGAATTGCCCAGGTGTTAATTGCCTTATTTATTTGTTTGTACCTCATCTTTATTACATTTTACAACTAACTCAATGTGGTGAACATATCCAACACATCTTCCTCCTCTTGTTTCCCCATAACAACGCTGTGAAGTGGGTTGAGCTGAGAGTAAATGGCCCAAAACAACCCAGCTGGCTTTCATGACTAAGGTGGGACTTGAACTCATGGTCTCCCACTTTCTAGCCTTTTGCCTTAACTACTAGAGCTTTTCCTCCACTGAGTTTGGACTTCTTTACTCTGATGATATATTCACTTCTAACCTTCCTCATCACTTCTTTGTTCTTGAAGTTGTCAGCTTGAAGGGTGGCACATTTGTCCAGTCCAAATTCCACTGCAGAGCTTTAGCTGTTACATACAGACAGCACTGAGCAGTGATTCTGTTACAACTTCTAATTTATTATTTTGATAATATTCATAGTCCCAGTCCAGTTTGTTTTGAACTGAATTTGTATATTTTGCTTATGTTTTATTTCTGTTTACTTTCCAGAATATCTTACGTAAATGGGCAGCTATACTGTATACATTTGTATAAAACCATGTATAAGAAACCATATACTAATTAATCTACTTCAATGGAGGCAGCAATGATGCTTCTCCACACTCCAGTCCACTCCCCATGAAAAGATGATAGACAAATCGAATTTGGTACCCAAATAGCAGTCACTCAGGGAAACTTGGCAACAATTAATTAGAGTGGCATGCGTAGAAAAACAAATAGCAACTCCCTTTACCTTTCTGCCTGCCCACCTTAGCCTTATTAAACATTGGTTGCTGTCTGGTGGACCATTTTAAAACTCTATGAGCAGACACCTGCTTTTCAAACAGAGATGGCTTAAGCCATCATATCTCATGGCCCCAAGTGACAAATAATGAAATTACAGATCTAATCAAGTAGTTTAATCTTGGCAATGCACCACAGACTTTGTCTTAGCTGGACAAAGTTGGCTCCGGTACTCACTTCTTTGCTTACATTTATTGACTGCAAATGTGGTTTCTAAAGATTAGGACTTGCCTTAATGACTTAATTACCAAGAATATTCAACCTCATCAACAACTGTCTTTTCCTCTTGATCCTTGTGGGAACGAACAACCCTGCCAGAACACTTTGAAAAAGTCCCTGGAAACCAGAAAACCTTGGACAGAAAGGTGAAGGAATTGTGAGCACAATTAACTGGAAGCACAACTAAGCTAAGATATTTTTGCAAGTATGTATTTTATGCTCTTTGTGAAAATGAAACTGTTTCCAACTTCACAAGTATAACATGGTGAAAATGTTTGAAGAGATGTAATGTGAAAAGCAATTCTAAAAAATGGCTATAGTTATGCAAGCTGTAGATCACAGCTTTTTACAACAGTCATTAAGCAAATCATGACATTAAGTAATAATAAAGTTGGAAGGGACCTTGGAGGTCATCTAGTCTAACCCCCTGCTCAGGCAGGAAACCCTATACTATTTCAGACAAATGGCTATCCAGTGAATCATGTAGTTGTAAGTCCAAACCCAGTTTGGTCATTTTTTTGTTGGAAAGCAGCAAAAAAATAAATAAATCACAAAATGCTATCACATGGCCATGGGATGCTGCTACTGGTCATAAATGCAAGCCAGTTGCCAAACACCTAAAATACAATCACATGACCGGGAGTGATAACTGCATGGACAGGTCATAAGTACATTATTAACTTTGGTGGTCAAGTGACTGGTCATATGCTATGGACTACCTATACATCTCTCTTTGATAACCCATGTCACTCATCCAAGGAAGCCCCATCCTTATCCCAAGCCTTTTTTCTGAAACAATTTTTTTCTTCTTTCAAATGTATGTTTCCTTTTGCTTTTGCCTGTATTTATGAGGAAGTTACATTCATCGGCCAGCTGACTTAAAGAGAATTGTATGGGCAATTAGCCCATCAATCTTACGACCATATACAGTTTTTCAGTTATTTCTTCAAAAATAATTGACAGATTGCTATCCTTTGATGGCTCACCTGATTTAATTTTTACTTTAACAATGAGTAAATCAAGAAGTCCTTATAGGAAACTCAATTAATTCCAAATAAGGAAACAAAAAATACATTAGTTTCACATTATACTCATAAAGTACTTCCATTGCAACAGAGAGGGAGAGGGAGAGGGAGGGAGGGAGATGCTGCATGGAAGTTTTTGATCCAATATTGGGGCAAGGAAAAGGAAAGAGAAGACATGAGCTGACAAGAATTCATGATCAGACCTATCACAGGACATATCTCTGGGCTCTAAATATATACACATCATTAGCAGAGTCATAGAGCACTTCATGGACTGTAAAATGTTCTCTAAGCATCTTCAGGAAATTCTGGTCCCGCTCATAACGGAGGCGGCATGATAGCAGGATCACAGTCTCATCAGAGCAGAGATAATCCAATGTTTGAAGAAGATCTGCAAATGTTTCTTCCAGATAAACTATGTCTGCGCCCAAGATAATATCATATTCTCCTGGAGAAAAGTCTGCCAAATGTTGTCCCCAGGTAAGTTCCTTTATTGCTGCTCTTGACTGAAGGTTGACAGGTAAATTAGTTTGCACATTTGACTCAAGTAAGGGTAATGTTGGCTTTCGGTCTGTGATTGTAACTTGAGCACCTAAGAAGAGTTAAATATGAAATGAATTAAATCTTTTACAGAGCAGATTTAGGGGAAAGAAATAAGAAAAATTCCTATGCATAAAATAAACATACGGATAACATATGTACCCCAAACTATCCACAACTAAATGATCTAATATTCAAAGAAAACGGAAGTCCCTGTATATTTTTCTCCCTGGCTCATTCAATTGCTGTGCCAATTTAATTAATACTTTTACATAAAACATAAGGAAATGGACGATGATATCCTTCATGAAGAAAATTTTATTTAACCAATGCTATGATGTTAAACTATAAAGCAATTATTCTTGCTAGCTTTTCCACCCTGGGCAATAATCAGTTGTGGGGACTTCCATCTCCAGTATTCTGAACAATGGTCATGCTGGGTATGGAATTTGGGGGAATTAAAAGACCAAACTTCTGGAAGGTACCAGATGGTGAAGATTGTTCTAGGCCACGGGTCGGCAACCCGCGGCTCTTTGAGCCATCACCTGTGGCTCCGGAGCCTCCTCCGCCATTTGCAGAGAGATTTCGCTTCCCTTCTCTCTCTCAGGCGGACTTTTCTCCTGCAGGGCTCCTGATTGGCCCTGCACCTGGGGGCTCCACCCCCTGGGAGAAGCATGGCCAGGGCCTCGTGGCCGTGGAGCTGCCCGGGGAAGCCCCGGGATCCCTGCTGGGAGCGGCCCACTGGAGGCTCGGCTGAGCGGGCCAGCCCTCCCGCAAGCCATGGCCCAAGGGAGACCAACTCCTGCAATCCCCAGCCAGCCCGACCATTGGACCCACTGGCCGAGAAGGCGCACCAGAGTCCAGGCTGCTGGGAAGAAGGAGATGCAGCCAAGGTAGGAGAGGAGAGCCACCTCCTGGGGCCCAGCGCTGGTGGCGGCTTCCTTGCTCTCCTCTTTCTCCTCCCCTTCTTCCTCCTGCTACCCCCCAGGCAGCTCAAGCAGGCACCGGGGCAAGAGGGGTGCCTGGGGGGGAGCAGCCGGGCTGGCAGAGGGGCTGGCAGGGGCCGTGCAGCACCAGCCCCCCCCACGGCTCCATCGGAGGGGCAGAGGGCGAGGCCGGGCAGCGCAGAGTCCTGGCTGGGGCGGCAGTTTCCTTGCCCTCCTCTCCTTCCTCTTGGTGCCCCCTGGGCGGCTCGGGCAAGTGCCGGAGCAAGAGGGGTACCTGGGGGGAGCAGTTGGGCTTTCGGAGGGGCTGGCGGGCCATGCGGCACCACTCCCCACTGCAGCTCCATCGATGGACGGAGGGCAAGGCCGGGCAGTGCGGAGTCCTGGCTGGGGCGGCTGCTTCCTCGCCCTCCTTTCCTTCTTCCTGCTCCCCCTCAGGCAGCTCAGGTGGGCGCTGCCTCCATCACGGCTCCATCGATGGGCAGAGGGCGAGCAGCGCAGAGTCCCGGCGGGGGCAGCGGCCGGGCTGAGGGCGGCGGCAAGGAACCACGACGATGCTGCTGTGCCGTTGCCTCCGCCGCTGTCTCCCATCCTGCTCCCCCTCCCCGCCCGTTCGGCTGAGGACGTGGTGAGGCAGCGGCTGGGCCAGGCAGCGGCGGGAACCCTGACGATGCAGCAGTGGCCGCTGCCGCCGGAGCTGCTGCCTCCCGTCCTGCTCCCCCTCCTCGCCCGAGAAAGAGGAAAGAGAAAGAGAGGAAAGAAAGACAGAGAAAGAGAGAGGAGAGGGAGAGAGAGAAAGATAAAGGAAAGAAAGAGGAAAGAGAAAAAGAGGAAATTGGGAAGGAGAAAGAGAGAGGAGAGAAAGGAAAGAAAGAAAGAAAGAAAGAAAGAAAGAAAGAAAGAAAGAAAGAAAGAAAGAAAGAAAGAAAGAAAGGGAGAGAAAGGGAGGAAAGGGGGAGAGGAAAAAAGAGGAAAGGGAAAGAAAAAGGGAGAAGAAAGGAAAGAAAGGGGAGAGGAAAAAGAAAAAGAGGGAAGAGAAAAAAGATTGAAAGAGGAAAGAGGAAAGAGAAGAGAAAGAGAAGAAAGAGAAAGGAAAGAGAAAGGGAAAGGAAAGAGAAAGAGGGGGAGAGGAAAGAGTGAAAGAGGAAAGGTAAAAAGAGGAAAGGGGGAGAGGAAAGAGAGAGAGAGGAGAGAGAGAGAGAGACCCTTCTGACATCTAAAATGAAGATAACACTGCATATATCCTTTTTTACCTTTATTTTTATATATATACACATATACACATACACGCACACACACACACACAAACATATACATACATACATACATACATACATACATACATACATACATACATACATATATATATATATATATATATATATATATATATATATATATATATAAAAGGTAAAAAAGGATATCTTCATTTTAGATCTCAAAAGGGTTTTGCGGCTCCCAGTGTTTTGTTTTTTTTCCCTGTGGGAAACGAGTCCAAGTGGCTCTTTGAGTGTTTTGGGTTGCCTACCCCTGTTCTAGGCATACATTTTAAACTGACACGGACAAAGTTATGAAAGATTTAATTATTCCAACCTTCTTCAAAGAGATTCTTTTTAATTAAAAACTAGATTTATTGTTGGAGTTTACAAAAGCTGATGACAGAAATCTTTTCTACTAGATATGAAACATGGAGTACTGCAAAGACAATCCTTATTAGAATAAATCTGCTGAAAAAACTGATAAAGTTAAGCAATATTCTAAACGAATGTGCTTATCCTTCATGTTCCATTAATATTAGGAAAGCTAAAAGGAAAGTATACCATTTGAGACCCCTGTTAGATGCCAAAATGAACTGCTAGCCTACAGTGGCTCCAGTTTCCAGAGTAACTTACCAAGTAACACAGCTACAATTCCAAGGAGGCCTGTCCCAGCTCCTAACTCAATCACCCTGCGTCCCTGCAGATCAATGCCTCCCGTCTCCAGGAAAGTGCACAAAACTACCGCCTAGATCAGGAGAAAAAAAAATTCTGATACAGGTCCAGTCAGAAAAAAGCACCTGTTACCCATATAAGAAGTCTGTAAAAATGTTTTAAGAAAAAGATGTCATTTTCAAGTCACCAAGGGAAAGTCTTTCTTTTGGAGCTTTTAAATATGCATACTGGTATCTAGTTTTTATTTTTGAAGAGTGAAAGGTAGGAACAGCCCAACTGAAATGAGAACACAGGCAGAAGTCACCTTCCCAGTGGGTAAGGGGAGGGCTAAGGGTATTGTCATCTATTCCTGTGCTCCTGGCGTACAGATAGTCCTTGACTTATGACCAACTTATTGAACAATTGTTCCAAGTCACGGTGGTGCTCAAAAATGTGAGTTACCGCTGGCCCTCACTTTCCTGCAGCCACGTGATCAAAATTTGGGCACTTGACAAATGGCATGTATTTACAGTGGTTGCAGCATCCTGGGAGTAACATGATGGTTATTTGTGACCTTCCAAGAAAGCGTCCAACAAACAAAGTTAAAGAGGAAAATAAGATTCACTTAACGACTGAGGCAAAAAAAGGTCATAAATTAGACACAACTTATTTAATGCCTACATCACTTAGTGATGGAGTTCCAGTCCCAGTTGTGGTCATAAGTCAAAGGCTACCTGTAGTAAGTAGTGTGCTCTTGCACTGAGGTAAGTAAAAAGTGCAAATGACCTGACTTCCTTATTACATTTTGACAGAGCATGATTAAGTATAAGCATATATTGGAGGCTTGGGTTATTCAAGCAAGTTTTCTTCAGGAAAGGGTGGATTTATACAAAAAAATAATCTTCCTTTCCTTATCATTACTACTTTCTAGCGGGACAATTGAAAACATTCTGTCGTATTGTATTACTGTGTGGTTTGGAGGCATTACTGTTTCGGACAGGAAGGCTGTGCAGAGAGTGACGAGGACGGCAGAAAAGATTATTGGAAGTTCATTTCCTTTTATCCAGGACATAGCATATAAGCGATGCTTGACCAGGGTCCACAGTATTATCAGGGACGCTATACATCCTCTCCATGACTCATTTTCTTAAGTTATCTTCTGGGAGGAGGCTTTGCAGTATCTGAAGTAGAACAACTAGATTCTGTAATAGCTTTGTACCATATAGTATCAACCTTGTTAACTCTCAAGACTCTTTTTTTCTGCTATGTACTCTAAATGGTCTGTGATATTATATATATATTATATGTATGTATGTATGTATATGAATTTATGTATATGTTTATATGTTTGTGTGTGTATGCGTATGTGTGGGTGGGTGGGTATATGTATATTGTATATTTGAGAGCGGGCATCAGAATTTCATTTTTTTAATGTGTGCCAGTGTATTCACAGAAAAAAGTAACAATAAAGGCTATCTTATGTTAAAATTATAGTGATATGTAAGGGATATTTTTAAAAATTTCCAAAGTGACCAAAAGTTATCCTTAGTACAGTTCTACCTGATCTCTTTTTAAATGGATATCTTTGAAGACCAAACAATTCAGTGCTCAGAAAGCACTGATACCAGTTTTATCATTTTCTTTCATACCCAAATAAATAATTTTAGCAAGGCAGCAAGAATATAAATGAGAATATTCCGTAAGGTTGCAATCCTAAATCCATTAATAGGAAAAAAGCCCCTATAACAGCATAGAAATTCTAGTAAATATATACTGTATCTTTATTATTTTCAATCTTTAGAGAACTATGTTTGAGCAATAGAAAATATTGACACTTATTAGCCAAGCATCAACACTGGATGATACAGTTGTTAGAAAATTGTCAATTTCTGTAACGATGTTATTATGACAAGTTAAGCAGATGACAAACTGAGAACTATGAAAGAAACCTTAATGGACTACTAGCCACCACAAAGTAAACTACAGTATCTCTTGGAGAGCCATCTTTTGTATCATCATAATTAAATTATATTTAAGGAGATAGATAACTTAAGCTTCTTTGCCTAAATATTTTACTATTTTTAATAAAGCATCTTTTTCTTGTTTTATTTATTTTGAAATAACTCAAAACAGGAAACATACCTAATGCTCCTTCCTCCTCCTATTTTTCCCACAACAACAACTGTGTAAGGTGAGTGGGCTGAGTGTGTGTGACTGGCTCAATGTCACAGGACTAAAACTCACAGTTTCCCTGTGTCTATCTGAAAGAAGATATTTGGGGGCAAGTTACAGGGTCTGTTGTTGACCTCAGCTATTGGTGATTGCTGGCTGAAAATGAGATAGAAACAGAGTCGGCTCCATGTTAGAGAAAGGCTTTTTAATCTAAGCACCAATTCCAGTGAGGAAAAACAACAGGAATCTCAATTAGGAATGTGCGAAATCTATCATTCCATGAACAGTTACATACTAGTATTTTTCAGAACCTTTTATTGTGCAGATTGCAGGCATTCCTAGGATGGTTCAGTAGCCTTCCAGAAGTAGGTGGTGGTTCACAATATTCTGGATATACACAGGATTACATTACCATCCTGTCAAAAAATGTTGCCGGTGGAAATTATGGATGGGATGGAAAGAAACAAGAGATAATCATGTTAGGAAGGAATGGAAAATCTACACTACCCTTCCTCGTTTTGATGCTTTTCCATTTTGGGGCAGGATGGGAGTTATAATCTAGCTAATTAGGAGAATGTCAAGTTCCTTAGCAAAAAACTTGGGATGAACCACTCAGCCAGAGTCTCTCAGACACACAATATTATAAGGTTAGATAAGAACTGGATTGCCCACTAGGAAGAAGCCATATAAAGCAGATAATTGCCATCTGCCATGGTGGTTAAATACAAATTCTCTCTTATTATCCCTAATCCTGGCAGTTCAAATCTGTTACCTATTTCTCTCCCTGTATAACTGACATCTCTTTCCTAGAAAGTATCAACTCCTGGCTTGACTCTTAGGTGAAAAATAAACAAGAAAGTTCTCCAAAGCATCTCCCTGCTTCAGTTAAGCAGGATATATCATTTTAGAATTTTGTCACTTTTGCTTTTGTTGAATGCAATAAACATTATGGCCACAGAGAGGACAGAAATATTAATTCAGTTGCTAAAAGGCCCTGCCCAGTTTCTTCAGACCTCCTTAGTGAACCATTACAACTCTCCACAAATGAATCAATGCAAATTATACGCACCGCATCCCACACCACAGCGGCTACACCCAACTGCATCCAATTCTGCTTAATGTGAATTGTATGGTTGGCAAAACAGAATGTAGAGGAAGATTTATGTAACTTCTGCATTCCCCAAAGAGCCGTGCTGTCATAAGGAACCAAAGCCATCTTTTTGCCTATCAAACCAAGGAAAGATACAGAATTGAAAAACATCCCATGGAAAAACCCATTCACAAGAATAAAGTTTTATTCTGTCCTTTATGTCATTATTACTCAATTTTAGTTCAGATTCATTCCATTAGGGAGACAAAAAAACAACTGTACACTGAAAATTGAACTTCCTAGTGATGAGAACAAGGCCAATAAAAATATACAGTATACAGTAAAGGTAATAATTTATGGCAATTGTCCAAATATGCTTATTGATATGTACTCTCATGTTGTGGATATTATGTTCAACTGTTGACTAGTTTTCATATTCTAAAGAATGTACATTTTATTAATCCAATCATGCAATCAAACATGAACATTAAATCATTAAATATATGCATAAATTTGGACCCTACATGGTGCTGCCCTTAAAAAGCATTCAGAAGCTAAAGTCGTTGAGCATGCAGCAGCTCCAGCAGTTATGGGTATATCCATTTAATGTCACCGCTGCAAGAATGCTAACTAATTATCAATTAGCTTCTGGGCACAATTCAAGTTGTAGCTGACATCTTTAAAGCCCTTCATGACGCAGAACATGGATATCTAGGGGATCTCCTGTTTCCAGGTTGCCTCTCTTAAAGAATGTTATTTACAGATTTCCAAGAGTTGGTCCATCTTGATTGCTGCCCACTTTTCTACAGCAGCATCCCCCTGAAGATTCAACATACCTTGACCTTATTGAGATTTAGGAAACCATTAAAATTTAGTTACTTTAACAGTGCTCTGAAGGGTTCATTACTTGAGAGAGATTTTCCTGTGTAAGAACACATAACTCTATGGAGATATGATTTCTTATTCTAACATATTTTAATGCAAGATAGGATTGTTAGCTACTCAAGAGTCAATTGATGGCTGGAGTGGCATATAAGCCTCATAAAATAAATACAAATGAAAAAAATATAAAGAAAATGGGAACCATTTGACATTTACTCCAATTATGGAATCCTTGATGTTCTCTGAGCTTGGTTGTTTGCTTGCAGACATTTTGTTATCAGAGTAGGTAACACCTTTAATGTTAGAAGGGAGTGAGGTTTGCTCCCTTTAGCTTGCCTTGTCAGGCATGTTATTTTCTCATTTCTCATTTATTTTTATTTTATAAAAAAGAAAGATACATGAAACCATCAACAATACCTTCAAATGAATGATTTAATAAGGGAAGAAGAAAACATCTTATCAAAGTGCAACTAGCATGAGTGAAAAATCACAGCTAGCAAACCAGCCAGATTTAGAGAAAGTGCTCCCAATTACCATTGCCAGTGAATTTCCAGGAACACTCAAACAGTGCATACCTGATCCTTCAAAGGGTGGATGACTCTATCCTAAACTCTGCCAAACAGGGATAAGTATAGCTGAACCTTACATTCCAGCCGCCTCTCTACCATTCATTCCACAACTGATGCTGGCTTAGAATCCCCACTTCTTCCCTAGAATAATAAGATGGAAAGAAAAAAGAAAACATGTAGGGATCATCCAATATTCCCATTCAGGTAACACAAAGGACAGAAAGCAACAGGGAATCTTAAGGCATCTATGAGCAATCTACAGCTATCTCCCCCATGACACCTGGACCAAAAATTAATATTCTACTTAGGATTCTGGGTAAACCTAGCCCATGTGACTACTTTTATGGTTTGATGTATCTAAGGCAGGGCTTTTCAACCAGTGGTACGGGTACCACCTGTGGTACATTGGCACCTGGCAGGTGGTATGCAACCACCCTAGAAAAGTGGTAACGGGGGAGAGGAATGAGCTGAACCAGTGGCAGCACCGCACAAGCCTGAGCGAGAGATGGCTGGAGCTACAGGGCTGTCAGGGCTCAGTGGAAGTGCCAGGATCACCGCCAGGCTCCAGCTGGAGCTCGGTGCTGATCGTGGTGCTTCTGCTGAGCCCTGAAGAAGCACCAATCAGCTGGAAAGCAGCACTGATCCTGGCAATTCTGCTGAGCCCAGAAGAAGCGCCGATTAGCTGGAATGTTGCAGCATCTCCAAGGTCTTGTGATTTACATTCAGATGCTTGGCAACTGATTCATATTTATGATGGTCATGGGGTCCCAGGGTCATATGAAGTGACCAAAATCTGCTGCAACCATCCAGCAGACAGGGGGAATAAAAACCAAACATCCCCCACCCCTGCTGCCAATCTTCAACAGAAATGCTCACAACAATGAAAACCTCAGACAGGAGGAAGAGTACCGCCAGGTGGGCAGGCAGGTGTCTTGCTCAGCTGTGGCTTGGGGGGGGACTTTTTTCAGTGCCACTGTAACTTCTAACAGTCACTAAGCGAACTGTTGTAAGTTGAGGACTACCTGTATTTTATCACTTTTTTCTTTTCTTTTCTTTTCTTTTTTTTGATCATCAAGTTTTTGACACCTTGCTAAGTGACTGGTGGTACTCGGATGTTGCCATATCCTAAAAGTGGTACAATGGGTGAAAAGGTTGAAAAGCCCTGATCTAAGGAACATAGAGCGTTTGGAAAACCGAATTAGTTATGGCTTGGTTAACCATAGGCAAGGGTGTCATGCAAATACCAGCTATCAAGTTTTCTCACAGCTTTTGTTCTGCAAGAAAAGTGCAGCCAACTTTCCTTATTTGGCCATATTTCAATAATAGAAGATGCAACTCGTAAAATTCTTCTTAAGTTTAAAGATATAGATCTGCTTATTGAGATATGGTTTTCATCATTCAATCAATTTTAACTGCTATACTTATTAATGCCAAAGGGATAAAATGAAGCATATTAAGGATTCAATAATATAAAAGAACCATAATACAGGTTGTCTTCAACCTATGACTACAATTGAGTCCAAATTTTCTTTTGTTAAGTGAGACATTTATTAAGTGCATTTTGCCCCATTTTACAACCTTTCCTGCCACAGTTGTTAAGTGAATCATTGCAGTTGATAAGTTGGTAACATGGTTGTTAAGTGAAGCTGGCTTCCCCATAGATTTTGCTTGTCAAAAGGTTGCAAAAGGTGATCATGTGACCTTGGGAAATAGCAATGGTCATAATATGAATCAATTGCCAAGCATCTGAATTTTGATCACATGATCATGGGATGCTACAAAGGTTATAAGTATGAAAAATGGTCATAAGTCATGGTTTTTAGTGTCATAATAACTTTGAACAGTCACTAAATGAATTGTTGAAAGTCAAGGACTACCTGTATTTGTGTAACTTTATGAATCCACATTACAAACAAATCAGAGGCTGTTAACCAGTCTGGGATCCTAGTCCTGGGACCAGAACATAAATTCTTCAGACATGCAGTTAATAAGATTGAAGCAGATTCTTTTTAAGATTTATACTCCAAAAGAACATCCTGTAATTTTGCACACAATCAAATGTATGCATTTTAAGAACTGTATTATGCCTTTGAAAACAATTTGTCATGACAGCACTCAAAAGCGTGATTTAGTCCTTTTAAAATGTAAAAAAATTTAAAAATTAAAACAATATTTAAAATACAATCCACACAAAACAACAAAAGCTCCGAAAACGGAAACAGATAGCATAAACATGTAAAAAGTCAATATACTATTATAGTCAAAGGACTTTTAGAACGAAACTTATGTGCTTTGCACTGAAAGTATAATAAAGCAGACTTGCCTGGTGCGCTCTGGAAAGAGAAAACGTCACGGACGGCCAAGTCCTGAAATACAGAAGAGTCGAGGTGGTTCAAGCGGAGTCGAGATACCTTCAAACTTCTGCAGTAAGTCTCTATTAAATTTGTTTTATTTGGCTTGGTGCGTTGCATTAACCTCTAATTGTAATTTGCAAATTAGGCATTATGACCTGGTATTGGAAATCCCCTAATTGTGGTTTATGCAAGACACCGTGGTTTAGGGCAAAACGTGAACTCCGGCTCAGACTGCCATAACTATCAGTCAAGAAATCGCCTAGGCTTGCAACCCCCGATTGATTTCCCTTTCTCTTGCTGTTTCCCTGCAAAGTTCTCCTCTCCCTTTCCCCCCCCCCCCGGCAACCTGTAGATGCTGCTAACCCTAGGGAGGCAACCCTCCCCCCACCCTTCCTCATCCCTTCCTCACGCAACGCTGGCTCTACGAAGATCTTCCACTCGTCCCGGGCACGTGAGCACCGAAGCTCCACAGAGAAGCTAGCCAAGGGGAGGACGGCTATAGAGATACGAAGAGAAAAAAATGTAGGAACGCGCATGTCCCATAAAAATATGAAGAACACTCAGACAACGTTATGGACACCGGATGCTGCTGTTATACAACCTGACCTAAGATTTAGAGAATGTAATTTGCTTCGGAAGATGGAAACTAATTCAATGGATCATTAATCAAATGGTAAAAGGTATTTCTAGATTGTTTCTATCTCTATGAATACAACCTCCTCTACTATATTAACATTGCAGCGACAATATCCATCACTGGTCGGCGTACTGTGGCTTCAGTCTTTCTTTCGGTTTGCGTTGAGAACAAACGTAATATTTAGCCTTGTAGCCCAGGCTTGTAACCCTTCTAGAATCTAGACCAGGGGTAGGCATCCTTGGCTTTTACGACTCATGGACTTCAACTCCCAGAATTCCTGAGCCAGCATGAAGTCCATGAGTCGTAAAAGAGCCAAGGTTGCCTACCCCTGGTCTAGACAAATCCCTGCAGTTTTTTTGGCAAAGACCTAATTTGTCATTGCCTCCTTCCTAGGGCTGAGAGAGGCCAAAATCACACAGCTAGCATTGTGCCCAAGGCAGGACTAGAACTCACAATCCCCCAGTTTCTGGCCTACACCAAAATGGATCCCAAGCTATGGTTAGGATTCCATAAATCACATCAGTTTCTAAAAGCTGGTCTCTTGTGCAAGTCATAATAAACCACAGATATTTGTTCATGTATTGCTGCCAAATTCTACAGTTCAGGTTTGCTAGAAATTAAATCTAATTTGGAATTCTTGCATATATATGTGCCCATTTCACAAACTTTCATCAATTAACACATGCTAAAGTGATTTGTTAAGTATCAAGATGTAAGCACAATTTGTAGAATACCTTAAACTAATCTGGCTAGTTAATATTATCTACTTACCTCCATCCCAAAACCAGCATAGCTGCCATTTTCAGCCATTCCTAAACTGCATTTTGAAATCAGTATTCGTTCTTTTCACACTCCCTTTTAATGCTAACTAGAGACAATGGCTATTCTGGGTTTGAAAAGCATAATCAATAATATGAACTATGAACTAACTGGGTGTCTGAAAGGAGGGGGAGGTGATGAAACTTACATTAAGATGCAAATTCTTTCCATTAGTATTTTCACATACTGTATTCTGATGCTAAAAGGACAGAACTTGCATCACGATGAAATAACATATACATCACTGCATGTTGGTATCACTGTTATTAAAAATGGCCACCTTAACTGCAGCCAGAGGAGATAGGAAAGTTTTTAATGCATTCTCTCATGCTCACTTTCCTTTTTTTTTAAAAAAAAAAAATCACATTTAGGGTATTATAATTTTAAAAGTGAAATTTATTTTTTCCATGGTAGAAACTTAAATTGGCTTAAGACCTGACCCAGGACACTTTTATTCATATTAACAAAATAAAAATATGTGGCAGAAGCCAAAAGAGGAAGCCCCTCTTGAAAATAGAATTATTAACACACCTCCCCAATTGCTGAAAAACTCAATAAAACTGAATGCACAAGGGCAGAACAAGAAACAATGCATGGAAACCAATCAAGGAGAGAATCAACCTAGAAATAAGGAGAAATTTCCTGACAGAATGATTAATCAGTGGAATAGCTTGCCTTCAGAAGTTATAGGTCCTCCATCACTGGAGGTTTTTAAGAAGAGACTGGACAGTCATTTGTCTGAAATAGTATAGTGAAATAGTATAGTGTCTGAAATAGTATAGTGTCCTCTGCTTGAGATGGGGTGCAGGAGGAAAAAAAATCTCCAATTTGTTCCTTCCAGCCGGGACGATGCAATCAGCACTGATGAATGAAATGAGAAGCCAGGAAGCAAGCTATCAGAAAGATGGTTTTTATATTGGAAGCCAGAAAACTGCAGTGACAACAGTGTTGTATTCCGGGCCAGCTAACTGATTAGAAGAGTAGAATGACATTTTCAAACAGGCTGCAGTGTTAGTAATTTCAGCCATGCCCAGCGTGTACATGCTCTCATCTTTGAGGTTAATGCTGGTTCCCCAGTCAAAGATGGTGGAGTATGTGGCTGTGAGTGAGAAAGCCCTAAGCTTGGTGTGGTTTAGTATGGCTTGTGGTCCCGAAGCTACCCACATCAGGCATGTGGTCAGAATGTCCTTTACAGATTTGCCCCCCACTAGGCAGAAGTCAGTTGTATTTAGGACTTCTCGTGCTAGGTACTCCCAAATATTTCCCTTGTCAGGGAGTAGGTTGGGTTCTAGAAATCCCCTAGCATAGGTTACAAATGCAAATATACATTTTAATCACGTTCTTCCACCTGTCCCTTGCAATCCCTCCCATCATTTCCCACAGACTTAAAAAGTCGGTAATGCCCACTCCTCGGTTTCAGGGCCCTTCCTGAGTCGCTGCTTTTGGTTCTGCACTGTGGCCAAGGACAGCTGACTTCATGTGAGTCCAATGAATCCAGATATCTCTCTCTCTGCAATTTTTACGGCAGTCTGGGTAGTTAGCAGGATTTGAAACGATCCCTTCCACTTAGGCTGCAGTGGTGTTTTCCTGGTGAATGATCTTATCCAGATCCAATCTACGGGTTTGAAGGGGTGGAGAGCTTCTTCCAGTGGTAGTGTCTAGATCAAAGCACTGTGCCTCCACAAATCGCTGGTGTAAAGCTGCAAAATAAGAGGATAGAATCACATCCCCTCTTTTTAGGCTCAGTGAATGTGGATCCAAGCCTTTAAGGGTGTCAAGAGGTCGGCCAAAGAAGAGTTCAAATGGGGAGATGCCTTGGTCTCGATGCGGTCTTGTTCTTAAGTGGAACAATGCTATAGGAAGGGCTTGGGGCCATGACAAGTAGGTCTCTTGGCAAAGCCTGCCCAGTAGGATCTTGAACTCCCTGTTCTAGCAATTCTACACAAGCCCTCCCCCAGACGATGGGTGCCAGGGTGTGTGGAGGTTTTGGGTGATCCTGAGGACCTGAAGGATGTGGGTGATAATCTGCAACATGAAGTGTATCCCTTGGTCCACGTCCAAGACACTTGGCATTCTGAACCTGGGCATAATGTCTTTCAATAGGCGGTGTGCTGTCTCAAGGGCAGTGGCATGGTAGCAGGGAAAAGCTACCCAGTGGGTGAGCTGGTCCCTACATGCTAAAACATATTGGTAGCCATTTGCCCATGGAAGCTGGATATAATTGAACTGTAATTTTCAAAGGGGCGTTGTGCCCATGATCTTCCTCCTGCATGCATGGCTTTTCTGGAGGAGACATTGTTGGTTTGACATGTCTGGCAAGTTTTGGCTATGCAGGTAGCTTCAGTGTATTCCCCTGGGATGTAGCAGACTCGCCTGATGGCATCTACCATTGCCTGAGTCCCGCAATGGCCCTTTGAATGCAGTGTTGGCATATCAGTCAATGGGGGGACTATTGGTCTGCTGTCTGGGATCCACCAGAACCAATCCATAAAGCCTCAAATATCTCTTTCCAGGCCTCTGCTGCCCTCTCCTCTAAGTCAGAGCAGGGTGGGGGGGTATTTGGTTTTTATTCCCCCCGTCTGCTGGGTGGTTGCAGCAGGTTTTGGTCAATTCACATGACCCTGGGACACTGTGACCATCATAAATATGAATCAGTTGCCAAGCATCTGAATGTAAATCACAAGACCTTGAAGATGCTGCAACATTCCAGCTGATCAGCGCTTGTTCTGGGCTCAGCAGAAGCGCCAAGATCAGTGCTGCTTTCCAGCTGATTGGTGCTTCAGGGCTCAGCAGAAGCGCCAGGATCAGCGCCAAGCTCCAGCTGGAGCCTGGCACTGATCCTGGTGCTTCCACTGAGCCCTGACAGCCCCGAAGAAGCACCGATCAGCTGGAAATTAGCATTGATCCTGGCACTTCTGCTGAGCCCTGACAGCCCTGCAGCTCCAGCCATCTCTCGCTCAGGCTTGTGCAGTGCTGCCACCAGTTCAGCTCATTCCACTCCCCCGCTTCCATTTTTTTAGGATGGTCGCGTACCACCTGCCAGGTGCCAATGTACCACAGATGGTACCCGTACCACTGGTTGAAAAGCCCTGGCTTAGAGATCCTGGTAAGGGATCCTTGTGCTGACTCTCAAGGTTGGGAGGGTGATTGACACTGGCACGGGTTGGGTATGACCCATTTTGCAGTGGCATCTGCATACTGATTCCCCTTTGTGACTTGGGGGAGGTCCCTTTACAATGGATGACTGCCAGGGCTGCAAGGGCAATTAGATGCCTAGTCGAGGTTAAGAACCCTCGTTACTTCCACAAAGCCCCTATTGTAGGGCAAACCCCAACACATATCTAGAATTGTATATATGTTAGTAGACTGCTTCTCAGCAGCTTTGCATGCTTTTGTTAAAGCTCAGCCGCTTGGGTGCTATAGGTGGAAGGCAGCAGGGAAGCCCAGTTTCATGTATATAGGATGATCTATTTTTACATCCGGGTTTTGCAAAGATACATCAATCAGGTCGGGCTGGGGTAGTTCAGCATCATGGATCAGGTAGAGAGAGTCATACAAAGTTTCATCAGACTGTTCCGTGGGCAGTAGGGTGGCAGAACTGAGCATAGTGCATCACTCAAACGAGATAGGGTCCAAGGTGAATAATTCAGCCTCCTACTGGGCTAGCTGCTGCTGGATAAAAGCCTGGGTCTACGATTTGAGGAGAACGGCAAAAATGTTATGGGGGACTTGCCTGAGGCTATTCTGCTTGGCTGGGAGGCAAGGCTTGTCTTAGCCTTTGCGAATGGTTCTTTGGAATGGGAATGGGGGGAGGGGTGTCTTAAAATTCTTCCTACAGGAGGTTGGACCTCCAAGGTCCCTTCCAACTCTGTTATTCTTATTGTGTTATATTAAATTCAAATATATTGAAGTACTAGGGGCCTTCATTGTTGTAGTGGGCAAAGGGAGCAATCACCATACTTCTCCCGCCCCCCGTAACATTTTTGCACTAAAGAATCCAAGATACTCTAATTTCATGGGGGAGGACAATAAAAATCCATAAGGTCTACTAAAATCACAGGATAGTCAAGTAATAACAAACGGGGGGGGGATGTGCATGGTGGGCCTACTGTATGGTTTATGTTTACTTGGTGGCACCGTGCCCTACTTTCTCTGGAATAAAATTCGATTCCTAGTGTGACTCCACGGAGGCCACATCCCGTCATTCTCTTAGCAATGCTACGTAACCGGTTTGCCACGCCCTTCTTCCAGACCAGTCCTGGGATTCCCCGGAGACGTTTGCTTGGTTCATAGCCGCTATCTGTTCCCGAAGGCAGGCACGGTCGGCTCGATACTGCCACCTGCCGGCTCTAAGCGAGCGAGATCGGTCAGTTGCGGGTACCCGGACGTGCCCCTCCCACAGCAGCTGTGTGAAAGTCGGGCTATTTGGGACAAGGTTGTTATCGGCAGGCACGAAGAAGCAGGACGGAAAAGGAGTAGCACCCTCGAGATACGAAAAGGTTGGGATTCGGGATCGTTTCCGGCCTAATATCGGCTCAGCCGTCCTTTCCACTTCCAGCGCCGGCACAGACGAGTTTCACCAGAGGAAGCGCACCCCGCCCAGCGAGTACAGAGAAGCGAAGCCCCGCCTCCCTTCCCCCCCCCGCTTCCTTTTCGAACGCTCGGAGAGGACGCGCCGAGAGCTGAGCGCAGCCGGCCCCGCCCTGCTACATAGTTTTAGGTGGCACCACCAGGGCTATCCCCTGGGACGGGACGGCCGCCGCGATCACGTGAGGGCGTAAGGCGCGGCCCGTGATTGGCTGGTTGTCGGGTGCCGCGTGAGAGCGCCGTCGCAGAGCCGCCTGGTGGAGAGGGGGCTGTAGCCTCCGGTCTTCCTTCTCCGGCTTCTGGGCTCGCCTCACTGAGGCGGCGGCGGCGGCGAAAGCGAGAATGAGACGGCGCTGATGTGGCCGTCGCTGCGGCCTCCTGCAGCCCCGCTCGGGCCCAGCCCAGGCGGCGCCGGCAGTAGTCCCGCGCCAGCATGGGCAACACCGTCACCTGCTGCGTGTCTCCCGGTGCCAGCCCGAAGCTCGGCCGGGCGCGCGGGTCTGCTTTGGGGGCCGGCGGCGGTGGGCGAGCGGGGGCCGGGCCCGCGGCGACGGGGCTAGAGCGGAGGGCCGGTGCTTATCGGGAGATCGCCGAGGCGGACTCGGGAGACTCGGATCCCGGCGGAGGGGGCCCTCACCTGCAGCACATCAGCGACCGCGAGTTCCCGGATGGTGAGTAGTGACAGCGGCTGCTGTGAGTACGGGCTGGCGTTGTCGAAACTGAGCGTTTTTACCCTCGGCGATGCTTCGCAAATGTGTTCGGCGCGAAGAGTAAGCGAGCCTCCGTTTAAAGAATCGCGTACGCCCCCGTTATTCGAGGAAAATGGGGTTCGCGGGGGTGTCTGCTTTCCAGCCACTATGCACGGCCCACCTGGCTTCTGTCACGTTTAACGCAGAACATTGGCCGGTTTCCAATTGTGGGTGTGAGACGGTCAACTTTCTGGAAGGAAGTAATTAGGCCCACTCACATAACAAGCATTAGGTGTCTTTGTGAAATACAAAAGCTATACATGTGAAAGCATAAAAATTGTATCCATTTACAAAATACAAATTTAAAATCAAAATTTTCTCTTAAAACGGATATGCAGTCATCATGAGTTGAAATAATGTTGCCAACTTTTGCTCATTTGAGGAGGAGACATCAACATGCTCTAATGGACTCGAAATAAAAAAACCTGGAGAGAGAATTCCCCCCCCCCCCCAGCCCTTTCAGATCACTAGTTGTTTTTCCTGATCATTTTGAGCAGCAGTTGCCTGAGTTGTTGCAGTTCTGTGCTTGGAGTTGGTACATTTTTTTTCTTCCAGAATTATTTTCGTTTCTGCTGCTGGACATTTTCATATGCATGGTAACGTTGCATTTGTGAAATGATGTCTCTTCATAGATTGAAATTTGCTTTTGGAAATGATTCGTTGATCTGCTTAAATATCATCCATATTTGTTGCAGAAGATTTGGGGGACTTTCTGGAGAAGATTTTTAATTCTATATTCATGGGGTGAAAGGGGAAAATGTTGCTTGTACATCTCTGTAGAATAAGAGATTCCACCTTCAAAGGATTTCAACATATTTGGGTAACATTTAAGGTGAAGAAATGATCCCCAGTATGCAATTATATTAATGGTAACTTTATGAGGTTCATGAAAGTCTCAGAAATTCAGTAAATTGAATTTGTTTAGTTATAATTGGAATTTGTCTAAATTACTGGGGCAGTTCCATCCTGCTCAGTAAATTAGTAATAAGCTTTGATAGTCATATTTTGAGCAAAATTGAACCTAGATATAGAAATGTAACAGCATGTAATTAAGTTTCTGTGTATTTGACACATGAAAGGATGCTTGTTTAGATAAATGGCTTCCAATTTTATACAAAATATTCAGGATGCCTAACATAAAACACAATAAAATGCTATAACATAAAACACCATTTTTTTCTGATTTTCAGATGGTTTCTTCCATTCATATCCCATACCTGCATATTAGCTATTTTGTGAAGTGCTATACATTTTCTAAAAAGAATGAAAACAGCAAAGCAAGGGGGTTTGGAACCTGATACTATTTTGACTGGATAGTGCCGAGCTATAGCCAAGCCAACAACTGAGATACAGCATTAAAGTCAGATTCTAATCCATCTTTTTTTCTTAACTCAAGATTAGATTGTTTTATTGTTAAATCAAGACAGCATTTTACTTAACTTTACAAGGAAATAGAAAACTGTTACTCTATAATGGGGACAAGTTTGGATAGACATGCTAGTTTCTGACTATACATTCTTGTATAAATCTGTGGTTGGTTTATGTAGTCAAGCACTACTCAGTGTGGTTACTGTATAATCTATTGTATCACAAAACCAGGAAATTGGATTAATTGAATAAACTGGTTAATTTATATTTCATATATCTTGTACATAATTACATTCCTGTAATGCATTCTGAATTGGTTGAAACATATTAGTATTGATAGTTGATTTGGCAAAGCCACTATCCTTTGCAAGGCTGAAGGAGGTACACAGATGGTAATAAAGAAAATTAAGCTCTAAATTGATCAAAGTCACCCTCCCCCCCATCCCATTTTCCAGATTGAATTAATCTTTACTTCGTTCATCCTATACAGTTCAGAAATGGGAAAACTTTTAATGGGCAGGCATCACATTTAACATTTTTGGAAGAACGAGAATTGCAGTAAGTTGGAGAATGATATGATCGTTAGGTGCACAAGTGGAGATAGGATATTTTGTTTTTCTTTGAGTTGCTATGTGATTGGTTGATTATGGGCAAACCAGTTGGTGTCATCTCTCAGCAATCACATAGATTTTTCTTCAGGATGATCTGTACTTATACTGATTGGTCCTCCTTCTCTCATTTTATGAGAGAGTGATGTCTTTTCATAGTTCCCCAACAAAAGCCTATTTCAGGGGCTTTCATATGCATCTCTTTTCAAACAGTAGGCATTTAGTCACAATTTTTTGTAATTTTTGTAATTCCAAATTGACCTTGGGATTGCATGTGGTGCACGTGGACTGAATGAATTTATAGATTTAAATGGAGTTACATGTACTGAAATATTGGACTGATAGGGATGTGTTGGTTTTTATTTTCCCCAATTTAATATTGAAATTTCAAAAAGTGCTCATGCTTTAAAGTAGACAATGCGATTTTTTTTCTTAAAAAAATGACATTCCTTAAAATAGCTGCATGCAAAAAGTACAAAAGTACTCCAGAAACAGCCTTGAGTATGCTTGGATTAGATTAATTTTATGCATGATTTAGCAATCAAGAGCTACTAACTAATAGAATGAGTAGAATGGTCTCTTGTGGGAAGGATAGAACTAATATTATTTGTTTGTGCTAATATTTATTTAGAAAGATCTTTTGACAACACTAGCAAAATGGTGCAAAAACTTTAGCATTCATTTTCATAAAATTCATCAGGAAGGAAACATCATGGAAATCTTGGTTCCTTGATTGCAAGAATGACCCATGGGGATTATATGTAGGAGAATTTATTCACCTTTTAAACCAGCAAAATATGAGAAGTGATTTACTACTGAATTTAATATATAAATAAAATATTACTGATTGGGAAAGCACAGTTGTACTCTTCAACTTTTACTGGTTATGGGTGAATTACCTTGGAACTGTTTTGTGTATTAGCTGCTTTTGGTAATTATAAACTAAAGCATGATGAATATAAATTTTGGATGATGATTACTAGTGTTATACAGGAAATTTCCAAACTTCCAAACTATTCAGAATGCCCTGTTTTGAGCTTTAAAACCTACTTTCTGCACAAGATTTCTCTGTTGATAGTTTTGAGTGTTTCGAATTCAAAGCACCTCAAAATGATTGAGATGCCCCATTTGAATGCAGAGTACAGGTAGTTCTAAACTGCCTATTACAATGGCTGTTAAGCAAGGCACTCATGTAATTGCTTCTCTTAACGATTCCCATCACTGCTCTCCCTAAGGTGGTTATTAACTGGAGATGGGATATCTCATGGGTGGAGGAAGCCTAGTGCTGGCCCAGGCTTGCACTGCAGCACCTTCCCAGCTCAAACATGGCCTACCTCAGGCTTCCCGAGGCCTCCCATATTCCCTGAAGCATCCCCATGTTCTGTTTCATGCCTCACTGGGTCATCACAAGCTTTGGGCCAACATTCCCATTCCACTGAGTCCTTGCAGGACTTGGGCCTGTTTCCCATCCTACTGGGTTCCACATCCTCTTCCCCCTGCATCATGGATTGGTCATTTATCTTTTCGAAACATCTCTTTCTGGAAGTAGCCGCTCTACTATGTGACTTTTCTCCACCATGTGGCACTATTCTGGAAGTGGACATTCTTATAGGAGTGGCAGCAATGAGTTGTGGCTACACCAAAATGGTACCTGCTTCCGGGACAGTGCCACATAGACTTCAGGGAGGCCAAGGAGCAGTGTGACTGGCTCTCCTTCTCGAACGCAATGTTAGAGCCCTGGAGATCCCATTCGGGAAGGAGAGCTGGCCAATCCACCCCTCCATTTCTCTATATAGTGGAGGCCATGTGGCATGATCCTAGGTTTATTTTTTAATCATTTAGCATGGAGCTGTAACAAGTCTCAAAAATAAACCCCAATCATAACAAATAATTGGTTTGGTTTTGTTCTATTTACTGGGATTTGATATTTGTTTTGTTTTTAGGATGAAATTTAAGAATGCAGGCTTTAACATTTTCAAAGCCTGCAATGATGATGGGAAAAACAAATTTAAAATCAAACATAAAGGTAATATAAAATCAATTTTAAATGGCTACAGAAACAATGGTACAGCCCAGAATTAAATATTGTAGGAAATAAATAATTTTCTTTAACACATACTATTAAGACAGAAAGAAATAAACATAAGAGCTTAGAGTTATCTTCAAAGTTCTCGATTGACTTATGTTTACTTGAATTGTTCAGTCTGGACAGAGGCTTAACCTGCTCAAAGTAGATGAATAAGATACAAGGTGTGCTTCATAAGGCACTTCTTAAAAATAGGCATCACTCTGTGACTTTTAACCAGTATTGTAGTAACCAAAATAGAATTAGGACAAGCCATGCCAGAACTAAGGCAAAGCTTTTTAAGTGGGGAATGGCTGAGAACCCTGAAATGTGCCTGTGGTGCACTGGAACAAACAATAACATATATAGTTCAGGAATATATTCCTCAGGAAATTTCAAGGCTCTGGGATGATCTCATCACAGCCACACCAGAAGCTGTTAGATGGATAACTTCCTTATAACATCTATTCCATTGAAATTCTATGGCTCCATATTAGATGGTAGAGGACAGGAAGACCTGGAGGAACGTTGTCCATGGGGTCGCGATGGATCAGACTCGACTTCGCAACAACAACAAATTATGATTTTATTGTAATTTAATATTTTATCTCCTGTATTATATTGTTCACATACAGTGTTATGGTGACCTAGTAAAGAAGATGCTCTCCTCCCACTCGGAAGGTTGAGTGTTCAGTCCGAGGTAGTGACAAATGTTTCGCAAAGAGAAAATACCTGTTGTGAACTCCACGTAGGTGTCAGGAAGGGCATCTGGCTAGTAAATACTTAGCTCCATCCAGTCACTCTGACTCTATCCCGAATAAAGGGATTATAGGGTTGTAAAAAGAGAAGAATTTTTATTGTATTGTCCACATGCCATTTGTATATGTTTGCTGATGCTTTATTCAAACTAAATTTGTATATCAGTGATTGCATGACCTCTGTAGATGCCATACACTAAATAAATCCATACTACAAAATTATACTCTTGAGCTTGCTTCAGAAGCAAGTACCATTCAGCATTTCCACAAGTTATTTTATATATATATAAATCCTGTTTTTAGGATATCATCCTGCACATGCTTGAAAGTAAAACATACTGAATACTCTACAACAGGATGGGCAATAAATTTTCCCAAGAGGCAACACAAGAAACTTGAATTGTTATGGAGGGACATACAATAGAGCTATGATGGTATGTAGTCATGCACACACAATAGTCACCTTAAAAATAAAAGCAATGCAGTTGTATTGCATTTACGGCACACACACCTATGTACATTTGATTTCTAATTTCTGATTGACCTCACACGGGCAGAATGGGGACAGATGTGGCCCAAGTCTGTTCTACAACTTTATTTTAACAAATTATGCATAGATCCGGTTTTCAGATTGCCAAGTTGAACTGAAGTAGCTAAGCATTCCTATGAACAGAGAAAATAATTTGTTGGTTAAGCAAAAGTTTTCACACATTTAGCAAAAAGAATTGCCATTTAATTTCAGTCATTGAGTGGCTGAACACAAACTGCCAAAATCCTATGGGTAGATTTTAAGAACATTATAGGAATTCAAGTTACTAGAACATGTTTGTTACTTGTTAGGTAAATTACATTGCTTAGTGTTCTTGCATGTGTGCAGAGAGTGAGTGAAATAAAAAATAGTTGACTTTTCTTACATATCTGAAAAATATTTTTTGCTCTTTGTATTTCAATTTTATAAATATTGAATAAATTTTGAAATATTAAGCTTTATATTCAAAGCTATGTTTCTTCAAATGTATATCAACCTTTTAACATTATAATATTAGTCATGAATTATTGGAAAGCTTTGCTTAAATTATTTACACTCTTTCTTGGTGACAAAAATCATTGTTTTTAATGTGCCATGATTTAATTGCTGTTGCTAAATTCTTTCCCACAATTGGTTTATTCTTAGGAAAATTTGATATGAAACGTTCATGGATTTAGTGCTGGTGCTAAGACTTTTTAATATAGAAGTGATGTGAAAATATATTTCGTCTATAACTATAAGCTAGGAGTGGGAAAACAGGATCCACCCAGAGAGTGGGAACATTTTCCAGGCTTTCTCCCAGGGACTATTGTAGATTACAATAATGGACCTCTCTAAAGCCTTTTCCTTTTCCTGAAGCTGTACTCTTTGCTATCACACACTCTGATGGAACATCATGAAGCAATAGTTCACAGAAACTGTTTTGCCACCTCTCATTTTTTTCCCAAGTGGTGAAGGTTGAAACCTCAGATTGTATCATTTCACAGTGCTCTGATTCTGAACTAAGGGTTTCCTGAGGAACTGCTTTTCCTTCCCTTTGTAAAGATGTAGAAAGCACATTTGTGTGCTCAAGAGTAGAGCTCCAGGCTGTTGGATTCTTGGATATTTGTAGGCCAGAATCAACCCCTATGTCAAAAATTTAACTTTTTTCACCATTGTGCAAATCAGGAATGTGCAGCTTTTGGGATAGAATTTGATTGATATGCTGGGAGCTGCACTCTAAAAAATGTAAAACCAAACATGTGTAAATGGATTTAATGTCAATTTAAACTTAATTAATAATTACATTAAATACAGTAAATACAGTTGGTTATTCCACAAATAATAATTTTCTTAAAATATTACATTGAAAATTACAATTTGGTGCCAGGTTTTCATGGGTCTTTGAATGAATATCTCCAGAGTCTGGGGCTCTGTGTTGTATAAATTTTCAGATAAGTGACTTAGAGTAGGGATGTTCACAAAATATAAAATAAAGTTTCATTCTATGCACAGAACAACCACACTCTGTCATGCAAGTTTTGCCACAATCTAGCAGAATTGGAATATACTCATTCTGGGTTCGGGCTGAAAATATTTTGGAGCATCTTACTGGATAAATAGAGTTCTACCTTCCTCTTCCAATTGTTTCCAGTGATCTTCCCTTCTTTCTCCTTACTTCTTTGCTGCCATTGTAACCCTTGGCAACATATTCCACCTGCCTGACTCTACTTCCTCTCTTTTTCCCTTTGGCCACAACACCCTTGCTTGACATATTTTGCCAACCCATTCCTTGCTTTTTTGGTCTGTTTCTTCTGAGCTACTGATACAAATTTGCCCATAGCATACATCTTCCAAGTCCATATTCAGACAAAACATGTGTGGCAGATCCATGCACAGATGGAACATATTTCAATCCAGACACAGAGCATCCCAAAATAGCTATTTCATGCGCGAAAAGTCCATGCACAGAATGCTTTACACATCCCTACTCTAGAGGTACATAAAATGTTTGCCCTATTTTAAATTGAAATTACCTGAACTTGAAAGAATTACTTGGGGTCCAGAAGAAGTTGTTCTGCCTTTTCTGAATTCAAAACCAATTGTTCTGATATTTGTACAGTGTGATAGAATACGTGTTTTTAGCTCAGTCTGAATTTGAAAAAGCATGTACTTACTGAATTACCCTGTAGACCAGTGGTTCTCAACCTTTCTAATGCCGTGACCCCATAATACAGTTCCCCATGTTGTGGTGACCCCCAAGTGGGTGTGGCCACCAATAAGAGGGAGTAGGACAGCTAGGGAAAAGGGAAAAAAATGGCGGACAGCGTGGTTTGGCGACCCCCGTGAAATGGTCGTTTGACCCCAAATGGGGTCCCGACCCACAGGTTGAGAACCACTGCTGTAGACAAACATATTTAGTACGTTGCTGTTGCTATGTATAGAATCATACATTTATTTGTTAAATTTATACGCCACCCATCTCACTCTAAAAAGCAACTCCAGGCAGCTTCATATAAAGGAATCATATTAGTGTCTGAATGCTAGGCATGGATACATTATACATTATATCTTTATATTGGAATGTGCTTCCTATGGGACTCATACCATGTAATAAACTGGTCTCCTTTTCCTGGGTATTTTGTTGGAGTCCAATAATGCGGAATGTGGTTTAGGCTTAAGAGGCACAGTTGTGGTCTTTCCTGAGGAATAGTTACAGAAGGTAGTATTTGGTGTGTTCTCTCCAACCCATGGCCAGCAGCCTGTGGAATGCTAGAACATTCCATTTTCCCTCCCCTTTTTTTCCAAATGTGCATATGAAAGCGGTACAAAAATATTCCAAATATTCTGTCTAAAGTGTCATCAATATGCAAAAGTTATTTATATCCACTTCTCATTTTCATCCACTTATCCCAAGGAGCTGCTGAACCTTTGAACACTTTTTGAGCAGTTTCTTTTTTTTCTTTTTGAACAGTTTAAAGGCAGTTTGGAGATGGTTGAGGTAAAATGGGATTTAAATCAGACAAAATGGAGGGATCATAGATTGTGTTTTGAAAAGATGCTTTCAATTGGGCTTAAATGGAATTGTACTTTTGTGGAAATACTGTACCAACTGGGAAAGTACAGATAAAATTATCAGGGCTTTTAACATGTTAGGCTGATACACTTAGCTAAGGTGACCAACCGTCCTCCTTTAGGGAGGACAGTCCTCCTTTTGTAAGTTCTGTCCTCCCTCAAAAAGTGTCCTCCTTCATGTCCTCCTTTTCGATATTTGAAGACTAATCTGCAGGGCTTTTTTTCCCCTCATAGAACGCTCAGAACAGTGTTTCGGCACCTTTTTTTGATGGTTTTTTTTTCAACTTTTGCATGAGCGGTGCTACTCCCACTATTGGCTTTCGAAAGCCAATAGGAATTGCTGCTGAGCACGCCAAAACACCTGGCTGGCAAACTTTGCACATGCAAGTTGTCTGTATTATTGTTGCAATGAATAAAATGTTTCTTTTATTTACGATATTTTTTTCTTCAATTTATTTGTGTCCTCCTTTTCATTGTAAAAAAGTTGGTCACCTTAACTTAGCTGAACCTGATCAAGAGAAAATGAGCTGTTTCGTAACATACTCTTCATGAGGCTCCTTTTGAGGATGATCAGATAGATTGTTTTGTGTAGACTGAAGCTCTGGTTGCATGTGCATTTCTAAACTCAATTTAAAACATGCTTTAATGCAGATATGAGAAACCTTTGCCCTTCCAAAATTATCGAACTCCATCTCCCATTAGCTTCCGTTCAGTATGGGTGATATCAATCTACTTATATGTGAAGAACTGTAACAAAAACCTTTTCATTCACCATTCAGATCTATTAAGTTAAGAGCCACTAGAAAGATCCCTTTCCATATGACCCATACACTTTTGCAATGATTCTTTGCAATAGCACTTATATTTAGGAGTGTGCACAGAATTGAAAATGTTTTAAGCTTAAGACAACATCTCATTCATAAAGTTCTATTGAAATATTTTGAGTTGATTATGTTACACTGGAACAAATCTTGAAACACCTGAATGTTTTAGGTTGATTCCAGCTTGAAGCATTTTGATTGATGGGAACCGAGTATGAGAAATCTACTTCCTTACTTTTCTTCCCAGCATCACACATATATATCAGTCCTTGTTGATTGCTACAGATCTGAGCAGACTTGGGTATTGTCTGCCCAAAATAGGAGTGGATCCATCACCATGATTTGCTCTAGCTCACTTAAGTAGGATAGAATGCAGCAAGTCATCCGATGGCATTACTGTTCTCCCTGGAAATGCACCAGGCATGTTGCCCTAACTAGGAGATTCCTATGCTTGTATCTGCCAGAACCTGAATCCTGACTTCTGTTGCTACTGGGCATGGAGCATTTCCCCTCTTTCTGGAGGGAGCCTAATCTCTTTCCTTCAGCTTGGACCATTTCTTATAGACAGGAAGTCTCTGTAGAAGCAGGGGGAGATTGTGGTCATTGCAGGGAGTTAGTCATTGTCAATTAGCTTCCCCTCACCGTGGCTCACTTAAGCCTATAAATATGGTGTGCTTGTTTGTATCCATAGTTTTTGGCAGTGTATGAAGTCAGGCGGTCAAAGTTTATTATTTATTTGTTTTATTAGATTTTTATTCCACCTTTGATATTTTTATAAATAAGTCAAGGCAGCGAGCATATATAAGAACATACACAAGTTCTTACATTCTCAAGAGTTCATTCAGGAATTTTCAGTTGGGGGGGGGAAACCATAGCTCTAAGTGGCACTCTCTGTCTTTAAGAGATGTATTGCAAAATAGAATGGTTCTTCATACACAAGAAATTGCCTTGGCTATGTATGACTCTTCCTTTCAAAAGATCAAGGAAATATGTCCATATACTTTGACATGTCGTGCCTGGTTACTTGCACTTCAAACAGCTGCTTTAGTATTTAGCAGATAGTGTAGGTCATGGGTCCCTAATGTATGGTCCACGGCCCAGGGATCCGGCCGCAGGCTCTTGGCCAGTGGGCCGTGGCATTGGCTGGCTGGTGCCCGGGTGCGTGGGTGCGCATTTCCCCTCCACTCGCACTAGTGCCCACGGCCCCATTTGCACATGTGTGTGGACACAAACGGGGATGCTAGCACAGGGTGGGTGTCCGCAGCCTGTTTGCACATGCGCCTCTAGCCACTGGGAGGTGTGGCCATTCGTGCACGTACATGGCACCAGCGCATGCCGCATGTGCGAACAGGGATGCTACTGCTGCGCCAGTGTGCACACACACCAATTTTGAAGCTGCTCTCCTTCCCTCCAGTCCTTGCGCCCGGAAAGATTGGAGACCTCTGATGTAGGTGATTCCTTTGAATAGAGACATTCAGAGAGATCTGGTGTCAGGGTCAGCAGTGCTTGTCCTTAAACTTTCGCTAAATACTATGACAGAAAAACCCAGCGTTATTATGGTACTTACCAATAAAAGTATTCCTGGCAAACCTTAGTGTTCAGAGATTACCTTGGGACCAATAATAGCTGCCCAGTTCTTTACCATGAGCATCTTAGCAGCAGCAATTGTGCCCTGTGAGCCAGAAATAGCATGTGGTGTGAAGGAGGTCCCTTCTCTATGAGCCTGCATTTTGTCACATAGGAGATGCTGGCAATTTCAGCAGCAAACACCATAGTCTCACCCAACTAGTGCATGGTGATGGAGAGGTAAATATGTACATTACTGAGATGAAATAAACATATCAGGGCTTATTGCTAGCAGTATCAACACATCTTTCCTGCATGACTGATATAGGGAGGGTACAATTTGTCTATTGAAAGTGATGCCAAAGGGATTTGGCCATCAGAAGCAAACAAATAAAGAGTATCCACCATTATTATTATATCAAAGCTCCCATTTGCTCAGTTAGATCTGAGGCATTTGGACCATACTACCACTTCCACCATCCCGTAGATATTTAGTGACTCTCCGTAGTTGGCACTATGAGTTGCCTACTGCTGGATGTTGTTTATGTGAGCGTTTAGCAATCCCGTAACAGAAATCATTTTGGATTCTTGCTCTGCTAATGTCTGCCTTGTAGTAATTGAGTAATGAACTCATCAGCTGTGGGTTGGATTAGGACGGTACAACTCTTCCTGAGTGTTACTTCAATCTCTGGGTTACTGTGAATCAACACAACCAGTTTTGCTTTGCTTTGCTTTGCCTGGCCTCACCTACCATGATGCCAATATTGCTGCTACAGGAGCTGCAGGCCTATTACCGTACTAAAACTAAACCTCCTTTCAGTGGCTTCTCTTCCTCTGTCTTGCCCAGCCATAATTGATTTAGAAAACCACTAAAGGTGGGATCATGGCAATCACAAATAATAAGGGTGATAGCATATTTATTTTATGGTTCTTCATTAAGTATTTTCCATTACTATAGATTTGATACATTTAACAGCTTTTTGAATTTTTGGAAACACCATTGATTTAAGTAAAAAGGATAATGCACTTAGCACTTGACTTGTTTTCTCTCAGAATGGAAAATTAAGAACGTCAAGCTATTGGAGATTCTTTGGAAAATATAATTTATTCTATTAGCTTATCCATTCAGTTTACTTTTAAATCTAATATCTCTGCTGTTTAGAGCTATTGCTAGGATTCTGAGATATAGGTCTAATTCTCTGAGCATGTGAGATCAATGTATAAATACTAGGACTGTTTATTAATACATCCCGAGGTCATCTAGAAATAGATTTAAAATGTAATGTAATGGGTTTTCACTGTTGTTTATTCTTCCAAAAAGAAAGTCATTTCTGAATAGTATCACTTCGTATTTCTTTCAGATTTAGCATTGGAGTCAAACCCATCTGACCATCCTAGAGCAAGCACAATTTTCTTGAGCAAATCCCAAACAGATGGTAAGCTAATTTTTGCTCCCTTTAAAAAAGAGGATGGGAAGAGATGGAGTGGGTGTTTAATTCCTTCCCATATCTGTCAAAATGCTGTTTGCTTCAACATTTTTGCTTGCTCTTCACTGCATTTCTCATAGCTGTTTGTCTCAGACGGTTTCTTTTTAATCCTCCTAATTCATTCTCAATACTCCCCATTCCGTAGAATAATTAAGAATGGCTGGGTGCCATATTTGAGAGTAGAAGGTGGTTATCTTATGACCAGTGATTGAAGAGACTTTCTCAGCAAGCACCTTTTGCAATATTCCTAGCAAGTATGATTTGCTGCCTTCAGAAGATGTTACTTCTGTCAGCTCATTTCCTCCTAGTGGGAAAAAAATTCAGTCTAGCTTGAATTAGGTCAAATTAACATGCTAACGTTTACGGAGATAATTTTATATTAATGTTCATCCTTGATGGTCATGTAACATCATGTTTCCACCTTTCTAAACCAGTATTTATAAATCTTTCACGACATTGAGTCTTTTTATAGAAACAGTGCAGTTGATTATTTATTTATTTATTGGCTTGTTTTATATGTTATCATTGTAAAATAAATGGTTGAATCAGTAGATGCTCTAATTCACAGGATGAATTATTGCTATTTCCCCTGATCTAAGAAACAAACAAAAAAGGAATTGGTTCTGTGGAACTGAGTGGTATTTATTCCATGAAATGTGTTTTTAATATCTAGGTGCAATAAGTTTTTTGAAAAAAAAAAGAAAAAACAAATTGCCTCACTACGTTTTTTATGATTTTAAATTATTCTCAGATAGTCCCAAAATATTGTCAAGGTTGAATGTGTAGAAAGGAAAAACTTTAAACAAGTGCTTTTAAAATAGAATTTAAAAAACAAATTGACTGAACTTGTTTCTCCTTTTTCAGTGAGAGAGAAGAGAAAGAGCAACCACATTAACCATGTAAGTACATACAATAGCTGTGAAAGGAGTAAATAAAAAAAATAGTTCATAGTTCTTGTTTCTCTATAGAATGATTTTTTTTTATTTTATTTTCTGGTCAATGGAGTAGAAGAGGTTTCAAGTCATACAACCAGACTTCATCGCAGAGTTTATCTCTCTCTCTTTCTCTTACTTTTGTGATAGTTATAAGATACCTTTGAAGATGCAGTTGGCTGAGAAGAACGGTTCTACTCCTACTCACAGTTTTAAAGCTATAGAGGAAGAATAGTCCCATTACCACTCCTCTTATTCCTATTTATTGCTAGGAAAAGCCATAGATTTTATTTCAGAACAGCAGGAGAAAGTTAAATAGCATACGGCAACAGGTGGGTGTAGGACAAGCTTATATCCAAGCTTTCTAGCAAAGACGATGCACACCGTAAGTTGTGCATGTTTGGTTTGAATAATTAACTTAATGAAAATACAATTATTTTTTTTTTTCAAAAATCCCCTTTAGCAGAATAAATCCAGTTAAGAATAATGGGCTGCTGCATATTATTTTGACCTAATTGGTGCTTCAGTTTTAATAAATCTAGTTACACTCTCCCAAGCCCTGGAAAGAGTACCGTGGCAAACTATTTCTGAAAAAATATTGCTAAAACCACTGAATGGATTTGTCTGGCAGCTGCCATGAGGAAAGACAAACTTAAAGGCAACGCCACCTCTGTAAAAGGCTGTGACACATTCATATATGCTTTAATAGTAATAAGGACATCTGTATGATTTATGGAATTAGTGGCACTGTGTCCCTTGCCATGGGCCTTCTGTATGAGTGCTGTCTACTAAAAGTGACACAATAAATTTTATGTACAGTACTTCTCCTTCCAATTTGTTTCAAAGATAATTTGCTGCCAGAGTAGGATAGAACACCTAGGGTTCTCAAACACACAGAGGCAGCAGACTAGTGATATATCAAATAGCTCACCCAAGGCCTCTGAATTGCTAAGAACTCCAACAAGGAATTTTGGATTAATTGGATCTTAGTCTGAACAGGTAGACCAGAGTTTGTCACTCGGTTTTTGTTTTTGAAACAAAGGGGTTTGGAGAATCTATCTTGTTCTGCAAATGTAAAAGTGTTATTGCGGATAGGGGAAACATCTGCAAGGTTTCAGTCATCTCACTGCTGTTAGTATGTAGCATTCCCTTTTACAGATGAGTCTTTCCTGGATTTGAATACCAATGTTTGATCTATTCTTGCTGCATTAACTACATTTGTTTCCCCTTGCTTTGATGTGAAGATGTATTAAATGTTAAATACATAGTCACATCAATTTTACCCTTTTTAAAATAGCAACAAATGGATCTTGATCTGAGCTGGGACTGGGAGAGTGATTCACTCCATTGTGGTTTCTCTCTGAAACCTCAATGAATTTGTTCCTGATATTTCGACAAGTGCTGATGTGTTCAACATAATGATCAAACAAATTTCTGCCATGTGTTTTATTACTTGGAAAGTCTTATTTCTTTTCTTTATCTTTGCCAGGTAGTCTTTAAAAGAAAAACAGGTACCAAGAAAAGAAAAATAGTGGTGTCCACTGGTGTTTATATCACCACAAGCCATTGCTGAAAATATTCCTTTTTGCTTTCTTTTGCTTTCTTTTTGCTATCTTATTGATTCTCAGGTCAGCTATTTAAATGCCCTCCTTAATACAATCCTGGGTTGTATAAACAGAGGAATAGAATCAAGATCACGTGAAGTATTAGTACTGCTTTATAAAACTCTAGTAAGACCACACCTGGAATACTGCAGCCAATTTTGGTTGCCATATCACAAAAAAGAAGTTGGGAGTTTGGAAAAAATTCAGAGAAGAGCAACTAAGATGATCAAAGGCCTGGAGACTAAAACATACGAAGAAAGGCTGCAGGACTTGGGTTTGGCTAGTCTAAAGAAAAGAAGAAACAGGGGCGACATGATAGCAGTATTCCAGTATTTGAGAGGCTGCCACAAAGAAGAGGGTGTCAAACTATTCTCCAAAGCACCAGAGGGCAGGACAAGAAACAGTGGTTGGAAACTGACCAAGAGAAAAGCAATCTAGAATTAAGGAGAAATCTTAACACTGAGGACAATTAACCAGTGGAATAGCTTGCCTTCAAAAATTGTGGGCGCTCCATCACTGGAGATTTTTAAGAAGAGGCTAGACAGTCAGTTGTCTGAGATGGTATAGGTTCTTCTGCTTGAACGGGGGGCTGGACTAGAAGACCTCCAAGGTCCCTTCCAGCTCTATTCTATTCTATTCATATATTTTTGTTCTAGTTAATAATATTGTCTATGTGATTCTAACATGCATAGTACTGAATCCTGATTAAACCCAGAAATCATGGGTTTTGAAACATTTTTACAAACTCCTATATATATTTTTTCTTTCCACATAGGTTTCCCCGGGGCAGCTTACAAAAAAGTATAGTTCATGTTCAACTATATTTATAGATGACAGCACCGTCAGCCAACCTAATCTTAGGAGCACAATAAAATGGTATGTATCACTTTGTGTGAGGTTATATTGGATTAAACTCACTTTAATCTATGAATAACAGCAAATCCAAGAAAAATTCATACCAAATCTAGAGGAAGTGGTAGATCAGTATAGGCTAAAACAGATTTCTTTTCCCCCTTATTCCCAGTATTGGTAGAGCAACATCTATATGCTACCATCAATTTGATTCCAAAGTCCTCTAAATTTGGGAAGTGGGGATACAGCTAATATTTTATTCCCCCCACCCCTGTTATTCATTGTTTATTTGATACTGATTTCTAATCCTATTGTTCCTATTCTTATCTTTGACCATTTTCAAAGATATGTATCATTGTTGATTTGTAACCTTAAGATATTTAATTCAGAACAATATATTCTTGGCTGAAATTCGTTAAATATCCTCACATTTTAGGGAAGAGATTATTAGCTCATAGTTTAGAAGAAGTTCAAGTTTTGCTTTAAATACCTGAACTTTACAGTAGCCTAAGCAAATAGAATCCTGCAGTGCAGGGAAAACAGGACTAGTATAGTTAATTCTGAACCCCAAACGAAGGCCTATTTTGTATAAGATTAACTCATTTAAATAGTATTGATATTACAGATAGACCTCATTCAACAACTGTCCAAAGTTACGGTGGCACTGAATGAGAAGACTTATGACCAATTCTTATAATTGAAGCCATTGCAGTGCCCCCATGGTCATGTTGTTATGATTTGGATCCTTAATTATCAGCTCACAATTATTGATTCCTCCCGTATTTGTGACCTTCCCTGCCAGCTTCCCACAGGCAGTCAACTTGGGGGGGGGGGAGAGAGAGTTGAAGCTGTGCAGGATTTACCTGATGGCCACAAGTGGAACTGCCTTTGTAAGTCAGCACAGTCATATGACACCATGCTTTACAGCCGCATCACTTGGCAAAGGAGTTGCCTGTCCCAATTAACATTTGTTAAGTGAGGAGTACCTGCATATTTTGTATTGTATTGTACTGTATTATATTTATTAAAAATATATAATTATACATTTATAATAAATAATCTATGAGAATATGAAGAAGAGAGCCAGTTTAGTCTAGTGGTTTAGGCATCAGTTTACAAGCCAGGAGACTGTGCATTTTAGTTCTACCTTGGGCAGGAAAGATGGCTGGGTGTTTTGGGCCAGTCACTCTCTCCCAGTCCAGCTCGCTTCACAGAGTTGTTTTGGGAAAATACGAGGAGGGAAGAATATTGGTATATTTGCTACCTTGAGCTCTATATGAAAAAAAGAATAAAAATCTAAAAAAAAGAATGTGTCAGAAATATCTCCTCTAGTGTTAACTGAAATAACTGCTAAAGCTTGGAACTAAGACACTTTTAAGTGTAATTTGTAAAGCATTTCAGTTATGACATACTTGAAGGATGATGCATCTGAGTCTCAACTATCAATGTAGCAATATTTAGGGGGAAAAGATTGGAGTTTATTCTCCTTTTTTCCATAACAGGATCTTAAGACTAACTTCCAGTTTTGTTGGGAACCAGCTGTACACAAGTTCAACCCAGTTTAAGTTTTGTTTAGAAGTGCCTTATACTGTTCGTTGACCTTTGTCAACCTGGCAGGACAATCCATGCAAATCGATTTAGCCCTTTGCAGGGAGGTCCTATCGTGTTCAAAATGAATTGGAGTTAGGCTGTGCCTAAATCAAGTGAACGAAATGAAGTGAAATTAATTCCCTTTTCTAAATTTTATTCGAATATTACCTCTGACAAATTCAATAAATTATAAATATTAATAATTTGGAGCCTTTGAGTTGGGGAGATTAGAGAATTAAGGCGAATATACGTGTCCCAGGATAAGCTCCAGGATCCAATCTGGGTCAGTCATCTGGGACTGGAGGCTTTGTCTTCCAAGCTTTCGGACTCTTGTCCTGGAGTCCCCATCCTCTCAGGAGGACTTTAATCTTCTAGAGAGGGGCTCCCTGAGGGGATGGGGGCTCCAGCATGAGCCTGAAAGCTTGGAAGACAAAGCCTCCGGTTCCAGGTGACCAACCCGGATCGGATCCTGCAGATTAGAGAATTACTCTGCTCAGTGAATGCTGAATTCATAACTTCACTGAGATACTTTGACCCTTGGATCTGATCGCTTCGAAGCCACTCAGTTAAGGCATTCTTTCCTCCACTTAATGTACCCTGGAGTGCATGCTGATATCCAAACAGTTTAGACTCTTGGGTGCTTTGACTGTATCAAGATTCATGCTTGTTCACAGTTTTATATTGGCCCTTATTTGGAATAGGATAATTTTTAACCTTCTATAAACGTCTATTAAACCTGGACGTGTACAATATTCTGTTCTAAACCAATGCTTTAGAATTTAAGGTGAAAGGGGGAAATGGGAAATGGGAGAGAACTAAAGTTCAAATAGGATGTGGGTTTAAAAATGTTCTTTATCTAACAAATGATGTATCAAAATTACATTCATAGCTTTGCTTCTAATTAAATGACCTCTTCTTTTCAGTGTTACTTTAGCAATATACTATCACATAAAGAACAGGTGAGCGTTTCTAAAATTTCTTGTTTAAAATTGCTTGTAATGATCATGCTTGTAATTCTTTGTAAAGATGCAGTCTGTAATTTTGCTACTTGCTCTTAAGATATCAAGAGCTATGACTGATATGTTGGCCTGTTTTGTTATATTGGGATTCCCATAAAAAGATTTTCTTTTCCTTTTTTCCCATTTTTAAAAATTATTTTTAACTGTAGGAATTGTTTATAGTAACTTTATTATTCTATTGTAGCGTATCTTGATATTTTCTCTATATTTTGTACTGATCTAAAAGAATAATAATTTCAAACAATGGTGGAATAACTTGATATGAGCTGATGTCTAAAGATAGGAAGAAGGACATACTTTGAGAAAATGTAAAACTCTTAAGACTTTTGAGTAAGCTATCATTTTAACCTAGATTTTAAGATATCAAATATCAATTTATTACAGCCAAAGGCCACACATAAATCAATTTTAAGATACAAAAATCCAACATTTTGCTTTTTTGAAATGAATTTATTTAATTTTAAATATATTAAAACGTATAAAGATTGGGCATTTGAAAAGTGAATGCTAAATTCCTGTAAATAGCTAAGATTAAATATATGCATGTCCTCAATTGTGGTATCTTCAGAGGTATGGACCAACCCATTTAGGAAGTGTTTACTTGGGAATTAGAATTGAAGGAAAGGCTGATGGACTGATCATCATCCTCTATATAATGCACTTATTAAATTAGGTGTTCTTTGTGTAAATGAAGGATTAATTAAATAACATAGGTAGTACACAGATATATAATTGATCTTATAAAGTTAACCATAGTTATTTCACATTTGCTTACTGAAAATAAAATACTGTACTTAAATCTCCAGACCATCCTTCAATATTTCAATCAAAGGTATTATTTTTGTTTGCCCCTTTGTTATTGTGAGAGTGGGCTGGGAGCATCAGCTGGAATGGGACAAGACCACAAAGAAGAACAACACGTGGTCTGTTCAGGTTCCAATAGTCTTATCATAACCTTACAAAGCATATTTTAAAGAAATAATGTTTAGATATTTAAACAGAAGGAAGAAAGTATGCAAAATTGCACATGCAGTAAGTCAGAGATGCAAAGTCTAATTTTTAAAATGAAATACAGTAAAACAGTAATATGGCTTATGGGAGAGAGGAAGAAATATGTTTGGGAAATTTGATTTAATCTTTCTCATGTTTTTTTAAATGATGCTATTGTAAATTCCTTGCTGAATTTCAATCCTTAAATAATGGAGAATTGGCTGTAAAAACCCATGAGATGGAAGCCATTGAATAAAAATGCTGCATACTGGTTGCCCTGAACCATTTTAAAAAGACTTCCTTTATCTGAAGATAGTTATCTGGTATCTTCTGTATGCATAGCAGCTGCGTAAGTGGGGAAGAAAAGCTATATATTATGCATATTGCTTAAGTCATTTTTCCATTGCAGAATGTTGCAGATAGTCCCATAGGAGTGAAGGGGGTTTCTTAAATATAGACTACACAGTGACTCATCGGGTCTAGCTCTGTCAGTATCTGGCTGAGTGTAGGGCTTGTATTCGTCACAAATTATGAGAAAAGACTGAGGCTCTAAAAGGTCTTCACAAGAAGCATTTTGAGCTTGGATGTTTATGCCCCTTATGGTGGCTTTTACACCTTGGTTTCGACTCTGTGTCAAATTTGCTCAGATGAGATTTTGGCTACTTCCTCTCCAGATTTACAAAATAAGCTGCAAAACTGTAGTTAAGTTCATCCAAAATGGAAATTGTGACTGATAGAAAAAGGCTTTGAGGGCATCTAAAAGAAAATCAGAACTCTAACACAGTCTGATCGATCACTTATGATCCTAGAAGTCTGCAGGTGACTGATTTCCTTTTATGTCCTGGAAAGTTTTCATCCGTTGAACTCCTGCTTTCTTTTCTTCTGTTAACTAGAAATTTCACTCCTGACTAACATATATATAGAGCAGAGTTGCATTATATATCATCCTTTAGATTACAACCAAGTTTTCATGTTCTATACTTCTAAATCCTATTCGAAAACCAAGGCCTCATGTAAACTCTTAACCTGATCAAAAGTAATAAGTATAATAACCAGTGCTTTTTTTGTTAAAAAAAAAAAAAGGTGCTGGAACTCACACACATCATACAACTCACCTTGCCTACCTACAAGGTTCCATCCAAAAAAGGTGCTGGATTCCATTCTGGCGTTCTATGACAAAAAAAGCCCTGATAATAACTAACATTGAAAGCTAGGAAATACACATTTTATTATATTTGCTTTAAATATTTAGGATTTAACAGCAAAATGAGAAGATGATGGAGAAAAAATATAGTGCCTTGGCATAGACTATGGGCAAAAGATGATCAAGCTTTACTAATTCCAGTGGCATTCCTGTTTGTTTGTTGCAGGGATTCAGATAGATCACTGGATATTTTTGATGAAAAATCACATCCACTCACGGTAAATCAGTTTGCTTTTATATTCATAGTCTCACTTGATTTTTTGAATATTTTAATTTTTTATTTCTGAAATGGTAATACTTTTTCCATTTATAAGACAAATCAAGATGCAAGAAAAGTGAAGTTGGATTTTTAGCTTTCTTTCTCCTGATGTGCAAAGAAGCATTTTAGTCTAAACATATCCAGATAGACATTTGACCTCCTGATTTTTAAGACATACTGCAGAATAGCATCCTTGGACCTTTGATTCTATTCTTGATTCCAGTATATCTTCTTACAGAAGGCTAAAAGCATAGCTTTAATTACATTGAGAAAATTGCAGTCTTTCTGTAATCCTTGTCTGAAAAGAAGTCAAACATGCAAATAAAGCAGCTTACCCATATTTCTTAATCTCCTTAAATTCTATTAGAATACAGCTCTCTGGGATGCTGCAGGACTTTTCCCATTTGAAAAGAGGCAGGTTTCTTTTTCAAGGCCCAGCAGCCAGATGAGAGGGCCTGCAGCAAATCTAAGTGGCCAATAGGAGCTAGGCAAACAGATCCCAGATCTTCTCCAGCAGAAGCATCAAAGTATTGTATGTGGTCCCTACTGCAAGGAATAGAGGGATTACATGGCTCAAATAGCAGAACAACTAAAGACAATTTCTAGGACATCACTAGGACAGCTATTTGTATACTATATATATCTATATATAGAACAATACATCTATATACATAGATGTGTGTGTGTGTGTGTGTACACACACATCTATATTGTATTCTATGTTCTATTTTTCTTAAAAATGAGATATTGAGTTATCTTCCTGCTGTAGTAAGCAAGACAAGAGCTTCAAGAGTATAATTCTTTATGTTTGCTCAGTACTCAGTCCAACTATTTTTTAATAGAAGTTTTAAAGTACTTCCAAATTGTATCACGTTTCAGCGAGAAGAGGTTCCAGAAGACTACTGTAAGCATGATCCTGATCACAAGCACATTTATCGCTTTGTACGTACCCTTTTTAGTGCAGCACAGCTGACAGCTGAATGTGCAATAGTGACTCTGGTAAGTCTTGCTTAATTATGATTGTCTTGCATTTAATTAAAGATGTCTTATATACTGTCAGCATTAAATATATAGAAAGAGCCAATGCTGCCTAGTGACTTGGGGCCCAAACAGATTCCAGCCTGAACCATATCTCAACATTAAAGATGCCACTAATGTCATGGGAAGGAGGCAGTGGCAAGCCACTTACCAAAGACCTTGCCACAAAAACCGAAGGGACTTGTCTAGAATCAGATACAATTAAATAAAAGAAAAAATGCATCATGTGTGAAATAGATGCTTATGGCCGTAGGGAATTTATTTTGGAGGTATCTACTCAACATCTTTCACAAATCTAGGTAAACAGTTCGGCTTTTTTATGCTAGTGCTTTACAGTATAGTTGTTGTTTTCATGTTGAAACAACATCAATGTAATCTTAATGTAATCTTTGTTCTACATTCTGGATGTCTGCAGGTAAAAAATTCTGTATGATGCTGTTATCTCTTACAACAAAATTACCCATGCCTTGTGTGGCCCTACAGACAAATTATTTCATTATGGCATTGGTGGGTCATAATCCATTTGCAGTTTCTGCTCTTATATGGGAATTCTTCTAAAAGAGTTATAACTACAAAAAATCCATTCTTATAGTCTCAAATATATATTTAAAATGTTTCTGCCACTAGTTGGCAGTGTTTTATCACCAAAACAGCAAAATTTGGTAATAGGAAAAGAGTGATAAGAAGGTAGATTGCTTAACACATCTTACTGTTATAAAAGTGCTTATTGCGGAAGTTGTAGGCTTTTCAGTTGAGGGGGTGTGTTTTTGTCTCATAAACATACTAAAAGAGAAAAAAAACATGTTCCTGCCTAGTTGGTATTTGTTCTAATTTTTTTTAAACTTCAGATTTAATTTTAAGGAAGAAGAAACTACACTGTGTGCATAATTATTAGGCAAGTGAGTATTTTGACCATATCAACATTTTCATGCATATTGTCCGCCTCCAAGCTATATAAATTTGAATGCTTAGTGGATATAAGCATATCAAGTGATGTGTATTTGTGTAATGAGGGAGGGTGTGGCCTAAGGAGATCAACACCCCATATCAAGGTGTGCATAATTGTTAGGCAGCTTCTTTTCCTCAGGCAAAATGGGCCAAAAAAGAGATTTAACTCTTTCTGAAAAGTCAAAAATTGTGAAAAGTCTTTCAGAGAGATGCAATACTCTTGAAATTGCTAACATATTGTGGCATAATCCCACAACCATCAAACGTTTTGTTGTAAATAGTCAACAGGGTTGCAAGAAACGTGCTGAGAAAAAAAGACTCACATTAACTGCCAAAGATTTGAGAAGACTCAAACGTGAAGCTACCAGGAACCCATTATCCTCCACTGCTGTCATATTCCAACACTGCAACCAAGCTGGAGCGCCCAGAAGTACAAGCTGTTCAGTGCTCAGAGACATGGCCAAGGCAAGGAAGGCTGAAATCCAATCACCACTGAACAAGACACATAAGTTAATTGGGCCAAGAAATATCTGAACGTAGATTTTTCAAAGATTTTATGGACTGATGAGATGAGAGTGACTTTTGAGGGACCAGATGGATGGGCCCGTGGCTGGATCAGTAACAGGCACAGAGCTCCACTTCAACTCAGATGCCAACAAGATGAAGGTGGGGTACTGGTATGGGCTGGTATTATTAAAGTTGAGCTATTTGGACCTTTTCAGGTTGAAGATGGACTCAAAATCAACTCCCAAACCTATTGCCAGTTTTTAGAAGACACTTTCTTCAAGCAGTGGTACAGGAAAAAGTCTGCATCTTTCAAGAAGACCGTGATTTTTATGCAGGACAATGCTCCATTGCATGCATTTAAGTACTCCACTGCATGGCTAGCTGGTAAAGATGAAAGAATAGTGACATGGCCCCCTTCCACACCTGACCTAAACCCTATTGAGAACTTGTAGGTCCTTCTTAAATGGGAGATTTATGATGAAGGAAAACAGTACACCTCTCTGAACAGGGTCTGCTGCACAAAACATTGATCGTCAGCAGAATCAAGAAACTGTCACTGATTTTTTTTAAAATGTCAGAAGTGTTTATTTGTACATTTTGAGTTTTGTTTATTCTCACTTTAATAGATGCAAATAAACAAGTGAGATGGACAAATTTTCATTTTTCATTTAGTTGCATAATAATTCTGCACACTAATAGTTGCCCAATAATTGTGCACACATAGATATTCTCCTAAGAAAGCGAAAATCTCACTTTTACTTTCTTAAATATTCAGTTTGAGGTTTATTAATATTTTTTGATAGAACACTGTAGTTATTCAATAAGAAAATTAATTCCCCAAAATACAACTTGCCTAATAATTGGGCACACAGTGAATATAATTAAATAATAGTTATCTTTTAGGAAATGAAGAAAACTTTTAGCAATGTAAAAATGTCTACAGGAAAGTCTCATGACAGTAACTTCCTATAAGCCTGGTTGAGATCACTTCCTCTGTTCATTACCTTGCCCTTTCAGTGGAACAACAAACATCGTAAGTTGAACTCAGTGGAGTCTAAAATCTTGGACATACAGAATATACAGTGAACCCGGGAAGTGATAGTCCCCAGGCAGAGACTACTAATACTCAGCCATATAATTCTTCTTTCAGTTGATTCTCGGCAGCTATGGATGTCCCTGTACATTTTCTTGGCCACAGTACAGAAGTGGTTGAACACTGATTTCTTCTAGACTGCTTGTCAGTTTTCCAGTCTGACTACCTACCCTGGGATCTGTGAAGATCTCCTGTCCAAGTATTAAAACAGTCTGTCCTGCTTTAGTTATGAGCACAGAGAGTCAGCCAAGTGGTGGCACCTGCTGAAGTAATTGGTTCTGGCACCTTTAAAAGGAATATTTGTTTATTTAAAAAACATTGAAACAATTTTCTGTCTAGAATGAAGTTGATTGTATGTGCTATTTAATCAGTTTAAAATCAAAGTTCTGATGCCTGTGGGTTAGAATTTCAGTTGAGTCGCTTTTCTTTAGAAAAAATATTGGAAATATCAGTAAAGAATAATGATGTGCAGTGGCAGGGGGAAGTCTAAGCAGCATGTCGGTGTCCATTCTCTCTCTCTTTGACATTTTTCCCTTTCTCTTCCAACCCAAGAAGCTGCTGCAAAAAGCTATATCAGATCTGCCATAGAGCTGAGCTGCTTACTTGCAGTGTACATTTGAAAGTAGGGGGAAGCCATGGTGACTCACCCAATGTAGGCAAACAATATTGAAAAATACAGTTTTGAGATTTTCTTTATCTGTGTCATCCACAAAGAAAGTATGAGAGCCACTTCTTACATCCATAGGTTGCAACAGACTTCCGGTTAAGAGGCACTATAAGAAGCTAGAAAGTATGAATCATTAAAAATGTGCAAATGTTCTTTATTTTCAGGTTTACTTAGAAAGACTCTTGACCTATGCAGAGATTGACATCTGTCCAAGTAACTGGAAGAGGATAGTCCTAGGTGCTATACTGCTGGCTTCTAAAGTGTGGGATGATCAAGCTGTATGGAATGTGGATTACTGCCAAATCCTGAAGGATATTACAGTGGAAGACATGTAAGATAGCAAATTTAGTTGAAATTGCTTGCCCATGTCTTATCCAGCTTGTATCTTTTTAATATTTTTCTTTATATAAAAATATCCTATCTATACTGTATAGATATTGCATTCTAAAATTGTAGCTAGGTATCCAACATCCTTGGTGAGTGTATTACTTGAACATCCCCAAAATTCGATTCATCATGATTTGCTCAGCTTCTCAGATACTACATTTCTCTCTTCCTCACCACTTTTGTAACGTGTTTTCTTCATATTTATGCCTTTGCTAATTGACAAAAAGAAAATTTGAAGGTAATATAAAATAATTTTAAAATATTGATTGATAAAAGGAAATAGTGGATTCATTATACTAAAAAAACCTTTTTTTTTTAAACAAAGCTCAGAAGGGAGGAGCAGAGGGATAGTTTGATGATAGAATCTCTAAAATAAAATCTGCACGGAAAAGCCAACATTTAGGAGGTCATTCCCACATTTTTGCCTCCTGACATTTTAGAAAGATTGCAAGAAGCAATGACAGTATTATTGGAAAGAAGGGAGCTTTTCCTTTGTGTTTTTCAAAAAGCTTTTTTGGGAGAGGGATTTAAGAACATAAATGGAAGTGGCTCTCATCTTAAAACTCCAAAAATTTCTGAATTTTGGAGAGATAATAGTGGCCTTAAGGGAGATGTTCTTTGACAACATGGTTCTACTTTCATACAAATTATGTTTGATCACATGATCAAACCTTACACTTTGGTCTACTACCCCACTCAGAGTAAACTACAAAAAACCTCTCCTGAACCAGTGAAACTAATCTTTATTGGTACTTGGTCCAATCCTGTAAGGTCCACTTACAAGCACTTTTGAGGGATCACAGATATCAAAACATTTTGGGATTTCATGTTCAAGCATCACCGCAGGCATGTGAAGAATTCTGCTTTTTATTCATTAACTTGATAAGATAGAATTTCTGTAGCTATGCTTGAATAAATCTAGCATTTAAACTGCACTGTGAGATGGGATTGCTAATAGGAGACTATTTTATCCAGCTGCAGTCCTCCTGAACTGTCCTGTCCAGTGGGATATTTCATTTAGGGTATGGATGGAAGCTTCTAGAACAGGGCTTTTCAACCTTTTCACCCATCGTACCACTTTTAGGATATGGCAACATCCGAGTACCACCAGTCGCCTAGCAAGGTGTCAAAAGCTTGATGACCAAAAAAAAAAAAAAGGGAAAAAAGTGATAAAAGTACAGGTAGTCCTCGACTTACAACAGTTCGCTTAGTGACTGTTCGAAGTTACAATGGCACTGAAAAAAGGGCCCCCCGCCAAGCCATAGCCGAGCAAGACACCTGCCTGCCCACTCGGTGGTGCTCTTCCTCCTCTCCGAGGTTTTCATTGTTGTGAGCATTTCTGTTGAGCAGCAGGGGTGGGGTGGGGGGATGTTTGGTTTTTATTCCCCCCGTCTGCTGGGTGGCTGCAGCAGGTTTTGGTCACTTCACATGACCCTGGGACAATGTGACCGTCATAAATATGAATCAGCTGCCAAGCATCTGAATGTAAATCACAAGACCTTGGAGATGCTGCAACATTCCAGCTGATCGGCGCTTCTTCTGGGCTCAGCAGAAGCGCCAGGATCAGCTCTGAGCTCCAGTTGGAGCCTGGCGCTGATCCTGGCGCTTCCACTGAGCCCTGACAGCCCCGAAGAAGCGGCGATCCTGGCGCTTCCGCTGAGCCCTGATACCGTGCAGCTCCAGCTGTCTCTTGTTCAGGCTTATGTGGCGCTGCCACCAGTTCAGCTCATTCCCCTCCCCTGCTACCACTTTTCGAGGATGGTCGCGTACCACCTGCCAGGTGCCAATGTACCACAGGTGGTACCCGTACTACTGGTTGAAAAGCCCTGTTCCAGAATGATTCTCTTCAAGCTAAATTGCTATATATACTAGTGTGATTGGGGACAAGTGGGAGGAAATATGCTGGATTATACAATAGAGTTCCCAACCTTTCTGGCTTTGCGGACCAGCAAAGGGGAAAGGGGGATTCGCTCACCTGCTGCTCATGCATGTGGGGATGTGTGTGCTCTCATCTGTCATTTCCACAACCTGGTTGCAAACAGCTTACGGCCCACTAGTGGGCTGCGATACAGAGGTTGGGAACCCCTGCAGTAATGTACTGGAGACTGGGCCTGGTGTATTTTTCATCATTTCTCAGGAAAATATTTTCATACACATGACATACATACACATTGTCATATACATGTGACAATACATAAACGTGATATAATAGTATGTAAGTGAAGAGATATTGGATGGGATGGGAATGAGTATTTGAAGGTTGATAGATTTGAAGGGGGTAGATTTCGGGGTGAAAAAGTTATAACTTGACTAACAAAATTATGCATCAGAACTGTCCTTGTACAATGTATGTTATTTCTGATTTTGCAGCAAGAAATATAAAATTAGGAAATTGATGCAAATGTATGTACCTCTCGTATATAGATCTTTAGTGGACTATCTTAATAAGAATGGAGAGGAATACATTTAGTTAATTGCTAATTCTGTAGATTACAGTGGGTGTAAAAAGGGAGCCTGCTATTGAATTGCACGTCATAGGAATAAAACAAGGGCCTTTCTTGTTTTCCTAGGCTTTAAATCTATTAATAGAGTTGTTATCTGACAAAACTATTGTATTTTTTCACAATTAAAATGTATTAGCAAGTCTTGAACAAAGGGGATAAATGAAGTCCTGATGAGATGATCATCAAAACATCATCTGATTTGCATTTCTATAAGCCTTATGACCATATGAACGGGAAATTAATTCTGGCAGTAGATTTAATGGGACTGCAGTCTATCTTCTAAAAGCAAGCCACACAAAGCTCCTATTCTCACCATGAGTAGCATCTAGGTGATTGATTCTGCTTTATTTTCAGTCCCTAGCAAATATAGTTAAACCTGAAAAATTACTTTTCTATCCTCTTGTAGGTCATCAAGAAATGGATATTTTGATATAGTCAAGGGTTCAAGTTGTGAATTCTGCGGGTTTGAGATCTAGCTCCATCATTTGAGCTGATAGACACTAGCTTTCTCTTGCACGCTTATGCACCCAAACCTACCTGTGCCTCTTGTGCACTCCCTGGCATCTTCACACAGACTCCCTGCTTTGCACCTCTCACACTTCCCCTTGCCTACCCTCTCCAACCCTTCCTCATGGAATGGGGCAAGTTGCATGGCCAACCCACCACAGGCAGCAAACCCCAGGACAACTTGCTATGGGACAATTTAATAATTCAATTATTTAAAATAAATAAAAAATCATTTTAATTTTTGTCATTCACATTTCATTCTGTCCCTCCTTTTGCATCCTTTCTTTAATGATTCTATTCCACCATTTTTTTGATATTAGTGTAACTGTTGGCCGTGAGGAGTTGGCTGTGGCTAGTTGGCCACGGCAAATTGTCACAGACCCCTCCCTCATACCCTCCTGCTCCCTCCCTCATTCAGCAGCCACTTACCTGCTTGCTGGCTTGGGATTTGCAATTTTCTGACTTCATTTATGCACTGACTTACAGTTGTGGGAAGTTGGCAAGAAGTTGCCTGGCCTAATGACCATGGGATTTGGTTAACGATGATGGCAGCTGGAACTGTAGGCAACTGGGACTGTAGGGATTGCCATTGTTAAACAGTGCAGTTGGGTTTTATGACTGCATCGCTTAGCAACAGAAATAGCAGGCCAAATTGCCGTTGTAAGTTCAAGACTACCTGTATTATCTCCCTGTTCATTTTAAAATATTGTATGAATTTGGGTAATCAGTGATGTCTTAGATTGCTTCTGTCCATCCTGAGAAGTGCTGACCTACAGATATGAATATATAGGATGGATTTTGCCAAAATAAGCACCACTAAAAAAATTCCCTTTGCCAGCTAAGGTTGATAAAGTAATTTCTTAGGAGTTTCAGGATAGAAAGCTCCTTTGCCTATCTAAAGCTGCTTGCTTATTTATTTATTTATTTATTTGTGAAGATGAATCCATGTTGCTTCGAGAGGCTTTATACACCAAAATAATAGCAGCAGCTCTTCAGAGATCCATTTGTTGCCGTGGTGATATGCCTCCTTCTTTTGTTGGCCCTCTCCTACTTCAGCATACCCCTTTCCTGTTATGAATCTGGTGAAAATGCCTGCAAGTTCTTCAGAGCTAATCAACAGCACCATCATTCTTTTCATTTGATAACTATAGTGCAGGTTCTTGTAAGAATAAGAATGTAGTATGAATTGTGTAAAGCTGGGCTTATGAAACTCTAATAAAGAAAAGGGCATCCACAGAGTGAATATATGGCAGAATGTAATCTTTTTCATGAGTTGAAAATACCAGAATTCAAATAGTGCTCTGCCTCTAACTGTATTAATAGATTAATTCTATTCCTTTAAAAATGCTTTGGCTCTACATCACCATTTTTTACCAAAGGCTGGGTGGGTGCTTTGTTTTGCCTTTAGCCAAAGGCCCTGATCCTGTGTTTCTGTCATCCTCTTGTTTTCCTCTAGGAATGAGATGGAAAGACACTTTTTGGAGCTGCTGCAGTTCAATATCAATGTTCCTGCCAGTGTTTATGCCAAATACTACTTTGACCTACGCTCCTTAGCAGATGACAACAACCTGTGCTTTCTGCTGGAGCCCCTTAGTAAAGAGCGAGCACAGAAATTAGAGGTAATAGTGTGAGACTTTTGTGCAGGGTAGTTAGCTTGTATAATAGCAGTTTTTGTGGCTATTGATTACTCTAGTATCACTTATGAAGCTTTTGGGACTTTGTTTAACATCTTAGTTAAGGAAATGGTTGATAAAAGAGATAATCCATTCTGAGGACAGGTGTGCATCCTGTTTCCACAGTGCAGAAAAGGCTAGGAATGAGCACTAGAGATAAGAGTTTTTCATATCTAAAAATATTAGCTAGCAACTATGATGCTCTCTACATTTACCATTTTTGAGGCTGTAATTCTCCAGGTTAGCATCAAAATTCAAAGAACATGTGAAATATGCAACTTAAATCTCATCGCACATGACCACCTGATGAATCTATACATTTTAGGGAGACTTTAATACTTTTGTAATAAAGACTTCACGTGTCTATTGAGAACTTACTTCTATTATATGTAATAACTTGCTCCCAGTTAAGTGTACATAACTTTCTTTGTCAGCTTCAAAGAATGCTGAAATGGGATCTCCAAGTTAGGCCAGTTGTGAGCAGTTGCTGGAAGTTCTTTCGCATTACCCCCTAAGGGTGTTGGCATCATATATTATTACTGATTTCAGCATGGGGGAAAAAACACATGACCGTTAAGAGTGGAAAGGTAGTGGAAAATTCCCAGCTATAGTACAGGTGGTGATGGTAGGAGAACTGTGGGTATCTCTGTCTATTCTTATAAAATGTATTTTTGATGTGTCATGCATACAAGTTCCTTCAAGAGTCCCATGTTGATGCTTAAGTCAATATGGAAGTACCTTAAAAATTCTAATGAGCTGATGTGTTTTCTTGAGTGTTTCTCTGTGTTAGGATAACTTTGGTATTTTACAAAAAAAAATGTCATTCATTCTGTTTCCAGGGAGGTGTTCCTGAAAAAGCAAAACAGAGTTCCCAGTTCTTGGGAATACATATGCAATACGAACTTGATGTAGAGTGGTGTGTTTTTCCCATCTTCCCTCATTCTTCATGCAGGAGGGTACAACTCAAATCACACGTTTGCTTCCCCTTCAAATTTTCAAAAACCTGGTTATTTGATCATTCTTTGCAGGGGGGAAATGTTAATACAAGCATATGGATTTTTTTTCAATTTAAAACGCCATTATGGTTGCTGGTGAAGACATAGGTGATGCAGCTATATTAATGCCAGTTCAGAATCTTTCTGGCTCCGATAACACTAAAACAAATGTTTTGTAGGCGATCTCCCGGCTGTGTGAGGACAAATACAAAGACTTGTCAAAGGCTGCTATGAGACGGTCCTTCAGTGCTGATAACCTAGTTGGCATTCACCGTTCTAATGCCATCCTCTCTTGATCAAGAAGGAAAGCTACAACACTGGCACCAGCATCCTTACAAGTGGAATAACACCTTCCCTCCAAGTTCACCAGTCAACAGTGATTGTGTCTTTCACATGGAGGACAGGGTGAGCAAATAAACCAAGGAAGTTCAGAGCCGGAGGAGGAGTTTAATTCCACAGGGAAGAAAAGATGGAACTTTGTCAAAGGGGCACATTCCCTTCAAAATCCAGAGGTGCAGAAACTTTTAATTGGTCTTTTTTCCCTTTTCTCCTCACTAATCTCCTCTATCCACAGATGTTTGCTTACTATGTAGGCCTATAGCTGTGAACTCTCTGCATTTTAAATAATGACTAGTTTTAAAACTTAGACTTTGAACATTAACAAAATAGTCACGATGTTCTTTCCTCTTCAGTAATCCAGGACCCAACTGCAGTTGCCTTTCCAAGTCAGTGCAACAACCTTCATGCTAATACGGCGAAACGTCATTCTGGAACTGATGCCGTGGCATTAGCAAGCAAAGATTTCTCTCCCCTGTCCTCCTTCAGTATGCACACTTCAAACTTCCCTAGTTATTGGTACACTGGTGGTCAATTTGGGACAAGGAGTTGCTGAGTAGTATATGCTAAGGGTAAACAAAATCTCTTCATTTGAGATTGTCGCGGCAAAAGGAAATGTTAGGGAGAGGAGCAAAGGAGTGAAGATCTGTATTTGCTAGTAAGTAAACTAGTGGTTCAGGGTCTATTTCTTGTCAGTTTTGGTGCATCTTATGTGCTCCTAGTTAAGTTGTGGAAGAGACAGAATTGATAATACACTTTCTTTTCTTGAAGGCTGAATAGAATTGCCCTGAAATCCCTAACAAATGTGTTGACTTGGTGATGAGCTACTCAGCTAAATTCTTCCACTACAAACAGTAAATATATAACTGCTTTTATTATATGCTTCCAACTAGCTTTAAATTCCACTGTCACACTCTGATCCTGATGAGGGAGATACGGTTGTTCTCAATTCATAAAATGGATTATTTTTCCTTAGAAACCTAGCATTTAATTATCTTTATTCTGAAGTAAAATTATATTGGCTTTTCCTACATACTAAATTTGCTCTTTAAAAACAGAAATTCAAAATAAATAAAATTGTTCTTTTTAAGAACAGAAGACATATTCTCAATTACAGGCCTTCACAGTTCTGGGTCACAATATCTAAGTGGTTTGTACTTTAAAACATCCCACTGGACAGTGCTTCTTACAGTTTTGACTCTTTTTGTCTATTTAATTATGAACCAAGCTTGCTTCTTGAGTGTTCAGCAGCACTCAAATTGTTAGTCTCATTACAGTATTTTAATCTACCAGCCCGTCTGTGGCATCAGGTATTGATTATAATTCAATTTTGAAACAAATGCTACATCTTCAGGTGGCTTTCCTTTGTCATGTTTGTATTAAAAAAAAGAAGCTAATAATAAACTCTATTTTAATTAAGCTAAGGTGTTCTTTGTTTGCTTTATATTTCCCCCCTCAAGGTACATACACACCAAAACACTGAATGCCTTGTTACATGCACAGCAGGACTCGGCTGCCCTTGTATCCTGGGCCTTGGCTCTGAACCAGGCAGGCAATCCTTCGGCCTGCTCTTCTGCTGCAGCGCCTGCTAGATTTCATCGATATATTTCATTTTTTTCAATAATTAAGACTTTCCAGAGTGGTTTATGTTGACTTAAAAACATAATATAATGTTAAAATAAAGACACGGCAGCCTTACAGTAAAGCAAAGAAACCAAAAAAGATTGGAAGAGCCTCTACAAAAAAAAAAAAAACCTTCACGTGATCCGAAAAACACGGCAGGGTCAGCAGACTCATCCTGTTCCATAAGGCAGGCATTGCTACCATTTTCTCAACTCCCATTTTCCTTTCCTTTGAAGTGGAAGTATGCAGTATGTGGATGGAAAATTTGAAAGCCACTCTGTTGCCACTTCTGTAACACCTCAACCTCAACACACATTTTCCTAGGATTGTATAACTTCTGGGCAGCCCTAGCAAAAAAGAGCAGCGTCTTCAAGGAGCTGTTGCCAGATGCCACGAGCATGCCCACAGTAGATTTGAAACACATTCTCCCTTTCACATCCAAATACTGCACAGCTGTATTCTGATGGCAAGATTTTAATATTTTTAAATGATGTTGCTATCCTTAATTATTGGGAAACCCATGAAGCAGAAAAAATACAGGGAAGCTAAACTGTTTTTAGTTGAAAATGGGAAGGACATATTTAAAAGCAGGAGAAACAGGTAGACTATACTATCCAGGCAGTACTCGACTTACAACCATCCATTTAATGACAATTTGAAGTTGCAACACCACCAAAAAAAGTAACTTATGAGCGTTGCTCGCACTTAATAACTGTCACAGCATCCCCTTATGTGATCAGAGTTCGGGCACTTGGCAACCCACATGTATTTTTGATGGTTGAGGCATCCCAAGGCATGTGCTCACCATTTGTGACCTTCCTAGCTGGCTTCTGATAAGCAAAGTCAATGGAGGAAGCTGGATTCACTTACCAGTTCCAGTGATTCATGTAACAACAATGGCAAAACAAGATTGTAAATTCACAACAGCGTTGCTTAGCAATAAAAATTGTGGTCATAAGTTGAGGATTGCCTGTATCGTATATAACTTCAGTTAGACTTTCACAGTGGATTCCAGTGTGGTTGGCATTTCTACAATTACATGATGAGGATCTTCTGATGCATAATATTCTTTACAGCAATGAACCCATCATGCACTCACAAATTCAAAACAACCTCATTCAAATATGCCTGTTTTTCTGCATGAAGATAATATTTAAAAGGAATGCAACCTCAAGCAGCCGTTCATATGTGCTTAGTTGGAGTTCAATAATAAGTCGAGATTCAATAGGATTCCAACTCACTTGAGAGTTGCTAAATTACCTTTATATGAGAGTGAGTTTATTTTGTCACCAAGGCAATTCTGTGCTGAAACCTCTTAAAATGAATTAGATAAGTAAACATAGGCTTGTTCAATAGAATATATGTTAAGCCTGTTGCTGGTCTGTGACCTAATAAAAATTGATCAATTGACAATTAAGCCTGTTCCAGAATAAGCAAATTGTTATCAAGAAAGAGAAGGAATGTGATTCAAAAAATTAAAATCTGTTATGATTATAAGAAGAGACTGGACAGCCATTTGTCTGAAATGGTATAGGGTTTGCTGCCTGAGCAGGGGATTGGACTAGTTGACCTCCAAGGTCCCTTCCAACTTCTTTATTATTATTATTAGTATTAGTAGTAGTAATAGTAGTAGTAGTATCAACAAGGTCATTGACTTCTGTAGTCCCCTCATATATTCATTGAGACCGTGCAGAACAAAATACTCCATGTACTGAAGTTTTGTTCTGAGACTGAAACAAAATGCCTTGCTGTTTGGATTTCATCCAGAGTTCTTCAAGTCAACCCCTCCCAATGGCCCTGGTTCTAACGATTCTACTACTAAACAAACCAGCAAGTGACCAGAATGGTAGCAGATCGAAGAAACTGGACTTCCGGTTTTCTGCAGTAGTGACCGGTCACAGGCTTGTGGATTCTCTGCACTCCTGCGGCTAATTTCGCCCTGCCTGGGGACCCTAAATAAGTCACCCCAGAGAGGCGACGAAGAAAGAAGGGTGCTCCAGCTACTCTGGAACAGTGGTGGCTGTTCCGTTCGACTTGGGGAAAGCCTTCTAACCCAACAGGAGAAAGGCTGGCCGTATTGCATCGACCAGCCCAAGCTACTAGCAACCAAAGTCCAAAAGCACTAACCAGCACAACTGTGAACAGCGTGTTTGAAACTGGGTGAGGAATTCGATCTTCTCGTTTCTATTCTACATTTAATTTCCTGGAAAAGATCCCCAAGAAGCAAAATACCTCCGAAAGGAAAGGAGGGGGATTTCCACTTCACCCTTATACTAACGGAAGTGGCGATTATTTTTTTAATGGAAGATCAAAATATATGGACGTGAAAAACACATAGTTGCTGACACCTAGTGATGGATGAAGACTATGACAGCTATGACTTTAATATAAGACTTGGCAAAACCTGGGAAAAGCTAATCTGTGTTTGTGACCTTCAAAGTTTTAACAACAAAGAACAGCTGTGACAAAAAAAGACAATCTGGGCTGTAGACAGAGAGAATTATAAATTTGAGAAAAAAATCTTTTTTAAACTATTTGGATTATAAATATCTATTTAATTGGGACTCTAAAGCTATTTGCAGAGAAAAGAAAGGAAGAGAAAAACTCAAATTCTTGGCCATATAGATCAGAGACATGTAGAAAGAACATATCAAGAAAACATAAATACTTCACAGGAGAAGATATATAGTATACTGCAACTAATTCAAACAACAATGACTTTAAACAACAAAGAAATCCAAAATAACTTTGAAAATATAAATCAATCTATTTGTAAGTTAACTCTACAACAAAAAAATTCCCAGAAAACAACAACAGAGAAGGAGCAGATAAAACAGATAAATGGATATAGAATTGAGAATAGAGGCTTAAAGATGGAACTTAACAAAACAAGGAAACATGATTTAATCCTAGTGGAAAAAAATTCACAAGAATTGGAAAAAACAACTTATCCCTTAAGACTACAAAATAAATGAGGACAAGAAAACAGATTGGATAAAATGGACTGTAGAGATGTCAGGAACATTAGAGAAAAAGGAAATGATAAGAGAAGCAGAGAGAAAGAAAAAGATTTTCAACAAACATGGAAAGGCAGAAGTCCCGTACAAAGACACTTCACCTGATTTACTTTTTATATCTACAGCAACATTTATGAACATACGGAAAAACTTTTTGATTCAGCGAAATACATTGATTAAGAAAGATACTGGGCAAAGGAAAAAAACTAAAGTGGAAACCAAGAAAATAGATGATGGGATTTATCAGACAGAATACTTAAAAAAGAAACATTTGTTTGAATATGGTTAAAGAAATAGAAAAGTTTTGGAATATATATGTCATTCTAAGAGGGATGAATTCCCTAAATAATATAGTATGTTTTTTCCCCTTTTTGTTCTCTTTCTTGATATGAGTAATGTAAATGACTTAGATAAAGGAAATGTTTTAGATACTTAAATGTGATTGAATTTAAGAAAATTACCATATAATGGATAAAAAATGTTTTGAATAAGAGTTAAAGGACTAGATGACTAGATGTATTAAATGGAATGTTTAAAGATTAACATATTTTTAATTATGATTAAAAAGAATAAGAAATTTAGGAAATATATATATATATATTAGCTTAGGAGGGATATATATTTAAGTAGTATGTTATTTTTTATATTTTTTTACTCTTGCTCTCCTTTCTTTTTTTTTTCATTGTTCTATCTATTCCTTAAGAAATGTAAAAGTGTGAGATGGTTCATATGGAAAAATAGAGTTAATTTTTTAAATGTAATTAATTTTTGAGAAATCTTAACCAGTGAGAATATTTAGAATCTGGTGGGAAAAACAAATTAAAATAAGGACTGTAACAGGATCTATGATAAGGTAACCAGAATGATTGGATAGAAAAGAAATATTATATTGATATGACTATTATTTTCAGGAATATTGGGAAAAAATATATTTAATTGTTATCTATCAAAACAATAAGAATTGTATTAACTCAATGTTTGCAAAAGAGGATATTTTGGGAAAAGAGGAAATCAACTAAACCATTATGTGGATTATGGATTATAGAAATCAATTGTTAATGATTGTTTTACAAATGTAACCCAGACAACACATTGTTCACCAATTATTGTGATTTATGTTTCTAAAAAAATCAATAAAATATATTACAAAAAAACCCTATATTATTCAGTAGACTTTGAGACTTCATTAAAAATTGATTCCAGTTTAAAATGTAGAACAGTGTGTTTAAAAAACAAAACAAAATGAATGTACGAACAAAAGTTCTGTTAACCCATCTTTGGGAAGGAGAAAACAACATACTAAAATAAGAACACATCCATGATCAGGAACACAGACTAGGCATGAGCTTTCTTTCAGACTTGCCACCACCTAAATCACGTGTTCCTCACAGTAAGGGGGGCTTAGCTACCCTTGATTGACCTAAGAAGTTATGTGACATCAGCTCTGGTTAGCACTTGGATGAGGGATGAGCTGCAAATTCTAAGGCTCTTGGTGTATCTGGAAAAGCATTGCCAAAAAAACAGTAAAAAGCAGCAGTGGCAAATTGCTTCTATAGTGGTGCCAAGAGAGCTGCCTACATGCAATCACCATATGCAAGCTCAACTTCAGGGCACCTCCACATAGCAAGAGATTAAAATATTTCAAGCTATGGGTTTGGTTACTAATGGCGAGTTTAATTCTTTCTCTGCTCTTTCTCCTTTATCAGAACACATCCCCATTTTTTTTCTTCTAGATGGCTCTCCTTTCCATGCTTACCTAGCTAAAATAAAAACATAGATACAAACAATTTAGAGAGACTATATGACTTCACATGCTTTCACTTTTAAAAGCAAGAAGAATAAAATAACATAAGAACATATGCATCCAGAAAGTGACCACCCGTTGTTGACCCAACACAATGTCCATTGGGCTCAGTTGTTTGAATACTGTATCTTAGGTATGGGTGCATATGGTGTAACTTGAAAATTTAAAAAAAAGACAACGTGTTTAGAATCTTTACTAAATAGGACACTCCTCCTTCAAAGTAAAGCATAATTGTGTTGTATGGTTTCTGATTATGATGAATAAAATAGAAAGTCGCATCACTACATAACTTTCCAGGTTCCAGCCTAGAAGAAACATGTCACCTTCTTTGTCCTCAAAATACTATCTTAAAGACATCTTTCTACCCTAACAAGACAATGGCAGAAGGAGATGAATGTTTCCTCTGGAATGCTGGTGGTTGGGAAGACTTCATAGAGACAAGGAGCCGATGCCAAAGAGAACATCCGACAGACAAAATCCAGACAAAATCCACAGGGCCTGGGAGAATACAGTAGTCAATTTTTCAATGATTTCTGAACATCATCAGAGTGAGACCCATATGGCTCTTTGGGGAATATTATTCCAGAGGGCAGATGCTGTGCTAGATGTTTCTTGGAGAACTGTTACTGTTAACATGGCCTGCTTCACTCATGAAGTTTTTACAAGGGATCCAGATGTTTTCCATTTGCAGTACTGTTTTTCTCACCGCTGCCACTGACGGGAGGGCAAGACTAGCTTGCTACTTAGTGGCAAGACATCAACATCTATAAATTAAGCTGTGCCTCTCACACAGCTCCATTGTATTCCTTAATCTCAGCATTATCAAAAGTGAACACACTCTTTTCTTCCTTCCTTATATTTGAGAGTTCTTCCTGAGCTGTTTCAAAACCTGTCTGACCCAAAGAAGAATTTCCTTCCATGGAAGAGCATTTCCATTTTGTGTTAACCACAATCTTCTAGCAGCGACAGAAAAAAGCAATTGTATCTTTTAGTAAGGTTGGGAGATAATTGGGTTTGTAGATATATTACTTTATCTTAGCTTCTCATTATGATTAATAGTGAAAGCCCAAGTTTGAAGATAGCTTTCCATGTCTAGACTAAACCATGCCAAATCCTTGGCTCTGTTTCAAAAATATGCACCTAAATTATGAATGGACTTACCTAGATGTTTTCTTTTGAACCTCTCCTGCTGGAAACCAGGGGACACAACTTGGTGTCCTGGACTTCTCTGCAGCCCTAAGAGCCCTTCCCTCGGTTGCCATCAAACAGCAAAACTGAGAACAATCATTATTACTTGTCTCAAATCCAAATACTATTTGACTATTAGTTAAAGCTAATATTCTGAAAACTTTCTGAAGTCTGCCTTAGCACAAGTACAGCCTACAGCCCAGAAAACTGTTCTGCCTTTCTCTAAGTCATCGGATGTTCTCTTTGGCATCAGCTCCTTGTCTCTATGAAGTCTTCCCAACCATCAGCATTCCAGAGGAAACATTCATCTCCTTCTGCCATTGTCTCGTGAGGGTAGAAAGATGTCTTTAAGATAGTATTTTGAGGACAAAGAAGGTGACATGTTTCTTCTAGGCTGGAACCTGGAAAGTTATGTAGTGATGCGACTTTCTATTTTATTCATCATAATCAGAAACCATACAACACAATTATGCTTTACTTTGAAGGAGGAGTGTCCTATTTAGTAAAGATTCTAAACACGTTGTCTTTTTTTTAAATTTTCAAGTTACACCATATGCACCCATACCTAAGATACAGTATTCAAACAACTGAGCCCAATGGACATTGTGTTGGGTCAACAATTTGTCTTACATACCCTGTGCTTCTCCTTTGCCACTAGTTTTAGGCTTTGATACAGGCTTTGATCCATTTTTTATCGTAACAAGCAGTAAGTAACCTAAGCCATAGTTTAAAAGTTTAAGTCAGTTTGTGGTCCGATATTAAACAATCATCTTTTAATACGTATACCATAATCTTTAAATGTTTATTAAGGTGATAGACTGAAGTCCATTTCTTTTTTTAAAAAAGCTTTTTACATATTTTATGTCACTTTTGCCATGTTCATAATCATATTGCAAGTAGTATGTAAAAAATTCATTTCCACAAGGCACAATTGACAATATGACCTAAGCATGAATCCAACTTTAAATACAATGATTTAATGCCCTAAACTTTCATCCTGTTATCTACAGCTTTCAAATTCTTTTGACAAAAATGTACAATCTTCTCCCAACCCATGTCTGATATTCACAGGAGATTCAGTATATATAAATGTATTTCTTTGAAGACAATTATACAGCTATTTACATATTATACTACATGTAATTCAATCTTATATTAGAGTACACAATAGCTTAAAGAAACCCTGTATTACCTTGCTTAGAAAAACCCTTATTTTCAAAGCTAATAATGTACTTGACAGTTTTCTACACTGAATTAAAGCTTTCCTTACTGTTTATTAATTTTCTATTTTTTTATATATATTTTTTAAGCCATGCCTTTTCAGCTTGCTTACAGGAAGCAGTAATGTTCCTAAAACACCAAGCATGTAACTTTGATTCATCAAAGCCCCCCCCCCCCAAGCCATGAAATTCTATAGATGGATGTGTGCTCGGTTCCCAAGTTCACTGCCCTGGTGGGAAAGGGTGCAATAAAACTTTAGGTTGACTTGAAATGCTGTTACAGTTTTGTTGTAGCCTTTCCCTGTCAGTCTGAGGTTATCCAGGATACCACCATGGATCGTATCATCTTCATGAGTGGCCTTATTTTATCACTGGAAGAAAGCTCAAGACTGCTCTAACGGTACATATATGGTTCTATTATTAAACATCTACGATTGGTTATTGTCAGGCAAACATTTCCATCTGGAATTAGAACTCATTCTGTTTTCCAGTACCTTAGCTTTGGGGGCCAAAAAGCCTATTTGAATATTGGGAAAATGTTTTCCGAAAAGGCCTGCTGCAGAAGGAGGCTCATGCAGTCACAATCTCATTTTATGGGGGCATCACCAAGCACCCAACAGACAGAAAGCACATTTGTGAGGCTGCTCCAGCCGCCTAGCTTTTCTTCAGAATAGATGGTAGATGTTAATACATCAGCAGGCAACCATTTCCTTCCATTAAAACTATGTACTTAAAATCAGCTGGGGCGGGGATACTGACAAGCAGTGGATGGGGTATCTGTAAATAAACTGGTGCAGTTGGATAGGGAGGGACCCTAAAGAGAGAGCAGCCTAGCAGGGCCCTGTGGAAAAAAATGTTTCGGCCATTCACATGACAGGCTAAGAGGACTATTTCAGATTTTTGGCAAGTCATGCAATAGAGCAGTTGCCCATCCCAAACATTTCATTACACGGAAACATTTGATCTAATTAAAGGAAGTACAGCAAGATGGTAATTTTATACTTGGATGGCAACATCCACGCCTCCTTTTATATCAGAGTGGACTGAGGAAAAAAAACTGTGGTAAGTGGATGCTAAAAATGTTCTCCAACCCGTTTATTATACAGCCAGATTTAACTTGCTTGCAACCCTCAAATCAGTATTCTTTGTCCACATGGTTGGGCAGTGCCATTATGTTCTCGAGAAACAAAAGTGGACCTTGGGCAGTTTTGATGCAAATCTTTGCAGACAGTTGGGAGTGAAGTCAACTGTTCTAGGCTGAGTGTCCTGCATGCCCACACAGGACATGGAACTACGATTCTAGGTAAGTCATTTCAGTTGAAATTCCAGATTTCTCAAATGTCTGAATTTTGATTACTAAATAGTGGATAGAACAAATGAATTTTGTCATTTTAAATCAAGTAAATATTATTCAAGTCATAACTTTGAGAGTAAATTCTGATTTTCTTTAAGTATGAGTTTATACTGTATAAGCTGGAACTCTTCCCACCTCTTAGGGGCAGTGAATCTGAAGTACATGTTTTAAGAAGGCATCTTCTCCATTATACATTCCCACTTGTTAGAAATAAACCTGAATAATGGAATAGAGTTGGTCTTCTGCCCGATACCAAACATCCAGGTGTCTGTGCCTAACACATCTTTTTCTGCTGTGCCCTGGTGAGTAGACACCACAAAGTCAGAACTATGCACTGGAAGGAGCCAGAAAAAAAATTATTTCTCTGCCTTCAAGGCAGGATCTTCTATTCTACTTAACCCTCATCACCCAGGCTTAATTTTTTAATTAGAGAAGTAAAGCAGCATTGCATAAAGGAAGGAAGGAAGGAATTATACGTGCTATGGGATCACTGAAAAGTAGCACTAAATATTTCCTTCTTTGGAAGATGACTGAAGGCAAGTTCAATCTGGCTAACAGGGTTGCTGCAGTGTAAACCAGGTCAGGACCTGTCTCAGGAACAAAAGAACATATATAAATCCCGCAAGCACTTAGAAGTCCCTAACTTGCCTATGGAAAAGCTCCTTCAGAGACTGCCACTTGCCCGAGAGATTTGGGAACGTTTCTAGCTCAGAAATCAGCATCTAGGCCCCAATTACGTTAGTTTTTAGGATTTCAGTTCTTTAATTCAAATAATTCTCAAAAACCTTGTAATTATTTTATCAGTAATTATTTGGGTTGTATTAAAGACCTTTTAAATTATTTAATGAAATAAGAGCTATAAAGAGTCATAGGTAGTCTTAAAGGAAAAAGAAAGAAACAAACCAGAAAGATTGTATAAGCTTCAGTGGTTTAGAGTTCATCATGTAAATGAAGAGGGAATACTTGGTTGTAAGTACATCGTCCGCCAAGCTTAAACTGCCTCTGTGGGACAGCATCAGCTGAGATGGACTCAAGTTCACAAATAAGCTCCTTGTGATCTTTATAGTGTCACACAACTGAGAAAATGCAGGTCTCCTCTCCTGAGCAGTTGCTTCAAGGGAAGAGTTACTGCTTGCAGTTGGAGAAGCCAGCTGGACTAGTTTATATAGTATGTCCATTACTGATCAACTGTAGAACCGTGATCAAAGACAATCAATATTCTGCCCCAACCGCTCCTGCTGCTACCTTCCATAGAACAGGAGGAATAAAACTCCAATCCAATTTCTGTGGCCAGGTTTCTGCAACCTCCTGGTCAAACCTACATACAGTCTCTTTCTACTTTAGGTATGCGTTGAACATCTGACCCTGAGTACCATAACCATCTGCTCCAGGAACTAGATGTGACCCTTTCAAGTGGCATACTTGCTTTCAGTTAACTATGGCCAGAATGCACGTGAGGTCTTTCTAGAAAACAAAAGCCAGATTCTTACTTCTGGCAGCTCCCAGCCTACACAATCCCCACAGCAAAGAGACATTCTGCTGCCATTCCCTAGACCAGTGGTGGCGAACCTATGGCACGGATGCCAGAGGCGGCACTCAGAGCCCTCTCTGTGGGCATGGACACCGTCACCCCAGTCCTAGGCCTTCAGCTGGGTTTTATAAAACCTTTTCGCTTTAGGCCTCCACCACCATGTACAAAAAAAAAAAAAAGGTTCAATCAGTCAATTTCAACTTCTCGCGAAAAAAAAAGATCTTGCAAAGTTGGAATTGATTGACTGAACTTTTTAGTCCCACCCAGTCTGCCATTACCACTGCAGCCACGCCCACCCAATGGGCCACGCCCACCCAGCACCCGAAGATGCATAAGTGGGTTTTGGGTTGCAGTTTGGGCACTCGGTCTCTAAAAGGTTCGCCATCACTGCCCCTAGACCTTAGGAGAAGTCCTGGCAAGGCCCATAGATATCTTACCTTTCCTCTGCGCAGAGATGGAAGGCCACGAGCCATGTTAACTTACTGGGACAAAAACTCTTGGGAAAACAACAGATTCTTGGAAGGTTCAGGTGAAAGCTTTAAAGTGCAGGGTGATTATTATATTCAATAAAGTAGTAGAAAAAAGCAAGGCTACTTCGCCAAAGAAACATTTAGAAATGTTCAGAAAGAGAATCTAAGATTCATAGAAATGTAAGAATATCTAGGGGGTGTGTTTTTTTTAATCTTTTTCTCAAGAACTGAGAATATTAGCCCATGTCAAGCATTTCTAGCAACATATGTAAGCCTCACTGAATTCAATTAGATTTATCTCTGAGGTCAACTTCCATAACACCATAGTGTCAAAGAGCAAGGAAAGAATGAAATTTGTGAAGAGTTAAGTCAAATCACAGGCATGTAGGTATAAACAGCCTTTAAAAAAGAAAGTAAAGGCTTGCAATCTACTTTTCAGGGCTATGCAATATACTCCCTGTATATTCAAATTGCTAACATTTGGAAATGAGAGAGGGACTTTCCTCCCCACCGATTATGGCTATTGCTAACATTGTTTCACATTAGTTAAGAGATGGCAATTTCAGAAGGGTTACAAACCGCTTAAAGATATGATGACCACTCTCTGGAAGGTGAGATACAAGTGATCAGTCTTCACAGATGAATCGGTGCTCTTGCTTTCTAAGAGTGGAGTAGGGAAGTGATGGAAACTGCCCTCTGTCCCTGCCCAATCTTAACTTGAACAGCCAAGAACTTTGTACCAATTCGATCTGTGACAGATAGCAAGTGGAAATGTCTGCCCCATCTTAAGGCTGCCCTGCTGCCAATTTGCATGCAACTAATTCCCAGGGCACTCAACACAACATCAAGCAAACTGCATGTATCTCCAGCAAGATGTTGCTTCTGTCAAGTGTGAATAAGCTTTCATTCATAAGATTTTACACTGCATATATTGCTCTGTACCAACTCCAAAGAAAACAGATTGCCTTCGCTATTATCATTTGGAAATCAGCAGCACAGGAGAGACCCTTCCCTGTCTCGGGTGGCTGTCTGGCAAAGATCTGTGTAAAAAAGGATGAGGGTAGATTTAACACCAGCCCAAACTAAAACATGAAACGGGATTCTGCCGAGTCTTACAGTCACAACTGATCACTTTTAAGTAAACCTTCCCCTTCAAACTGATTGTGTTTTTAATCTGAATCTGTAGTTTCAATAGAGATATAACTACATTACTGGAATGTAGTAGATGAGCAATGACTGATTGTAGGAACATTTCTCAAACTGGCAGATGCCTACTAAGAGTCAAATGTGTAGTCCTACCTTCTCCCTCTTGTGGTTAAATTCCATGAAAATTACAAGATTTACTTCTGAGTAAACATGTACATGCCTGCACTGTTTACTTGCTGAAAAGGACAGTTGCCAAACAGAAATTTAGGAATTGCCTAATCTTTAGATTTGTGATTTGCAATCTGCTGAACTGATACATTCTGAGCTTTCTAAGAATAGACGAGGAGAGAGTGAAAAGAGCTGGTTTAATTTTGAATTAAGCAGGTTGAACAGAAAAGATTATGTATATCATCTTCCCTGTTGCTATATTTCACTTTCTCTTGCAGCCTCCATGGATTTTTTTTTCATTATCAAAAAGCAAAAACTTGTCCAGAGATGGATTTGCCCAATTCCCTTCATATATAGTTTGACTCTAAACATGCCTTGCACAAGGGCACAGTGGACTTCTACCACCTCTGAGATCTCAGCCTTTGGCCAGATGCAAGGTCTTCTCCCTCCCCCACCTGTGCATAATCCCCCTTTTCTTAGACCAGATGCAAACCTGGGAGGCCCACAATGAGCAAAACGCCAGAAAGGCTCCAGATGGGCCCTAGGATGAATGGTGCTTACCTGCCCCCCTAATGACAAATCAAGATGCTTTTTCACACATGGGACAGGGGAACCTGTTTGTGGTAGGAAGCAGAAGTGGGAAGCCCAGTCCGGCCTGTCAGCGCTATGTTGGCTTCACTGTACATGGTGGCGCTCACAGGCTTCCCTCCCCTGCAGCATCGACCTGTGAACTGCTTCCAAGACTCCAGCGTCTTGCCGGACCAAATCCAGACCCCAGAGGTGATGCCCACCACCAGGCACATGAAGTACTTGAGCATAAAAACAGCATAGTCAGGCTTCAGTCTGGACTTGTCCCCAGGGCAGGAGCAATTCTGAGCCATCTCCCATTTCTCCCTGTAGTGCTGCTCGTAGATGTAGCAAGCCACCACAATGGTAGCTGGGACAGTGTAAAGAACGGTGAAGATCCCAATACGAATCATCAGCTTCTCCAGCTTGTCCGTCTTTGTGCCCCCTTGTTTAATCACATTCCGAATTCGGAAGAGGGATACAAAACCAGCCAGCAGAAACATGGTCCCAGTGAAAAGATATACCACCAGTGGAGCGAGGACAAAACCCCGCAGCTTGTCCACATTCTGATTGCCCACATAGCAGATCCCAGCTACTGGGTCCCCATCGACTGAGCTCAGGGCCAAAACAGTAATGGACTTCACGCTTGGAAGAAGCCAGGCTGCCATGTGAAAATATTGGGAGTAGCTAGCAATGGCTTCATTCCCCCACTTCATCCCAGCTGCCAGAAACCAGGTCAGGGACAAGATGACCCACCAGATGGAGCTTGCCATGCCAAAGAAATAGATCAGGAGGAAGACCACAGTGCAGAGGGCAGGCCCTGTGGTTTCATAATGTATGTGGTTGTAATCTTTGTTGCAGGCCACGTTAGCATGGCCCACGATCAGCCGGATGATGTAGCCAATGGATACAAAGAGATAGCAGGCTGATAAAAAGATGATGGGGCGCTCAGGATACCTGAACCTTTCCATGTCGATCAGAAAGGTGGCCACGGTGGTGAAAGTGGAAATGAAACAAAGGACGGACCACAAGCCAATCCAGAAGGTGGCAAAAGTTTTTTCATCTTGGGTAAAATAGGGCTGGAAGCAAGGAATGGCACAATTGCGCACATGGCCGGTCTCGATCTTGTTGTAGAGCGGGTGAGTTTCTTGGGAGATGAAGACTAGCGGCTCTTTGCAGGCGCACACTCTCTTGCAGTCACCACTGGCTAGGGGGATGAGGTTTTTGTGGATTCCTTTGGAAGAGCGGGTGGGTTTGGTAAACAATGGGGGCACGGTTGTGGCCTCCGTCTGGTTGTGATCCATGCACAGCATCTCTGTGTCTCCTGGAACAGGCAGCTTATCACAGTTCATCCTTTCTGGCCAGGCAAAGCCGTACTGCCTCATCAAAGGAGAGCACCCAGCTTTGGCCCTCTCACATACTGACCGGCAGGGCGGCAGAGGCTTGGCGTAGTCCAGCAGGCAGATGGGAGTGTACATGCTGCACAGGAAAAATTTCAGGTCCAGAGAGCACTGAATCTCCACCAGGGGCCAGAACTGATGTACTTCTAGGCCAGCTTCATCTTGGGTATCGTGGTTGAACTGGTTCGGCATGTAGGTCAGGTTGTAGCCGATGCCCTTGCACATGGGCACAGTGATCTCTTGGCAGACGATGGCCTTGGATGCAGCCGGAGCGGGAGCGGGAGCCTTCAGCAAGAACAGCAGAAGGCTCAGCAAGGTGTCTCTCGGGCCGGAGCGAAACCCGGCCATGGCAAGGCGCAGAGAGCGCGGATCAGGCCACCCTCCTGCTCGCCTCCTCCCGGGCGGCTCCTGCCTTCGCTTTAACCCCTCCGGCTGGTTCCAAGGCTGGAGGCGCTGGGCTCACAGGTGGCGCGGTCCCGGAGAACGTCCGCGGCCCCCCCAACCGGCCTTCTTTTCCCTCCCAAGGACCCCAAGTCTTCCCATGGCAAGAGCGCTTGCTGCCAATTCCGCGGAGGATTCGCTGCTCCAGCCAGACAGGTGCGTGCGGGGGATAAAACCCGATAAAACAAAAAAAAAGTCGAACTCCATAACAAGCCAGCCTGAAGGGCCCTCGATCCTTCGCTCTCCGCTTGGAAGTTCAGCGCAGAGAGCAAGGCTGGATCCGCCACCGCAGCGGGAAAAGTTTCGGCTTAACTTCGCCCTCGGCAGAATTCAAAAGTCCTTTCTGAAAGATCGCGTGCGGAGGAGGAGACCAGGCTTGGAACTGGCCCGGCCGACGGCAAGAAGGGCAGCCGGCGCGCGTCCTCCTGCTCCAGCTCCTTTCGCGCTCCCGAGAGGAAAAGTGGTCAGCGGGGCCCTGCGCCGGACGGTGCGCCATGGAGCCGGGCGGGCGGCCACGCCGCACAAGCGGCGGCGCGGAGACGGAGCGGATCCCCCATGCTTCAGTCGCACCCTGAGTTGAACACCCGACCGGGTCCTGCCGCCTCCCGGGTCGGGATGTGTTCCGTGAAGGCGCGAGACTCTGAGATGCTCCTGGGGGGGTTCCCACTGGCGGAGAAGGGGGCCCCCAAGCCGCGATCAGCGCCTCCCGTTCTCCTCAACGCCCGAAGCCCGCCAAGCGCCACCGCAGGCGACTGCAGCTCCCAGCCGGAGCCACCTGCGCTCTAATGCCTGGCCTGCGACACCGCCTCCCGGATCCGCCCACCCGGGCTGGAGATCAGCCCGGAGCCGCCCCTTCGCCTTTCCCGAGGGAGGAAGTCGCAGCCCAGGGAGCCCCGGGGGAAGACGGTGCGCCAGAGGCTTCCTAGGCCGGCTGGGTGGAAGGAACTTTAAACACGTTTTATGGTAAGCAAGTCCGCTCCGGCTCCTGATCGCCATAATGAAGCCTCCACGTGCAGAGACGTTCTCTCAGCTGCGGGAGAGTTGGGCTGAGCTTTCTTCCCACGACTGGGGGCCGGATCCTGTCTTGTTCTACTAAGTCTTCCGAATGCCGGTCGCCCAGTTAGGCTAATTAAACAAAACTGTGATTGCGATACTATAGCTTATTTTTATCTTTCAAGAGTCATGTGTGAATTCTAGGGCACATAAAAAGTCGATTAAACCATATCATGGGACCTGCTAGCACAGCATCGTTCCTCCGAATGGTCAGCCCAATATTCCCAAGAAGTCCACAAGGCAATTCTTGCAGGCTGCTGTCCTGCTTCCTCCCCGAAATTGGTCCTGGGCAGCCGGCATGCACCTTCCCTCCATCCATTCAGGGGCCTGTCCTGTCCTGTGTGGCTTTACCTCATCCCCCTCATAGGGTCCCTTAAACCAGGGCTTTTCAACCTTTTCACCCATTGTACCACTTTTAGGATATGGCAACATCCAAGTACCACCAGTCACCTAGCAAGGTGTCAAAAACTTGATGACCCAAAAAAAAAAAAGGAAAAAAGTGATAAAGTACAGGTAGTCCTCAACTTACAACAGTTCGCTTAGTGACTGTTCGAAGTTACAATGGTACTGAAAAAAGTGCCTCCCAAGCCACAGCCGAGCAAAACACCTGCCTGGCCGCCCGGCGGTGCTCTTCTCCTGTCCGCGGTTTTCATTGTTGTGAGCATTTCTGTTGAGGATTGTCAGTGGGGGGGGGGTTGGGGGGTATTTGCTTTTTATTCCCCCCCTGCCCGTCTGCTGGGTGGTTGCAACAGGTTTTGATCATTTCACATGATCCTGGGATATTGTGACCATCATAAATATGAATCAGTTGCCAAGCATCTGAATGTAAATCACAAGACCCTGGAGAGGCTGCAACATTCCAGCTGATCGGCGCTTCTTCTGGGCTCAGCAGAAGTGTCAGGATGAGTGCTGCTTTCCAGCTGATTGGTGCTTCTTCAGGGCTCAGCAGAAGCACCAGGATCAGTGCTGAGCTCCAGCTGGATCCTGGCGCTTCCTGAGCCCTGATAGCCCCCAAAAAGCACCGATCAGCTGGAAAGTGGCACTGACAGCCCTGCAGCTCCAGCCATCTCTCTCAGGCTTGTGCATTGCTGCCACCAGTTCAGCTCATTCCCCTCCCCTGCTACCACTTTTCTAGGATGATCGCATACCACCTGCCAGGTATCAATGTACCACAGGTGGTACCCGTACCATTGGTTGAAAAGCCCTGCCTTAAACCACACTACAGTCTCAGATGCTCCCAATTAATGATGTGAAGTAACAACAAGTCCTTTCTAGGTTGCCCTGAACCTACTGGTCATTTGTCCCATTGAATTAAAAGGTACTGAAAAAGCAACTATACTTTTTATCTCT